>NC_088346.1:1378333-2584166 GCF_036884655.1 Musa acuminata AAA Group | reverse complement strand
TAAAGTAAATCTTGGAAATATTGTTCCTTACAGGCAAAAGGGAGTTCTTTGAAAGTTTGTTTACGAGTGATAGCCATAAAGATGACTCTGATCTCCTTAGTCCTGAATGACTATGGTTCATCCCACTAGTTCCATAAGAACTGTGAGTGATCTGATGTCCCGAGTGCTTCTGAATTTTCCCTCGACTAGAACTATCATGTTGTCTAGATTGGCTTCCAGCTTGAGCAAATGGAACTCCAA
The DNA here is from genome assembly GCF_036884655.1 of Musa acuminata AAA Group. Lineage (NCBI taxonomy): Eukaryota > Viridiplantae > Streptophyta > Magnoliopsida > Zingiberales > Musaceae > Musa > Musa acuminata. The sequence continues at coordinate 2,583,926 of NC_088346.1, read as the reverse complement.
CTTTTGTTCCAGACTGTCCCATGCCAGCACTTGATTTTTTTCTCTTATAAACATCTTTAACTGCTCTGAATCCCTGAGGCAAAAAAGTATCACTCTCACAGACTTTGTACAACTCTCCAGAGTAGAACAAGCAGTGCTCAAGAGGAACGGGTCTTTTTGTTGTCCTGATAACCAAAGAGTTGGAAGATTATGAAAAGAACTTTTTGTTGTTTTTCCATATATTCATGAAAAGAGAAAAGGCAAAATAAGGGTGGAGAAGTGTAAGAGGTGGTATAAGCAAAATAATAGCAGTTGATGCAGTTACATAATTCTATAATTAGAATAATTGACACATACCCTGTAACACGGATCTTCTTTTGTTTTGTTCGACCAATCCAATCAGCAAATTCAATTGTGTTTGGGACCTACAAGATGCTCCAAGAATATCCCAAGTCATTGAGATGATCTGAATACAGCACATGTGAACAAAATAATTTCTAAAATAGATCCACTTGAATCACTTCATATTACTGATAAAGTAGTAAGCACTATGTTATTGTGATCATAAGAAAGTAATTTTATTCCATTTATGCTGTTCGGATTTCTCAGGTAGCAAAAGAAAATGCAAGCTATATGTGAAAAGCTTTAGCCAAAGTATGGCCTCGAGCAAAGAACATCATCAGACCCAAGAGTCGATTTTCACAATCAGAAGTTAGGAGTTAGCTTGATTGCATGCAATAAGACTGGTAAATTATAACTATGCCCCAAATCGCTCCATCCTGTATCATCATATAAATCAGTATATTACTGCAGTATATCATTGAATAGCATATCACAGACTATGAAGATCTTCTATGTGCTGAACAAGCCCACTATATCATAAATTTTAGCATTTATAATGGTATATTAAGGAGGGAACCGAAACCATCCTCCATACTTTGATATTATATCTACTAAGAGAGATGACTTGTAGATTTCACAAGATAAGAAGAGTCAATATGAGTTACCAATAGAGTGCAAGGAATGCAAAAGTATATATGTGCAAGTTGAGAAAAAGGGCGAACCCTAAATTAGGGGTGAATAGAACATCTTCCATAAAGGTAGACATTTTGAACGAACAGCATACTGCTGGACAAGTCTTTGGCAAAGACCAAGTAGCTGACTACTGCCTTAATAGCTAGAGTTGCAAAACTCATGTCCTCCAATTGCTTACATGAGATTATGGAGCCGACTGCTTTTCTTTCTCCAAGTAAAAAAGTAATCAACTGGAATTATAAACTGGAAAGTAGATAGAAAGCCCCCGTCGGCACTTCAAAGACAGGATCTACAGAACTATATCCAAAAAAGAAAATGTACCGTTGCTGAAAGGAGGATAATATTGACATGTCTTGGAAGCATGATGATAACTTCCTCCCACACAACACCTCTTTCAGCATCATTGACATAATGCACCTCGTCAAATATAACCTGTTTGCAAAATGCCAAAAAGCAAAATTACTAGGGAATCCTGAGATCATGTCAAGTTATTGGGCATATTAGGGTAGTTCTAGACTCTGAGAATATGTATAATCAAATATAAACTAACAAACACATCATTACCCATTCAATGTCGCGGATGATATCAGCACCTCTGTAAAGCATTGACCTTAATATCTCAGTAGTCATGATGAGACAAGATGCTTCCGGCTTCAAGCTTACATCTCCAGTAAGAAGGCCTACATCAAACTTCCCACAAAAGTCCCTGTACTTCTGGTTGCTGATGGTTTTTATTGGAGCAGTATAGACAGCCCTTGTGCAGTGCTACATAATATAAAACGTAATGAAAAGAGACACAAAGCCAAAATTTTTGCAAAGTTATTTGTCTGATAAGTAACATACTCGAAAGATTATGGATAAGAACAAAATTAACTAAAAATTTCATCAAACAAGGTCCATACAATCATGTCCAGTAAATTGGATACTGAAGTCATTCTGAGCCAAACAGTAACAGAGTTCAAAGATATGATATGGACTCAAGTTACTCGACAACTATACAGATATAAAAACATAAATAAAGAAATAGCAAAGGAAGCTGCATACTTTGGATGCCAAAGCAAATGCATATTCTGCAACGACCGTCTTTCCAGCTGATGTATGAGCAGCTACAAAAACAGACTCACCTCTCTCAAGATGATATATGGCCTGCACATACCAGAAAGTACTTTAAAAAACTAAGCCACTACAGCACGTGATTGGCATGTTAACAAGGTTGAATGAAAATATTATTCTCAAATTTCATGGGCAACTATAAACATATGCTCCAGCAATAATATCATCTTTTGAACCTGTTGGAGATTTTTGTGTTAAGATGTATGACAATCTTTCATGTTGTACATCCATCACTTTTCACTACATCAAAAATAAAAACAAGTTTTAAGATATTGCAACCCTTACTGATGCTCAAAGAGACAGACATTACTACAGAAGTGACATAATACAAGGATGAGAAGAATTTGTGATGTTCAGCCTTTTTTCAGAATGTTACTTTATATGTGCATCAGAATATCTTTAAAATATGATTCTCTTATCCATGCATCATTTTTTAACCAGCATGGCTCCAAGTTACTGTTGACATTCGAAGTATGCTACATGCAAGAATTTCGAGGTGCAAATTATGTGTGTTATAGTTTGAAGGCGATTTCAAGAGATATTTTCTAAATGCATTAATTCCTTCTTGCCATGAATATATATATACATATATATACATATATAAGCTTAGTACACAACTTGAAACAAATCATCATTAGTCAAAAAGGTAGCAATCAACAGATTATGGATGCTAGGCTGTAAAGAAAATGGTCCAATGATCATAGACCAAAGACAATCATATACTACCAATGTATACTCATGGAATTAGATTGGTGTTCCATAAGGCAGATAGTCGTTGGAGAGAGTGTAAGAGATATCTGTTACAATGTTAGTTAAGTTGAACTTAAGAATAATGATTCTGTTATGTTGACATAATATGCAATATACGTGCAGCCGATGTCTTTAGATTTTTCATGAATTTAAACAACAAGAAATAGTGGGAGAGGAATCAGAACCCCATCATTGGAGAGAGAGTAAGAGATATCTGTTACAATGTTAGACAAAAAATGCTTGATGATGATCTGCCTCAACGTAATAAACTATTCTCTATAATAAACTACAGAAATTATGAAAATCAGCTCCTTCCATAAACAGTTTTGCTGCTTCATTTGTTATGTATACATAACAAAACGAACCAAGATATCCTTGCATAAGCCACTAGATAACTATGGTACATATGCATGTAACTATTGTACATATTCTACAGCTGGTGCCTAATTTGTTGAAGCAAATTTATGTATACAGCCAACACACATAAATATGCATATAAGACAGAATACTTGAGAATTGGTATAAATATTACAAAGCATTCAACTGCTATTAACTTGGAATGATGATATTCTTTGTTCTTGGAACCATATCTCAGCAATGGCATAGATTCTTATAAGACCAAAACTTACTTTGCCCTGTAGAACTACATACAGAGCATGTTGTTCTCATTATGCTTTAAGGCTTAAGCCCCCCTCAACCCAAAAAAATAATTTAAAAGAAAATTATCCCCAAAATGTCATTGTTGTCAAAAAAAACCGACACGAGTTATTAAACATCAAAATATTTTAGAAGTCTGGTTTATTTTCTGGCATTTTCTCACATCACAGTATTAGCAGGGACAAAAGCCTACAAAGGGTGAATCTAGTTACTAAATAATTTACACCTTTACATGTGGTTCACTTGATACAGGAGCAGACACTAAAGTCATTAGTTACCGTACAACATAAGTATTAGCACCTATGATAGATAGGTATATACATGTTTAACACAATCATACTGTACCTCTTTCTGGAAGCTATCCAACTCAAAAGGGAAGTCAATGGCCATATCAGGAACAAGTTCATAAAAGTGACTGACAATCTCGTCATTACCACCAACAAGAGCCCATGCCTGTGAAAAAAGATGCTTATCAACCATAATTGAAACAAAACAATAACATCCTGAATTCAACTATAGGCAAGGAGAGGTGTCCCGAAGTTTGCACAGCATTGCTATAATTTTACACAAAACATGTTGATCGAGCAAATCTCACTTAGCCATGATCAATTAAGAAGCATGTGAAACATGCTTTTTAATGATGACAGAGAAATGGACACAAGAATGGCAAAATTATACTTCATAATGGGAGAATGGTAACTTTTTTGTTTTCTAATGGGTTCCACCTGATTCTCTTGTTGATTAAACCAATAGCAACCAACCATTTCATATAACACAAAAAAGAACTTTTTTTGCACATCATGAGGCCCAACAGTCGAGAGTAATAACAGAAGCATGAGTATTTAATACCTCTCCTTGGTGCTTACTAGAATCAATGTTCTGCCCAGGTAATTCGTCTCCCATGTTTCCTGGCTCACTTAAAATCATGTTGTCTGAAGAAATTTCAGATTCAGGAAGAGGATCAATATTTATCTCTTCTTTTTCATCTTCATTTTGGACAGAACCTGGATTAGATGAAACAGCAGATTTGTCAGAAGAATAAATTAGAAAACAAACATAAATTTTCTTGTTTGAAGCATGCGGGGCGGAATAGAACCACATTAACTTGATTTGGAATATTGATTTAATTAAGGTTCAACTTGTCAAGGTCCACTCCAAACATTGAAGGTTCTGAAACTTCTTGATCTAAATGTTTTTTTCCATCAAGTCTAATATATCATTGTCTCACCACATTGTACAATAACATGCATGATTAAAAGATAAATGCACATTATCAATATCTGAATTGGCTATTATTTCTAAAGCACGTCTAGTGCTATATTACCATACATCACTCCAAGAATAGAGGGTTGCATGAAACACATGTGGGTTTGCAAATGTCAAGTAAAGCTGAAAGCAGGCACCCTTTATCCTTGTTCATGCAGATCACAATTTTGTCCCGATAACTGTGTCGTTGGGAGAACTCCTTGTTAAATCTCTAATAAGCCTGGACCACACCCATTATAAGTAACCACTATGAGCTCCTTAGTCTAGTAGAGACCATTATCTGTCCATTATACATATCCTCTGGAAAGGGATACACTGTGTGTGCATGTGGCGATCCTCAGTGCTCCAAGAGCACCAAGAATGCAAATGCTAACTTCTAGCTAACTCCCTTCTAAAAGAGGTACTACTTGTTAACATTCAGAAGCAACTCATATCAACATTCACTTTATTAGGGAACACCACATGATGAGCTTTTCTAGTTCTGACCACAAGACCATGAACATTTATTATTTACGACTGGGCAGTGGGCTCTTCTTGAAAACCAATTAGGGCCTGTAAGGAATAAGTGTGTGAAAACTTTCGTGCACGCGGCAATTGCAGATCTATGTGATACTTGTCGACTTCAGGTGATATTATTTATGGTTATATTTTAGTTCTCAGCTTTGCCTTTTCCTCCTTGTGACTGCAAGTTGCATTTCCACATGCACAAGGGTGTCAAAATCCCTGCAATACAGAGTGAAGCAAGCTCACATGAAAGGAAGAATCGTAAGACGGATCATTTACTGCATTTGTTGTTCAAGCGCCTACCTAGACAGAACAACAGACAAGGTAAGCAATATGTGTATTCCCTAGCATTGCCTCCTCCTCTACTTTTTATGCCAAACCACTTTACAGATTCCAGCATTTCATGTTTCTTACTTTGACAGAGCAACCATAACAATGAATCAACAAATTGCAATAAAGAAAAGTGCCAGCTAAATAATTGAAAATCCATCAGATTTGAAACTCAAGATCATTGTGAAGCATGGCAAAAAGGAAGATACAGAAAATCATCCAAACTCTTGTTCTTTTCTCCTATTTGAAGCAACTAACAGATAAAATAGAAGGAGCTTATACCAACTTACTAGAAAGGTCAAAATCTCACCATCTCCTATTGATCCTTCGATAATATCTTCCTCCCAAGCCTTTTTAAATAAATCATCAAACTGCACCGAGTACATATTCTGCAGCAAAGACAAAATTGGCATGAAAATGTGATGGCATGATTAGCCTCTACACTATCATAAACTTATTAAAATTTAGAAGAAGGTAGATATAGAACTAAAAGTAAATGGAGAAAATCCAACTATAGATCATAAGTGTTACAGCTTTTCCATCTGACAACTACATGAACGATGAGAACGGTGAACCAATCATTTCATACTTGTTGTAATTCACACCACAGTGATCCAGTCCGCCTCTAGATGTTTTCTAACCCCTTGTGGCATCACACGACAGTGATAATAGCATATCAAATTTCTGGTCTTATATAAAGATCATACATTAAATAGGGCCCTCAAATTAATCATAGCTCTCGTGCTCAATCAGAAAAAGGAGAGGCGCAAGACTCCCACCAATCTGGGGCTTAGCGAGGGTCATTATCTGCAGCCTTTCTCCCACAATCAGAAAAGAAGTTCCCATAACTCTAAAACTCAAAAATTCGACACCCAAGTCATGGAAGAGAAATCTTTCTGATGCCAAGATTTGTGTTACCTTAACGATATCACGAGCAATTATAATGAAACAAACTGACACACAGGAGAAATGTCACCGTGATGCCAATGTTAGTGTTGCACCAATAATATCACAAGCAATCATTACAAGAAAAATTCTCCAAACATATTAACAAGTTCTGGTTTCATTATGATCCATGACAGTTTTGCACTTCAATCATTAGGTGGGAGCCGCACAATCAGAACAATGAAGATGACATACCAAGGATTTCAAGATAACCACAAACCAACTTTCCATAGTATAACTGCTCAGGAGAGAAAATGCTTAATAGCTAAGCATCGACGTACCAAGTCATCATCCATCAAATCCTTCTTTGCTGCAGAGATTTTCTGATCGGTGCACGTCCAATGGTAGGGATATTTCTTGAAAAATTAAAGGTAACAGCATCAGGTGATGTGCTGGCAACTGGAGATTAACATTAAGAGAGTCGTGGAGTGACTAAATCAGTACCTTAAGATCACCTAAATCCAGTCCCTTCTTAAAGCTAGGAGGAACAGTCTCAGCAGGACCCCCATCGAGAACTTTGCGAACCCATTCACCGCTAAGAGCACCTTCAGGAGGGTTCCTCGCCAAAGCTTGAGAACCATCAAGGCCACCCGGTCGGAACGGACGACTGTTGGTGCTACCCCTTACAAAGTCCTTCGCTGGTCCAGGCATTCGTGGCATCGATCCAGAATTTTGGGCTCCTTCCATCAGCTCAGCCACATCTACCTGGAATAGAACAAACAAGATACTTACAAAAAAAAAAAAAACGTTGCCACAACTTCCATACAAGAAAGATGTTATGATGCGAGGAAAAAGCGGGGAAGATAAAAGACCATCCCCAGATACCTCCACCGAAGAGGGATTCCAGATTCCCGAAGGGCCCGTATTCTTGGAACGTCTAAAAGGCAACTCCCACGAGGGGGCCACAACGGAACGCGGGGCCGACGGCTCCAGCGGGACCTTCGCCCGGCCAAACCAATCGAAGTCCCAAAACCGCCCAGAGTTCTCCACGGAGAACTCGTCAGGGTCCAGCTCCGGGCGAAGGTAATTGTCCTCCAGATACTCCTTCAAGCTTTCAGGCGTTTCCGGAGGAAAAGCCGGCGGCTACAACCAAAGAAGACGATTATTTCTTCATCTACGGCGCTCGAGAACTTGGAGAAACAACATAAAAGCCCCACATCAACGTAAAAGAAAAGGCGCCAGCCAATCCGCGGTGCTCAAGAACATCGAGTAACGATAATGAGTTGTTCACATACCGACGAAGAAAACGACCAGTCAATCGGCGGAACTACGCACGAAACTGCAAGATTGGTGGTTTGCGACGATTACAGAAGGGGAAATGAAGGAGGAGAACTCACGAGGATGAAATCGGGGAGAGAACTCAAGGGGGTGGGGCGCTGGACCGGCGGGAGCGGCTCGAGCCGGAGGTGGCCGCTGTAGCCGGTAAACCCTACCCGGAAGGCGACCTCGTTGGTCGCCTCGACGCGCTCCATCGACGGATCGTTATTCGGCTCCGCCGCCGACTCCGCCGGTGCTGTCCGAACAATGCCCTAGCTTGCTTTCGCTTTCTTTCTTTCTCTTTCTTTCTTTGAGGCGTCGCGTCCCGTAACTCCGGCGCGGTTTATGCACCGAAGCTGCTGCTGCGTCAGAGAAGGCAAAGCAGTAACAACGGGACGCCTCACCCTTTTCTTATGCCTGGCCACTTTCGGCTGCCGTTATCCTTTACTTGTCCATGGCGTCTTACTTTTAGGCCGGTTTTAAACCTAAGGTTTGGGCCGTATTTGGGCCATAATTGGGCCATGTAAAAGCCTATAATTATGTGTTTATCTTTGTAAAGATTGGGTTTTTAATATTATTAGTATGATGATGATATTTTTAATATAAAATACATAAAATACAATTATAGACATATTTTTAATATAAAATATATACAATATAATTATTGAAATATATAAAATACAAATCATATTTTTAATATTCTTAGTACAATGATACTCGAGGGATTGAGTTATAAATGATATTAATATCAAATTGAGTTATTGGAGCAAACACAATTGATTGATTACCGAAACTAATTAGTGGAGGTTTTTCTACCTAAATTGTAAAAGAAAAAAATCGATTAATTATCTAAGAAGGACTTAAAAGTATAATTTGTATATTCTGAGCTCGATTAACTATTCAGAGTATTTGAACTCGTTCAGCCTCTACTTAATTTCCGACCCATATGAATTCTAATTTCAGCTGACGGATCTCCTAATCTTAATTGACTGCATTATTCTTCTCTCGAACAAACACGTTGAGCTCACTTTCCTTTTCCTGCAAACTACGCCATCATCCCTTCATTCTCACTACGGACAGGCGCTTCCCAACCATTGTTTAAGCGTGGACGATGTCACAGGCAGCGAAACAGCATGCCCACAAGTCTCCTTGCGACCGCTGGTCTTGGTTCAGATTTAGGTGCCATAGGAAAGCATTCCGAGTGCTCCACAGACAATGACAGATGTTATATATATTTAGCAAATCACTAATTAAGTATCCCATATATATATATATATATATATATATATATAAAGCTAATAATCATGGCAAATGTCTATGATGAGATATTCTAATGGTTAACACATTATTGTGTGATCCATTTGTTTCACGTGGAATGGTTAATTATCTTTAGTTTCTCGATCCCTATACTTAAAAAATTTTATATTGATATTTTTTTATAATTATAAAATAAAATATTTAGATCAATTTATCATCGATCTTACTAACGAAAATATGAAATATATATATATATATATATATATATATATATATATAATTTTAATGTTCAAGTTGATAATGACAACATCAGTGGTGGTGAATGATAACACTATTGGAGGTAACCGTTATGGATGACAAAAGTGATGATGAGAAATGAGCATCAATTTGTATCCACGTCAACGTTGATACAGATACAAAGTAACGAAATTGTCGCTTGATAATTGTGTCGACATCGACATATACGTAGAGTAGCCCTCACATTTTAATGTTACTCTTATTCATAATAATCACCCACGACCTATAGCGATATCATCGTTCTCCACCACTAATTAAAACGTTAAAAATATATTTTTAATATTAGAATAAATGGACATAGATAATATTCTTTCGTAATCATACAAATACCGATGTAACTTTTTAAAATATAAGGTTCGAGATATTAAAAGAAGTTAATAACGAGTTCCATGTGTGATAAAATATTTCAATCTTATATTATTTATTTCGCTTGCTATGTGTTTTCTTATTGTTTTACATGCAGTCCAAGTCTTTGACTATATTTGAAGGACTGGTTACTTAATCCTCCTACTACGGGAGACCTGATCAAGAGTTATGCTCTAAGGTTCAGTCGGCAAGAAGCTAAATCTGAGATGTATGTGTGTGTGTGTGTTTTCCGATGAGTAGCAAAAAAAATGATTAAGATAAGAAGATCCATCTTTTACGAAAAGAAAAATCCTTCAGAAATGCTCTATTTCATCTGATGGAAAATGACTTGCGACTCACAAGAAGTGGGATCCAGAAATGCTTGACATGGAGAGATATATGACCTTTATGTGGGATTCAAGAAATCTGGATGTATTCTCCCTGTTTATTCTACCAAAACCTTGTTTGCCAAGATTCCTCCCCGCACCTAAGATCAAAAACGACTCAGCAGCTACATTTTCCAATCCCTTTATAAGCTCCTGTTGCCTTCTCACTCCATGCAACCTTCCCAATACAGGAAGAGCGAGAGGGATAGGAAGCACAGAAGAAATGGAGTCTTCTTCTTCGTGGAAGGCTCTACTCCTCGCGGTGTTCTTCCTGCTTCCTTTGCTGGCACAGGGAATGACTCGACACTACAAGTTCGATGTGAGTATCTCGACCGACGCCAGCATCAGTTTCCAAGCCCTTCAATCTCCAACATATACAGTATGGATACACATCTCATACGACGTAAAAGAAAGCATACGAAGTGAATAATAGCTTTCTTATATATATATAGTACCGTACGTATCCTATTAATTAACCCATGCAACAGCGCCACTTCATCTTCCTGCTTTAATTTCATGGTGGGTGCAGGTGGTGGAGAAGAGCTTCACTCGGCTCTGCTCCACCAAGTCCATCGTCACCGTGAACGGCCAATTCCCGGGGCCAACTCTCTACGCAAGAGAGGACGACACGGTGGTGGTCAAGGTCGTCAACCGCGTCAAGGTCAACGTTACCATCCACTGGTGAGCAGTCTCCATCCACGCCACCTTCGAAATCTCACCTGCAAGCTTAACCACTGCTCGAGCAATCTGTATGAGCCCCCACTGCGTCGAACATTGGATCAAAGACTCATACGAGTGGGGTTGATTGCAGGCATGGAGTTAGGCAGCTGAGGACGGGATGGGCCGACGGACCGGCATACATCACCCAGTGCCCGATTCAGCCAGGCCAAAGCTACGTCTACAACTTCACCCTCGCGGGGCAGCGAGGCACTCTCCTGTGGCACGCCCACATCTCATGGCAGAGAGCTACGGTTCATGGCGCCATCGTCATCCTCCCCAAGCGCGGTGTTGCGTATCCCTTCTTCCCCACGCCTCATAAAGAGGTGGTGCTGGTCTTGGGTAATCATAGCTGAGCTCATCCGACACACGGTACTCCTTCGTTATGCGTCTTGGCATCAGAATGCAGATTGATCGGTTTGCTTCGATTTGATCTCAGCGGAATGGTGGAGATCGGACGTCGAAGCTGTGATAGACGAAGCCATGAACTCGGGTCGTGCCCCCAATGTGTCCGATGCCCACACCATCAATGGCCATGCGGGGCCCGTCTCCGGTTGTGCTTCTTCAGCTCAGGGTAAAGTATTCGAGACGCTATAAGAAGATATCTGGAAGGAGATGAGATCTGAGTCGGACATTGAACTGTAATCGCAGATGGGTTGACGGTGCGGGTGGATAAGGGCAAGACTTACCTGTTCCGCATCATCAACGCAGCACTCAACGAGGACCTCTTCTTCAAGGTCGCCGGGCATCAGCTCACCGTCGTGGAGGTGGACGCCACTTACACCAAGCCCTTCACCACCGACACTCTGCTCATCACTCCCGGCCAAACCACGAACGTCCTCCTCACCGCCGACCAAGGCGCCGGCAGATACCTGGTCGCTGCCTCCCCTTTCGCGGACTCGCCGCTGGTCGCGGTGGACAACAGGACGGCTACGGCCACCGTGCAGTACGCCAGCAGCGTATCCGCCTCCGCTGTGGTCACCACCACCAAACCTCCTCCTCAGAACGCCACCCCCGTGGCGTCCAGCTTCGTCGACGCCCTCCGCAGCCTCAACTCGAAGCAGTACCCCGCGAAGGTACCACTGATGGTGGATCGCTCCCTTCTCTTCACCGTGGGCCTCGGAGTGAACCCATGCGCGACCTGCACCAACGGGAGCCGAGTGGTGGCGGACATCAACAACGTGACCTTCGTGATGCCGACGACGGCGCTCCTCCAGGCGCATTACTTCAACACGAGCGGGGTGTTCACCGATGATTTCCCGGGGCAACCGCCTATAGCTTTCAACTACACCGGCAGCGGCCCGAGCAACATGCAGACGATGAACGGGACGAGGCTCTACCGCCTGCCTTTCAACGCTTCGGTGCAACTTGTTCTGCAGGACACCGGCGTGATAGGACCGGAGAGCCACCCCATCCATCTACACGGCTACAACTTCTTCGTGGTGGGAAGGGGCGTCGGCAACTACGACCCCCAAACATCTCCCTCCAAGTTCAACCTCGTCGACCCGGTCGAGCGAAACACCATCGGCGTTCCCACGGGAGGATGGACGGCCATTAGATTCAGGGCGGACAACCCAGGTAGGTTCACATGTCCGCACGTGGTAAAGGCCTGATGGCACAGCTTGAGTCCTGACGAGGTGGACTGATGGATGGATGCAGGTGTTTGGTTCCTGCACTGTCATTTTGAGGTGCACACGTCGTGGGGGCTAAAGATGGCGTTCGTGGTGGACGACGGCAAGGGCACCAACGAGTCGCTGCTGCCACCACCGAGCGATTTCCCAGCTTGTTAGCTACGGAATAGTCATCCATCGAGGAAGAGAAGACGAGGAAGCAACTCAATGGAAGGCAGAGAGTTGCGGACATGTCGTCGAGGCTTTGCTTTGTTGTTGCATGAATGTTTTGTTGTTTGGGCTTGCGTTTAATTTGCGGCGATGCACGTCTGAATTGTTTATGGACCAAAACAGCCTTTTTTGTTTTTGGTTTTGATTGTAAGAATTTAAAGTTGATGCAATAATTAACTATATGCATATTTATTATTACTACTATTATTATTCATTTTGTTTGGTCCATCAATCACATATGGAAGCTTGTCTTCTCCCCGTTATGGATTTCGAAGAAACGGAAGAGGAATAAAATATAAGAAAGAAAGAGGAATTGGGATCCGTTCGTTCCCTTCTCTTGTCTTCCTCTTTCGGATAACATATGCTAATCTCGACCTGACGTCCTAATCATCTATTGCTCATGGATTTGCGTGGTTCCAAAGAAATATCACAAAGGCTTTCAGAAAGTGGACATTGACATCACCGTACTGCGCCTGCATCGTTGTCGATGTTTCCTTGTCGCCTTTATTTCCAGACTTCCATCCATGTGGTGGCATCTGCAGGTAGAAGAAATTGTGGTGATTTAGGCCTCACAAATACAGCGAAATGGAAAATTAAGAAGATTCAAGGCAGCAGTATAGCATGATTGCTCATCCTTGTTAAGCTTTTGCGTTGCGAACAACAGAGCTTTCTTCCTCTTTTTGGCAAGACCAAGACCACAGCCATGATCGGAGAGCTTTATACTTTCAGACAACTTTGTCTTCCGGAAGCATTCTGATTCCGAGTTCCCTCCCTACTCCCTACTCCACTGGCACAAGAGGACTCCCAGCACTGTTCATGGAGGAAGAAAGAGATGGAGATGGAAAGCAAAACAGTGGTTATCGAGATAAAGGTGAAAGCAAAATGCAGTTAAGAAGTTTAACCAACAAAGGCACGTAGTTACTACAAAACGACAGAAAACAGAAAAACCAATCGCTGTTCATCCCCTACTTGAAATGATATTGTCAATCTGCGTACATGACCGCTTGCTACACTGATGCTACATATTGACTTGAATGGCAACACTTTGAGACACAGCTTCCTCTCAACTAGTATCATGATTCAGATAAACAGATCATAGAAGGCAGCTGAGATCACAGAGTTAGCAAGAACCCAAGGGCAACGCGGTCTTCTTCGTGGTGACATCTCCCCAGAGAGGATGTCCCGATGCTCGAAAGAAAGATCAGCACTTAACAAGCAATAAAATAATAGATTTGGCAGAGGTGCCGTGACAGAATCAGCACTTACCACGTGATAAACCCGTCAGCCGATCAGAAAGCTCATCGGCTTTCAGAGAAGAAGACAGCTTATTATAGTACTGGCTGCACAAATTATCAAATTGATACAGACAACACATATAGACGTGTTCATCACTGGCGCCACCGTCGATCCTAATCGGCGATAGAGTAGGGCAGAAGGAAACAGCAAAGGCACGGTATGTAGCACTCAGGCTGGATACAGAGGTATCACGGTCTCTGGGCAATCTGTTCGTTTTCCAGCAAGAGAGTAGTAAGCCAGAATTTGAGCCTGACTCTCGATATTGCCTCGCCTGTCTTCGATTCCATCGGCATCCTGTCTCGGAGGTATAAATTCTATGTTCCAGAAGTCACGCGCCATGGCCAAAAGGTCGCGGCCCGTAGGGGATGCAACGTATCCCTGAACCCATAGATATCTCAAGGAAGGTAGCTGCAAAGCTGCCATGGCTAAAGCACGCTCGCTAAAACAGCAGCTCCTCAGCTCTAGCTTTTGCAGGCGTGGGCATCCCCGTGAAAACAGCTGCATTCCACGGTCGGATTCCCCAACATTACCCATCAGTATCCACCGTACGTTGTTGCTATATTCGCCAATGTAACCGAGACCTACGTCTGAGAGACCTCCAGGTCTCAGATAAACAGCAAGTCTCCTGAGCTGGGTGCATCCTCTCAGCAGAGCACGGACCCCATTGTCAAGGGGCAAGTCTGTTATCCTCTCTTCTCTGTCGAGTAAAACAAGACGAAAATCGCATAGGTTTTTGCTGAAATTGCCAATACACTCAAGAGCTGCATTTGTGATATCGGAGACATATACTGCCAGGTATTCCAATTCAAGGCATCCCTGTGCTAGAGTCGACAGACCAACCTGGGAAACCCGACCCTGTTCATCCTCTAGACCCTGTTCATCATCCCCTCGTTCTATTCTGAGCCTTCGGAGTTTCTTACATGTCTGAGCGACAACCTCTAATCCTCTATCACCAATCACATTCCTCACCTGCCAAGGAAAAAAAAGGTAGTTTCAGTTCATCAGCTCGAAAGTTTATGGAATGAGGTGATAGCAGGAGCTATGACATATGCTACCTCAAGAACTTCCAGATTTGGACAACGTTGGATCAGCTGACAATGATCCTCAGTGCTGAGAAATGTATACTGCAAGTCCAGCTTCTTAAGTGCAGCAGCAAATGGAAATAATATGTCCATTTCATTCTTCCCCATATAGATGAGGCCTATGCAACATAGCTTGGGAGGAAACTGGATCTTCTTATAACTATCAACCTCTCCAACTTGATCATTGAATGAACCCCCGCCAAACTCTTCCAATGACGTTGCAATGCGGAAAAAATTAACCAAATCAGAAATGTCACATTCACTGATCTTCAAGGAAACCAAGGACCTGCAATTCTTAGCAAGTAACTCGAGGTCCTGTGGTGTAACTCTGAGTTCTGTCATATAGAAATTCAAAGTCTCAAGCACAGAATTATTAATAGCAATTTCATGAACCCATTTGCCATCATTCTCAGTAATTGAGCTTTCTTCCAAAAACAATGTTCTAAGGCATCTGCGAGTACAAATTAGTAAACCAAATCAGTTGAATCATCAGATGATGGAGGAAACCAACGATAAGTAGTCAGTTGCACCAGAACATGATGTTTCCAAAAGGTCAGTACCACTGAAGACGTAAAAGTACTCATCATGATGAGATACCCAAGGATCTGCTTGTGAAAGATAGCCTAGCAGCAACTACCACATAGAAGCAAGGCTAGATTATCTGGTTTAATAGTGTTGAATAAACTGTTAATTAATATTAGATTCGTGCACACAAGACCATATAGATACACAGATATGGGTGGGTGTATATGCTGACACAACATATAACGCCTAGGCATACATGTAAAATTATACACATTTATTTTTGCACTTACAATCCTATGTTGTCTTTTTTATAAAATAAACCCTCATTCATTTAAACCTTCTAGTCCTGATAATGATCCAAAATTCTATTAATAATCCTTGGCATTAAGTTCCATCAGTCAAGTTAATGAATGATTTACAAGCTGACTTAAACTTGATCTAGACTGTACAATAAATAGCTGGGAGTAGTTGAAAATTTTGTATCCCCCTATAACTGAAAAAATCCAAGAGTCCTCAGTGTTAAGGTCCGCCAGTAAAAACTAATAATCAAATAGCATCAAACCGAGTCAACTTGATAAAGACAGTACCATATTTGAGGAAAATTTAAAAATAGATTAACATCCCCTGAGAATATTGCTCGACAACTATATTGCACTAGAAGAGTTTCTAAAAAATTTCCACCTTTCTTGAGGCGAAGGAGTAGGTTACAATTATGCCCACAAGACAAAACACCCCTGTAGTTGGCATAGTTGTATACATACCAGGCAAGATATTGTGCTTCTACAAAGATCCAATATGAGTAAAGCAATTGGCACAGTTAATGACATCGGAGGCTCTACTTTGACATGGAAGAGTGTAACAACAAGCTACAAATAAGTATTGCTGAAGAAATATATTTCCCCTGGATTAGATGGCTGAATATGTACCATGTACAACATCTGATGCAGCCTAGGACTGGTACATCAGATTTCAGCTGATAAGAGATTTGATCAGCCACTAACCTCAGAAGGCTGCTCCAAGCTAGAAAAGCATCTAAGGGACATTACGAGCAAATTAAGGCATAATAAGCAGCTTCAGTTACAAACAGGAGATTCTTCCAAAACAGAAATCTGTTGGCTCTTGTAGCATACGGACAGCAGCCCAGCTGCCTCTTCTACTTGAAATCAGCATGTCGTAGTAAATTTAATTCTGTTGTGTGTGAATTCCAGAAGATAGGAACGAGGGAAAGAGATGAAGAGAAAGAAATGGGAGAGGGAGAAGATCGGGAAGAAGACACCTAGCTTGGCCTAGTAGAAACTGTAGCCAATTTTGTTATTTCCAAAATATCCAACTAATATGAACGGGCAAATGCCTGTCATTTAAGAAGATCAGTCCGTAAAGAGCCTTTTCCTTAAGAAACCGACTAAATACAGTTAAAACCATCCAATTAATGGAACAACCTAGAGTTTGAGTCTGACTCAAACTCTTTTATGAGCCATTTATGAGCCACCATATCCAGATGTTGGCTCATTAAGCCAACCAAAGATTTCTCATGCCAGATCTCAAACTTTACTATTAATCTAACTACACCTCTGAATAAAAATTTAACCAAACCCAATCTAACATCTAACTAACGCCAAAATAGATGCCTTCATGGCTGTCAAAGGCAGAGTATGGTTGCATCAACACCACAAGACATCCTACTAGTATTCTTTGTGCAAAAAGCAAGATTATCATGTATATGATGTTAAAGGCTCTACTGCAATGTAAAGGAATATGGCAACAAATTACAGAATAAGGAAAATTCTTCATGGCTTAGTTGTTCAGAAACACTAAACTAGTATAAAGGTAGACAAGGCTGATGCAGAACTATAAGCTATCCATAATATTTCCCAATTTGCCATGATGCAAAAATCTTAGTGGATTTTCACATGGGCAGCTAAAATACTCAGAAAGATGAACTGTCTTGCTTTTCTGCCTACCATCAAAGAAAGTTGACAATTTTACCAAAAGATATCTTAATGTAGAAAGCTATGTCCTTTAATATTTATTTCACGCCTTTGTACTTGATGATTTATTTTACATCTTCGGAAACAGAACTAGTTGGATAATGAAGATACATTAAAAAACTCACCCTTGGTTAAGAAATTCAGGAAGAAAGTGAACGTCAAAGTGGAACTCAACAGTACGCATCAGACTATAAAGGGAATGTCAAGGATATAAGTAAGATGAGATTTCCAATAAAGAATTAAGTTGCATGCATTTAATGTTTGACAAAGGTGACGAAAGAAATTAATTTGAAAAAACATCCAACATTAAACTGGAGGAAATTTAGACTTATTCTGTCATGGGACCAAGATGTGCAGGGAGTAAAACATTGACTAGGGTCACCAAACTTGGCCAAAAGAAGAGAGATATGACTATTTAGAGGTAACTTTAGTGTGGAAAACAATTTATTTTTTGTCAATATTTTTGCTCTACTTTGAATTTTATCCATCAGCCTAAAAGACTTTACCCAGCATAAACAGCAACGGAAAACCAAGTACGTATAGTAAGTTGTGGCCAAGAGATCAATGTGGAGACCATCAACGGAGATATCCAGAAAAATTATAAAAGAGCAATCAAGATACCAAAAAGAGTATAAACATTAAGGGAGCACAGCAAATTCTGAACTATATCAAACTGCCTTGCATGGCGTTACCTGTACATATCTGAACTCATATCTTTGCAACCGAAGTGTGTTATGCACAACGAGCACCATCAAGATAACTACATATAATTATCATGCGAAGTTTTCGGCCTCCATTTCACACAGTCATTCTTCTTATTGAAAAGATATACAATACTATAAATTATCACAGACTGTCGTTAGAAGTTATGACAGGAAATTACAGAAGATAACAATCGTTACTACTGGTACAACAATACAGAAAAGATCAATTCCAATTCAAATTATGATACACTGTCATTCAAAATTACAAAATAGATTGTTTCAGTGTATAGTTGAGTCTACATTCCTGTTAGTACTGTAATTTCCAGCTACCAATATACACGACGCAGCAGGACGTGCTCCGAAATCATTATGATGACTGTTCTAGAAGTTATAACTGCCAGTCTGACACTATTACAAAATTTTGTATCTATCTTTGAAAGGCCAAAGCCTTCTATGTGCCACAGATAATAGCAGAAGGAAATTTTTCCGTAGACATCATAGGAAGAAATGACCATAGAATCACTTAAATTATATGGAAGGTATGTCTCCATTACTATGCGGGAGACATGTTTACAATTGCAAGGTTTAGCATATCCATAGCAGAAGGAAATTTTTCCGTAGACATCATAGGAAGAAATGACTATAGAATCACTTAAATTATATGGAAGGTATGTCTCCATTACTACGCGGGAGACATGTTTACAATTGCAAGGTTTAGCATATCCATAGCAGAAGGAAATTTTTCCGTAGACATCATAGGAAGAAATGACTATAGAATCACTTAAATTATATGGAAGGTATGTCTCCATTACTACGCGGGAGACATGTTTACAATTGCAAGGTTTAGCATATCCATATTATAGCCATCCTAAAATCTACTTGGACATGCTCTACGAACCAAAGTCTCTTGCTTGCACCATCAGTCGGTGAATTAAGAAAGTACATCAGACCATAAATTCAGTAACAAATGAGTAGCTTATTTATGAAAGGATTCATGCTTTAAAACTTTAGAGTTTGCAGAAAACACCCAACTAAATTGTTGAGAATTATTATTCTATAGAAGATGAATAATGTTCTTCTACTAATGGACAAAAAAGGTCTTCAAGTTTGGAGCATAAAACGGGAATTTTATCTACTTGAAGGTGATTTGACATGATATTGTAGCATCACAAACATAAACATGACAATCACATCATGGAATTAATGCCAATTTCCTTTGTGTGAGGATGATGGTAACTGTGCTAGTGCAATGGGTATGCAAGCATTAGAATTGACATGAAGGACACAAATGTTTGTAATTTGATATGTTATAATCCATATTCCTGATGATGCATACCTGCCTTTCTAACAGAAGAAAGTGCGTTCCAGTAAAAAAAATTCACAGTCGATAACTACTTCAACTCAGAGCAATTGGATCTTACTACCCCAATCCAGTAACACTCTAGAGCAATATGATCTTATAATTACAAGCCTTTGACTAAATCAAACAAGAAGCAGTCAAAGACTAATCTATTGGAAGCTAGATGTACTTTGGGTGCGGAGATATAATTTGTTGCAGGCTACCAAGCGCGACGGACCAATCTAAATGTGCTCAAGCACCATATATTGCAGATCACGGATAAAGTAAATATATCAAAACGGAAAGAACTTCTAGAAAGAGGGCAAATAAAGGGCAGTGAAAACTAAATAAAGATTCAGTCAACTAAAAGAGTCGTACCTGCACGAACGCGCAACCAGGAAGAGGGCATCTGTGGAGAAGCCAGAGCACTTGTCGAGCTTGAGCGACTCGAGCATATGACCCCTGGCCTTGACCAGCACGCCGATATCGTCGTCCTTGACGATCATCCGCCGGAGGTGCAGCGACTTGAGGCAATTGAATGCCTTGGCGATCTCCCTGACCCAAGGCCCGGCATACCCACCCCAGTCTTCAGGAATGAGATTGAACATGGCGGCCCGGGGCTTCCCCTTGAGCTTGAGGGACTCGAGGTTGGGGAACCTCCGCCGCAGCCGCTCGGGACTGGTGGAGTAGCAGATAGCGATGGTGACATGCTTCCGCGAGAGGGCGTCGATCTGGTACCACTTCTTGCACACCAGCGACACGGCCTCCCGGTCACGCGGGTCGTCCACGTGCCCCAGCACGAACTCCAACGCCAAATCAGATATCGCAAAGCTCATCACCCTATTCAAGGTCGGCCGCTCCATTCCCCCAACCCAGAAACTGCCTTACCACCGGATCCGCTACCGAAAGGCAGCCGCCGGGGGCTCCATCGATTCCGACGGATCAAGAACCTTTCCTCCCGATCTAACAGCTAAAGAGCCAAACAATTACGAGCAAAGAGCAGACCCAGCAGCTAAATCCGAGGCGGAATCGGGATGTCGGAGCGGGCCATCGATCGCCGGAAAGCGTCAACCCTAAATTTCAGTGGGAATTTTTCTGGTTTTGTTTTTCTTGTCGCCTTCGCTCCGCTAAAAAGGAGGCGAGAAAGAGAGAGAGAGAGAGAGAGAGAGAGAGAGGAGATGATAACAGCAAAGGAGAAAATAATAGTACTATATGATAGTGAGGAGAGAGGACTCGCGAGCTTTTACATTAGTTTGTCGTTTTCTGGGTGAGCCGTTGAGGCAGCAGCGTAGTAGTTAGTAGTAATCCCACCCCTCCAACAGACCGCACGATTTGGGACCGCTGCCCCAACCGTGATCCGCAACATACACGTTTCCGACCCGCACGACCGTACCCGATAGGTCGTTGGACCCGACATGGGGCCCCGCCCGTGTCTGCCACCCGTACGAGCGGGTGAGGGCTCGTGTAGACCTCGTACGCGCTCGCTCTACCAGATTTATGTTGCGAATGCTGCGCTCGCGGAGCGAATCAAATCCGACACGATTCGATCGGAAATAGGATCCGATTCATGTTGGATATGGTCGGCTATCGATCCAACGACTAGGATTGCTGCGGTCCGTTTGTCCTCTAACATGAGCCGTCCATCGATATTAGCTTACCGTTGTGATCTCGAATTGTTCGGTCGTATGTAATCGTGGAATCGAAGAAGAGAGAGGGAGGGAGGAGGAGAGGATGAGGTCCGGTGGTCGGTTTCATGCGTCAAAACTAAAAGTCATTGGATGGATTCTTTGCGCTGTGGTCCGCCCTCTCGATTGCCTCAAACTATTGTAGACATGATCATTGTTGTCGGGAAAAAAGATTGATATAAAAGATATCGTTTTAGTCCCGCACCATTAAAAGATTAAAGAAGTCTAAATATATATAACTAAGGGCCTTTTTTATTAAAAAATCTCCTTTTTTTTATATTTTTTTTAGAAGGTGTTGTTGAATTCTATTTTTCCTATTTGATGTTCGCAATGTCCGTAATGCCTCTCATCACCACCTAGTCATCTTTGTCTTGTTGCATTCTATCATGTTCGCAATGTTCGCAATCATCCTTTTTTTTTTTTTTGGTATTTTCGTCTTGTTATTGTTTCACCGTTTTCATAAAAGAAGATCATGGGAGCTATGAGAAAGGAAGTTAAGAGGAAGGAGATGACTATAATGAGACTTCTGTTCCCTCTTCTTTTTGATAGCCTATTATGTCAAACATTATTCGTGTGAATTCACCTATCATTCGGCTCCTTTGAGCATCACCATCACCTCTATCATAGAAGGCCTCTCCCCTATGACTCCTGCAAAGCACCTTCTCGACATGTTCATCATAGCTCTTGCAACCTCTTCCCTCCTACTAGTTATTGTCATAGCTCTCACGATCTCCTCTCATGGTGTCGATTTATTATGAAATGACAACTTCGTGATTGTCTTGGGAGGGTAGACATATAGAGTGACGATAGATGGGGGTGATAACGGAGTAAGGAAAAGACGATACATAAGAAACACGAGTATGACATGGAGATGAACGCTGAGAATCAAGCCAAGCACTACATATTGTTCGTTATCTCTTATTTGATCATCCTTGTTAGAGCAGCAGAACGCATAAAAAAAGATCAGCTCGATGCGGTTTGAGGTCCTCGAAGCCATGGATTCCTGCACAAGAATAATATACGTAGCTGGCATCGATGATGAAGATATATGTGAGAACCCCCGATCATCAAAATTTTGCTTGATGGTTTGATTACGATAGACACCGCCATAACTTTACGGGTAAACGTATCTCAAATAGCATCGCTACTTAGCACCGACGAGTTGGACTACCTATTCTCAGGAAGAGCTGATAAGGAGAGCTCATGTATTCTGACGATCGTGGACTTCTGACATCTTTAAAGAAAAGTTGCAGTCAACTCATCTTGCAGCTACTCTCGTCGCCGATACCATTGCACGGTCAATTCGACACGGCCTGTTGGAGATGGAATCTGGTGCGAGAAGTAAAGCGCAAGCGTCCGGATCGTCACAGCTGGCTGCTGTTCTTGTCGTGGAGATATGTTATGTCGGACATGACGCTTGTGATGACAGCAACCAGTTAGTCAACTTCCAATGTCAATGGACGAGGATAGATTGGTGGTTGGCTACAGTTTAGGTAACTACCACTACCGACCGTCGTGCATTTGCATCATCAAATCCAGCATGATCTGTTGCAGATAACTCTCTCAAACTCAAAAAGGAGAATTGCCTTTCCATTATCATCATAACATCGTATCAAATTAAATGAGTGGACTCTGTTTTCAATCTCAATTGTTGGTGCAGTTTATATAAGAAGAATTGCTGGTAACCAAAAAGACAGACCATAACACAGGTCAGAGATTTTGTCCTGCTAAATGATACGCAACTTAATCTTACATTCTAAAGCTGAAAGCAGCAGCAAGTATGGAACATGGCCGAAAAGAAATCCCTTTTACATTCTAACCTCTATGCCTTCTTGCAACAGATGCTTCTTGACTGATGAAATTGGAACCTGCATTGCCACAGTTGATATCAGTAACTTTATTTCTGGTACAGTTTAGATGGGCATTGTTGATGCTTATTATAAATTGCTGCACAAGGCACTAAGTACATCAACAAATCTTTGGACGGCTGCAAGGAACGACCAATTTATAGGGTCAAGTAAATTATGCCAATTTAAATGTTAGATCTAGTAGAAAGATAACATGCCCAAGGAGTTTACCCCGAAGCGCATTTCTTTGAGAGCAAGTCGACATTATGCATTCTTAGGACAATTAAAATATGAATATTGGATCCAGTAGAAGATCTAAAATATGACGTAGGACGATGTTCTCACCGTGGCTCAGCTTGAAAGAAGTAATCCAAGGCACATTTCTACTAGCTTACCTTGTATATCTACATTATGTGGTTTCAAATGACTAGCATCCTGTAGCGTGTAATAATTACCTGAGAACTCTTTCAGCAAGAATAAAGATGTTTAATTTGTTGCACATTTGATTCTTTTGTGTAGTTTCTAAGATACAATTATACCTTTGGATAACAAATAAAGCAAGAAACAAATTCTGAAAGTACCTCCTTCCGATGGAAAATTCCAGCTGCAAGAGCAGCTGATGCGCTTGTCTTTTGAAAGACGTCTGAGAAGTGCTGAACAGCACCTGCACCACTGCTTGCAATTACAGGAATTGTGACAGCATCTGATATCAGCTTAATCAAGTCTATGTCGAATCCTTGACCCTGGCCTGTAATAGGAATAATCTCATCCCTTGCATGCATATTTTCCATCAAAAGAATATTCACAAACTCATCCCAAATGAGTATACTGATATCTCTTACAATTTATTAAACAGATTAAGCATGCTTAAAGATATTCAATAAGCGATGAACATAAATCATCTAAATATACTATTGGCAATTAGATATGCAATTATTTACCATCACAATCAATGCAGTTTAGAAGTATTTCTCCAGCTCCAAGTTCTTCAACAGCTTTTGCAAGTTCATAGGCTCCAATAGGTCGCCCCTCACGTCCACCATTGATCTGCCAATAAAATATATAGATAAAAAGATCACGATGTCATATCCACTCCCATTTGAACAAGCAATTTAGTGAACATCATGCAAAAAGGTTCATCATGTTACTCAGAAAATCAGCCCTGTACATTCATTTACTCAGAAAAAAACATCACATTCTATCTAGTAGCAACAGATCGATCCGCCTAGTGAAGGCAGTCAGATTAGATTGCATACGTGAGTATCATAAGATACACAACCAGTAAAATAAGAAGCAGAAATGGCTTGAAAGACTAACCGTGCACTGATACCATGCATATTCTTCACCTGACGGGCCTAAGATTTGCAAGAAAGAGAATTCATAACGATAGAACATTTTGTAGAAATAGGATGAGGAATGCAATGAGAGAGGAGATAGAACTACAAAGAAAATAGTACCTGGAGAAGAAACCTTAATGGTCTTAAATTTGACATCATTAGGGTTCCTGATATAGACTCTGCGGGGATCAATGCTTACTACTACTGCCTGACAAATAGAAATATCAACAAGCATTGTTACAATTGCCACTAGAAAATGATATATTCTAGTGTATACTAGTCAAGAATCTAAAGATCTGGGCTCTGCAGGTAAATATCAAAAGTCAGTTAATACGAAAAAAGATACGCTCGGTTTACAAATTCCACAATCCATAAGGATATTTAACCAAAAAAAAATACTGCCACTGACTAAAAATAAAGATACAAGAATTGGTGAATAGATCATTTTATAAGACAGTTACCTGGTTACCGTAAACTCGAGAAATCTGCTCTAGGCTGCTCTTACCAGTCTTTACCTTTAATCATCAACATGGAAAATTAGCAAAATGTAATGTTACATAGTAATGTCTCAGACACAAAAAGAATGGTAACAAATGCATAAAAAAAAGAAAGAAATAAATCAACTGCATACTCCAGTTTTTAAATATTCTTCTGCAGCAAAAACCGCATCACTTCCAATTGAAATCTTATCTGCACCAGACCTAAAGTATTCTGATGCCACTTCCAAGCTTGAATAGTATCTGCAGAGGAAAAAGCAATCAATAGGTTAAGCCCTGGGAAGTAGACTAGTATTTGACAATAACAGAAGGACAAACAAGACTGAAATTTGACGTTGTAAGCATTGGATTACTAAAGAAAATATTCTCTCTGACTAATCTAATCCAGAAAATTAATAAAAATCATATTTTTGTCAATCATAAAGAGATCCATCAAATTAAGGGGTGATGTTATTCTGCAGATATGATCACAGTAAGTACCATGCCCCCATGCAGATACTTCAAAACTCAGGATTGAAAATTAAATACATCATCTTCTCAAAATTACATTAACAAACTCTTTTAACTCCCAAATATTTATGCAAATGACAAGAAACAATCTAAATATTGTGTGAAAACTTTATGAAAATTTCTCACTCTTGCTTTAGCACATGGTCCCCACAAAGATATTTTGATTTAAGAAACATATTGATTTGTTCCAACATAATTTACAAGAATTTCATCAAAGGGAACCATGCTCCAGAAGTATGAAAATTTTAGTAGCAAAAAGAGTGTCATTTTGATATGCATTTAAGGAGCAAGTTACTTCACCAAATTATCATATAGTCCTACTATATTAGTTTATACTCAATATAGACAGGCCATGAAGCATGACATGAGCGTCTGGTTTCAACTAGTCAATGGAAGAGAAATGTCTTCTAGCAAATGGGATATTGACCCAAACCTCATTGGCAGGAACCCTGTGCACAAGGCCACCCCCCTTTTTTAAGGCTCGACTGTCTCTGAAGAAGTATAACAGTATTTACTCTTTCTAAGGTATTTTGCCAGTATACACAACGTCTTACAATCACAGAGGGAAACAAGCAAATTATCCTCAGCACATAAGGGCACATGCATTAATGGATAATTCAAGTGGAAAAAATACTGACCTTCCATTCCCATCTGTGAAGTCTCGTATACCACCACCAACTGTTAATGGTACAAAAACATTTTCTGATGTGTAACGTAGTACCTACAAAACAGTATTTGTGCAGCCACAAATAATTATGCATGAACTAACATGAACAGGCAATTGCTTTGTAGGATATGAGCAATAACATCCATCACGAACCTGTAACATTGGCAAATCTCCCAAGGGAAAATCACGGAAACCAGTTATGTTCAAAAAACTAATCTGAAATATCATGTGATTGCCTCAGATTTACAGGATAAATTTCAAAAAATTAACGTACAAATGTTAATTCATTTTTATCATAAGTACCTCATCAGCACCATCCTTATAGTACTGACCTGCTAGCTCCACTGGCTTCCCAAGGTTTCTAACCTATTGGCATGAAAAATAAGCACATTGCTTAAGACTGGGATCAAGTAAATAGAAAAGACAATCATTTTAGGCAATGGTATGGATAAATTTCAATTAATCTCTACCTCCTTGCCCCTCAGCTTCCTATATTAATTGAAATCTGCCCCACATCTCTACCTGTGCCCAATATCCTGTTCCTTAATCCCCATTTTCCAAAGAGAACATGCACCTATCTCATATTAAGCCAGACTCAACATTAGGACGACTTCACATGGATCTAGTGTAGGCTGAGTTTGAGGTGTGTTTTCTTTCTTTTTCTTCACAACTTCCACAGAATTTTAATAAATAATTTTAGGTCATAGTGTTACTTGGCATGTTCAAATAGAGAAGCTAAGTTGCCAGCTTAACCTAAAAGAGCTTGGGTCCTTCCATGCAAGGAACAAAAACATGAGGTACAAGGATCATCTGGTTGTTTGTTTCCCTTCAGTGAGTGATGGAGGCAAAAGTGCCCATTCCTCATTGAGCGCCAGATACTTGACACGTGGACGCCTACCAGGCAGATAATAACAAAAATTGCTATGCAGGATCCGCTATGTGAACCTCAATTGTAAGGGAGAATATTCTCTGGATCAGGAATAATTTGCAGAATATTTTCCTAACAGTTCACGGTTTGGGGCCACTGACTATAAAGGAGAGGTTGTTTGATGGTCGGGAGTTAAAGTAATATAGCTGATATGAAACTAATGTGTAGTAGGATACCAGTGCCTTCGCACATTACAAAGCGTGCAGTACTGCATGTGAAACAAAACCAAGTAAATTTCCATACCTGATGTTCATCAGAGTGCTCTCTTACATCATACTGGTCCCCTTTGGTTACTACAAGATCCCCTTTATCATTTGCCCTCACATCAAGACATGCTATCACCTGAAAGATAAATTGGCATAAAATAAAACAGTGGAATCAATTAAGAATGTGATGGGGTTTAGGCAGAAATAGGGCAAAGAATTAATATATCCATTTCAACTAGAACAAATGAAATCTCACTCGCTTTGCAAGTTGTGATGCTTTCCCATGAGCTAATTTCTATAAGACCAAAAGCTTGCAATTAATCAGATTGAAATATGAGACAAAATGCCTAAACATTGTGGGAATAGGATTACATTGGAACATCAAAGTGTAACTGTTACCTTTGAAGACGAAGAGGGATCAAGAAACTTCCTTAATATGGAAAGTCCAACATCTAGAAAATGACACTGAAGTAAGTTTCTTATGTATGGCAGCTAACTATAGTAAGTAGAAAAAGATGTCAGGGAAAGTTGATAGCCGATCATCAGGCAACATAAAGGCAGCATAAAAACCATGAAAGAAAATAAGAAAGAGAAGAAAAAGATTTTGAAAGGATGCTAGAAGATGACAATAAGTGACCAAAATTATCTACCATAAATCACATTATTTTCACATCTCCACCAACATAATTGAGCTTGCTGAAACAGGATCCAAAGAGTATTTTCTTCAAATCTTTTGTAATAAAAAGACACCCACTAGTGCCTACAGAAATAGCATGTTGAAACATCATTTAAAAATTATGGAAAGTAACTCATAAGACATATGACCATCTTCACAAAGTTTAAAATATTCACAGAATAGAGATCAGATCACATTTAACTTTGACAGATGTGTATTCCACTCTAATCCTATTCATGGCATAATTATTACTGGATTAGTAAAGTAATTCCCATCGTGGAACCTATCTTTCTTCCCTAAGACATCCACCACAGTCCTATCAAAGACTTAAAAAGTCAAATCACACTTTCTGATAAATACGCTATTCTATTGACAAGATCTATAGGGCATCTAACAGCAATATTTAACTAGACCTGGATAATCTACCCCAAAAATACGTATTGATGCCAATAATCATGTTTGGGCATCTTTTAGTTGGAAAAAAGAAATATTGCTGGCTAATTAAATATTAACATAAATCAAATTTTATTTAAAAATATTTACCTCCACTCTTTTCTGGGTGAAACTGGACAGCATGCACATTGCCCCTTGTTATAGAAGAAATAAAACTATCGCCATAATTGCACACTGATGAAACCCAGTCCCAGTTAGCATCTGACTAGGCAAAATTTACAGAAATCATTTTGGTCAAAAAATACATTAAACAAAAGATAAATGATTTTGGAGTATTCTAGTCTACTTATAGGATGAAAAAACTTACAGGAATTACACGATAGGAATGAACAAAATAGACATGGTGTCTTCCAATGTCATCCAAAATTCCTGAGTCTTTGGTAATTTGAACAGCGTTCCAGCCAATATGAGGTACTGCCAGACCATTTGAAGAATCAAAGCGCCCAACAACACCAGGTATCAAGCCCAGACCTTTTACTGCAAGACAAATATTAGATTCAAAGCCAAAGATTTCAGCAGCAGAATAAACGACAAAGAGTTGTTAATCTGGTTGTATGCGTAGCAGATCACTGGAAAATATTGAAACCGGGAGAATTAAAAGTGTTCAGAGAGTTGTTATTTCATATCTTATGATACTTCAGCATATTGAAGAAGCCTATCAATAGAATCATCTGAATAAGTTTGTAGACCTTTGTTATTAAAATGGTAATTACATTAAGCATTGAAGTGATGTAATGGAGGAACAAATTAGGCACTTGTGGATGAAATGAGCTTGAAATTTTAGCACACTGTCCATCTACTTCAAAATGGGTTGGAGATTGTAAGACAAGGTAATTTAAATGGAAATTCCAATTCTGGTACAAGTCAATTTCACCAAGTTTGGTGAACTTACCTATTTAATTTCTTATAAGGTATTAGGGGTATTTTAATCTGAATATAGATTCAAAACATATATATTTTCAGGTGTAGAACTTACCTATTAACATTCGAGTCCATTTTGAGTTCATTTTATAGAAACTAGGATTTTATTTGTTACAATCGAGTCCAAAATTGTGGTTCTATTTAGACTAAGAAAAGTTAATTAAGTTAATCATGAGGTTATCTCTTGCCGCTGAAATTCAACTTGCAATTCAACCTTAATTGGTTGTTATGACTAAAGGCCTATACCCTTCCAATTTTACTTCTCTTTGTGATTTCTCAACTCACCTTTCTTGTAAAGCTCCATTTCTTTCAATTCAGTCACTCTGCCTACAACTTACTATTACTGTATCAGAATTTGTTGCTCGTCAGGATCATTTCATTCAAACATGACTTTTCAGTGGATGTAGACTGGGTAGAATTGATCCAGCAGCAGACTTCCACTTGTTTCACCACAAACAATTCTGATATTGACATATTTTGGGCCCAATCTTAGTGCTCTATTCCATAATGGCAAAATGCATTGCACGAAAGAACCAGCGACTTGCAACAGAAGATAGCAAGACAAAAGCACAATTCTTCACCATCCAATTTAAGCCTATGTACACATTAACATATTGTTACCTAGAAAACCTTGAATAAGTCCTTCCAGTACAAGTATCTTCTGATGAAAAGGCTGAGTTAAAAACGTAGAAGGTGGAAGGACAATTTTCCTTCAACATGCTTAGCATGAAATGAACAAATTCCAAAAAGTTAATCAAGTAACTAGTGTAAAGAACTTAGGACAAGATTTACATTCATTAGCACACAAAAGCAATACATACATACATATATGTATGCATAGCTTAAGTTTCTGGGACAAATCTCACTCAGATGGCACTACAATATAAGTTCCATGAACAAACAATAGCTTTACCATGTAACTTGGTTTGAGTAAGAAGATATCTATCAATCAAGTTTTATAGTTTATCAATATCTGACAACCATTTCCTTGCATATATCCTAATAAAAAGGGAGCATTACCTGGACCATTCTCTTCACTGGACTCAAACAATAACTGAAGCCCCAGACAGATACCCAAAAAAGGACGATCACTCTCTATGTATGTAGAAAGTGCTTCAGCCATCCTGAAATAACAAGATTAACTGTTGCTAGTAGTTTCCACAATATAGGCAAGGAATTATAAAAAACTCCTCAACAGCCATCTTATACAAACTAATGCAGATTACAATCAAAGCAACATGTCAAAATAAGGGCAGTATAATAGATTTATCAACATGTACACTGCCTAAGGCATACCACACAGCATATGGAGCAACAAAAGTTTAAGAGAAAAAGATAGATTAAATATACACATAAACACTGAACTATAAATCGAATTATTTGATTAGTCAATTTAACCAATAAATTCACAAGGAAACAACAACTGTACAATTCAAACTTTTATTTGAAAACATAATGACCCGCTAGGAGAGACCCTAGTTAGTGACCACATGCACGAAACTTTCTGATGACTGTTATGATAGACAACACAAGTGAATAAATAACATGTCCAAGTACTAAAATTTTAAGAAAAAGAAGCTATGTTTATGGAAAAAAAAAACAATTAGACAATCGTATATCAATTGATGTTCCTTTTGCAATCTCTTTTATTTACCAATCAACCAAATAGTAAGTGTAAGGACAATAACAAAATTTTTTGCTCCTTCTTGAGTAAAAGATTTCCTTTGCTACATTAATACTGCTACTTATCCAACTCAGCAGATTAAATTCTCTGACAATTACAAGTGAGAAGGAGTAATAACAAGCACAGTAAAGTAGCTTGATAAATAATCTGTAACAAAGTAAGATCTTTGTAAATTTTGTTATCATAGCTAAAAAGACATTTATAAGGTTCTTGAAATAGATAACTACAATTGAACAATAAAGAATACTTTAGCACAAGGTTGAAAGCATGACTAAAGTTCTGTGGTGGATAAACATGGTTGTACTACAAAAGTCAAAGTTCCAAATATACTGATATGTAAAGCACAAATCATGGTTATCATAGACCTTTATGAATATATCGAATAAGACCAAGGAAGTCCAGTCATGGGCCACAATGGCTAACAAATGCAAGCCATAATAACAAGGTAGCACTTACCCACTTTGCTCTAACACCTCCATTGCTGCTGCAAAGGCCCCAACCCCAGGAAAAACAAGCCGATTAGCACTGAGTATGTCTTCTGGTTTTTGCACCTAAAAATGTAACAAGTTCATTTCAATGATTAATCAGCTAATTTCCTCATGTACAACAGAATATGAAATGCATAAAATATAATTGTGAGATATCATGAACAGGACAAGGGTAACATTGAAGTTAGAACAGTTACCAACCCTGGTCTCAAGTATTGAAATTGATTTAAAGATTATCTACTTACGCTTCAACATTAACCAGAGTAAAGCGATGGATTGTATAAAAAAAATATAAGCACAAAAATATAGAATTGGCATTAGCAGAAAATAGCACAGAACCTATTTTAATAGAAACGGCAATATATATTTTTGTTCGCAAAATTCTTGATTAATAGAGGAACACAAAACCTCAGTCTATAATGAAGTGTAGACAGAGCCAATATTAAACATCACCAAGCAAATAAACAAGAAAAGATATTGAAAACAAGGGGCACCACATGCATGAAAAGAAAATGAACAAATGCAGATATGATGATTTCCACATTTTGCTAAAAAGTTCGAACAGTGTGCTTGACATGGCTGCAGAAGAAAGTTTTCAGTAACAACAGAAACAAGGAGAACCTTTCAACAGTAATTACTATTTTAGAGAGGCATTGATCATGATTGGAACTTGCTCGAAAGTGTTGGACAACTAAAACATGAGGAAAAAAAAACACTAGAAGTTACAGCTTACCACAAAAAATTCAGTTTAGAAGAAAACAGGGGTTTGCTAAGCTACATATCAACCTATATATTTGGCTGATCAGTATATATGAGTTTACCATTTTATCCTTCGATGGAATATCCTGTACCTCAATGTGGAGTTCTATGTTTGAATTACGCTTTAAGAGGTTGCAACTTGCATATGCCTTTTAGACCTTAAGTACTAAGCAAATTATTCCAAGAAATGATAAAATCTTACTTGCATGAAACAAATACAATAGATAAGGAACTAAAAATTGATCGCCATGATCCAACCAATAAAAACTCACTTCCTCCTAACACATCCAATGACATCTTGAACAACGATTTCAATAGACGCTCGGGCGCTCGCCTAGGCGCTTGAGCAAGACAAGGCAAGGCTCGAGCGCCTCGCTTCATGTCCAGGAGGCATGCTTCAAAGAGGCATCACCTGGGTGCTCGCCCGAAGCGCTTGATGCCTGGGCTCGGGCAAACGCCCGGGTTAAACCAGGTGACCCCGGTGCTTTAGTTGGTTCAATCGAACCAACTAAAGCATCAATATCAGCCTCCCAGCATCCCTCTCACGACTTCGCCAACCCTAACCCTACTCGCGATTCTGTCGCCGACATGTCCTCTCTGTTGTCGTTGTCGTTGCCTCTCTCTGCTATCGTTGCTCTTCGCTACCACTACCACTGTCGTTGCTCGTCGTCGCCACTGTCACCGCTCACCGCTCCCACTGTTGCTACTCATTGTTGCTGTCGTTGCTCGCCGCTCGTGCTCCTGCTCTTGCTACCGTTGCTCGCTGCTACCGCTACCGTTGTTCTCAGTCAGTAGCATCGGTCTTACTCTTACGCTACGCTCTCACTACCGCTGCCACTGCTACTATCGCTGCTCGCCGCTGTTGTCGCTGCTTACCACTGTCGCCGCTCTCGCTGTCGTTGCTCGCTGCTCGTCGTTGCTGTCTTACTCTTACTTACTCTTCTCACATCGACTCGATAGTATATTGTTAACAGTATATTAACAGTATACTGTTAACTATATACTAGTAACAATATTTTTTATTTATTAGATTAATAATATATTATTTTAATTTTAATACTA
Organism: Musa acuminata AAA Group; assembly: GCF_036884655.1. NCBI lineage: Eukaryota > Viridiplantae > Streptophyta > Magnoliopsida > Zingiberales > Musaceae > Musa > Musa acuminata. The sequence continues at coordinate 2,550,593 of NC_088346.1, read as the reverse complement.
CTAATTTTTATTTATTTGAAATTATTATTATTGTTTTGAATTTTGAGACTTTTTGTTAATGTGATTTTGTGATGTTTTCTTAATTTAATATTATTTTTTAATTTAAATAATTATATTTATTAATTATATTATGTATTTTTATATTTTAGCGCTTCGTTTCGCTCGGGTGAGCGCCTAGCGCCTCGAGCGTTTTTGGACTTTAGCGCCAAAAGGCGCCTAGCGCTTTTTAAATCATTGATATTGAATCTTATGATAGGTCAAAAACATAAGCAATACTTAAAGACCAGAACAAACATGAACGGCTCATGCAATATAACTTGAGCGTATAGGCAGCTAAAGTTTGACGTGCTTTCTTAAGAAACCATTAGGACCTTGGTACCTAAACAAACTGCAAGTGAGTGCATTAGAACAAGACTATACATAGACCACAACAACATTCATTCAGCATATTTCCTTCTCCCAAACGCATAATGCAACAAAATCATTTTATATGTTGAACATAAAGATCAGACCTCCATAGACTAAGGAAAAGCAATTACTCTCACCATATGATGACTGAATCTTAAGAAACCAACACCAACACGACCTTTTCATAGACAAGTTAAAGGCTCTTAGTTTAATTGAAAGGACAAGTTCAACAACTGCTGGCCTCGTACTTCCAGAGTATCCCTAACTGTCATGTCATCAAGCATTTAAAACAACAGTAATAGCACAAAAACATCCGTGAGCGAGAAAATATTTTCTTTTTTTAACCTATTCTTCCCAATGTGTACAAGGTCCTCAGCTTGTCAAGCTTCAAACAGGAGTTTGGAGGAACCATGAAATATCCAAGAAAGAGAGAATAGGGAGACGAGAGCACGCAAGAAACGCTTACATCTTTAATATCGAACCCTAAACAGCGGATAGCATTGCGCAAGCTTCGGACATTTCCAGCGCCATAATCAAGCAAAGTAACAGCTGCAGCAGCGACACCCCCGTACAAGAAAGAACACGAAGAAGAGTCATGGACAAGCACGAGAAACAATCCATTGGGAAAAGAAAAACGAGGGCAAGGCTTCTTACTGGAATCCGAAGACAAGGAGGCGCAGATGGAGAAAGGCTTCGTCTTGATACGCGAATAGGGTTTTATTGGGCTCGACGCTCGACGAAGGGTGAGCGGAGGCGAAGGACGGACATGGATGGAGACGCCTCGCGAGGAGGAAAGAGCCGGCGCATCCATCGGGTCGGCCGACGAGGGCAGGCCGTCGGGAGGGAAGGGTGATGTCTAACGGTGGCGGCTCGAGTTGAACGAACCACGAGTCGCCAAAGGTTTTAGGCTACAAGACTGGGAAATGGCTCTCTTTTGCCGGAGATGGATACCCTCCAAATGCATCCACACCGTTCGCCATTCAGGCTCTACGTGCTTCGTGTGGGGCCCACCTATTGGCCGGTTACATGAGATCCTAAGCATGGGGACCAGCAGTTGAGTGGCCAGGTAAGAATCGGGTCCAGAATCCCAAACCCAACCTTTGTACCACATACCGCCAGCTCAGCCCAGCCCAGCTCAGCCCAAAGAAAGGCTCATATAAGATGCCGGCCGGCTAAGCGTTCGGCATGGCGACGCCGGAAGCCCCGATGAAAACCCTCGACTTCGAGTCGTCTACGGCTTTGTTGCCGTCGTACTTCTCGACGGGGCAACGCCCATACTCCGGCCTTCGCAAATCCCTCTCATCCTCTCTGGTCCGTTCTTGAACTTCTTTTATTAGTGTTTTCTTATATTTACTCCTTTACTTCACTCGAATCAAGTGCTTGAGCGATCACCGGACGGATAACGGAGGGTTATCCTATCCTCTCGAGTCCTTTTCTATTATGCTCGGAATAGTTCTACATGGTTCTCGATGGATGCATTCTTATAACTTCTTGACATCTCAGCATGGTTTATTAGGGTTTGGATTCCTCTAGTTCACTTCCTAATTTTCCGTTTCCTTCGTTCTCTTTTTAGCCATTAACTCGTAAAAAGAGAGCCAAAAACTGTATTGATGCGACCGCTCCTGGCCTTCCCATGTTGTGGCCGTTGTCAGATCCATTGTGCTATTGAGTTCTTTCAGTTGCTCCGAGCATAGATATCAGAATGGGACTGGATCGGGTGGTCGCAATGGAAAAATTGGGAACCAGACCATTGAACTAATTGAGCATATGTAAGTAGAGTGTTTTGCTGTTGGATCAGAAATTAATTGAACTAATGAAACGTATCATTGTTATATATATGCATATGTAAGTTTTCTTTTCTCTAGTTGTGGAATGTAGGGTACTACTAAATTTACCATGAATCAGAAATATACTATACAAAATTCAATTTGGAAATGGTAGACATGAAAACGCCTTGACCGCACATGCATTATGGTCATTTCTTTTGTTTGATCCTGTTCCCTTGTAGGTTGATTGGGTATTTTTCATAATAATAAGGGAGCTTTCTTTATCTAAGTCTTGATAAGGCAACCTGGTGGTGCAGGACAAAATGAGATTGCTTTGTATGTGGAAGATTCCATGATGTTGGGATTCGGAAGAAGTTTTTGGACTATAATCATATGCCATGACTCTGTGCCCAAATTGTGGAAGGCTGACAGCAGTATTGAATGGTATCTTAATAACAAGGGGACGATGAAATGTAAATATGAAGGCAAGAAATGAGTTAAAAACTTCGGCTGGTTTTTGGATATCTAAAGTTTGAGGAGTTCTTTATGTCGAGAAGTTTTGGTAGTCTTTCTTAGGCAAGGACAAGTGCAGCACCTGCTAGGTGATTGCGGAAGCATAGCATGCAGAGATTGGATAGCAGCTTCACAGAGGTAAATGGAAAATGTCTCCAATATAATAAATGCATATACACTTATGTCTCTAATGTAATGCAAGTGTCATAATTAATGTTGCATTTCATGGCAGCCACCCCGTGCATTAATGGTTGGCAAAGTTGATTGTGGTGGATCGGTGGCTTTGATCCTATTATTTGGGTATGAGGTCCTATCTTCTGTGCCATTTGCTCATGCTTCAATTTTAATACAGTTTTTTCCTTTAATTTGCTTGTTCTATTGTTGGTTGTATTGAAGTAAAATTGATCCTCCTGTGCCATTTGCTCATGCTTCAATGTTACTACAGTTCTTTCCTTTAATTTGATTGTTCTATTGTTAGTTGTATTGAAGTAAAATTGATCCTCCTGTGCCATCGAAACTATTTATTTCACTTTTTTGGCTGATAAAACTAATTTGCCAGTCAAACCACCAATTCTAATTTTTTAAGTTGCCGTGCAGTCCTTCTCATATTCATGGAAACTGTGTATTTAATAAATACTAGAGCCTTATATTACATCTGAGCTCAACCACTGATACCAGAGATGTTTTGCCTGTAGTTTTTTTTATTATTATATAGTTCCAAAGAATCTTTTTCTGAAGTTTGGGATGGAAAGGACTTTGCATTTTCTTATTTATTTTTTAACCACCAAACCACCTTTCATTTTTAGCAGCCACAAATATTGGGAACATTTTTATAGTATTCCTGTCATCCAGTTCTTTTTCGTTATAGGTATGGTTCCTAAAAATTCAAATGATCCTAAAACATTCTAAATCTAATGTCAATGCTAAAATGCTGATATTTATGTGAAGCTTTGCATATGAAAATTTGACCCCCTCGTATTCTTTTTCCGAGCATCTACTTATTTCTTTTAGCAGTCTATTTAAGTTTCCAGGTTTTGGAGGACATAATTTTAAGGATTTGATGGGACATGCAAATTATAAGTTTTAGAAATTTTAAATCAGACTTTTGGATCTTTGTAATGGATGGAGGATCTTAAGAAAAAATACCAATCGATTGGATTATATGTAGTATCAGAAACCAAGTAAAAATATTACAATATGAAAGAAAAGCAGGTTAAATGCTTTGTATTTATCTGACAATGGCATGGTAGGTGACATAACTAGTGCTTATCACTATCTGAAAATTGAGAGGTAAATATTTCAAGAGCAATTGCCGGGAAAATATCCTCTTCCTGGGTTTTTCCTGAATGGTGTCTCCCCATCAAAATTCCCAAACAGTGATTCCTTATTTCAAATCTTTCAAAAATGTCCATTCAAAAAGCTGTCATTTTTTCTCGTCCAAATCCAAAAAAAATTTCCGCTTACGGTGTTTTGTAGGTTGATTTTGATCCACAAAATACTATATAGTATTTTAAAAACACTATACAGTATTTTGTAAAACACTAGAGAATTTGAGTAGGAAAATATATAACAACTTTTGGGGGTATTTTTGGGATCTTTTAAATAGGGGGTTGCTGTTGAAAATTCTGATAAGGGAATACCATCCCCCCCAAACAAAAGTAAGAAAGAGAGTATTTTTCGGAACAATCCTTCATATTTCAGAAAAAAAAGAAGGTTAGATGCTTTGTACGAAATTATTCTTAATTGTCTATGTTCATTCTTACCGAAGAATAGTCACTGCCATTGTGTTTATACTGCTAACTGTTGTACAATTCGGTAGTAGTCACTAAATAGAATAATGTATGAGAATGATGACTCGCTCCATATATCTGACCATTTGCTGTAACAATTATTTGGACCATTAGTAATGACAACAAATATTTCAGGTCACCGTTCTTTCATAAGATGCTGAACTTTATTTTGTGATTGAAATATGATGTTCTTTTTTTCTGGATCCGGACAGGTGAGGCAGAAAGGACGGCCGCTAGCGGTTGGAATGCTGCGACGCTGCTGGGGTCCTCTCAGCTCAGCTGCTTGCGAACGAAGGAGGATCTGTGGGGCATCCTCCTTGGCCCAGAAATCAAAACCAACCGAATCCGTATGTCTCTGGTAGATATTTCTTTGCCTCTTCCTTGTGCTTTCTTACCGTTTAAATTACTGTGACGGGCGAGGACGAGGAGATGGGAAGCATGGAACAAGGAGATTAAAAGGGTATAACGTGGCTTAGTTCTTTACCTTTAGGCACGACGCCATTGACCGAGGAGATTAAAATCTCGCTCGAGCGATGTCGACAGGCGTTTGATTTTATTTCCGATTTCTTACCTATCGGTATCGGTTTCTGTGATAGCAACTCGTGCAGGATACTGACATTATCGAGAAGCCTAATGTCAGCCGTCAAATCTGAGTTCTTTAATCGATCATAAACATAGTCAAAACGTCGGGTGGTAGTCTGATGGGCACAAGTGAGGTTTGGCGTCTACGCTCGCAGCCCATATCTTATTTGTCCCTTGCTTTGTAATTTCAAATCTCCATTTGAGCATGCGATTTCACATTCATTCGGCCAAAAAAAGAAGGGAACCTTTTGTAACGCTAGCGTACAAGTTGGCCAACTGGAATTCTGCTGTACCCTTAGTATGTGTTGCAGCCATGACAACCACATGGAAAGTGAACATGATTAAAGGTGTTCGATCTGGATTTAAACAGAAGGTGTCGTGTTTTGAAAAATTACTCTTTGCCTTCATTAGGTTGGTGGTGCACCAGTCTTTGAACCCTTCCAATTGTGCGCCAAGCCATCTTAAATGGTTCTCGGCAATCAACTAATTGGTTTCCGGTTATACATAGGATGGATGTCCAGTTCAGTAGTCCATGGGGTGACCACAGGGACGTGTGGGGGAAGCCTCACACAGGAGTGGTTGTGGATCGGTTCAAATTGGAACTAAATTGGTCTGAAATTGAAATTGAATCAGGTGAAATCGGGTCCAAAATTAAACCGTTGTTTCCTCCCAAGCCGCATTCTTTTACCCCACAGGCAAAGGGCTCGGCACTGTCATAACCAGCGGTGCCACGTGAAGGGGAAGTGGACGCCGCGTGTATTTAGTAACTAGCGAACATGTTTCATTCTCCCTCGGCGAGAGGGCACCGAGGCCGCATGCGGTAAAAGTTACGTCCGGTCACGGTAAACACACTGGTCGTTGATCCCCCCAATCACCATTGCTGATTTATAATTTTAAAGTAAAACATGTATAAGCCAAGACGTGTGCGTATATAAGAGCAGGTGTTCTATAGCGATGCGCCCCGGGGACAAAACATGGCCGTGGCATCTGGCCCAGATTGCATTCTACTAGTGTCGATCTCGTCTCCTCTACTCTCTGTCTTGGTTCTTGTTCCGGTTTCCTCTTTCTCCAATCTCTGAAGCCGAGAGTGAGAGGAAGTTTCCCTTTTAGATCCAGTCCTTCCCGGGGTCCGGCGAGAAGAGGGATATTAGCTGTGCCTGTAAGCTTCGGTGTATCGTGAGCAGGGGGGCGGGAGATGGGACTTCAGGTCGCAGCGACTTGCACGCGGTGGTCGCAGCTGTCGCCCACCAACTCCCTGAATTCCTCCCAGGCCGCTGCCGCAGTCTCGCCTCTCGGCTGCAGCAAGCGGATGGGTGCTGCTGCCGGTGTCTGCGACTGCGTCCTCGCGTCTGCCTTCCTCGGTGCCGGCTCTGGCAAGCTGTTGAGGGCTAGGTCGTCGGAGACTCACAGGGGTCGTGGAAGGCGGAGTCGGCAGCACGCACCACGCCGGCCCTTCAGTGCCAGCCTTGAGCACTTCGCAGCACAGGGTGGCGACGAGGAGGAAGAGGAGAAGTTTCTGCAGAGGCTCGAGGGATTGGCCCTCGAGCTGCAACAGGAGCGGGCGGATGGCAGCGAAGACTCGGTGGCTCATTCCGAGTCATGGAGGAGCGAGGAAGGCGATGCCTCGGGATCCTTTTCGTGCTTTGGCTCCGAGTTTAGCCCGGTAATTTCTCCTGTGCCCTTTTCGTCGACAGAGCTGCTGTGGCTGCCCGTCCTGCCGGAGACGCCGGACTGGCCCGACCAGATTGTGCCGCCCAGCGTGGAGAGGAGCGCAAACAGCGTCGAGCTGCCGCTGTCGCTGCGTATCATAAAGAGGAAGAAGCGTCGGGAGGATGGGTGGTTCCGGGAGACGGGCGAGTCGGCCTGCTGCTCCGTGAAGCGGGCCTTCTCGTCCATGGTGTTCATGATCCGCGAGCTCCAGAGCTACACGCTCCAGATGCGGGACGTGCTTTGCCGCGAGGACCTCCAGGGAATTCTGGCGCGGGTGAAGCGCGAGATGAACTCCTCCTTCGTCTGGCTCTTCCAGCAGATCTTCTCCTGCACCCCGACCCTTATGGTCTCGATCATGCTCCTCCTTGCCAACTTCACCGTCTACTCCATGGGCCACCTCGACGCCTCCGCCATGTCTGCGCCCGATCCGCCGACCCAACAGTCGCTGGTCGAGACGGTCGTGGTGGAGGAGCGTCGCCAAAGTCATCATAACCAATCCTCCATCGTCAAGACGTTCTCCTCCACCGGGCGAACTGCATCCATCGGAGGTAGCGGCGCCGGCGGTGGAGGGAAGGCAAGGCCGGTCGCGGGGGCCACGGGAGACGGGCAGCCCGATGGCGGATCCTCCGCTTACTCGACGATCCTCCCCGACGGGATCTCGACGGCTTCGGGGGCGGTGAACGCCGAGGAGGGGGAACAAAGTGCGACGGAAGATGGCGCGTTGGTGGCGGTGGCAGCAGCAAGGGCGGAGGAGGAGGCGAGGGTTTGGAAAGGGATACGTGAGGAAGTGGCAAGTATACAGTCGAGCACGAGGGACGAGGCGCTCATGGACCCGGAGACGGTGCGGCGGTTGGTCTCGCCCGTGGCAGTGGAACTGGAGCCGGACGACTACTCGGGCTACCTGCGGACGGAGATCATGTACCAACACGCCCTGTCGCAGGACCCGGAGAACGCGCTTCTACTCGCCAACTTCGCTCAGTTCCTCCATGTCGTCCACCACGATCACGACAGGTAACCTGGATTGCTGCCCCCCCGCAAGCTGTTTGTCGAATTGTCTCACAGAGATGCCGAACCCTCGCCATGTGTGCTGGAGGTGAGAGGAATAAGACTGGCTTGGGCATGTGACAGGGCGGAGTACTACTTCAAGAGGGCGGCAGGGTTGAAGCCGGCGGACGCAGAGGCATTGGGTCGGTATGCGAGCTTCCTGTGGCTGGCGAGGAAGGACCTGGAGGCAGCGGAGGAGACCTACTTGGAAGCCATCGCCGCGGACCCCGGCAACACCGTCCACGCAGCGAACTACGCCCACTTCCTGTGGAGCACGGGCGGCGAGGACACCTGCTATCCCCTTGACGACGGCAACAACGATGCATGGTAGCAGCAGGAGATCAACACGATCTCTGCTTCCACAAACAATGGTACCGCCGTAGAAGCCCAAGAAAGTCTGTGCGGCTCAACTATTCCTGCTAAGACGAAACCCAAATCAAAGGCCGATCTATTTCTGGTCTGGTCGAGTCGTCTTTGCGAGGCTGGGATGGAGACCGGGTCAACAATCGGATCGACCAAACCAGGTTTACTTGGTTCCACTTTACAGCAGCCCAGCCCAGTCGGCTAAATAATGAACCCAAATCAAAGGCTCAAGTAAAATTGCATCCCAGTCGCAATGATTACAGTAGTAAAGCATCTCAATGAGTGTACAAAAACAAGAGAGAGAGAGAGAGAGAGAGAGAGAGAGAGAGAGAGATGCTTCTAATTTCCAATAATCGAAACTAAAGCGTATGGCACTGATTCATTCAAGTGATTTTAGTTCTAGTTTTCAAGAATATGATATCATTCGGAATCCAATTCCTATGTGTATGTATGTATGTATGTATCTCTAATATCTGATCATGCCAAAGCCACGTGGTAGTGGTTTGTTACCGAAATCTTCGAGTCAATTATCTTACACTTTAGACTGAGATATGACTCGAAATCGATTTGAAGTGGGGAGGGTTTGTACCACGAACGACTCGAGACGACAATTGCATGTCCGGCATCTTATTCGATCGTCCTTTTTCTTTCCCATCTTTGTCGAAAGTGACATCAATCAACCCTACCGAGTTATGAGCAGTGCGCTTTGATTAGGGAGCAGATTTCAAGCACTGCACGCGTGCAGCAGCTCCTCCTGTGCGCGATGCCTCAGCCTCTCTCCTTCCATCGTCGGCAAGAGTATTTTGAGGAGCTCTGCTCGATCATGGCCGGCAGTTGGAGAGCCTCATTCAAAAGATGGTAGATTAGAGGCACTGAAAGGGTTTAGTCCTCCTGTGCTCTCATCTCTCCGTGGGTGGCCCAACCGACGACGCCACCCCCGACACCAACGTATGAAGAGCAAACGGTTAAGATGAAGAATCTCCCACAGTGGTTTCGCTGTTCCAAGGCTTCGGTGGGTGGACAAGACAAAGATTTCATTACTCCGCATCCCATCACCCTCACCCTTAATCCATGTCCAGATATCTTCCAGTGTATTCTAACGGTAGCATACGATCGACAGCCATTGAAGGGCGAGGAGCAGCGCTAAGACCACCAGAGGCATATGGTCTATCACTGAAGGAGACGGGATGGGTGGAACACTTGCATGGTTGTCGCCCATTAAGTTGGGCAGGAGGAAGATGACCTCTCCGGGCTTCCTTTTCCCGATGGGACACACCACCATGTGCGGATCGATCTCGCCTTATCGACATCTCTGAGGCGGACAAGAGGGAGACAGGGAGGGGGTGTGAAGGTGGAGCAGGCAAGAAGAGGTGGCCGTGATGTATCTGCCTATCGATGCCTTCCGCATTCCTTTCTCTCCCAGCATCATAATGGCGAGGCTTGAACGTCTGTGCACCCAACAAACGATGCCATGCAGCCTGCAACCAAGCTCATAACCTGCTGCCTGCATGAATGCATGGCTGCTCCTCTCTCTCTCTCTCTCTTGTGGCCTTCAAAGACTGACGGCACACGTGAGTGGGGAGCAGTGAGAGTCATCCAAGTGCGCCTCCCCCTCATCTTTGCACTTCCCGTCTTCTTGCTTCTCGACCTTTTCACACATGTGCTGCCTCTGACTGCCATGCACATAAAGAGAGACCCAGTTGTAAACATGGGTCATTACCCTACAAAGCCGCCTTCTCCTCCTTCGATCATGTGGTCCTTCCAAGGCACAAATGGAGCCACTGACAGTAAGTCCCAAGAAATGTGATGGAGCGGACGAGAACTACATGCGCTTGCAGGTAAGACTCAGCACCGAGGGATGGTGGAGAGGCATGGGAGGAATGGAGAGTGCAGGAGATTGGTCCTCCCTCTGTAACTTGCCCATCCCACCTACTCGCTCGATGATGACCCCTATGCGACTCCCATACGAATCTTATTGTCATCTCCAATAAGTATTTTCGAACAAATAATTGCCACTTCTTTCTTTATATGTTTTCGTTGTTTGTGGACCACAAATAGAGGATGTTTGACCCAAAAGGCCATTCAAGAGGAAAAGCAAACTTAATGAGGAAAGCAACACAGGTTTTTCTCTTCTAGCTTATAGCTTCCTGAGGTCCAAAAACTATTCACAAGCATATGGATGGATGGATGGATGGATGGATGGATACTGATGACAGGAATTTGTTGGCTGAATCGGATCTGTGTAATCTTTTTGGTGGATCCAAATGATCACAATCCTTGAAATTATTGAGATTTATGATAAGCTATTTGCTTTTTGAGACCAACAAAAAGCAAAGATCGGAGGCATTTATGAAGGTGTGAAGCGATGGACCCATCCAGCTAAGACTTTCCTGCACTCTCTGCCATCATATACCTTCTGCTGCTGCTGCGGCTACTCTTACATCCCTCGTCTCAGTTTACGTGCTCCCCCTTTTAACTCCCCAGCAGCGATTCTTGTGAAGAGAGCACGGTGAGCGGCAGCACCAACGACCGGGAGGAGGACTTGCAAGTACGTTTCGGCTAAAAGGCTGCCACCAGCACTCGATCCCTCCTCGTTGCTCGAGCTCCGAGCAGCGTATGTTTACTGCGGCTTCGGCCCTGTCTTCGGCGCGGATGAGCGCTTCGCAGTCTCTCACACACACAAAGATGTAGAGGAGGTGCAATAAAGGAAGGCAGGTCGGATCAGTGCTGAGAACGAGAAGCGCAGAGGAAAGGAAGGTGAGGAATCCAATCCGTGTCTCACTCGCCTCCTCTCCTACTGTCGTCGGTGCCGTCTTTATTGTTCCTCTCTGTGATCCAGATCTTACGTCGTGTACCGTGATTCGTCCAGCTTCGTCGCCGCTGCTGTCGGGAGGAAGAGGAGGCGGGCCGGGAAAGGGAATCTCGGGGCGACGCTCGGAGACCGAGGAGAAGATGGTGCCGCAGAAGCAAGCGGAGGAAGCTGCCATCGTGGCCAGCGGCATTACTACCCTCAACAACGAGACGGAGCACGGAGATGGCGACGGCGGGGGGGGCGGCAAGGAAGACGACGGAGAGGAGGAGTCCATACTCAGCATGAAGAGCCTCCTCTGGCACGGCGGCTCCGCCTGGGACGCCTGGTTCAGCTGCGCCTCCAATCAAGTACTCCACGCCGATCGATTTGATATCTATCCATCGAGATCCTATCGTGTTCTTCTTGCTAGTCTCCGCTAATCGATGGAGTTGTCATCGTCGTGTGGGATACCGGTGGCGATGTTGCAGGTGGCGCAGGTGCTGTTGACGCTGCCGTACTCGTTCTCGCAGTTGGGGATGCTGTCGGGGCTGATCCTGCAGCTGTTCTACGGCTTCCTCGGCAGCTGGACGGCGTACCTCATCAGCGTACTCTACGTCGAGTACCGCACCCGAAAGGAGAAGGAGAAGGTCATCTTCAAGAATCACGTTATCCAGGTCAGCTCCCCCATCTCTTCTTCCTCGGTGCCCACTCTCGATCTTGATTTGCTTTCCACCTTTAGAAGAAAAAGGTTCCTTCTTATCCCCATCTACACCCAACTTCCCAAAGATTCCATGTGACCTCCCTCGCCCGTTTCATCTGTGACAGTGGTTCGAGGTGTTGGATGGGCTGCTGGGGCCGTACTGGAAAGCCGCCGGCCTCGCCTTCAATTGCACCTTCCTCCTCTTCGGCTCCGTCATCCAGCTCATCGCCTGTGCCAGGTACTTCTTCCTTCCTCTCTCTCTCTCTCTCCATCCCTCTCGTTCGTTCTGTGATCTGATCCGGTGGCGGAGCAGCAACATATACTACATCAACGACCGGCTGGATAAGAGGACATGGACATACATATTTGGCGCCTGCTGCTCGACGACAGTGTTCATACCCTCCTTCCATAACTACAGGATATGGTCGTTCCTCGGCCTCGGCATGACCACGTACACCGCCTGGTACCTCACCATCGCCGCCGTCGTCCATGGCCAGGTTAAGTAGATGGCTCGATCAGCTTGGTAGAATCTAGTTGGTCTGTTGGTTCATCGTCCATGAGGAGGAATGACGACGACGAGGTGCCTTTTTGGATGGATGATGCAGGCGGAAGAGGTAACCCACTCGGGTCCAACGAAGCTGGTGTTGTACTTCACGGGCGCCACCAACATACTCTACACGTTCGGTGGCCACGCCGTCACCGTGTGAGTGTTCACTTCGACTTTTCCGTAGGCTCCGGTCCCGGTCTCCATCTCGATCGCAGTAAAGAACTACTCTGTTTTCCGTCGTCTTCCTTGTGCAGGGAGATCATGCATGCCATGTGGAAGCCGCAGAAGTTCAAGAACATCTACCTGCTGGCTACGGTGTACGTGTTCACGCTGACGCTGCCGTCGGCGGCCGCCATGTACTGGGCCTTCGGGGATCAGCTCCTCACCCACTCCAACGCCTTCTCGCTGCTGCCCAAGTCGGGGTGGAGGGAGGCGGCGGTGATCCTCATGTTGATCCACCAGTTCATCACCTTCGGCTTCGCCTGCACCCCGCTCTACTTCGTGTGGGAGAAGGTGATCGGGATGCACGACACCAAAAGCATCTGCCTCCGCGCCCTCGTTCGTCTCCCGGTGGTCGTCCCCATCTGGTTCCTGGCCATCATCTTCCCCTTCTTCGGCCCCATCAACTCCGCGGTCGGGGCGCTCCTCGTCAGCTTCACCGTCTACATCATCCCCGCCATGGCTCACATGCTCACCTACCGAACGCCATCCGCGCGGCAGGTAAGCTCGCTATTACACCCCCCCTTTAGTTTGGATTTGATTGATGAACTATTATACAATGTATCCCACCCCACGAAACGGCTGTAGCTGCAGCTCCTAACAGAGATGGTGTAGTGCGGGAGACTCGTGTCGTCCGACGACCGTAGAGAGTTCCCATTCTCATCTTTGCTGTTGTTGCAGAATGCTGCAGAGAAGCCTCCCTTCTTCCTGCCCAGCTGGACGGCGATGTACGCGGTGAACGCCTTCGTGGTGGGGTGGGTGCTGGTGGTCGGCTTCGGGCTCGGCGGATGGGCGAGCATGACCAACTTCGTGAGGCAGGTGGACACCTTCGGCCTCTTCGCCAAGTGCTACCAGTGCCCCAAGCCGCTGCCACCGTCCGCCCCTGCTCCTCAAACGCTGCAGAAGCAGCAGCAGCAGCATCATCACTGATCCAGCTGCTGCCCTCCCTACCAAGTCCTTCATACATCAAATTTCCTACTCAAATGTTCGGGTTTGTGATGTCTCTCTATTCACCTGTAATGTACTAAGGGGAGAAAAAGAAAGGAATGCTCTCCATTTGTGTTGAATGCTTTGCTATGGGTTTCTGCCCTAGAAACCTATATATCCTTTTCAATGCCGTGGACAATGATTGGTCGCTGGTCCTGTCAGAGTACAGTGTGATTGCATATGGTTGATACTGAAAAGGCCACACTCTCTTTGGCTTCATACGGACATAGTTATATATACGAACCAGGCTGGTGAATCAGATTTATGGTTAATGCACGAATTTTGGATGTTAATCTCCAAAAAGGAGCCAAAAGTACATCTGCAGTATCCTAAATTAAGTATAAGAGAAGTAATGACGATATCAGAGGATATCTATTCATGAACGAGATTGGATGCACATCCTACGACTCCAAAGTCCATTATGCAAGTCTAAGTTCATTTTTCTAATGATTTACCATTTATTGATGAACTAACTAAGTTTTGTTTGGTCTGGCCAATTTGTGTACAGCCGACAATCAATGAATAGATGCGTGCATCGATCTTGATTTAAGAGGATCATGGTCAAAGACCGAGTCCAGTTATATAACTCGAGACCACAAAGGTGTTACCCCTTGCATAGGCCTTCCACCAAGATCTCTTTCCTGTCACCACACCGACCACAACAGGATAACTGACAGTTCCAAAATTCTTTCGAATACTTAAAATATACTGTCAAACTCTTATAATCTGATTTAATTCTTCTCTTATGGGTTAAGGTTACTATCAAAGAAATATAAATGACGACAACAAAATCGTAAATCTCAACTATTTGAGATTGACTATATGGATCTTTTGTCAGAGATTAAAGACGCACATCAAAATCAAAATTAAATTACTGAAGATATACCAAAAAACTATCATAATCTAATTCAATTCATCGAATGATACATGTGACACCCGTCACAACCCATGTTTTTCTACATGAGCTTCTAATTAGGCTCAATGCATAGACCTAGAACCATGTGGCCCAAAATACTTCAACACAAGTTAATAGTAATAGACCATCGAGACATTATAATTCAACTTGGTTCTTCTATTTCAGATGTGGAACTAAAGTGTAGGTATTCTGTAAATAATACTATCATCACATAAAGAAAGCGGCGTAGCAATGACGGCAACCAAAATGTGCCCAGAAAACTCAATCAAAAAACCACTCTGTTGTTTAGGCATTTAAATATCTGATAAATGGAATCTATCTGAAAGTTTCAAACAAAATAATCGTAAAAATGTGAAAGATGCATGCTTATCTGGCCGCATCCAGCACCAATCAGACAAATCAGACACGGGATAGGAATTATATCTTGCCCTCTTTTGCTTCTGCACAACCGATTAGATGCTCCTACAGTCATTTGAAGTTAAATTATTATCATAAAGACAATATCATCCACAAAATTTGGTTCACTATAAACAGAGGTGGTGACGAACCATGAATTAGCTAACCAATTTCACCTTGTTCCCCGCACTAATTCTCTCAAGTTCCTTTCGCCCAGATGATATTAGGCTCTTGACCATGTCAAAGGTTGTAAGCCTAATGCTGCAGACAATTGACGCCTTTATGACCAGAAGGATGACCAAATTGTAAACTAAAATTGATCATGCTATCCGCATCACAGGAGAATCTAAACAGCTTAACGAATATGGATGAAAAGGCCAACCTGCTGTTTGGCAGATTTTTCAATGTATTGGGCACAAAACCTCGATATAAGCCGAAGAAGCCATCACGCTCCACGATACCTGAGCTTGCATAGACAACGCAATTATTATAAGGTAAATTTGTTTGAAAATTTTGCCATTGAGAAACAGGAAAGCAATTCAAAAGATGACCACTTTGAGCAGTTCATGCATGACTGCATGAAGCAACTTGATGATTGTCATTGATATCTTTATAGAGGCCAGGCAATAAAACAACAAAAGAATAATCAGACATGGCTTCAGTTTGGTAAGAGCATAACCATATGATAGTTTACGTTGAGTGGCACCCTTCTTGTAGTAAAAGATTTTTGGCAGTTTCATTTAGACACTTTATGTTTGTGCACAAGACTGCTAAGGTTCAAACTTCTAACGAGTAACATGATCTGTTTTGGGCTTTCTTTTCGCTTGTCAGAATTGTTTTTATCAATCATCAAAATCTCTACATAAGCAAACACTCCTAATCATTTGCTTACTATCCTTATCTCCTATGGGGCCAAGATCAGAGATATCACAAATGAAACGCTATGCCGAATATATATAGGTTTCCCATGATATCGAGTTAAGGTGCACACAGAATGATAAACAGATATAATGACTAGTCATTGATCATCAATCAAATACAGTGATTGAGAACATGGTATTACCCGGGAAGGCATCGAAAATAGTATTGTAAGGTGAACCTTTCATCTGCATCTGTCTTCTCACAGTATCCAGAGGGTAGCACATAAGTGTAGCAATTGTTGCCGAGACCAGTGCAGTTGCAAGAGATGTTTCTGGCCTCTTTTGGTACTTTTCTGGGAGTGACTTCTTCACCCTACCAATTGTATATAAAAGAAAACCATGTCAATAGGATTCTGATTCAAGATGTTTCTCACTAAGCTACCAAGAGAAATGAATTGAGTAACCTCACAAGTCAAACACACAGAAGTTAACGGCAATATATGGCGCTATCCCAATAAGAGAAGGACCAAGACCACTGTAAAACGATGCTAGCCCTTCATCTCTTAGCATATTAAGAGCAACCTGAAAGATAAATAATTTGTATCATATTTCTAAAAACCAAAAGTAAGTACCGAGTATAACAAAGTTTACCTGGGACATTGTTCTACAACCAGGTTCAACTGCAAGCCTTAGCCTTAGGACATCCAATGGATATGTTACCTATTAAAAAATAAATTAAGTTCACAATAAACTAGCATTACTCTTAACAAACATGCATTTTGCAAAAGGATAACTGATCTAATCATGTCCTAAGTGGAAACACGTATTACTTAAAACAAGAACAGCCACCATGAAGGAAACACTTGAGCAAACAAGCACATGATTTGATTCTGTAAAAACTCACTAGTGTGGATGTCATTCCAGCACAAGCCCCTGCTACAAGCCTCCCTACAATGGAAAGTTCCCCATCCTTTTTACTAAAGAGTTTCTACAATCAAATGGAAAACATAAATGGCATGTGAAAGATCAAGAACTCCATTTCAATGTTATGTAACAGACAAAAAACAACCATGCAAGACAGCAACAAACAAAATGAAGTTCCCCTACCTTGTAAAGTTCATAAGAAAAGAGTTGAACTGCGCTATATGGAATTATTCGTATCACCTGTAATCATTTAAGACTCATTTAGAAACTGGAAAACTCAACAGACAAACTTTTGATCTGCAGCATGACAGGTAGCAAATGCAACGCACCTGGGGTAAATTCCCTTTCCAGTAGCCTTTAATCCCATCTTCCTTCCCTATCAATGTTATAGCCTGAAAGCAATGAATGATAAGATCAAGCATTAGCATAAACATGTAATTCTATGCTCCTGAGACCACTGCATACAAATATGTTTTTACGGTACAACGGATCGAACAAGAAAAAAATGAACTAGAAAACAATAATAAACTACATCATACATGGCAGGAACATCTTCCTAAACCAATAAAACAAAAGTCAAATGAAGAAATGAAAGTAGATTGCCTCAAACAGAAATAATAAAAAGAACTTGGCATCCCAACTCCTCAGGTCAGCTACATGAATCCTCTTCCAGTGTTCAGCTTTATCAGTACCTACACTAGACAAACTAATGGCCATTATATTCACTTTGTATTACTTCTGACCAAGTCTCATTGTCTTTCACTCCTCTGGACTCCTAATCTGAATTGTTTCTACGTCGCATTACCTGCCAATTAGACAGTAAGCCTAGACATTGAAAATCAATGACTTGTCACTTGATTTTGATCTGCTAATTACAAAACTGTCTAAAACAACATTGATATCCTATTATATTATGTTTTGCATTCTTTACAGGGAATATATGCAGATATACTTTACTCTAGGTTAATGTCTCTCTACATTCATACAACAATAGATAGCTCCTTATGGAGGTTTCAAATTAAAACTTTTGCATGTCCACTACATCCAAGATCCTCCTGCTAAAGAAACTTGACTATATCTTACTATTTTTCTTTGTTCATTGCAAAAACTTAACCATTGGAACCAATATCATACGTATATATATACACACATACATACACACACACACGTATATATATATATATATATATATATATATACATGCATGCCAGACAGGTCATTAGAAGTATGCTAAAGATGACATGTTGTGACAAAAGAAAGGTATCCAAATTACAAACAATAAACATAAAGCAGCATGAACTATTTATGATCAAGGCCCATCAATGAATAAGATTAACCTTTGTTCTGGTTCATCACCAATCTAATTAGGCCTGATGATGATAAAATTTCTGAACAACTATCAGTTCTCAACCCAATTAAATTGTACAATCCATAACTGGATATGGCATGATTGGCATGTAAGTTGTAACACTTCCAATTAATGGCCTTCCCTGGTTCTGTTATGATATATCCATATCAAAGACATTCATATGGACTTGCAAGCCACCATTATATCAAGTTATCAACCCATATGGTATGCTAGATAAACACGTTCTTGATGTCATTTTGTCTAGATTGAATGGTTCTAGACAAAATAAAAGTAGCTTAAACAATCTAAGTCAAGATGAGGTTACATAATACCTAAACTAGGTCGGGCTAGCATGGATAAGCCTGAACCAGATATAAGAGATTTACAGCAACTCCTGGTCTAAATAGGAGAAACAAACTTGATTTGTATTAACCAGAGTACTATCCATTTTAGATCTGTACTCTTCCTTTATCACTCTGTCGTTGACTAACACCAACAGTGGATCATCTCCTATTCCCCTCTTCCCCAATCCTCTTACCCTTTGCTTCATAGCCGTTGTTGAAACTACTGCCCGGTGCATCTTCTTTTCTTCTTTCCCTCTTTCTGCCTCTGCCTCTCTAGCATTTCAACTGCCAACAATATTGAGGCCAGATTGGATATAAGAGAAACTCAAAGTTCAACATATCAGGATTCTAATGGTGGATAGACACTAAATCAAGGTCAGAAATGTCCTTTTAGGTACAATATCATGTGTGGATCAATTCCAACTGACCATTTATAAGTTTTGATAAAAAAATAATGTCAGTGAAACCATTCAGAGAAGGCTAGGGAACTTTTATGATATTTTTCTAATATGACCATATTCATCCAACAAATAGTAATTAAGTAGTCCAAAATTAGTAATGAAGTAATCTCTAGCATTTGCAAGTTCCTCTTTCGCAGGACAATCCTTCATCAGTATAAACCTCGATCCCAAGATCATAAATTCATTCTTTATTCCAGTTTCTCCAATAACTAGCACTAAAATCTTGATCCTACATACTGAAGCCCAAATACCCACAACTGTCCTGAGATGGAAAATAAGAAAAAAAATTGTAACCTTGATGGAATTATCCATGGACTTGAAACTCTTACATCTTCCACAATCCTAGAAACAATTTCAGAAACCAAACTATAACATCAACCCCAGCCTTTCAACTGGATTAATCTGAACAGCAATTTCATTCAAGCTTCAGACTCTCATCTCTTTCGCTTCATAAATTCCTACAATTCTGGATTGTCATCATCATGATTTTCATAACTCTCCCTTCAATAGTTAGAACGACACATTGATAGTTTCCGAAGATTTTGGTCAGATTTAATTTCTGAAGACAACAATCTTATTAATACTTGACTCTCTATGAGAAATATCTTCTGCAAGCAAATTGGACCTAATAGAACACCGTCCTAATTTGCATTCATGAAGACAATTAAACATGAAAGAATGCATGACTATTCAGGAAAAAAAAAAAGACATGAAAACAAAACAGAAGCAGGACGTTATTGCAAAATTTGAAGAAGCTAGGACAGAAGCCTTTACATCAATGAAACCAATCGCCTTCTTTCCAGTCCGCTCAACAGCCCGCAACCCATGAGTCTGCAAGCAAATTGGCAAGGTTTACTTAGAAGCTGATTATGACCCAATAGAACAAAAGAAACAATAAAATCATCGGAGTTAGAGGTATTTCCTCTTATCCAAGACTCCACGATTTCAATATAATTAAAGCAGAAACAGAAATAGCAGACTGTAGCACTCTTATCCGGTTCGACTAGTTAGAAATTTAGCATTACCCAATCATACTTGCAAAATTGGGTGGTTCGTGAGGGGGGCAAGCAAGAAACGAGTTTAAGAACCAAGTTAGTGAACTGAAATTTTTTTTCGTCCTGTACAGGAAACAGAGTTAATGAAGACGATAAAAAGGGAGGTACAGGGCATGCCTGCATGAGGAGCTTGGCACGGTCGAGAGGCGCGGTGAGGGTCTTGGCAGCGGCACCGGCAATGGCCCCGGCCGTGAAGAGAGCCGCCCCATCGGGAACCAGCGCCAGCAGCGCCAGAGGATGCCGCAGAAGTTGGTCCGAGGACGGGAACGCCTCCCTCTCCCTCCCGTCCTCCTTGTCCTTCTCCCTATCCCTCACGCCCGAGGCGACGCCACCGTCGCCGCCGTTGGAGACGGACGCGAATACTGCACGAGGAGGGGGGAACCTCCTCGGCGCATCTCCGAGGCCCGGGATGGGACGCCACACCACCACCGCCTCCTTCCTCCTCATTGTGGTCGGCCACGTTCACGCCCTCTTCGGTGGAAAGGCGCAGTGGGAAGGAGGCGATAAGGGAATTGGACACGAACGGGATATTAATCCCCTGCATTTCTTTATACCTTGAACACTACAAAGTGGCCCCCATTTATTTTCTTCTTTTTTTCTGATTTTTTATAGAATCCAATGTTGGCATTTGAATCTTTGACGCCACTGGAGGAGAATCTGGAGACCTTTGTGGACCCATCGCTATATCCAATAACAAAGCAGGTGTCGATACGGGTGCCACGGTTCGAGGGTAACTTAGTTTTATTCTTTCCATGAGCAAGGGCAGCACAACCCGTTTCCGTTACCGTAAAGAAGGCCGTGGCATCAGCAAAACAGCCCGGCTGGTTTCCCGTGACGGTCACCGTCATGAAAATTTCAAAGCGTTTACAAAAAATCCTATTAATTACGGCTTTTATATTTTTACAAAATATATAAAAGCATTTTAATCCTTTTCTTTTATTTTTTCTTTAATAACTAATTATTATATTTTTTTAAAAAAAAAATAAAAATATTAATTATCATAAAATCATGCTTTGACAGTTTAGAAAAAGTTTGGGTTGGTTTAGTGAAACTTGATGAAGTTAAACACTAAATTAAATTAGGTTATACTTGATCCTAAAATCTATTTTAAAAAATTATATTTTTGATAAATTATTATCATAAAATATTAATATTAATATTAACTATCTTAGAATAATTTGATAGAAGTTTAACTTGGTTTAATGGAAGTCAAGCAACTTACACTCAAAATTTTAATTAAGTTATACATGATCATTTAACATATTCAAAAATTAAATTATATTAAATATATATTTTATAATTATTTAAAAATTTAATAATCTTAGAACCATGTAGTAGTAGTAGTAATAATGTGAATGCTGATAGGGGTAATAATGGTGACATGACATGTCACGACGTTGGTCTCACCTGGGCGCCATTCTGCCCGAGGAGGAGAGCAATAATGCTAACTCGACACGCCCTAATGTCATCCGCTCTCAGACAACGACTTCATCGCTGTCTGACCCCGCGCGCTTGACCGAGGCAAAGGAGGATGACAACCGACCCTCGCCCATACCCTGCAGCAAGTCAGTTCCCCACGCAACGTCAATAGCAATGTCAGACGCCATCAGAGGTACAATCCTGCCTCCCGCAGGCAGGCACATCAGGTAACGCTAAACTACCCTATAAATACCCCCGAGTTCTAAACAAAGGGGGGGACTTCTTCACTAAACAAACCCCCTTCATATCTCCATCTAACTTGATCGTCGGAGGGGTCGGGCCGAGCACCCCGCCCTGACCTTTGTGCAGGGGCAAAGCCAAAAGATCCCGTCGGCCCCGCAGGCAAGGAGTTCCTGCCTGGAAGAGACGACTATATCGTCCCAATCGGACACCGCTCACGACCACCCCAGCGGGCTCGAGGACCCCCCAGGGAGATCCCCGCCTTCCGGACCCGAACCAAGCCACGTCGCCCCCGAGGCCACGGCATACGGTTGTTCCTCGCAACAAATGCTTAGGTTAGCTTAGTAAAAGTTAATCAAATTATACTCAATCAAAAATTCTATAATGATTTATTATAGATTATTAAAAAATATTAATCACCCAATAATTATATCATAGTTACTCTTTGAAAATTTCGATTGGTAGAAGATTGATCCAGTTATATTTAAAATTAAAATAACTTATACTCAATCAAGAATCTATAAAAAAAATATTAAATTATAATTACAATTTTATTATACATTAAAAAATGAATATGTGACATCATATGGTTAAAAAAACCAATAATGAGAGTTTTTTCCAAGTAAAATATCCAATATAATATATAAAGCATAGTTGGTTTGCCCAAAGATATTTTTGTGGGTCCCAAACTTCAGTTCAATCAGCAATTGCCACACGGGAAAGGATATCAGTTAATTTGCCCATCCCTAGTAATTCAAATAAAAATTCTCTTGTCTTATCGGATTTAGTCATGATTAGAGTGTTTAGGATCAAAATCCGAATCCGATTTGGTGCTTATTTTTTGGTCTAAATTGACTAAAGAATACACAAAATGGATCTTACAATTTCGAGTATATGAAGAAAATCCGATCCGTTATCGCTTTGTAAACAAAACAAAAGCTAAGCCGTTCGAATATATCACCGTTTATAGAGGCATTGCCACATATAGGCGATATGCACCTCTGCTCGTCCTACCCCTCCTTCCGAGCCTCTCTCTCGAGCTCCTCTGCCTCTTTCTCCTCCACCGCTTCTTCCGTGCTCATCTCATGGGCGAGGTATCCTCTTCCTCCACACCGCTGTGTTCTTCGGTGCCGTCGTCTGCTCTCCGTCGCCGGTGTTTCTCGACGGGCAGATGCCGGAGAAGGCAGACCAGTGGAGGACGACAAGGAAGTGTTCGAAGATGATTCCTCCGATCATGCCTTCGTCCGGTAATTCTGCCGCCTTCATATTGGCCTGTCCTCGTAAAAGATTCTTGATCTTTTATCTTTTGTCTATTGCCATGGTTACAGGAAGCCCCAGTCGCTGCTTGTGGAGCGATACCAAGATGGCACTGCTAAGAGGTACGCACTCTCTATAAGCTGCTTACCGTCGGTTTGCGCAAATGCGTGCGTGTGGAAACCCGACGGCCTTGTGTTACCTGGGAAACCTAATCTGCGGCCTCCTTGTTTTCAGATTGCCTCGACAGACTCATGCACTCTTTTATGTTGACTATTTCTTCTCTCAAAAGAAAATTAATGCTTCAGACCAGATTCTTTACTGCCAAATGGGCCTCTAATTTCGTCAAGCAGATTGATAGGCCCCCCTACTATTAGAAGCCTCATCCGTCGATCCTTTCCTTGCCCGATCCTTCTAATGTCATTGAGGATTTATGCAAACTGTTTAAGCCGACTTTCTTCTTTTCTTTTTCCATCTTTTCGTTTGGCTTGTAAATCTCTTTTCTTTTTTGCTATGGCTCCCGACTGCCATCGATCACTACATGTGATCCCCATTGTCACAGCCTCCCTTGGGAGCATTAACCTCTTCTTTTATTTGTTAAGGCCAGATATATTGCTTCTATGCATGTTATGAATGAATGAGATCTAGTGGCCGTGTATGTGCATTCCCTTCTCTTTTTTTCTTTGGCTGGTTCATTATTGTGATTTATATCTGCAAAGACAAAGTTTGACTAGAAATTCTGATTGGCTATTCGGGGTAAATATAGGTTTATGTAGCATCAACACATCTCACCAGAATTAGTGTCTCATGCAGACAGACATTAAGTTCCGGCAATCTATATGCTTAAATATTGGCTTTATATACTTTGTTTGAATTCTGAACTTGACAGATATATCTGGGATGATAACTCCCAACTACTAACCTTTCGGGACGAATTTGGCGCTTTGACTAATGGAGTGCAAGATGAAGAAAGCCTCTCACAATTTTCTTTGATACCAAGCATTTTAAAGGAATTTGTACTTCCAGCAGGGTTTCCAGGTAGGTAGAGGTTCTTTTTGCTAGTTTACTCATTAGTCATGTTATCTTCAAATCTTTTTCAAGGCCCCATGGTTACTTAATTGCAAACAACTTAATTTTTTTAAACATTGCTTAATCTATAAGATGTAATGATGCTAGTTGTTTTACCATTGTCTTGATCCTCCAAATTCCGATGGAGTCCCAATTTCAATGTCATTGTTAAGCACAAGAACATTTTTATGGATTTAGAAGAACAACAATTAATTCCAAACCTTAAATGTACCAAACTAGTGAACTATACTTTTTTTTTCTGTACACCCATACTCTACCGGGTCATTCAAAGTCATGTGGCAGAATAACATGGTGCATTCCTTGTCTGTTAAAGGCAGCAGTATTAATGGATTAATATGCATCATCATGGGAAATGGTGTATATGTGTGTGTGTATGTATATATATGTATGTATATATGTATATATATATGTATATACATGTGTATATATATATGCATATATATATATATACATACATACATATATACATACATACATATATATATACATATATATGTATATTTGTGTGTGTGTGTGGAGAGAGAGAGAGAGAGAGCAGCACGGTTCTCCTGGTAGAACTGAAAATGTTACCATTCTATATGGTTCTATCTATTTTAAGGAGGCAACAAATTTTTAACAACTTAATGGAGTGATGGGATTATGAACTATAGCACACAGTGGTGCTAAGCTCATTGTAATCGCTTTTAACAATTTTTTTCATGTGACCAATGCTATCTAATAGTAATTAATCTACTGTGTAAATCCGTCACACTTCACATTCTTGTTATTTTATTTTGAGGGTTCATTTCCCTCTAGATATATTAATTATTAGGTATTTATTCTAATGCATTTTTTGGATGTTTTACAGGATCAGTTTCGGATGACTATCTGGATTACATGCTACTGCAGTTTCCAACTAATGTAACAGGATGGATCTGTCACACATTGGTTACTTCAAGTCTGTTGAAGGTTTTTTATTTTCATTACTTGCAAGTCTCATCATATGTTTATTTGTTGAAAGACATAAAAGGCAAAAAAGTAGTTTTCAAAGTTTTTTTGTTTATGTTTTCACGGAGTCTCTGAATATTTGTTAGAATGTACATAAAATTCCAATAATATTTTGTCCTAGCATCATGTTGACCAATTGGAAGTTATTTCTTTTCATTGCTGTTTAGGTAACTAATTATCATAAAAAAAGTTTTCCGTGGAACAACATTTTAGGAAAATCAGTAGTTAAAGACTAGGAAAAGAATGCCCGTTGTCAATATATATTACAATGTAAGTTCAATAATTCTTCGAAAGCAAAATGATGTTTTAATGCATAAACAAGATGTATAATCTTATGACTGAATATCTAAGTTTGATCAACCAGCGCGCAGTCTAATTATTTAACAGGGGAAATGTCTACAAGTCATGTTTTCATTATCATTTGTAATGGAAATACACTGTATGTCTATTTTGTTTATCTTTTCTTAGTTTATAATCATACAATTGAAAGAATTAGTTCGTAAACTATCTATAATCATTTTTTTATATAATTTACATTTATTGTTTGACAAAGGTACTGTTCCAAAGGAAAAAAATAATGTGCCATCTTCACGTCGGTCTTGGACTGGCACACTTTGTTTTGTATTATCCAATGTCGTGTGTCATGTTGGCTTGTTGAGTGCCAGGCAATGTTGATAAGCTCATTTATAGGTGCACACAATAAAGAGGTTCATGCCATTTGTTTGCTGACATGGTGCACATCATGTAGCAAAGACAAATTAGCCTACCAGTTCTTGATTTTTAGTGTCACTCAGTGAGCTAGTTACATTTTTATAAATTCTTTCAGGCTGTTGGTTTGGGCTCTTTTTCAGGAAGTAGTTCTGCTGCTTCTGCTGCTGCTATAAGGTAATCCCTAGTTTTGTCTCTATTTGCCTATTCTTCAGTCAGCTTGTTTAATCACATTGTAGTTTTTTATATGTTGTTTCTTAACTACCAAACATTTTGAAAAGATTATTGATTAACTTTTAGGGGGAATCAGTTACATGTGATAAATGGTGGGGATTGACATGCCTTTTTTGGGCTTCTTGACCTGACTTGAACTTGTTGAAAGAATCTGAGAGTTCATGGGAATCAAATTTATCATTGAAGAGGTAGAAGGGTAGCATGGAGCCAGAGGAAGATGGCGAAACATATCCTAATTTGTACCATTTGCAATATTCCCAACTTATAATCTTTTAGTATTGGTTGGGTTTGTTCCCTATAAATATATATATGATACCAATAGGATATTAGACATGACCTTTTTCTTTCGTGAGAAAGCAGGTCTGACATTTCATTTTCTACTCTTCTTAGTTTCCTCCATCTCCTAACCCTCCGACCATTGGTGTTAGCGATAACATTATGGTGATGATAATTCATGGTTGTAGCATTTCATTCAGATAGAAAGAGCTTACTTGCAGGAAATTCATTGGCTATGGTCCAAAATGTTAGCTTTTGCTTGATGTTGTGTGTGATGTGTGCACAACGTCGTAGCAAATATTATGGAACTACCTTTGTTTTGTACCTGCAAGTTCTGCCTTATTTGGTTGTGAAATACCTGCAGTTTTACCTAACTCAGAATCAGTGCATTCTTTGAGATATCACTTCTGTTTGCAGCATCATGTATCACTTTTGTTTATGATTACAATGGCCTGTTTAACTAGGTGCACCATATTTTTTTGAACTACTATCTTGTTGAGGTCATTAATGAATATGTTTGGTCTTTTGAATATCTTTGAGTTGGTTGAGCAAGTTTCTCATAGTGGATTTATTGTCTTGTGGTGAATGGAGACCTTTACTACTGCTGTGAGTTGATAATTTCAATAGATATAACTCTTCTCAAATTCATTCTACTTTAACAAGTTGACTTTGATTTATCTCAGATGGGTGTCAAAAGATGGTCTAGGAGCTATTGGTCGCTTATTTATTGGTACAAAAGAAAACTAGAAGATTATTTGTAAACACATTTGTTTATTCTCAACTGATATTGCTCCTTCTTAGGTGGACGTTTGGGGAATCTTTTTGATGATGATCCAAAGCGATGGAGGATGTATGCAGATTTCATTGGAAGTGCTGGAAGGTTCTTGCAGCAATTTGTGCAAAAATAGTTATATACTCTGGTTAAAAATGAACACTGATTAATTGACTATGCAGCATCTTCGAGCTTGGCACACAACTAAATCCAGAATATTTCCTCCCCCTTGCAGCTTTTGGCAATTTTGCTAAGGTATTACAGAAATGAGATTTTTTTTCTTTTTGTAAACAACTACTTGGACTTTTATGATCGTAAATTTTAATATTCTAGTATATATTTAACTGTAGAGTTCTGTTTCTCTTCAGCTAGTCCTGGTATACATAGATATAACTTCAGAAGGCTGCATTTGATACATACACATATGAAAATGGGTAAGATTGCAAGGTCCGCGTCTGTACAAATCAAGTCAATGTCAAGAGACAACTTAGTATTGCCAGATCCAGATGTGAGCTGGGCTCAGTTTTCACATCATGACTGGTCTGAAATTGGACCCTATTTCTTTCAGACAATCAAACCCAACTTGATTGGTCTAGATCTTTACCAGATATAATATGTAAAGATGATTTACATACAAAACAATCTTGATTCTGTTTTATCAACTCATGCCCCACCCAGTTTGACTCAAGTTTTTAACAAACATAAAACATTCAAATGTGTCTAGATATTCATAAAATCATGGTATAAAATAACTATAAGAAAATTGGATCCAGTTTCTCCAAGTGTCTAAACCTTGATATGACCTGGATTTAGAACCGGATAGTGGTTTTTGCCCGTATATGAATACCAGGCTAATGGGTTTATATGGTGGCCTAGATTTTTCAATTCAAAGTGGGTCAGTCAGAGAAAATATGGTCACACCTAGGATTGTTATTATTTATATTTTTGTGCTAGGCTAATAAAGTTATTGTTAATTAACTTTTTAAAAAGTTTCTTAAGTATCTTATTCTTAGGTCAGAGCACAGTTTGTATCTCAAAATGCATTAATGTATTACAATTTCAAACGCCTTCTGTATACTCTTCGAAGGAACTGATTTGGTTATCTTAACCAGGCTATAGCAAGAGGACTGAAAGATCCATCATTTCGTGTGATTCAAAATCATTTTGCTGTCTCTGCTAATCTTGGGGAGGTTGCAGCTAAGGTACTCAATGATAATATACAAGGAACAAAAATGTTTAGCACTTTTTATGTTTTACACTGGGTAATTATTACCCTACTAATTTGGATTGTCTTTTACAAATATCGTGATACTTTAGAGGCAGAGTGGACCCTGAGCATAAAGCTGCCTCACTTGTTTTAATGAAATTTGGATGAACTATGTACCGACCGGTACGGGCGGTACGTATCGGTCCGCCAGACTTCCGGTACGCGGACCA
Organism: Musa acuminata AAA Group; assembly: GCF_036884655.1. NCBI lineage: Eukaryota > Viridiplantae > Streptophyta > Magnoliopsida > Zingiberales > Musaceae > Musa > Musa acuminata. The sequence continues at coordinate 2,522,453 of NC_088346.1, read as the reverse complement.
TATGTTACCATTCCGACACTGTAGCAGTACTGTAGCACTGTAGCACTATAGCACTGCTACAGTGCTCGGCACGCCTGAATATACCGCTCGGTACACCTGGGTGTACCGAGCGGTATACCATACCGTACTGGTATCGAGCCCAGGTCGAAACTCCGGTACGGTACGGTATTGCGAACCTTGCTCAGTAGTTTTACCTCCAAAATTATATTTTGAAGGAAAATTATAGTTCAGAGAATTATATTAACACAACCACCTTCCTGTTTCAGAATGATGAAAATAGGGATTAACAATTAAATTTCAGGTGTGATTCATGACTAAGATGGTTTGCTGGCAAGTTTAGATTCTGTAATTTGCATTGCAAGATTGCTTAAACATGAGAAGGTTTTATGGTTAGACGATCGGTGATTTAAAGATGGAGATTAGTGACAGCAAGGGAAAAAAAATTTAGATTTGCAAAACTAGAAATAGCATTTTAACATAATTAAGAAAGTTGTTTTCTTGTACAACAGAATATTATGTAGTGAAATAATGTTTCTTTGCTCCTTTATTCCAGGAGGAAGTTTGGGAAGTAGCAGCTCAGCTTCTAGGACTTGGAATTGGCATACTGATCCTGGTGACCACTTGATTTTTAGGTTAACTGCCATCATTCTTAGAATTTTATTTTATTTTGAACTTAATTGTTTATTATTTGTTTGACATAACATGATCCAGGATCTACCTGGGATACAGGCATCATATTCCTTGCTGGTTTTCACGTGGCTGAGCATGCGTCTTCTGCACCTTTGGCTACGTTTCCAGTCACTATCAGTTCTCAAGTTTCAGACTGTAAGATTATTTGACAATTGTATAATATCAAATTTTTTTGAAGTATAAGAAAATAGGCAATGCGATTATTCATGTGGTCCCCGTTACTTGAAAATAGAGAATTCTTTATAATTCCTACTGGTGTTTTTTTTTGTAATATGTTAAGCTGCCATATTAAATGATTTAAATGTTGCTTCAATATACATTATATTATATATATATACGTGTGTATACATGGTTCGTCTTACCAGTCTATATCGGCATACCGATCAGTTTTTGGTATGGTATATACCGAGTTATACTGAGCGTACTAACACATGGTACATAGGGGTGTACTGATGTACCGCCCATATCAATCCCCTATCGGATCGGTATATACATATATACATATAAACATGCATATACATATATACATATAAACATGCATATACATACATACATACATACATACATACATACATACATACATACATACATACATACATACATACATACATATGTATGTATGTATGTATGTATTTATTGTTACAGTTTTGTATCTTTCTACTTCATGATTACATCATGCAATGAGTTATTTTTCTTGGATAATATAGTCATTCTTCAGCATTGACTTTGCCAAAACATGAAATCTGATATTTTCCTTATTTCATCTAGATTTATCATTTGATGATCCTTCTTGATCCTTGTTTCACTTTTCTCGGCAGATAAACATGAAACGTGCTCGGTTGCTTGTGAGATCACATGTTTTACATAATACAGTTCCTGGTACAGATCACCATTATAAGTTTACATCCACTTGTGTAGCCTCTGAAAGAATTTGTGCTAATCTTGTCTGATAGGGTATGTCACTTGCAACAAGGAAGAGAATTTTCTATCTTGGGAAAGATTCTTGCAGCCTAAAATTATTTTTGGCGTGTCTATGCAAAATATGATGGGAAAAAATGGCTCCAACGATATGGTATATAGCTCAAATTTGGCTATTGTCTTCTGGTCGCTATCATAGAGTACTGAGATGCTGTGTGGTATTTATACGTTTGCCGCATTATAAATAATACTTTACATGTCTTATCTTAATCTCCACTTTCTTAATCTGTAATTTCAAGATTTGTTCAGCTAACATAGACAATAATATTTTGGCATAGACCATCATTCTAATATAAAATCAGTCATAGTGCCTGAGTGAAAATTTTGTGAAATGCTCCAAGTACATTTAGCAGACAACCAGAGAGACAGATTTTATGAAGCATAATCTCATTGGTCTTGGTGTTCTTACTGAATATATCAGTTAGTTTTTGCTAAATTGTATATGCCAAGGCAGTTGCATGGAGAAAGCTACAAGATGAAGAGACTATGTTGCAAGATTAGTTTGATAAATAATTATTTGTTTGGATCTTTTAGTTGTCTACTTATAAGGTTACTTGTACTGTTTGAAACAGGCGAAGACACTTCTTAAGTTATACTCAAAGGAAAGTTACATTCTCTATATGAAGCAGCAACAAGGAGGCTCTACATTTTTAGTTACTTTCAAGGTTGGTTAACGACAGTAATTCTTCTAATTTATTGTAGATGATTGTTCAATGATGAACATAATCACCTTTTTTTAACTCGATTGGAGTGTATCATGCTGTAGGTTGGAGCTACTGGCCTGACAGTCTTGAGAAGCTTATGGCAGGCACATTGGCTCCACGAGTGTCAAGAAAGAACATCAAATCATGTCTTATCTTTGCTTGAAGAAAGCCTCCTGAAACTGGAAAACGGATTCGATGACTTCCTCAGGCAATTAAAAGGAGCTGGATGGGATGAACAACAGATCAAACTCAAGGTTCCCAAGAAACTTCTTTTCGATGAGTCAGAAAACCTCGAGCTTGCCCTTGATAAGTAGATCGTCTTGTTGCTGTTCCTAGTGCTTTACAGGTAAAATTTAACCCAATCTACGCCCACTCAATATCAACTTCAAGAGTCATATGAAATAGTTAATGGATGAACCCTTGTTGGTTTGTGTAAGTTCATTTAGAATTGTCTACTCAGGGCATAATTGCAGGCTGTATATATAACTTTTTTATCAGGGTATTGTCTGAGCCATCTAGGTAGACAATGGAGGTATTTGTTGAAGTTTTGGAAATTTTGCTACAGTGGAGCTGTTGGATTGTCATATTATGTGAATGTTAGACTGGTTATACTCCTTTTTATTTTACTCACCGACACGACAAAACATAAACATTGTGAAGCCTTGAATATTGTCGGTGATTGCTAACATGTCATTAGGTACACTACAGGCTGAGGGTTTTTTTTTTCCCTGTAGCTTGCCGGAGAAGAAGCCTCCCAACAACAAAAGCCAAATGAGGTTAGTTCAGACGCTCATTAGTTTTTCCCCGTATTAATATGAAAGTTTAAGTATATATTTTTGCTAATTTTGTCTTTAGATATTTGGCTCACTGCCTGTGGATCAAGCTGTCAAGTTTTCTTTAAACAGTTGATAAAGAATAAATTTGGCTAATTTAATATTAATTTTGAGATGATGGGGAGGCTTAGGTTGGTAGATGGACCTCTTTGAGTCTACTATTTGCAACGGTGCTTACGATTGCAAGAAGTTTTCATTGTGACCGGAGACTTTCTGCCTCAACCGAGCCTCCAACTGGAAGAGTTGACCGGAGGAGGGTATATATGTAGCGCAACCTTATCAATCCTTTTTTTGTTTTGTTTTGTTTTTTTTTTATGATTGCCACCTGCATATCCTACACAGGCCGGTTATTGAGTTTTTGCTTTCTATACATATGATTATTATCATACATATATATATATATATATATATATATATATATATATATATATTTATTTATTTATTTGTTTGCTATAATTTCTTATGATTCCCCAGTGTTCTTAAAGTTGTGCATCTCATCTTGCAGTTACAGAAGGTGCTCATGCATCTCGTAAGGAATTTTTGCACGTAAATGCAGTTAGAGGATTAACCCAGAGCAAAACAATGTTCTATGTGCAGGCTAGATGATATACGTGCATGAAGACCCCAGCCAGGGAACCCACAACAGCTAGAAGATTAAACAGAGCAAAACAATGTTCCATCGAGATGTATTCATAAGTAGCGGGTCTCAAGTTTGAATCCACATGTGAGCATTATATCATTCGTTGTAATATTTTTTTTTAATTTTAAAAAATAAATATAAGAATTTTATAGTTGGTGTACGAGAGAAGCTTAACCAATTGCGTCCTGATGTACGTATGATCCGATCCTCCTATGTGGTTTTCGTCTAATTGTAAAAACTGTCTGTTAAAAACCTTTTACTGCTGATAAATAATAAATTCAGTATCACTAATGAACCAATCTCTGGCTGTCTAAATTAGAGCTACAAATGTTCACAAGTAGCTTTCCTAATGCTGGATAACCTTTGCAGATAAAATCGGATGCAAGAACAGGGATCAAGGGATCATATCATTTGGTTTGGTAAATTGGGCACCAAGCTACCCTGCATGAATATAAGAACAAGAACCAGCTGTAGTAGCAAAGATATGTACCTAGAGAGATCCCACAATGCGTATAGCACATGCTTAGCATTGATTTAATAGCATAGAGCCGGGTCAAAATACACGCTTCGATGCAATCAGACTGGTTTCACGATGATACCTTGAAATCCCGAAAGATTGCTCTACAAGCTTCGATGCAATCTGACTGGTTTCAGAATGAGGATTGTTTTTAACAGACAATCGTGTTGTATAGCAGTATTCCTGCGTCTGCAAGGCGCCACAGGTTAAGGCTCATGGCGACCGACTGATGCATCTATCTTATCTGATAGATGAAGAAGCACAGTTTGAGTGCATCATCCACCAAATTTGCAGAAACACTTACCGTTCCAGTGTTACAGGAGTCTGACAATATTTACAGTGGTTCCCAATGTGAAATCAAAAGAATTAAGGTTGTCCAAGTTTCCTCACACACTACTTTCACAATGGATGTATCTGGCAAAGTAGTTCCGCATGCAATTGAAGCTACCCGAGGGAGTACACCATACGGCCAGCAAGCTCGTTTCCGACGACTTCAACAAAGCGTTGTAGCTGACTTTCTAGTTTAGAAATGATCCTCCTTTCTAGTGGGCCAAAGACTTTCTCAATGTCCTAAAAGTTACAAAACAGAAGATATCAAATCAGGTCACTTGTATAATGACAATGTAAGAGCAACTTAATATTGCATCATACCGCCAGCTAATTTTGTTACAAAGAACATAATCTAGCTCACATATTAGGGGTGTAAAGTCACATGCATATCTCCTCCAAAATGTCTCAGGTACTGCTTGTTGCGGCAGGCTCCCAATTCAACTTCTCCGCAAGATTGATGAAATGAAGAATGTTTACCAAGGGACAAAAGCAACCTCATGTAAAAAAGTTGCAATTACAATATACTATAATAATTGTTTGGAGTTCTAAGGCCATAACTTGTGTGTCTAACACTGAGTTGGATTCAAATTTAAAACAAAAGGATCTATGTTTTTATTATAAAGGGGCCCAACAAAGTTATCAACACCCTCCGAGGTTTAAAATCTTGTCCAATGCCAATACCGGTTGATGGCCTGATAGGTACAGATCATGCATGGGCCAATGCAACACTAGGTACCAATTGATATTGTCCAACTAAAAAGAAAAAGAGGGTGAAGAGGGAGAAAACAAAGAACTCGAGGAGAGGGAGGAGGTAGAAGAGGTAAGGTGACAGAGATAGAGAAAAAGGAGGGGAGGCGGAGGCAGCAGCAATGACACAGTGGGACAGAGGAAAAGAGAGCATGAGATGAGAAAAAAAACAAAAAGAATATCAAAAAGACAATTGTCAGAAGTTGCAAAACAATAAAATAATTAATAGAGCTAAGGAGCAATAGAATGTAAGAGAGAAAGAACAAAAAAGGAAAAGAAATGATCAGACAATTGTCAAAATTTGTCAAAAAAATAAAAGTATTAGGGACCAGGTGATCACTGTACTTTAAGGTAACTATAACCAAGCAAAAACTAAGTGAAAACCAATTGTTCATATAGTGTTTCGTGGCCAAACAAGACAATACGAATCTGTACCGATCAGTACAACCAGTTTCTAAAACCATGATGCCCTCGATGCTAAAAAATCTTCAACAGATTGAGGCCTTTACTGACATCAACGGAAACAGCAAGGACACACAAAATATGAATAGCTGAGATCTAAGAAAAGATCAAAGGCAGTTTGGGCTTGGGACACACCTTGAACTTCACACATGAACCGTTGACATCAAGCATAATGTCACCAACATCATAAGCTCGTGAATCAGCAACATTCAATGCATTAGTTGCTGCTAAATTTGATTCATCCTCTACACCTGTATCCGAATCTTCATAATGAAAGCCAACTTCTTCATCTTCTTCTTCATCTTCATCAGACAGATCTTCCATTGGAGAAGAATCATGAAAATCAGGGCCTAAGTTTTCAACAGGATTAGCGAGCTTTGGTGAAATTGCACAATCTTTTACATCCAGAGAATCTGATAGGATAACATAAGGAGTTCTATCGAGCAAAGGTCTTGCCACTTCAAATGGTACCCACCTGCAAAATCAACCGTTAGAAATGAATATAATGTAGCATTACACAGAGACTTTAGCTAATACAACAGTTATATGATGCACTACACATCTATGCTTGTGCTAAAGTAAAATAAGAAGTGTTTCTGCATTGATGGAAGCTCTTTGATATAGGGCGAACTTACAAGATCGTATTTTAGTTGGTACACCAGTCACCTTATTTCTCTTTCTCTATACATAAGTCCAAACAATTTAGGGCATACTTCTTTGTAGAAATTTTCCAATTTTTCAGAATTTTTTCAATTTTTTACTAATTGATAATGGAACCTTTTTTCTCAAACTTACAAATATGCTTGGAAAATTAAAAAAGTAACTCTAAATTTTTCATTGCTTAATTTTTCACCAAGCTTCTCTTATTGCAATCTATCATCATCATTGTTCCTGGCTTACTGTTGTCATAGTGTCACATTTATTGTTGTTGCCATTACCATTACCATTCAATTACTATCATCACCATGACACTGCTGTCACTATCACTACTATCATCACAGCATCGCTACCACTACCATTGTTAGAAGTTAGAACACCATCATAGCACCACTACCATCACCAACAACGCCCAAGTACTACCACTGTTACACCATCATTATTGTACACCACCACCACTAACATCAAGCTCTATCTTCCGCTGCCCCTACCATCAACACCTTCAACTACGATCATCCAACATCCCTGGGGTGTGCCACCATTAACACAAATTGATTGATGAACAGAAAAAAGCAAGAATTTTTTTTGTTTCAAGAGTAAACATGCTTTTGCATATTTCTTCGAAGAAATGAATTGAAAAATAAACATGAAAATAAAGATAAAACCTGAAAACCTGTTTTCTGGAAGTAATCACAGCCAAGTGTCGCACATGCATGAACCATATATACATATTTTTTTAAAAAGATCTAAATATAGAAGTTTCTTACTTCCCTCAACTGCATTTCGGATATGCAGATTATTGGTGGTAGCTGTAGAACTCTTCAGGTGATGGGTGCTAGAATATTCATGCTTCTACGAGCTTTTTTTATTTTGATAACTAAATGTTGCAAAAACCATCATTTTGAAAGGTTACTAATATTAGAACATGAATCTATAAACAAGTTTCACAACCCACGGAAACCTAAAGTAAAAACATGAAGAGCGCATCTCACCTACTAGATATAACAATGAATATATATGTATATGATACATGCACATGTGCACCTAGACCATCATTAAGTGAAATATGCATGGATGTGAGTGCACATATACAAAAACAATGTGGATTCTTAAAGTACATGGAGTTGAGCCACTACTGAGTTCAATAAATTATAAGCATGTAGACACAATTTTTATGTGCACAGAATTAGAAACATTATTCAACATTAATAAATTCAGCACATATTTATCCAGGATTATCTTTGATAATTTGATCCGAAAGCTGAAGGGAGACCTACTTACTGGTAACGAAGAGGACAAAGTAGTTCGGATGGACGATATGCTGCTTTGTATCTCATTTTGTTGCAGGAGTGAATGTAATAGCCGAGATAGTAATACTGGAGACTAGGACAATGGTTTTGAGTCTCCTTTACCCAATTTATTTCCTGCAAAGCTGAATACTTTCCAAGTGATAGAAAGGCAAAATCAGGGTCCCAAAATAAATACTTGCTAGACAAACATCTTGGAAGAACATCCACAACACCAACTGCAACAAGCTTCCCATCAATCAAATACTGCTGATGGAAAGAGCCAAAACCACAAGGTGGAATTGTGTTATAACCACTAACTGGTGGAACAAATACAATAGGAGTATCCACCAGAAATCTTTTGTATGAACCTACTGTGACTTTTTCTGGTTTATCATCATGTACCTTAATTTGGTATCTTCTGTATAAAGCAAATTCTTCTTGATCAAAACTTGATCTGTTCATACGGATTTCAAGCTTTCTTCTCTTTTGTGGGAGAATTGCATTACTGTCAGCGGAGCAAATCCGTTTTGTATTACCTCTGTTACCTCTTGAAGCCTGCATACTTTCTTTAAGGTCAATGAATTCTGAGCTCCTCTTTTTGGTCGCAGAATAGAAATTTAGGTGGCCATTGCAAGCTTTTATTAAAAGCTCAGAAGGCAATTCATGCTCCTTCACTAAGCATGCCAGCTGTTCAGCAATAGTTGTTGCATTCAAATCCAATAATTCAGATTCCCGACATTTAATAGTCTCATCTGTAGACTGAGAGCGCCTAATAGCTGCCGCTATTTGAAATGCTATGCTGCTAGTATATACTAAATCTTCTGATATTTCCACCAGCTTTTTTTTGGCTTGGCATGTCACCTTCTTCACAACAGCCTTAGGAAGATGGGCAGTATAACTGACAAAAAGTGTGCTTACAGCACTATTAATTATGTTTGCCAAAGAATGAAGAATGTCATTTTCATTGCACATATTTTCACATGTACTAGCTGAAGATTCTTTTGTTGATAATGCTGTCATTTTCGTAATAGAGTCATTGCCAGAAAGCTTGAGTAAGCCCCTACAAGAATTTTCCTTTTGTTTTGAAGATTCAAATTTCTTCACTGATGTGGTATCATCTAAGAACCTGCACAGTCAGTTCATGCTATCTCTAAGCATCTAAATTGAATCTGAATTTGACAGTATAGCACTTTTTTGTAACTTGCCAAGACCTTTTCCAATACATAATATATCATGCCAAAAGCATAACAAAATTATCATCTGCAAAATGAGAGGAGGCAAGCTCTGATACCTTTGCATTTTTTTATATATACGAGCTTGCTCTTTGGAAGGATAGAAATCAGTGGCTTTCAGACGAATGGTATAAGATGGGCAACATGTTCCTTCCATCTCAGGTTTGTAAAGGAAGCAACCAGATCTCCTCCAACCATGGTCAAGCAGCTCTGTGGACAATACTTCACAATCAGACGACATGGGAAGTTTCACATGTATAAAAATAGCAATGGACAGAGGTAGTTAAAAAATGACCAAGGAAAAAAATTGTCCAAATATAAAAGAAAAGAAAACAATGTTCTCAAGGACTTCTCTAATTCATGCAATTTTCGGTGGCTAAAAAAATGTCTTTAAATACTACCTGTAAAGAAACTATAATTGATGGAGTACTCTAGTCAATCATATGGGATAGTAGTTCTTAAGGCATTGAGAAACAGAAATAAATACATCATGCACAAAAATTCAGATGCCCAGTTCTCAAGCATAGACGAATTACATACAAGACATTAATTGTTGTGGTAAAGTGATCTGGAAATTGGTACAACTGGAGATGAGTTAACACCAATGTACAGCATGTATACATTTATAGTGGCCTTGAGCAATTTCAATGGCTTTCTTACACAAAAGGAAGAGCCATGAAATGCACATGGTAACAGGAAAAACATAATTACCTTGCCATACATATGCGGTAAATGCAGAAAAGTTCAGAGTTAAAGCTTTTAGAAAAATGATGAAATAAAACAGAGAATCAATTCCAGTAGATTTAGCAGAGAGAGAGAGAGAGAGAGAGAGAGAGAGAGAGAGAGAGAGGTCTAGTTAAAAATATTAATGTTCTACTGTGAAACAAATCATATTCTACCTCCTGCTGCTGTTTATGTTTTGAACCAAAAAATAAATCCCCACAAACTATAAAGAGACCTAGTGTTAGAAATATCATCATTCAACTAAATGATCAAATTTGGAAAAAACAATTTTGTCCTGACATTCTTGGCTGAGTTAATCAAGTCATAAGGGGCTACCAGTGGCATCCTTCTCATCCATGTTGCAGCCACTCATCCCCAAAACCACTTCTGCCTCCAATTGTGGCACTCTACTTGATCCAAATCCTGTCAGTCATGTAGTCTCCATGTATAAACAGAGTGCTGATGTTATGGATCTTTGTGCAGATCTTTCCCACTGTCACTTATTATGACAACCCTGGCAAAAATGTTAAAAAGAAAGTTTAGTACCACCTCACTTTTGCCTCACACCATTGTTGTCCAACAACTATGTTGGCCACTACGGCCAATCAAGAGTTCCAACCCTTATCTTGGAAAGCATTCCTTTTAAACATCATAATGGTAAGAAAGAGATTCGATTTGTACCTGGGTTGGCCATACAATTCTCTCTTCAGTCTCTTCTTTGCAACATCTAGTTACCTCCATCTCCTTTTATTTGGCTCTCTCTCAACCCCACCCTCCCCAATTAAAAGCAAACCCTTAACATAGTTTCTGTCTTTCTAATAACATCTGCCAGACCCCTTCTTTGATTACCAGCTATCCAGCTTATCTAATCCCTTACTTTCATTTCACATACTTTCATGGGGAAATGAAATCTCTAACTTCACTTCTCAAAACCTGAAATCCAAAAGAAATCTTCTTCTTTATTTTGCTGTCCATCTCCCCTTTCCACATAAATCATCGATCTATAATGGATGATGAATGATGATCGGCTATTATGCATACAAAACCATGGATGATAGGTGTTTATATAGTTTTTTTTTTGTTTGATGTGATCCTTGATTAGAGCTGTAGTGTTTATACACCAGTTACAAAACCATGGATGATATATGCATACAAACTATGTAGGTTCATATCACATAGCCAACTGTTGAATATATATATATATATATATATATATATATATATATATATATATATATATATATATATATAATGTTTGTTACAATTTAAACTAAGATTTCTGGAGCATTCAACAGAAATTTTAATGCTATCTCAACACCATAACTAACAGTCCCAAAGTAACTGGTGTGAATTTGTGATCTATAAGTCATGCAGTATAAGGTCAATGCAAAATATAATGGCATTGTCAACATCAAACAAGTAGAGAACAATGTGTGAAACAACATGAACTCAATCAATCTCAAGATAACATCAACATCATATTAAATCAAGGGTATTTCTTTTTATTCTTTTCCTAAAGGTTGACATATAACCTTAGTCACTGGAATTCGTAATGGAAGGTTGAAAGAAACAACTGCAGCAGCAGCAGGGAGGTCACCGGACAGCTTCAAGAGATAATCTAAAAATTAGGGCATAATTGAGAGAGCACATAAGCCTCCCCTAAATACTACCAGCAATAATCCAAGAATTAACTAATTGAATTGACACAGGTAGAGCAGTTGACTTCAGTTAGGTGAAAAAAGTTTTATTTACTGTTCACTTTTGAAATTTTATTGCATTATCCAATGGTTAGACTAATTTCTCTTATATTTTAAACAAAAAAGGTTTTTACCTCCCGGTCATAATCTCTTGTCCTATACATCTTATTAATTACCTCTTTGGGAGATAGGAAATGCAGTAATTGGAAAGGGAACAAACAATAAGATAAGCTACAAACCTTGGTAGTCCTCAGCTGTTATACTGTCAGCCCATAAACCTGCACAATTATCTGATGCGTAAGTTGCAAAATAAATAGAGCTAGAGTGTAAGAGCATACATTGTGAAGAATAACCCAACTTTTAAACCAGAAGCCATAAAGTAAAGGAAAACAAAGTTCGAAGTAAGCATAAATATTAAGGTGCGCCCGCTAAATTGCTAATACTTTGACACGATTTCTTCGGGCGATCGCATCAGAAGAGTGCGACGGAGGAGGAGGGAAAGGAACCGGAAAAGGAAAAAGGAATTCGCCGGGAAACAAAATTTCGATTTTTTGCTTAGCTAGTCAACCGAGGAAACCATTCGCGACGTTTGGTGGATCAATCAGGAATCAACGAATGTGAAATCCAAGGATGGATTGGAATACCGTGGGAGATGCTGGAGTAGGTGGATCTGCAGTATCCGCAAGAGGACCTCCTCCTGCCATGATCGGTGACCTTACTCTCACCGATCGCCCCTCCTCCCTTCACCCTTTCCGTTCCTCCTCCCCGGCCGCTGCGGCTACTGCTGGCCCCATCCCCCATTCCTCCCCGGCCTCCCTCCTCTTCGTCCGTCAAGGGACAAGACCTCTGCGCTTCGCGTCGGGGCTCAATCAACCGAAAGGTAGTACGAGGAACCGAGCGGCGACGGCGAGGAGAAGTGGGGGCGAGATCGTCGCTCGAGATTGCAAGAGGCTTCGCAAACCTACTCTTGTGGGTAATTGGACCGAGGGAAGGTGACTTTTTAAGTTGCCCTCGACGAAGCAGAATTAACTACGACGTCGTTTGGAATCACGGAGGTGGAGTGATCATGATGTGATGAACGGGTGATATCGAAAGATGCTTCTTTCCGGTTTTGCAATTTGAGGCCACTCTTTCTTTTATTTTCTTGCGGTTTTAGATATTTTTTAATCACTAAAAGAGGCTCTAATAATAATAATAATAATAATAATAATAATAATTACGACTTATCAGACAAAAACACTTAAACTCTAAGCTTTATCCAAAGAATCATTCATTTTTGTTTGAGCTTTTTGTGGATCGATATTGAATAAGAAGGATTTTAATATTTGGAGAATTGTGTGAAGAATTTTAGTATATAATATTTTTTCCAAAGCAAGAAACTATGTTTTGTTTAAGAAGACGAATATTTTTGTTTGGTATATAATATTTTTGTTTAAGAATATCTCCAAAAACATCCTTCCTGTTCATCATTCTTACTCTATTTCCTTCCCTAAACACATGGTTAATAGAGTGCGAGACAATAATTTTAATATAAGAAAGAGATATTCATGTCATAGCACAAATACGCTATTTAAGAACTTCAAAAGAATATATGTAAAAAGTTTTTTCTAAAGCATATTCTATTACTTTGCATCAGAAGACAAGATTGAACAAATTAGATTTAGTGAACTATGATAGAGTTATGTACAAAGCTGTTTTATTCCTGAATTCTTCGTCAATCATCAGATAAGACACCAGAGAAGACAAGATTGAGATGGCAGATGTTTCTTAAATCTTAGCGACGCTGGATTGTAATTGATGCATACACAAAGTAGCATGGAATATCTAACTAAACAAGCAAATTACATGCAGGTAAAATGTTCGAGCGATTCATGTACAAGAGGGATTCACATCACAGAATGCCAGTGTTGAACTCCGATATGCCTCTCTTGTGGTTATTCTTCGTCTTCATCTTCACTTATCCAACCGTAACATGGAAGCCTTCGTGGTCTTAGACTAATAAACTGATTTGACAGATTTTGATGACAACCTGAGCTCGATGCAGACAGTGGCTCGACCTCTCTTGCAGTCAAATTTGGCTGGCCGCCACCATTCACCTTGTGCTCCAGGCCCTGGTTCGGGTCTGTACTTGAAATGTCCTTCCAATTTACAGGTTCTTCTAGGGTGCAGCAAGCAAAGGGAACATGGTCAAGTGTGAAAAATACTAGAACATTAAGATCTAAAACAAAACTAACCACACATCTAGTGAAGAATTAGCAAGGTCTGCCTCACCAGCCTGAGCAACGTTGCTGGAAACTCTCGAGGCCGTAGCTTCTTCCCTGGTTCTTCCCTCCTGAAGCAGGCATTATGGATCTTTGCAGTGAAGAATACATTTAAAATGAAATAGGATATTGAATCAGAAGAATTCTGAATATTATGGCATGTTAAATTAGAATATGTTGGAACAAACAGGAAATTGCATACTGGTGTAACCACTACATGTCTTCGTTAACCATAACATTAATAAACCACGAGGGAAGGTATTCGTTAAAGAAAAAAGAAAAGGCAAGAGCAGTTTGAACTTTGTACACACAACCAATCTAGCATAATGCATTACTTTGAAGACTAACTCAAAGAAAAAGTAGATCGGAATACTGTTTAGCTAACCTTGATCAGAACCAACCAGAACATTAAGCCACCTTTACAGCCATTGACATACAATGGCCCCGTCCGTGCTCTCACAGGACCATAATTTCACAAACAAGTAAGATTTTAGTGGCTTGAGATTTTTACATCAAATATTTATGTTTTAGGCAATATCCATTGCATGAGTCCAATTACAGAAAAATAAATATTTTGTTTTAAAAGTTGGAAAAGAAAATTCTGTTGAACCTACCTTCAACTCTGTAATCTGGATGAGGGTTTTTTGCTCATAGCAATCAGAATTTTATGAGGATCTAGATCAAGCTATCTGCTAACACGCACACACATTCATGTATGTGATTGAAGTGAACCTAGTAAGACCATGAAGCTTTTTAAGTCATATAAATTCATTAGAGGGGCAAAAGTTCCAAAAAACAAAGTGAAACTGCTTCATTCAACTTATGGTGGACATGTCTAATCTCATTCTAACTATTTAAATGCTGCTTAACATTCAAAAGAAACTTTACAATGCTTTTCTTAAGAGTAAGCAAACTGGTCGTAAAGACTTCTTTGTCCAAAAGAGAACCAAATGTTGTCCAAGAACAATTAATGCTTTACATGTGAAGGTGGCATCAAAACCACAATAGAGACCAAAAAGATGGAAGGGGAAGATGGGTGGAAACACTTTAGTCTGAGAACATGTTAAAGAACCAAGACATGATATTAAGCAACTTAATTAAGGATCCTACAATTATAGTTACAATATTTGCTTTGATCTACCAAGGATTCCAGGATTCCAAATTAGAAGTATTCACTTTGGAATTTTGTGCAGCAGTTTAATCTATAAATGCAAATGATCACTTTATTTTTCATAAAATTGTGCATGTCCATTATATTTACCACTCAGTCACTATATTATGTTATTGCCTGGAAAAATAAGGTTGCATATAGATAGTGCACCAACTAGCACGACACAGAGCCAAACCCGAGACAAAAGAGAGATGCACAAAGATACCAGTTGTCCAAAGAAGTACCTCTCTTGCCTCTTGTTTTTGCTCTTCTAGGATGGTCTCGATAACCAGACTGTAACTACCTTCTTCAATAAGGTACCACGCAGCATTGTCATCATAAACCTACTAGTTTCCAAGCAGCTTCTAAGACACTTCAAAAGACTCAAAAAGAAAATGAGAATGAAAAGAAGAAAAGTGGAGGGGATCTTACTTTGAGAAGTTTATTGATCGTCGAGCAGATAGTTTCTTTAGAGAAACCATAAGGAAGCAATGCATCAAGGGCTGCGTCTATCCGCTTCAGCCCTACCTAAATCATTTAGATAAGAAGGTAATCTGGAGGAAAAGGAAAACCATATCTGGCAGTTGAACTGGTAGAAGGTGTGTGGTGTACCTTCTTCTGCCTTCTTGGAGCCATGTGCAACAACAGTTCTCAACCTCCCACGGCTGCCTTCTTCACCTCGTCTTCTCTTTCTAGTGGAATGGAACACAACCTGCCTCCTTCCCTCAAAACATTGATATGAAGGTCCTCTGGCATAGCCACGAAGAACTAAGATTAGGGATTCAGGTCATCTCAAGTTTGACAGAGCAATCCACCCAGTATCCAAAAGTAGAGTCACACCAAATACACAACAGCGTCTGATAGTTATCAATCATCTAGTTGCAGTATACCAAGTTGCTCCAAGGACAGGAATTAGTAGGAAGCATAGAAACACATTATGCTGTTACTTCCACCACAATAAAACTTCCAATCCTATGCATTTATTGCACAAACTACAGGGCACACCGCTCTGCATCTCATAACGCACTAGAGATCAGTTCAACAATATGATAAGTTGCAGGAGAAACAACAGTTGCATAATCTAGAGATTCTAGACACAGAGGTACCAAATTCAAAGAACAACACGGACAAACAATCTTCAAGATTCAATACATTAGGGACGAGATATATACGTATGATTCAATCAACTTGATACGAGTAGCGATTTGAAATGCTATAAGATTCCCGAAGTAGCTATGTTCTACTGTCTCCTGCAAAAATCTCCAAACGGGTTACAGTGAGACATTCTTAACAAAGGATGAACTTTCAGACAAGATTCATCAAAAGAGTCCTTCAAGTCTCAACCGAACTAATTCATTACAAAAAGAGAGAAACCTAGAGAAATAAGGAGGATAGAAACGAAGGGATAGGGCTAGGGGGAGGTGGTCCCGCGAAAGAAGAGGACGGCGGTGAGAGAGTGGTGATCCGGTGGCTGTTCTTACTCCGGCGAGTTACCCCAACCGGACGGCGAATATATTTCACCAAAGTTGCTACTGCACACACGACGTACTATATCGAACGGGTGAAGTGATCGACCGTCTCAAGCAGAATGAGAAGTCCGATGAGATCGGAAACGAAAAAGTTGGAAGACTTGTGGTACCTGAGAAAGCAGCGTCGTGTTGGCAGCAGAAAGACCGGCTAGGCGGAGGACGAGTGGAGGGGGCCAGCAAAACCCATAAGAGATCGCTAGGGTTTTAAAGGAGTGGTTTCTTACTTTGGAGAGGGAGCGGCGTTTGGGGATTGGGATGGGGCGGAGGAATGGCCAATGCGCGGTCGATCGGGTAAACACGAAAGAGCGAGCATGGAGGCCGACGGAGATAACAAAATAGAGAAGACAAAAAAAAAATGGGAAAATAAATAATAAAAGGATAAATTCTCTAAAAAAAAAATGGTGGGAAGACAAATAAATTCTCAGTATTTTTTTTATTTTCTAAAATATGATATTACTCTTTTATTCTATTGTGATGGTTTTCGCTCAATCGTATTCACTCAACTACTGTCTTGTACTCTTTAACGCTAATTGATGTCTGGCAACTTGTTCTAGCACAAAGTGAAGATATCATTTCCGCCATAATCATTATGGATGGACAAGTTTTGTAAATCAGAGGTGATGTGATAGATGCGCTAGAGTCCACAATTCAATTTTAATGACCAATAGTAACTTTGTCACATAGTTAGACTCTTTGTTGATTTATGTGATCAGGACGCTAAGGTTCAGGATAATTGAAATAGTCACCTTGATGGTTGTAATTGAAATACTGAAAAAGGGAGGTTTGTTTGGAGCCCACAAGTATAGACATACTGGCCGTGATAGATGATCCTGACAACTTGTCATCACGCTTGAGACATATCTCATAATCAGTCAACTTCTCATAGAGTTCTTCAAATGACACTAGTGAATCACGTGCGCGTATTGCTGCTGTCAATTCCTTGTACTCATCTCCTATGTCGTTGAAGATCTGGACCTGTTATGTAGATAATCAATAATCAGCAACAGTACTTTCCTCTTGTTTTATCATCATGAGACTGGACAGGAGACTAAACATACGAATGCGGGAACGATTGGCTATGGTGGTTTACAACTTGCACCAAGCTTTAGTAGTAATATCACATGAAGAAATGAGTAGGGCGAGGGATTCAACGACCGAGGCTTGAATAGCTTGAAGGATGAGACGATCCTGACGTAACCATAATGAATAGTTTGAAGGATGAGACGATCCTGGTGTAACCATAATTTGTGGTCCGGATTTGGTATTAGACTGGATGCGCATGAAATGTTGAGTATCGCTGGTGAACAACGAAGAAAGCCATCGACATAACCTAGAAGATTATAGCCAAATAGTAGATTAGAGAATTGAGCACATAAGGATGCGTAGTTACCACATTTGGATAATTTGAAGGGGATTGGATAATTTGAAGGGGATGAGGGTTACTGCATTTATGGAGATAAGACCTGTATGTGGAAAAGTAATGTGGTTCCCTGCACCAATATATTGGAACAACTAGAAGTCTGCAACGATGATAATGATCAGGGAGGAAGAGGTGTTGGTAGCAAATGGGTTGTGGGTTATAGTGGCAAATGGGTTGTGGGTTGTTGATCAATATTGGCAATGATCAATATTGTGTAAAGTTGCATATCTCTGTGCAACAGTTCTACAGTTGGAACTTGGAAATGGTTCTGGATGCTGCTTATCGAGACGAAAAAGGTGGAGCAGGGGACAACAGCTTGGGAGAAAAGCATATCACTACTGCTGCAGCTGTTGCGACAAAGAGGACTGCTACAACAAGGACGGTGAGAACGGCACTTCTCGCTCGAGTGAGATGAGAAAATGAGGAGGAGAGGTCGTTGGCCGGAGAGCAGTTGCGAGGCTGTGTCGACTCTGCTTCTACAGGAAGAGTCAGAGAAAGGGCGACAGTAAAGAATGCCGCCGGCGTAGGGAGGAGAAGATGTCGTTGTTGCTGCCGCCTTTCGCCGACGGGAGCAACGACGGAAGGGGGAGCGACTATAGGAGAAGTGGCCTTTATGGCAAAAGCTCTAATACCATAATAAAAATAAAATAGAAAGAAAAAGATTACATTGATTGAAACAATACACAATACTCCATATTTATAAAGGAATTTTGAGGACGATTTTCGATTTACAATATCTCATCATATAGTTAGGAAGATCTTAGGTTGTTGAGGTTGTTATCACGAAAGATCTTGACTATTATCAACTGGTAGCCAAACGCTCGCGATAAAGATTTAAATCATCTCATCTCCGATAAGTATCTTACCATCCACCCCCTCACCTCCCTCATCTCCCACCCATTCAAGCCCCTGGACCTCCTCTATAATGACATCCCCCTCTTCATAGAGATGCACAATAACAAACTTGGTACTTTTGAGGCCACAAACATTCTCATCGAAAGTAGAGAATTGTGCAATGGGATCGATTGAGGTGAGCTAGAGCAATGGTTAAGAGAGGTAGCAATATTGTCACACGCATCGTATGGCAAATGTGCCATAAGTTTCATATCACAACGAGACCTCTCTCTCGCTAACTTGTTGCCTTCGCCTCATCATCCATGCCTTCATATGGGGGGAGGGTCTCGAGGTCTCATAGGTTATAGTCTTGAGAGATTGCAAAACGGAGTAAAGGTCGATAAAGCGACAACATCATCATGAGGTGATTCCTGAAAGTTCGATGAGACGGATGGGTAATACCATTTTTTAAAAAATAAAAAAATACTTCATGTGAATAAAACTAAAAAAATTGCTCTACAAGAAAAAATAATAAAAACTTAGAGTTTTTTTTTTTCAAATTTGCCCATAATAAAAATGGTTCACATCATTTTTGTGATGTTCTTTTTGTTTGGTCGAGATGACTCTCAAAGGTTATGGTTGTATATTTGACCAACTTGATCACATGTCTGAATATATATTGAAGTATAGAAAAAGACGTGATTTGCATATGTGAGATATTACGCTCTCTCTGAAATAGCAAATCTAAAATCAAATTAAATTAAGTTGACAAAGTCAAGCATATGCAATGAACGAATGAGACACTAAAGATGACATCTGTCATTATACTATACTATTCAGATATAAAACTACATGTTTGTAATTAAGAACCAAGATCTTAAAGTTAATTAGTGATCTAACTTGTACATCCGATACATATAATAAATGTTGATTAATAGATTTATACTGATTGCAACCTCCAATTAATATTCTAAAATATATTTTACAAAAACCGTACTTAAATTTTGATTTTTTTTGTTTTTACCCATATTTAAGGTTTACATTCGTTATATATATATATATATATATATATATATATATATATATATATATATATATATATATATATATATATATATATATATATATATATATATATATATATATATATATATATATATATATATATATATATATATATATATATATATATATATGTCGTTGAGATACTTCGAAATATTTCATACGTCATTGATAGACTTTAAAATGTTTCATTTGTTATTGATATATTTCGAAACATTTTATACCTCATTGATAAGCTTATATATGTTTCATATGTCATTGATATACTTCAAAACATTTTATATGTCATTGATATGCTCCACTTATTCTTTATTTCATTTGTTATGAACCAAATATGTTTTGAATGAAATGACGTTTATGATTCTATATCTAATGAAATGATATTTATGAATTCTTATATCTCTACCTTGTATTTTGATATCAAGTTTGTTTAAAAATAACCTTTTTTGTCATAGATATATTTATCACTTGTTAAACTTTTTTAGCTTATTTAATTATTATATAAATCTTTCAAATTAGCTTGTTTAATTATTATATAAATCTCTTACTGAGGTCGAGACAGTAGAAAGCTATTCAGAATTTGGGTAAATTTTATTGGTTGATATATTATGATCGTTGTATAAGTATATTTTGTATGTAATGAAATTTGTTGACGGATTTGAACCGATATATTGTATAAAAGAATTATTGAAATTCTGATTATATAAATTATTAAGTTTATGAATTTATAAAACCCCGAACGAAGAGAGAGAGAGAAAGTTGGACACGTGAGTTGTGGGACGGAGTAGGCGGATGACAGATACAAACTGTGAGACCATGGAGAATCCAATCGAGAGAGAGAAAGTTGCCATCGTTATCCTTCGACATGCTTAAACCAACGAAGAATGCTCATGTGGTAGGACTCAGGGCCATGTGCTTGACGGTGCACAAAAAGCTATCATCTGTGCTCATGTGCAGGCCAAGCTCTGTACCAAAGTCACTATGTGGGCAACTCTGTTCTTTGAACCACAACATGGTAGCAGCCATGTCGTATACCACCCAACGTCAGTAACATCATAAAGCATCCAACACTAATGGGGGAGGCAGGAGATTCCACCGTCGGAGCCTACCCCTCTTTGCAACTTACAGGCGACAAATAGAAGCAGACAAACCGAAGATTAATAGGAGGAAGAAGGGGAGGAGTCCATGGGCGATCAGTGATGCTGCTGCTGCAGCGTTTGAGGAGCAGGGGCGGGCGGTGGCTGCGGCTTGGGGCACTGGTAGCACTTGGCGAAGAGGCCGAAGGTGTCCACCTGCCTCACGAAGTTGGTCATGCTCGCCCATCCGCCGAGCCCGAAGCCGACCACCAGCACCCACCCCACCACGAAGGCGTTCACCGCGTACATCGCCGTCCAGCTGGGCAGGAAGAAGGGAGGCTTCTCTGCAGCATTCTGCAACAACAGCAAAGATGAGAATGGGAACTCTCTACGGTCGTCGGACGACACAAGTCTCCCGCACTACACCATCTCTGTTAGGAGCTGCAGCTACAGCCGTTTCGTGGGGTGGGAGACATTGTATAATAGTTCATCAATCAAATCCAAACTACAGGGGGGGTGTAATAGCGAGCTTACCTGCCGCGCGGATGGCGTTCGGTAGGTGAGCATGTGAGCCATGGCGGGGATGATGTAGACGGTGAAGCTGACGAGGAGCGCCCCGACCGCGGAGTTGATGGGGCCGAAGAAGGGGAAGATGATGGCCAGGAACCAGATGGGGATGACCACCGGGAGACGAGCGAGGGCGCGGAGGCAGATGCTCTTGGCGTCATGCATCCCGATCACCTTCTCCCACACGAAATAGAGCGGGGTGCTGGCGAAGCCGAAGGTGATGAACTGGTGGATCAACATGAGGATCACCGCCGCGTCCCTCCACCCCGACTTGGGCAACAGCGCGAAGGCGTTGGAGTGGGTAAGGAGCTGGTCCCCGAAGGCCCAGTACACGGCGGCCGCCGACGGCAGCGTCAGCGTGAACACGTACACCGTAGCCAGCAGGTAGATGTTCTTGAACTTCTGCGGCTTCCACATGGCATGCATGATCTCCCTGCAGATGATGTCAGTAACCACAAACCCATGAGCAAGTCGATCCAGAGGTGGCCATTCGAGGCAAAGAAAGATTCAAAGCTTCTACTCAGAACATGGCGTCAGAGCACATGCAAGTGTTCAGCTGCTAATGATCACCACGTTCAGCAGAATCGTTTGAGACCTCGCTAAACCCAAAGGAGCCGACGCAGGGTTTTTCTAATATTTTTCATTGAATGCCTCGATTCTTCGGTAGGCGAGGATGACAGAAGAAGCAGAAGATCACATGGAATAGATATCAGATCGAATCCCTCTGTGGGGTACTCTCTTCTCCCATTCAGCAAAACAACAAAACCTCATTTTTATGATGACTTCCATGATTGCTACCCCTTTAGCCCGTGGTCTTTCGATCACCACTAAGAGATTCTTTTGGTTTTCTAGTGTCTGAAACAAAAAGGTTCTTTATTGGCTGCCATGAGTTCGTCTTCATTGGTGAGCTTGGTGAGAAAAGGCATTGGCCCTGCATGGCAGGGCAATGGAACATGGTCCGGGTCGATTCCAATCAGGAGGAGAAGCGAAAAAGAAGAAGTGGCGACAAGAAAGAATGGGGAATGATTTCCATGTCCGGACCGTCAACCCCACCACCCAGCAAAAGCTGACGAGAGAAGGGGCGGGCCCTGCAGGAGGCGACGGCAGAAACCTCTGTTTCAGGCTCGAAGGGAAAGAAAAGAAGCCACCCGGTGAAAAGCTGATAACATCGAAGGTAGGAATTAGAAATGGCAGAGAGAGAGAGAGAGAGAGAGAGAGAGAGAGAGAGAGAGAGAGATGACTTAAGATTGGTGCTTGCTTTTCCTTTAAAAGGCTTCAGCCAAGGGAAAGTTTGTGTAGGCTTAATTAAACCTCCTAAGAGTCCGAGATATGATGAGCACTCACACGGTGACGGCGTGGCCGCCGAAAGTGTAGAGTATGTTGGTGGCGCCGGTGAAGTACAGCACTAGCTTCGTTGGGCCCGAGTGCGTCACCCCTTCCACCTGCATCATCCATCCAAAAGAGACCGTCATTGTCATCATTCCTTCTCCCTCCCGCAGCGGCAAAAGTAAATGATTTGAGAGACGAACTAAATGGGGACAAATTACAGCAATCTAGTAACAGACCAACCACATTCGTGCGAGATGAGTTCATCTACTAAGCTACAACAACTAGTGCTGCTGCTGATTCATGGTACCTGGCCGTGGACGACGGCGGCGATGGTGAGGTACCAGGCGGTGTAGGTGGTCATGCCGAGGCCGAGGAAGGACCATATCCTGTAGTTGTGGAAGGAGGGTATGAACACTGTCGTCGCGCAACAGGCGCCAAAGATGTACGTCCATGTCCTCTTATCCAGCCGGTCGTTGATGTAGTATATGTTGCTGCTCCACCGCCGAATCAAAGAAGCAAAATTTACATCAGATCACAGAACGAAGGAGAGAGATGGAGAGAGGGAGGAACGAAGGGATAGTACCTGGCACAGGCGATGAGCTGGATGACGGAGCCGAAGAGGAGGAAGGTACAGTTGAAGGCGAGGCCGGCGGCTTTCCAGTATGGCCCCAGCAGCCCATCCAGCACTTCGAACCACTGCACAAACAGTGGTACCTTTTAGAGGGGAAAGCAGGGGAGAAGAAAGAAGGAAAGTTGTGGACCATGGAGATCAGCGGAAGGAGAAGAAACGAAGCGGAGGGAGGAACCTGGATGACGTGATTCTTGAAGTTCACGTTCTCCTTCTCCTTCCGACTGCGGAACTCGATGTAGAGGACGCTGATTAGATACGCCGTCCAGCTGCCCATGAACCCATAGAACAGCTGCAGGATTACCCCCGACAGCATTCCCAGCTGCGAGAACGAGTATGGCAGCGTCAGCAGAACCTGGGCCACCTGCCGTGCATTTGCATTCCGCAGACAACTCGATTAGAATGTCAGAGACTAGAAATCGTTTAGATGAAAACGAAAAAGAGACGATCTTGGGGCTGGCGGACGATCGACATGTATGTTGGAGATAGGAGACGGAAAGTACTTGATTGGAAGCGCAGCTGAACCAGGCGTCCCAAGCGGAGCCGCCATGCCAGAGGAGGTTCTTCATGCTGAATCCATGGGCCGTCTCTTCGTCCTCCTCTCCCTTGCCGTCGACGTCCTGCTCCAGCTCATCCTTTAAGGTGCTACTACTGCGCGACACGATGGCTTCCTCCGCTTGCTTCTGCGGCAACATCTTCTCCCTCTGCTCTCCCAGCTTTCTTCTTCCGTCTCTTTTATCCGAAGCTGGATCCGTACAGGTTCAAGATGGGGAGAAAAAGGAGCAACGGGGCAAATCACTGTCAGAAATCCATACGGGACGGATCACAGCAAATAGAAAGGAGGAGAGCAGAAAAGAAGACCCAATTCCCGGGCGTAAAGCAGTGGATCTCATACAGATCACGTTTATCCAAGAAAGAAGACCTCAACGATTACACGAACAACCAAAAAATGAGAGAAAACAAAAAGAAAATCCCCGAGAATCAAATCTGTAAGCAAGAGCAAGCAATCCGGTCTCCTTACCACAGAAAGGTTGCTAGTGAGTGAACGAATCAAACTCCCAGCACCGTATCTTGTCCCGTCCTTTAAATAAGTTGATAGAGACCGTGCGAGGGGAAGTAAAGCAAGAACGAGCATCAACTCTTATCTTTAGCTTTCAGTTGAAAGTTAGACACAAGGGAGATGACATCAAACAGTTGTCATCACTTGCTTTCAATATCAGCAAACGGATGACACTAACACAATCATAATGGCAAGCAGAAGTGTAAACAGAACAAGAGGAGATGAAAAGAAGGAAGGAAAGTGGAGATGAATGGAATCCTACCTTGGCACTTTATTTGCAGTGGCAAGTCTAAGCGCCCTCCCGCTTTCTATCCTGTAGGGATCAGTCCCTCGCTCGAACAAAAGATACTCGAAAGAATCTTGGTGGAGAGGAATACGTGAAGATTAGGATGAAGGGAGATGATGGAGGGGAGGAGGAACAGCAGGAGCGTCTTAACTGCGCGCAGGACTTGCCCCCCCACTCTCTCTCTCTCTCTATGCCATGCGTTTCTCCGGGACGCAGCTCGGTTGGTCTGCTTTCTTCTTCCGCAGATCATTAATTAGGAACAGGCTCAGATCCATACACCATCCATTTTAAATGCCCCACATGAGATTACTGCTCTGGATTTGGGGTAAACAATTCCTCAGTCGCTGCTTACCGATACTGCCGAACTAGAAAAAGCACTCATCCGATGCTCACACAACTTGTGTGACGTTCCATGTGAAACGCTGCTGCAGAGAGACGCGCCGCCTAGCCTCATCACCACAATCTTCTCGTTTTACTCCTCCTCGTCGGCCTCAAACGAGCTGATGGATTTGGGAGGCAGCTGCAACGTGGAATGGTTCGGCCCACACTCCACCGTGAGCACGTGGCCCACGGCCTCCCTCCCCGCTTTTGGCGGAACAGATTAGATCTGCTAAGACACTGATCGGAGCGTTTAGGAGGAGATTAGGGGTAATGATGGTTTGCGAATCTTGTGCGCGGCATGAGAAGGTGGGGAGGTGGGGAGGGCCCCGGCCGCCACACCGGGGAATAGGAGGAGGACGGCGAGCGCCCTTTGGCGAGAGGGAGGGGGCGGAGACAAGTGGGTGGCGGTGATTCATTCGCTTGCGCACGCATGACGCGACGACGGGTGCGGCCGGTACGAACGCGCAGCTGTTTCGCCTCGGGGGTGGGTCCGACGGCCATTAATATGGGTGACGCCGCGGGGCCCAAATCATAGAGATTAAGATCACGGCAGCAGCAGCCGCCCTGTGAGATCCGATCTTAGTAGTTAATGACTTTAAAATGTAATAAAAATTCTCTAATGTCTCATAAGAAGGCGAATTCTTCAAAATGAAACTTCTATTTTTTATTTTTTTTTTTCCGGAAAGTGTGCCCATTTTAAAATTTTTAACATTATTTTTTTCTTAATATTTTGAGTATTCCTAATCACTTACCTTCCTCTTTTTATCTTTTTTCTTTTTCTTATGTACCAGCCGATGAATGAATTGGTACAGTTGTAATATTTTTTTTATATTACATTAGTATTTTTTCAATAATATTTTTAAAATAATATAATGTAACATAAATATATTATAATATAAGTTTTATGATTATTTTATATTTTTAGTCATTTTAAAAATATTATAACGTAATGTAAAACATAGTAAATATAATGTTTTATAAAATTTATATTACAAAATTATTATATTTTTTTAATATATATATATATATATATATATTGCATAACATCTCGACTTTAGGAATTTCCCATAGAGCATCCATGATAGTGTAAAAAACTCATTTTGCCTATGTCTTCGTAAGACTCCCTTGTTGTTGCTTGCGTCGGACCCATCGTCACCTGTGACGTAGATGTGATCACACACAGAAGTGGCTAGTGGCAGAGGCCTCGTCCTTACTGTTATGACTCGTGGCACGAGCATCCGTTGATCCGTCACCCTAACTCCCCTCTCCTTCCCAAGCGATCACTAACTCCCTACATCCATGGACATATCCTTAACTTTGAGAAGGAGGTTTAAGAGCTTGTTTCTCGAACATAGCCTTCATGGTTAGTTTAAGACGGTAGAGGAAGGAGGTTGCAATCGATAGAGAGGAGAGTTTGGGTGGCGGGCCAATGATTGATAGCCCTAACTTTGAAAAAGAGGTTTAGAGCTCCTTCTTTACTCGTAAACTTCGTAACCAATTTAGAGTTGGGAGAAGGAGGTTACGATCGGTGCAAAGGGAAGGGGAGGCAATGGATCGACGATTACTTATGCTGTTGGTTGCCTCTATGTACAACCACGGTGCAGCGAGACTCTTCGGGGCAAAAGGAAACGGTCAGTAGAGCAGAGGCGACGATGGATCAGAGTAAAATGAGTTTTTTCAACAAGAAGCCTCTACGAAAATTTTTTAAAGTTAGAGTGCTCTATCAAAATTTCTAAAATATATAAATTTTTTAAAGAATTCGTCTCAATATTTTAATACTATATTATAATATTTTTAAATATTATTAAAATACTGTACTCATAGAATTCGTACTCATAAAAAATCAAACGCAGAATCGATAAGTTATCGTTGGGAGTACGGAAGTGCGTGTCTCCTTGGGATACAAGACATGAGGAGTCCGAATTCAACGCAACGTAGCTCCCCAGTTCGATGGCCGCCGCCATCTTCGAGTTAAGCAAACTCATGTAACGTATAAATCACTATACCGGTCACATATCTCGAGGTAAGAGCAGTCTGATACATTGACTTGCACGCTCAAATAAGAACCTTCATAGCGAGGCGAGATTTAATCTTTCGTACACTCGAGGAAATATTTGGGTGTTTGCTTGAGTTTTACAGTGTGTTTAGCTTTCTAATCTTCAACTTCTCATTTCTTTAATTTCAGGCTGTAATTGAATCGAACAAGACTTCACTTCTTCTTCTTCTGCTTCTTAACGAATCGGATTCGTATATTGCCTTTAATCGAAGGCTTTTAATACACAGGGACATGTTTTAAATCTCTCTACATGTTTTCATCATCGTAGTCGCAATAATGTAGTCAGCAATTGGCATGGCTAGCCATAGCAATTGACGGCTGTAGAGGTCACCAATGGACAACATGCATGGGTTTCACTGGGACATGCAGATAAGAGACCAAGCTGGAATCTATATATCACTATTTGACATTGGCATATTTCAGTACTATCCGCATGATAGCGGTCGTCGATCACGATAATGCCAACAAAAGAGCTCTAGGTTAACACAACGTAATACCTCAGACCCGAATGGGATGATCACTTGCCCCCATACCGTAGAGTCATTTCGGAAAGCTCGGAACGACGCCGCACGACACGGGCCCGTACAGGTTGGTCGATGCTCGCTTGCAAGGTACAAGCCAACTGTTCGAGTCGGCAACCATTAACGGACCATGTATGATCGATCCTTGTTCGTAGGTATAAAAGTCAATCCCTTGACTAACGTCAAAAGGGGAGGACTTCGAGCACTCAACTTCAACTTACTCCATTCGGTACTAACTTAAACTTCGGAGGAATCGAGTCGAAAAATCCTCCTCTTGACTCGGCCAGTGTGTAGGAACTCGATGATGAAAAAGCAAGCAATCTGCCAAGAGAGAAGGCTAGCCTCAGGAGACGAGGCTCGAACCAAACCCAACCTAATGCTTATTTCTACTATCCAAGTATTTGCGTGGACAACTTTGCATATCCATGATTGAACCGAGCCTTGCTGACACCACGGCAATGGCGTATAGGTTCCCCAAACACTATTCCTCCACCTTCTTCCATCTCATTTGCTGTAGGATATTGACTGCAGTCTCTTGCTCCGACTGTGGGACGTTCCCAGATGTGGTGGTGGTCGAAATAGCCTCTCCTGCAAACACAAGACTGGATCGTAAACTGTGACCTATCTTGCAGTGCTCGTGAATTGGTGGCCGAGGACTTATGTAGCACTAAGACAACGTATGTAGCGAATGCTTTCAGGAGTTGAGATCAATTAGCCTAAATCAATCGATGCACAAGTGGCAGCATTCTTAAAGCATTAGAGTAAGTGATGTAGAGAGAGGAGAGAGATAGAGAGAGAAAATATAGGCTATTGTTGGATGCTTTTCTATTTATGGCTGTTGGATGCTTTTCTATTTATAGCTTTGAGCTCACTAATCGCACCCTCATGATTAGTGTAATGATTCAAAGATTAATTTTTATTTTAATTGATGTTGATGTGACAAATATATGCGATCGACTTTACGACGTTGATCGAGTTATCTTTTTAGTGTATGTGTCTCACCCTATCAAGTATTAAAGAATGCGAGATTCACTCGTCACTCAACTCATGATTGGTGCAATATTCTCAATATCAAGAATGAATCGAAGAACAATCGACTTTATGATGTTGGTGTCTACGTCTCACCCTATTGAATAGTCTTTTGGTGTTTATGTTATTTTTATTATTATTGATGTTGATGTGATAAATATACGCGATCGACTTTATGATGTTGGTGTCTCTGTCTTACCCTATCGAATAGTCTTTTTGATGTTTGTCTCACCCTATCAAATATTTTAAAGAATGAATGCAAGATTTAATCTGTACGCACAAACAAGAAAGCAAAATTCCCCATCAATTACATACAACAAATGAGACATTATAGAGTATATTTTGGATATCGCCGTATGGACACGACCCCCAACCATGTCAGTGCAAGCGCGAAACATCGGAAGAAAGATGTAGCGTCACCAAGGATTTGGGATGACTATCGTACTCCCCTTCGCATCGTCTAGGGTTGCACAAATCGGCATTGTTGCCCAAGGAGTCGACCGCTGTGCGAAGATCACGTACGGACGACCCTCAGACACCAAAATAAAAGCCTCTTACCAACATCTGGCAAGAGGGCAGAGGATTTTCCATATAGTTCCACTGACTTAATCTTTGGAGGGGTTTAAATTGAGATACCCTCCCATTCCGACCTAGGCCAGAGTGTAGGAATTCGACGGTGACGAAGATAGGCGCACTAACTGTAGAAGCGCATCCTGACTGACCCGATGAAGACCTCATCCCAGAGATTTCCTGGACATCGACAATCGAACCAAACCGTACAGGCTCCTCGGCCACGGTATAAGGTTTACAAACAAGACAAGATAGACTCGTATTTGGTCCGATATTTACCAAAAGATCTGACTAAAGTTCATTTTCGATGTGATCAAATCCGATCTTTTCTTATTTCGTGTGGTGATCACATCGATTTTATTTTTGTACTTGTATGCAAGCACATGTAAGCCCTAAATAGAAGTCATATATGATCCAGAAGTAGAAGTCGATCCAAATTAGGTCTGATTAAGAATTAAAACCCTAAATAAATTTATTCATATATGATCGAATCCAATCTTTCTTGTTATTCATTCATATCGAATCCCAATCTTTCGACACAGTATATATGTCCAAATATCTTCCAT
Source organism: Musa acuminata AAA Group (assembly GCF_036884655.1). Taxonomy (NCBI): domain Eukaryota; kingdom Viridiplantae; phylum Streptophyta; class Magnoliopsida; order Zingiberales; family Musaceae; genus Musa; species Musa acuminata. The sequence continues at coordinate 2,492,629 of NC_088346.1, read as the reverse complement.
GTACTGTAACACCATAAAAAGATTAAATCTAAAGAAAGAGACCAGTGTGTGACTTCGTGGTCATGACCATAATCTAAAGAAAGAGCGCGCATAGCAGATGGAAGATGAAGCTGACAACTGAAGTATATAGTATCATTTCTCTCGGTACATGATCCCAAGGAAGAAGAGACTTCTGCTCGATATCCAACAAAATGCGACCAAACAAATAGAAGAACGGACAATTACCAGCGTAGGATTGTGGAGGAATATACAAAGATGGATGTAGTGTGTACTACGATGGTATGCTGATGGAAGAACAATCTCAAGCGACAGCGGCTGTAGGAGACGAGCATGGATGGGAGTCGTCGTCGTGGCTCCTTGGTCGAAAAGTATACTCGAAGAGGGTGAGTGCCATCTTCTGCTGCACCTGGTGGTCCGGCATGAGCTCCAGGCGGTGTCCTGCATACTTGGTGTCCTGCAGCACCGATGGTGATATCCAAATGCATGATTCAAACTTAAAAGATTTAGATTTAGATTTGGATGATGGGTAATCCCAAATGCATGATGCTAGGAAAGAGCTCAATCTATTAATGTGCTTTGATACCATAAAAAAACATGAATGATGAATACATAAGACCCCAGTGTCATGTTAGATGCGTGATTGATTACATATCATGCAACAAATGTTTCTAGTTTGATCATCTTAGCCGTTCCGTCATCATCAAATCAATACAAAAAGTATTCTTCGGACTATCCAAATATGAAAAACAATTTTAACAAACGAATTGAAAATAATTTAACACCACAGAAAGGAATTCCTCCAAAGGAACCTCTGTTAACCCTCTCTGTTTTTGAAAGATTTAACTTACCTTAGCAGAGGACTTTAACATGGAGTGAATTAGGTCGGTTCGTGTCTTCCCCTTTGGAGAAGACAGACTGATAATTCACATAATCTTTACCAATACAAGGAGCTGATAATGAATGGACTATCATTAAATAGCAGAAAAAACACTAATCATATCAAGTACTAGATGGTATTTGGACATATTTCGACGAAATGTCAGTCCTCATAATCCGGTGGGAATGACTGCTCAAACTCAGCATCCATGAGCACACCATCCATTTTATGCACAATGATTTCAGCTTTTCTGATATCAACAACTTCTGATCTAATGCCGTTCACAACCAGCGTTCCATCTAAATCTTTCCAAGCATATAATCTGAATCCTGATACAGATTCAAATGTCATCTCCTTGTGCAAAGGAATTACTTTAGATGGTATATGTTGAGGAACTGCAGAAAACCCCATTACACGAGAGACGACCGCATACGTCTCATTTAGTCTATCCTTGCTCAAGCTGTCATGGGATCTCAGTTTTAGCAAACGCCCGAAGGCCTCCTCTGACGGAACAAATATGGTAAATGCAAGATCATCGGGCAACATTGCGACCATCATGTCCCCAAGTTCCCCAAGTCCTACTCCCTCCACTGTCTTAGTGAATGTCAAGTTCCTGGGTGATCCCATGACACTGTTGCTGAGTGACACCTCAGGGAGTTCTGAATTAATTAAACAAAGCAAGCACAGAATAGGGGCAAGTAAACACATCAGATAGACTGAAATCCTTGAAAGGCATCTTCTTCTCCATTTCTTATATAATGCATCCATGAAGTCCAATGTTAGCGATATATCATGTACTTGTTTAAACAACTCTGTTTGAGAAATGTATTCTGAATTTTTCATTCAAGAGAATTGGAACTCTCTGAAACTTCTCCATCCTGATTGCTAATAACATTTGAGAATTATGCTGTTCCTCCTTGACGCTGGAAAAGTTTTCTTTAATTTATATTGGATACTATCAATACTTCTTTAATGAAGATCAAACACTTGCGTCCTTGAAGTCCACCAAAGCTTCCGAATATGTGTCAGCTTAACAGCCTTTAAATGCTTGGATTACAATGCTGAAAGTACATTGACATCAGGGTTTCCAGTTACTTTGTGCAAGATTATAGATCACATTGTAAAAACAATGTGAAAAGTATAAATATAATGACACTTCAGAAAGTTAAATGGAAAAGGAGTCTAAAAAAATGCAGAAGTGGCAAAAGCTAACAGCAACAATATCCAAAAGTATAATGCCACCTTAACAGAGATGCTATGAGAGTGAAAATACGTGCTTGAAATTACGAATAGCACTGATGAATGTCCAACAACAATCTACTTCACGGATTAGACTACTATTTAATACTGAAAGCAGAATGATAGAACAACAATGTGCATAATTACGAGAGACCAGCTAGTTAGCATCAATATTGTAGAACATATACTTGCAATGGTGGATGATTTATAGAGAATATACAGAAAGGAAAGACTATCCAAGAGCAATGGACGTACGTATAATTACCTCAGCAAATAAATTCCACAGAACAAACACAACTTTTCTTCACAATAGCCTTTCCACTTTTCATTTGCATCTGAACTACTGTATACATCATGAATCTCATGATAACACTGTGTAGTGAAAGACGCTAAGAGCTAAAAGGTGCCAAAATGCATGAGCAAAGCTAGATGATCATAAATATTAAAAATTTAAAAAATATATAATTAAGGAAAAATATGATCACAAAAATAAAAATGAGAAATTACATAGTTCTATAGTACTTTATATTTCAAATATCACCATCAAATATTAAATTACATTCATTTATAGTACCAAAGTAATATATTGTGCAAATCTAATAATAAAAATGACAAAATGAGAAAACAAAAGAAGAAGATTAACGTTAAAAATCTAACAAGAGGAGGAAGAAGCAACCAGAAAAAGAAGAGGGGAGCATGCGGATGACTGTTGGTTGGAGGGTAGCAGGTTATCAGGGAGGGGGATGGGAGGATGCAGAGAGAAGGCGAAGAGGGGTGTAGCTATCGGGGTGGAGGAGGGAGACGGGGGTTGTCATGATCGGCGCCCGCGGGAGGGAGGGGCGCGCGTGGGGAAGATGGAGGGGGAGGATGGTGTCGGGAAAGAGGGGGGAGCTGCGACGAAAGGGGGAAGAGGGAGGAAGGATCGGGGAAGGGGGGGTTTGCGATGAACTGGGGGCGGGGGTAGGGAGGAGAAGGGTGGGGGAGGATTATGTCGGGAAAGGGGGAGCTGAAGAGGGAAGGTAAAGGCCGCCGTTCGCCTATGGAGAGGAATACGCCGCCGCGGGGGTTTGTGGCTGGGGTGGCCTGAGTTCAATCGGGTGGGCGCCCGGGCCGCGACCGCATGAAGTCATGGTGAATTAGGTATCTCTCGATCGTCAGATTTAAGGAAGAGATATAACAGCAGATCTCCGAAAGCACACATTTTGATCTTTGCTAAAAGGAAGCTCAAAAAGCCATTCTTTGATCACAAATTGCTCGTCAGAGACTCCAATACCGTAGAAAAGGAAGAGGAAAGACTTACCTTTCGGACCGGTATCGACTCCAAACCGCCTCAGATCTGGAGATATAGTGATCTTCTGAAGATCAAAGCAGGAGGAGGGAGGGAAGGAGGTCTGCTTTCGACTTATAGCAGCGAGTTTGGGCGATTCGGACCACTCCCACCCAGACCGGCTGGCAGTGAAGGAGGTATAAATAGGAGGAAGATGAGGAGGCAACGGTGGTACGCTCCGAGGCGGCCGGCGGAGTGGGATCGGAGAGAAAAGGGACAGCGCTGTCAAACGTCCGAGCTTGGGCCTTGACGGGCCAGGCTAGGCCTTCAGTAACACTGGCTCGGGCCTAACGGATCACGTTCTTAGTGCCGAAGAAAGTGTCGGGAAGCGGAGACAGGAGGAAGTCACGTATAACGTCCTCGAGCGTTCTTGATCGCCGAGGAGGAAGGCGAGCTTGGTGACGAGCAGAGACGTGCTTGTTCCATTGTCTTGGAGTCACAGTTCTTGGAATTCCATGCCAATCCAGGTTTCATGTTGTGGAATCTGGTTTAACTCGGAAGGAAATGGGAATGGCCCATCAGGTGTTTGTGGAAATGGGAAACTAGGCGCCAACTTATTAAGTCGGGCGGCCTCTTTGGCTACGCGGAAATGATTTCAACAAATGACAGGTAGTTTTATCTGCTCTTTGCTTTCTTCGCTGGCTGTGTATGAGCTCAATACGTAGTATGATCGAGTGTAATGGTTTAGCGCCTATTAGCGATGAGTACGTAACAAACCGAGACGACGACGCTTCTAATGCTTGCAGGGGAGGAACTGCCAAATAAAATTCATAAAATCAAATATAAATGAGAAAATATTCAAATTTTGAACTCACCCTCTGGGCGCCAACTCATCCGCCACTCTCTCTCTCTCTCTCTCTCTATATATATATATATTGCCGCTCTTTCCATTGTCGGTTTCGGATCATTATTTCAACTTTCGTCGGAGATGGGTTTCGCTCACGAGCGATGGATGCAGGATTGGATGGGAGATGGCCGGAAATGGGTTTCAGTCGATCTCTCGCGACGACTGAAACCCATTTCCATCTCTCGGGCCATCTCCCATCCGATCCTGCATCCATCGCTCGCGAGGGTCTCGAGGGATCCCGAATCGTCGAGTGTATCCGACACTTCCCAAGCTCTTCTCTCCTCCGGGTATAGGGTTTCGTTCAAGAATGGCTCCTCCAGTGGGTTCTTGGAAGGGATCGAGCGGCGGGAGCCTGAGCTTCTCCGGGTTCCTCGCATCAGGGAGGGTGGTTCTTGGAAGAGAACGAATCGTCGCGCCCGATGGGGTTTTTGGTTCCTATGCATCGCAACTTCCTCTGTTCCCGCTAATGTTTCGTTCATGAACGGCGCTTCCGACGAGTTCTTGGAAGAGAACGAGCCACGGAGCCGGAGTTCGAACCCGACCAGGTTCTTGGAAGAGGTTTCATTTCCAAATCCCCGAGAGGATCTCGGATTCCTGCGCTTCCTAAACTTTTATTTCCTCTCTCAAGGGTTTCGTTCAAGAACGGTGCCTCCAGCGAGTTCTTGGAGGAGGTTTAAGGTGTTCTTTAATGAGTTTTTGGAAGATAACTACCCGCGAAGCCGGAGTTTCTTTAATCTACGTATGTTCTTTAAAGAAGCCGGAGTTTCCTTTTCTTTGGCTGGCCTTGCCCTCTGCAATGCCGATCACATGGTGATGTCTGTGGCCATCGTTCTGCTCTCCAGAGCCCATGGCATCGTTCAGGTAATTGTTTCTTATACTGTCTCATGAAATAATAAATCGAATTAGGGTTTTGGGTGATATAACAAAAAATTGATGATGTCAATCAACATGGTGTGGACTATAGTGTCTACATAGATTGTTAGCTTGAAATGTATGGTTGACTGATTGCTCTTTCACCATTCACCATTCACCATTCATTGGATTGCACATGTTATATGCAAAACATGTTGATGCTCACGTCAGGCAATGAGCTTCTTTACAATAAAGAAGTGTTTCTGGACTTTATCACTCTCTTGTTGACTTGCCGTTCATGTATTCTTGTTCTTGTGAGAAAGAGGTGGAAGTTACCAAAATCTTGCAGCCTCTAATGTTTGACTAATTATAACGCTGAGTCAATGTTTTAGGGAATGTTATTGTATGTTATTTGGAATCTAGCCTAACTTTGTGCGTTATTCCAAAATGAAGTTGATAATGATATGCCATGATTAACTTTTGGTCATGATTCAGCTCTAGATCCATAACGCTGAACCGACGCAGTTTAATTTGTTCCTGTTCTTTATTTCAACTATTTATGGTGAACCTGAAAACTAGTCGACTTTATTTCTTATTTCTAAGCTTTTCTGGTTATCATCTGATTGTAATTTAGATATCTTCCTAACATAGTTACTGTCCTTTGGGCACCAAATTGTCTCCTATAGTTGCAAGAGCTCGAGCGGATCAGTGGTCTTATCATATCATTATTTTAGCTTGAAAATTAATGTGGGACATGTCACTGCAGGAGAAAAATGCTCTTCTGGGAATGGAGATTTGGGAAGACTGATATGGCTTATGTAAGCAACATATCTCTAAGAAGGGCCAAGAAGAGGTTTCTGAAGATTGGCTTGAGGTACTTTCTACTCCAAGCTCTTTAAAATTTTCCATTTGACAGAAGTTTCGGTCCGTGGGAGGTTGAGGCTTTGATGTCGTGTCTTGTCAGATATTTTTGCCATGTTAAATTATTGAACCATAAATGCATTTGTTGTGGCACTTAATGATATTACTTAGTGATATTATAAGTTTTGTTTGCCAGTCAGACAATTATTCTACCTTTTACTGCCTACTCAGACACTTCAAAAGATATTTAAGCATTTCTTTGTTGGAACTCGTTGCTGTATCAAATAATAATGATAAAGAGAAATGAATGGTCTTGAGCCGGTTTACATCCATCCATGTAGGTCCCAAAGAAATTATCTGGGAAAACGATTTCTGGCCTAAATAAGTTATATTATATATGTTATAAAGAGAGGACACCTTAGTAAGATTTAGTAAGATGATTTAACTGGTGTGCTATTGCGCTTGTACCAGTATTTGGTCTGTTTTTTGCATATCGATCAGACATTCTTTCTTTTTGTATAGCTACAAGTGCTACTTGCTAGTTTGTCCCTTTCTAACTCATTAATTCTTTTGCTTTATGAACATCAGGATTAAATAGGGAACCAATTATAATGCATGCGTGAACTTGCATGGTTAACATTATATGCATATAAGAGAGAGAGAGAGAGAGAGAGAGAGAGAGAGAGAGAGAGAGGAAGCGTGGTATTCATTTTAGAGTTTTTTGTGGAGAAATCTTTCATTCTTTTCATATCTAACAAAGAACAATGCTGTCCGAGAGAGAGAGAGAGAGAGAGGAAGCGTGGTATTCATTTTAGAGTTTTTTGTGGAGAAATCTTTCATTCTTTTCATATCTAACAAAGAACAATGCTGTCCATTACAGATGCTCTTATTGTTGTCGCTTTGAAGTTGGAAATGGGTTGGAGGAGAAATAACATGGGAATTGGCAATAATGATGCATAGTGGATATAAGACACCAAAAAAAAACTCAGTCGTCTCTTTTGAGAAGCAAAGTCTAGCACTGAAGATATTGATTTGCTTAAGGTCAAGATATAAAGTAGATCTGGCGTCATCATATCTTAGGATAAACTGTTTTTTATATATTCTTTCAAAAACTGGAACACCTATGTGCTTGTCGAGAATACATATTTTATATTTTTCTTCATAAATAATATGTATGCGATTCTTATTATCTATGGTATTTGATAGTGATCTTTTACATCGTGGCAGGGGGAGTCAGCATGGCTTGGTTCGGTCCCGGGTGCGCGAGATCATCCACGTCATCGTTCGGGTGACGAGGATGGTTGTCAGGTGAGGTCAGGCTTTGGCTCCGGCTCCAAAGTCGGGAAACCCCCCCCCCCTTTGGATGGTTGTCTGCCTCTCCGTTGTTGGTCCTTGTACACAGGTCGGGGTCGGTAAAGAGGCTCCAAATTTCGACTCCTTTGAAGACTATGCGGGGTGTTCTTCGTGTCATGGCATCGAACGATAGTGTCGTACTCGGTGTCGTCCCGATCTTTACGGGATGACGTGATACTTGGTTGGCGCCGTCTCGATCTTCACGGGATGACATTGTACTTGGACGACAGTGTTGCACTCGGTTGGCGCTGTGTACCAGATCGGCACTGTCCTGATCTTCGCGGGACGACGTTGTACTCAGTCGGCGCGGTCCCGACTTTTGCGAGACGGCGTTGTACTCTGTTGGCGCTATCTCGACTCTTGCGGGACGACATTGTACTTGGTCGGCGTCATCCCGACTCTTACGGAATGGCGTCGTACTTGGTTGGCTCCGTCTTGACTTTTAGGGAACGGAGTTGGGGGGGGGTGTGATCTGGTACGTTGATCTTGACATTGAGGTGGCTGTGACTAGTGACAAGAGGACAAATTACCGAATGCACTATCAGTACTTAAAACTGCACATATGATATATGCTTTCTGGGGCTTTAGGCTTTTATGTGGAAACGTTAATATTTGTTTAACATTACAACACGATTTGTTTAACATTACAACTTTAAAGGGTTTTGGTGTCTGTAACATATTTGTTTAACTTTAATGTCTGTAACAACATTAGAACTGATGTGGTTGCTGTTTAATGACGAGGGGATTGGCTTGAGTGGGGCTTGCGGTGTAACAAGGTTTAATAGTTTTTATTACACCTGACCTAGATTGTTGTTGTTGTGCCATGATGTTTTTGTTATTGCTCTCCTGACCTAGATTTTTCCCTCAAATTTGCCTCAGTACTCTTTTCTTGTATCGATCACACAGTGAGGCGTTAGTGAAATGGGCACAGCTATACACTTCTATCACGACATTAGAAACCATTGAAGACATTGATAAGCAGACATTCTGATTTTGTTTACAAGCTCAATGTATTTTACCTTCATATTTTAATTGTGCATACTTGCACGCACATAAACACACACATATTATATATATATATATATACATATATATATATATATATATATATATATATATATATATATATATATAATCTTTGTAGGGGAATGGAGTAGAATCACAATGTTTGTATTTAAAATGTTTATAACGCTTGCGTACAAACATATTTTCTTGGCCTACCTCGGTCAATTTTCTTGGCATGCTGACACATTTTGGTGTTTTTTTCTTATGATCGTTGCAAATCCAGCTGAAATTGTTGAGACCAACTACATTAATTGCGTCCTACACTTGCACCGCAAATCATTCTTAGGCTTGCCCTGGAAGCTTCTTAGCAATCTTTAGTTGCATATACTTTCCTTGCTTTTCCCCGTACGTTTTTCTCTTCGAATGAATTTCAATGCAAAAATTCGCATCAATAGAGCGCCGACACACAACTGCTGACAAAAGAATTTCAATGCAAAAATCAGACAAATAAAATAAAATAAAGAACCGGTAGAGAAGACTGCAAATTTCATCCACGATTCGTTTGTCTACGATACCTTCGGAATTAGCATTCTATTCTCATCTTTGTACTGTTGCCTACAATTTGGCATCACTTGGGATAGCATCATCTCATCTTTTTAATGTCTGTCCTATGATAAAACGAAATCTGTCCTGGGCTGGCTTCATCAAATTACATTTTTTATGCGCTGCCGAGTTAAAGAGGACAGAACTAGTTGGAAAGTAGGCAACAAAACTAGTTTTTTTTACATTTCTACATATCGACTAGCACTGAAAACCATTATAAATTAATACTACAGACGGTATCCCCAAATGTTGCTCTCCCATGCATGCTTGCAGAAACCTGAAAAAATAAGCAATAAAAAAAAAATTACTGGTTCTTACACCAAATTACGTCAGAGACAGTAAGGCCTGACGTTTTGCAGAAACGAGGAGCAAACAAGCATATAGTCTCAAATCCTCCAGCAAGCAAAAATAATAATACCATGATTTGCAGTCTTCTCTACCGGTATGTATATATATATACATGTGTATATACATCAACAATGATAATAATACCATGGTTTGCAGTACCGGTCCGTACCGCCCGGTACGGGCGGTACATATCGGTCCACCAGACTTTCGGTACGCGGACCATATGTTACCGTTCCGACACTGTAGCAGTACTGCTACAGTGCTCGGCACGCCTGAATATACCGTTCGGTACACTTGGGTGTACCGAGCGGTATACCGTACCGTACCGGTACCGAGCCTAGGTCGAAACTCCGGTACGGTACGGTATTGCGAACCTTGAATAATACTATGACAACAACACATAATATAAAAAAATAGTGACATTGATAGTGATAGCAGTAAGAATAATTAAACACCTACCTCAAAAGGCCCATAAGATTCAACGACAATTTGGCTTTTCTTTCCTCTTAACTACCTACTCTCATGAAAAATCACCACAATTCTCAAAACCGAGGCTTATGACAGCATATGGTTTAACTATGAATGTTGGGCACACATAAAACTCATCGCCTGGTTCGGACACTGAATCACTGTTGAAACTGTCCATACAGATTCATCTCAAGGAAAATTATATAAAAGCTAAGAATATAAATAGAAACAGTAAATGCATATCATGACAGCCGTATGTGGAGATGCTTATATTGGACAAAAGTAATGCCAGAAAGAAAGATAGGGAGGGCATACCCCTTGCATATATCTCCTAAATCCGTAATTCATGCCAATAAAGTTAATTTAAATAAAAATATGCCGGAAATGGCAGGAGCAGCAGATCCGTGTGTACGGAATCAGAAATACAAAGACAAATTGCAAAAGTGCTTGAAAATGAACCCAAAAAAAGAAGAAGCAAAAAGCTCAGTGCACTAGGCAATAACAATCTAAACCCAGAAAGAATAGGAGATCAAAGGTGAGCTAAGCTATATCAAACATATAAAAAGGCAACTTATCACACTTTTTCCTCCACTTGAAATATGCTTCTTAAGTTGGCCAATTGAAATCAATTCCTTAAGTCAAGCCAGTGACATATATGTCCAGGATTTTTAACGGGATCATTTGATCCTGGTTACTATCCACACACAGAGTGTGATGACAAACTGCTGTAATGACATATTTCTAAAAAATATAGATCTTGAGAAAGCCTCTAACTCTATCATACTGATACAGTGACCTACATACATGGCGTGCATGGTGAATGAAAATGGGGCAAATACCTGTTCAACTGACATAAACCAATGGCAGTAGCCGCAAGAAGTAATACAATGATCCTAAATGACTTTGATCTTTCTTAAATGATGCATCTGAAATGACTCGTATAAACTAAACAGTGTGAGTAATGTTGAACAACCGAGACAAGTTTCAGCAGCCTATAGCTTATTTATAACAAAGCAAGACATATTCATCAACTTCACAAACAGAATCAGTGAATTACAACTTTTTTCTCAAAGAAAAAGATCTTTTGCTCAGTCGCAGCAAAAGATCTACATAGCTGGATCAAAAAAGAGTTCCTGGTAGACAAACTCTACTGCCAGTGGTGACATGTCACATGCACAAGAGTCAATTATTAGGGGCATTAAAGTCGATAGAATTCCTAAGACCATTAGATCAATCGATAATTCTAATTTATTGGACAACATGGTAGGTCGACCCTACAACTTGAAATTTCATCCAAAACAGTGAAGCCCCGTTAGCACCTATACAAACCCATCCAACCTTGGGGAGGAAGACATCCTGTCCAATGTGGTTCTCTAGGAGGGTGAAATGACCACGGTAGCTCCCCAAACCTTGCAGACAATGCATTAAATTCCTGTTCTCCCATTAGAAAATTGTACGGACGTGGGTTTGCATTTACTAGTGTTCGCTGTTGCATCCCATCACGATTTGCACGGCGCTTGATGGTGGGCAAAAAATAAAAGGCGAACTTACGGTTGGTCGTAGCCTAATCGTGATCCGGCAATCAAGAATCGGAAAGGAGGGAGGGAAACGCTACCATGGATTTCTATTTCCTACAGAACACAACAAAAACAAGAATTCACGATGCGAACTCTCAGCATCTGAGAAGGAGACGCCAAAAGGAAGATGTTAGTCGACGGAACCGCGTCTGTTTAAACTCGCTCGCTCTGACGGCACAATCACACATTTATGACAACATGAATTCCATCTTGGAAACCCACAGAACAAACAACAATCCACGAACGGAAAATTCTAGTGAAAAAAATGTCCAGTGACAAGAATCCGCGAACAAAAAACAAGATCGTTGAAGAAAATGTCTAGTGACTTACAGAATCCGCAACAAACAACAAACGGAAAATTCAAAACAGGATCAGAACCCACTTCTGAAAATTCACGAAACAAGAAACACGCACATAGAACAAGTTTCACGCCGCCAAATGGCTTCAAGAATCCGCAACCAACAACAAACGGAAAAATCATAACAGGATCAGAGTCCCCTCCTGAACGAACAATCATGAAACAAGAAACACACCCACAGAACAAGAATCACGCCGCCAAAATATCGACGAAAACAATGGCATCTGGATTCAAGCATCCGCCAAAAGATCGACAAAAACGTCTGTAGTTGGATTCAAGAATCGGAAACCAACAAGAAGCAAAGAAAATTATCACAGGATTGGAAGTGCTTCTCGAAAACCATGGAACAAGAATCAAGCTGCCAAAGATCGAATAAACCGATGATATTCTACTCCAAGAACCTACGATCAACAACTTGGAAAAGGAAAAGATACATCAGAATGACCATCACCTTTTGTGCGATCGCCTGTAACCCTCCCCACTTGTGCCTCGATCATCGCGGTGAGAAGATTCAACCACAAGACGCAAAAAGCTGAAGTGGGGCCGCGCCTTCGTAACCGCCATTGATATACATATATATATGTATATATATATGTATAAATGTATACATATATATGTATAAATGTATACATATATACATATATATGTATACATATATGTATATATATATACATATATATACATATATATACATATATATACATATATATGTATATATATACATATATATGTATATATATATATATATATAGAGAGAGAGAGAGAGAGAGAGCCTCGAGGTGAAGTTTCCGGAAGTGCGGACGCCAACGAGGAATTTAATTCAGCTGAATCGCCAATGGACTTGGACGACAGTGCTTATTACTGGGCTAGAAATGGGCCATCAGCACGCCTAATTGACCAGTCCTTTATATATATATATATATATAATTTTGTATTATACATGGTATATTCGTCTGATCCCACTACTTATTCCGTAGTCTTCTATTTTCTAAAGCAAGAGAAATGCGAAGTAAAAAAAGAAAAAGAATAAACAGAATACCCCGTGGAGACAACCCAATTCCCTAAACTGACAGAAGACGACGCCATGTCACGTATAGCCAAATGGACTTTGATATTGCAATCTACAAGTGAACATCAACCTGTCGGTCCACATAGGTAATACATATTTGCAAAAGTTCACAACAGGTTACGCACTGAAGGTTTAGCAGATACACATTTATGCCGTTCAACATGGTGCTCAATAAAACAATTCAATAAATACACAGTGAATCTAAAGGATGAAGATATGTCTTAGGATCGAGTAATAGATAAATAAACTCTCTCAAAATCATCTGCCACATGAAGCTTCATCCAACCTCATACTCAAAACAGCAGTTCCGAACATACACATCATGAGTAAACGATTAACAAAGTATTAGGATTAAATGATATGGGATCATTTTGCAACAAACGATTTGCCCGATAGTTTGCACAGGAACTGGTTTTATTAGAAAATATTAACTAGATAAAAATCACTGAAATTATCGTTCTCCAAAAGAAGAGAGATTAATTCCGAGGATCATTTTGCATTTTGATGGAGCTTCTTGGAAGACCATGAATTTTCTTCTCAAGACCCCATTAATTTACAAAAATTGCCTCAAGAAGAAGCCTTATTTTCATTGCACAGAAACCAGAGAATTATGTGAAAATGTTAAGATGGCACTTCTCTTGCAAATAACTTCTTGACCTGTACAGAAATGATGTAAAGGAAAGTAAATACATCTTGGGTCAGAACATGTATTTGTCCATGCAGATAGTATATAAGCATAAAATATTATGTTTGAGAAGTTCTAAAGAAATTGCCTGTAAGATGTTTAACAACTGTAGACTATCATGTAATGAAGGTTTCTTTGAGTCCCGGTACTCACCACTTAAAAGTAAAATCACACATGAATATTAACAATCAGCTATAAGAACATTTCTAGCAGACGATTGATATACATAAATTTAAGATACAAACATTTAAGATTGGATGTGCAGAATCGCAAAATGTAGTAGCATAAACAATAAATTACGAATGTGGCATTTGTAATTACCTGCTCCAATGTCAAGAACATAATCACATTCCATGATCCAAGACGACCAAAATTTGGAATAAATCCTTTATAAAAGGCCAAAGGTCCCTGAAAAGAAAAGATCATTGTTTCGCATTGGTTAGCTTTGTCATATCCTTATAACCATTTCACGAATATATATGCCAAAGATCAGAGTGAAATAGACCATCATATCTCTCTCTCAAGTTGATTTATTGCACATAAGTTTTTCAGTATAATTTTGCAGATACATGTACCACACATAATAAAAGAACACCTGAGACTGTCGCATTAACAGAAATATCTACAAAATAAGTTTCTTATTAACACTGATATGAATAATATATATGAGGTACATCAATCAAAAGCTTTGGAGTTATTGAACTCCGTTAAAAAAAAGGAATCCCATGTTCATGTAGGTTTTAAGCATAGATTGAATGCTGCAGATGTGACTGAAAAGAAAATCTAGTAGTTGAATCAAATGTGCTGAATTGCATGTGCTGTTTGGTAAAAGAAGCAAAAAATCAGATATTATCATGAGAAATAAACGAAATTTATAGGTAACAATTTCTTTATTTCTGTTAAAAAGGAGCAATTGAAAAAAAAAAAAAGGCAAGTGGCTCAAAATAACTAACCATGCCCTAAAAACTCTTCAAGACATTCGCCATTACTTTAATAGTTCAACCAAACGAATCGATAATTTCTTGGATTCTTCTTCAATTCTCATGGTGCTTATATACCCTTACCAAGTACAAGTTAATAGATAGCATTGCTTTGTTTAATATATCTTGCCAAAAATGAAATAGAAAACTCACAGTTTGAAGCACATGACGACCTAATTGCAGTCAGAATATTTGATGTCATTGCATAAGTTTACAAGCAGGTTTAGAAAAAATAAAAAGAAGAACACATGAGATACACCTAATATCATCATGGTAAATGTAAACCTGTATTTAAGCAGCATTTATGTAATCCATAAATTGATTATAGCATAAATTGATTGAGCCCTGCTACACCTTTATTATGCAAATCATAGGTGACTTTTGGCACCTAAAACATGGAAGTGACTAACCAGATGTTCTGTCAGATAGTGAAAAAATATGTATCTAAAAACATGGTTTCAGATATATAAAAAGAGCAAAAATCATTTAGAAAGTCTTAGAAGAACTTTGACATTTTAATTCTCAGCACCAGATCAGTGCGGTGCCATGGGAATCATGAGTAGAGCCATATGCATAAGAAAGCAACTGAATGTTGATGCCTAAACTAAAGAGGGAAAGAAGCTGAAAGCCCTCTTCTACATGTCAGCAACTGGCCAATATTAGTACATCTATCTGTCTGGAAGCTCAACTAGTACCATTAAATAGATAAGATAAACAGAATCCTACATGGAAGTCATAAATTGGAGTTCAACTTCAAATAAGACAATAAAAGAATATTCACTTATCTACCACTAGAGATATGAGATATTTTTTTTCAGATCATAATTACTGACAAAAGCTATCGGTATCACGGAAAGTACAAAAGGTAATCATGACGTACACCATGCTTCTCAACCAACCATCATTACGGTGAATTTTTCATCAAATATAACTCATCATTACTTAAAGAAAGAAAGAATAGCTACAAGTCCAGTAACAACCTACTTGATTGGTTAACTAGAGTTGGCAGGTATCATAACATTTCTATCTCCAATTTTCTCGACACTCCTGTCCAAACAACATACTACATCTACGGACAGAAGATAATGAAATTCTCTGTCTCATGAGAAGTGCATTCCAAAGTAGTCTGAGATGATATAGTAATTTCTTTGTTAGAGCCTGGCATTAGAAGCTTGATAGCGAAAAGGTCTGCAATTGACCCCCCACGCAGTTCAGACAATCCCTCTTAAAATATTATCTCATAACAATCATCTAGCACAAGAAATTACACCATAAAGGGCAAAATGAGCAGAGATGTGCTTTGATAAATATGAAAGATAAATGTAGTTACTCAGCATACTTCATTTTTCATCGTCTTGACAAAACAATCGAGTGTGCTTTTATAGGCTGAATCTCCCATCATTCTTGACTTCACCTGAAAAAAGATATTTCTACAACATCAGCCATACAAAAGGCCCTGAATATATATTTTGATTTTGTATAGTAACACAAAACCAAAGATAAGAAATTCTTAATTTGTAGCCAGCTACAAAGTATACACAACAAGCAGCCAAGCTGGTCATCATTTTACCTACAGAGTAATCTGTTTAACCAAGATACAGTTAAGGCTGGTTTAAAGTATATATAAACTAGAATACAGAATGACCATCCCATCCCTAATATTAATCTAGTTCCATGTTAAGCCTTCTTATAGGACAATGAGCTATATTTCATCCTATGATTGCATCCTCAGTGAAGAAAACAGCCCTAGATTTTGAAGTAGTTTGGTCTAAACATTTCCAATCTATCACTATCCTCAATGAGCTACCTGATTCACGATCGATAAGGGTGCTTTTATGTAAGAAGTAGCACTGGAGTTTTTGCTTTTAATAATTAGATATTGATATCCAAAGCATGCATTACAGGAAGAGCGTGCTTAAAATTTTACCAAGTATTAGAGGAGTCTTGAGGTACAACTTTGTTATACCTTCTATTAAATTATGAGCAAAGGATGCCTACAAAATTTTCTCTTAAAAATGAAACTATTCAACCAACTGTTTGTTACAAACAGATTTTTCCATTAATGGAGTCTATGATAAAAAGGTATCCGATTGAGAAACTTACCACATCAACGGGAGAACCAATACAAACAGCAAAGAAACCAGCACCCAAGCCAGATAAAAGATGAGTAAAGACGTTATCTGTGAATCCAGGGATTTTCAGAATTGTCTGAATAAAAAAGAATGCACAATTGAATTGAAAATTGATGATATAAAAAAGAAAGTGAAACATAAAAGAACGAGGAGCCCTTTGTAATGAGATATATTAAACAAGGGCTTTCACCTGTTTGACTTGATCATAACTAGCCAACTCGGCAGCATTTATGATAGCATTCCGTGCAACATTAGGACCAAGACCAGTCCAGAGCGCCCCAACTCCTTCCTGGATTGTACAAAAGCAAACATTCAGCTAGCAAATTACTTGAAATATTAGGCATTAACTTCTTGAAAGACAACCTGTCTGACTATTGTGGAGTAAGCATTCAGAGCTCCTGAATAACGTCTTGGCACACCAGGTGGAAGTTTCCCTTCAGCTTGAAGCCGTACTTTTACAAGATCAGTTGGATTTGCCACTGTTATAGCCAATGCACCTAATTGAATGGTAATAATTAAATTAGGGTGTATTGTTGTCAAGCAATGAACTGGAGCAAATACGATAAGGTCTGAGGTCTCTCAATTCTTTTATTGGCACTCTCACACTTTCACACATAACCCACCAGTAGTAAGCCCGGCAAGAATTTTCTTGGACAAAGGAATATCTCCCACAAAATTTTCACCAACATAGAAAGATTTAACCTGCGAAGAAGAAGGGCAAAATACAACTTAAATAATCACAGAATACCAAGAACATAAGAACAACTTATCAACTGACAGAAGGCTTTGAAACTTACAGGTTCATACATCCCAATCCGCAGCCCTCCAAAAACACATTGGCGGTGCAGCCCAGGTACGATACCTTTCCAAAGTGCCGTCATTCCTTCCTCCCGTGCGATAGTCGCAACAGTGCCCAGCATTCCGCTGTACTTTGGCATGGCCATAGCATCTGTAGCAGCTTTCTTCTGCAGCTGAAGTCTCACTTTTGCAGTGTCAAGAGGGATAGTGCAGAGCTGGAACAGACCCAAAACAAATAAAGACGATGAGAAAGGATGATGGCCACACAAATCTCCCATTTCTCCTGTAACGGAAATCGTTGTTTTGTGAAGCTTTTACACTCGCGTATCAGTGACAATGTATGTTCCTTCTATTTAATATCTAACAACAACGATACAACAATAACAGAAACCCTTATTTCCTAAAAAATCATCACTGATTTCAAGAAAGAAACAATGTTGGGAATTACATCTAAGGGCAAGACGATTCCAAGCATGAAGCAGAAGCAATGAACAGCATAATGGTAACAACGGTAACGGACCTCAGAATGGTGCTTACAGATACTTTAATACTAAAATATCACACTAAAATCTGCAGCGCAAAAATATCAAGAAGTCCTTGGATCCCTAAATTAGCACTATATTCAAGAAAGAGATCATATTGAGGTCGCATTTGATGGCAACCGACTGCAAGAATGAAGCAGAAGCAAACGACGAGAGATGGGTAAGTGACGGAAGAAGCGAGTCATCGCGATTACCTCCGCGAAGGACGCGGCGATTGCGCTACTAGCGAACCTTCCGGCGAAGGAGATCTCGATCTTGGAGCCGTGATCACCCATGGCGGCCGCCGGCTCACCGCGATCTTCAGGGTGGCGGAAAGATGGAGCTCGGGGATGAAGAATCGGGTCGGTAAGTGCTGAGAATGAGAAATCGGAGAGAGGGGATCCCTTCGGAAGAGGAACGAGAAAAGAAAAGACGAAGGGCGATTAATAAAGGATGGATTTGGCGTCGGAAGGCACCTCCGACGCGGAAAGGCGTAACCAAGTTGGCCACCGCACGTGCTGATGCGCATCCGAGTCATTCTTTTATTTACGCGATCAAACTGCCAGAAGATACCCGCATCTCAATTGGATAACGCTTCGTGAACTAGTGGGACCGGTTGTGGATAGGTCGAAGGTACCGTAGTGGGTAATTTTCTCCTCTCTTTTATTCGCGCTCGGCAACTTGAGAGTCGACCATACTTTCGGATCAGTGCTATGCGATTAGGATCATATATTTGTTGTTGAGCGCGACCACTTGAAGTCGAACAAATCAGCCTGATGCACAATTAGGTACATGAATCTCCATGCGAAATGAAGGGCTACACGCATGTACTTTGAACGGAACCGAGTAATAAGACCACACGTTACAAACGTCAGGTACACATGACAATGAGCTGGTTATGTCATGTGATGCTTATCAAGCATTAGATATAGTCGGATGGGTCGAATTCAAGCCCGACGTACTCGTGATTGATTGATTGATTAAGATTGCCTGATGAAGAATTAAGACACTGCTGGTTGGCATCGAGGGTGGCTCAGTCACGATCCACTTGGAAAACGCATCTTGTGCTAAAGGTCAACTTATTTCACGAACGATACTCGGAAGCGTGCTGCACGTGAAACCAGGAGCAGAAGGTTCTGGATGCCCGTGGTAGCTTCCGGGCCTCGCAACACGATGAAGCCCAAGAAGCCGACGGTGTCACGACGTCGGTTTCCCGCAACCCAAATTGCAGATACCAGAAATATCTCCGCGGGATTCCGGTTCCCATCTCTTCTTCGCCGTCGTCGTCTTCTTCCCGCTAAATAGTCGTCGATCGGACCAAAGAATGTCGCTCACTCCCTTGGGATTCGGTTCACGGCGGGGCCGCATCTTCGATCCCTTCTCCCTCGACGCCTGGGACCCTATCCAGGGCTTCCCCTTCCACACTTCCCTCTCCTTCTCTCCGGCCACCGTACCCGGCGAGGCGTCGGCCTTCGCGGCCGCTTGCGTCGACTGGAAGGAGACTCCGGAGGCGCACGTGTTCAAGGCCGACCTGCCCGGGCTGAGGAAGGAGGAGGTCAAGGTGGAGGTGGAGGACGGGCGCGTCCTCCAGATCAGCGGCGAGCGCAGCCGCGAGCACGAGGAGAAGACCGATACCTGGCACCGTGTCGAGCGGAGCAGTGGCAAGTTCCTCTGGAGGTTCCGCCTGCCGGAGAATGCCAAGGTCGAACAGGTGAACGCCGCCATGGAGAACTGCGTGCTCACCGTCACGGTGCCCAAGGAGGGGGTCAAAAAGCCTGATGTCAAGTCCATCGAGATCTCCGGTTGATTGGTAATAGTATGAGTGAAGACGTGCTTACCGTTTGCTTGAATAAGGTCATATGTTGCGCGTTCGTCCTGGTCGGGTTCTCAACGATCGTTTCACACGTGTCGAAGAAGTTCGTGATGCGTCTGTCTTCCTTTTCGTCATTGCCTGATGTGGTCTTTTGTGTAATATTGATGGAGATAAATAAATTATAAGCTAATCATATATTACAAATAATTTTTATGTTTTAATTATATTTTTGATTTAACACTGACTCGAGTCTACCATCAGAATTAGTTGGAGGCTACGAAAAAGTAGTGTGGGACGAACAACTCAAGCCTACGTCCATGTGAGGAATGGCTGGAATCTATAAATGGGTTAGCGCAGCCCAAATGGATTCAAACGTGTGCCGAGGCACGGGATCGGTGCAGCCCATTTAAGGATCACGACAGCTCACCTTAAATCAGCAGGTGCTCACACCGTATGACATTGTTGGACGCGAAACAAGCACTCATGAGCACGTGAGTTGCAATGGCCACAGCAGGGACTACCACTAGCAACTTCGCCATCCCACCGGATATGACGATGCGTGGTAGATGGGTTACTTCAGGGAGGATCTGCAAAGTAAAGAAGAGCACGTAGCACGAGTGTAAGGTTATCCTCCTCTACCCTGCAGCATTATTCATACAAGCAAGCATACATCTATCTATCTACCCACAACTAATTGGTTACATCATAAGCAATTAATTAGGTAACCCGCTAAAGGAGAAATATATCAACCCTTTTTATACCCTCGAAAACTGCGGCCACTTGAAATTAAAATCTAACAAATGTTTCGTACTCTTAACAATCGAGAAAACTGTAGCTTTCGCACACGCCTTTTCTCTCGACAGCGGAGACTGTGTGAGACACCCTCGCACTCCTGCAACACGAGCAGTGTTGGTCTTCAATATTTTATGACATCGCGAACGGCCTCACCGGTCACGAGATGCTTCCATGCCTAAAGCAACAAGGGTCTCGACCAAGTCAAAAGAAGAAACGGAAGCGAGCGGAAGCCCCGAGGCCAAGCGCAGAGATCGATAGAAGACGGACGCTTAAAGCGCGGTCACGTACGGTGAACCCCGCAGCTTGCTTCGCTCACGAGCAACCAACCCGCGAAACACTCGGAAATTGTTACCGTCCCGTCCGCGATCCACGATAAAGTTCACCGGAGTAAATAAACTATGAATAGTGCTTCAGACGGGACAAAGAAAAAAGCAACCCGTCGAAGACCGCGCCGCTAAGGGCACAGCACATTACAATAACATAAAGAAAATTTGTTGACCACCGTATCACACGAACAGCAAACTTTCATTTCGGGGTAACAAACCATATTTCATTTGACTTCATTCAGTACAGTCGAAGAGAAGCCAGTTGGTTTTACTACATTCTCCTATCCAACCATAAGAGAGATTGTAGAAACAAAGAGAGAGTCGCACAACAACAACAAAACAACGAAACGGAGCCCGTTTATTTTGTTAGACACCTGCAGCCCATTTTCTAGTGCTCTGTGCCCCCCACACACAGATAAAATAGAAGGCTGCAAAAAAGGGAGAGAATTAAGGCGGTCTTGGTGAGGGGTACACCACCGAGATGAACACAAAAGGTAAGATCTCTCCTGGTTTCTTATTGCGAAACAAACAAATCCCCACACCTTAATCCTCCGCCAAAACGGAACCACGGCTTATTGTTTCCTCACACACTACCATCCAAAACATCCCCATCAAGATTTTGGCGCTCATCCATCTCTTCCACCTTCCAAAACCCAAAACAATTTCCCAGCCGCTGCTGCTAAATTCTATATCCTTCGGTTTTCATAGCTTCTACTACGCCCTACCCTAAAACTACCCAAAAGCTACGTTACGGTAAAAAGTTGGCACTAGTACGTAGACGCTGTCAGTAGATCCACTCCTGAGGCAGTCCGACCTCATGGGCCGCACCTGCAGCGCCAGCTGCAGCGGAGACGGACGGTGAGATGTGCTGGTGGTTCTTTTTCTGGTGCGCGAGCACCGCACCGCTTCGCCCCATCAGTGCATCTGTCCATCAAAGCATACTTCGTTACATGATGGAAAAAATCGCGAAAGCTTTGCGAAGATAAATCGATCGCCTCGGAAGAGTAATTACCATGGCTGAGAACGAAGCCACCGGGGAAGCGCGGCTGAGCTGCAAGCTCCTCAAGGTTCAGGTTCAACGCTTGAACCACCCTGTCAGGAACGAGCACGGTTGAACAGCCTGTGCAAAACCACGCCATAGCAACAACAGTTTAGAGTGCGTAAAAACGAGAACCAAGAAAGACATACTTGGAGCACACAGTAAACAGACAGGAAATAAGGGCAAGACTGGCTCCGCCAACACGGAAACACAAACAGAACCATCAAACGCAAAGGGACAGCAGATTAATACCAGCTTGGTGGCCAACATATTGAAAGCTGGCAAGAAACGACAGAAAGGAATACGCGAACACAGCGACATGGGAATCCAATGATGAGATTCTGGCGGTGCGGGGCATTACCAGTCTTCTTCTTTGGCTCCAGCTTGTTGCCGGCAGTGCGGGGAAGGAAGACACCGGTGCCGGCGGACTCTTTCCGCGAGCCCGTGGTGTGGAGGAACACGGCTCTCATCCCGGATCCAGGAAGCGGTGGCGGATGTGGCTGCGGCTGCTGCGAAGGTTGCAGAGGATGTTTTCTAAGGGGCGGCCAAGCGGAGGGCGACAGATCTAAGGTCCGGCCGCACCTGCCTTCCCCATAACCCCCTCCGGTGACTCTACCTTTGCTCTGCCTCCCCCAGGCTGTCGAAAGCTGTTGCTTAATCGCTTGCTGCTGCCTCAGGTAGTAGAACTAACAAAGGACACATATCGGAGAGTGTGAGAGAGAGAATGCGGCGAATAGGTATGGATGGCAAAAGGTGTGGTCACGCTCACCTGAGCTGCCTGCAGTTGCTGATGGGTGACGTGATTAGGGGAATAGTAGCCGGCGGCGGCGGCGTTCTTCGAAATCGAGGTCACCACAGGAGTTGGTTTTTTTGGCACGCTAAGAAGCCCGACATCGTTCAGGCCCTGGTGTCGCCCAAGATCGTCGGTGGTACGGAGGCGCATCACCTGTCCTGCAGCCTCACGGAGAAGGTCGCAGGGATCCCTGATGCGCTGCTGCTGTAGCGGAGATGACGACGGCGGCGAAGAGACCAGAGAAGGTCCGTTTGGGCTCCCCTTGGTCGAGGCGGAGGACCAAGCGCACAGAGTGGACTGGGGCGAGCCGGCCATGGTCTTCAAGAAACCCCCACCAATCAGCTGATGCAAGGCCCGAAGCCTCTCAAGAATTAGTCGCTGGCGACAACTGAAGGGATTCTTTACCTTTGCGTTGTTCGCAGCTTCCGCTGCAGCAGCGGAGGCGTCTTTTTCGTCATCTTGGAGGAAGTAACGAGCCATCTGCTGCGTGAGCCCGGCCATGTAGTCCTCCTCGTCGCTCTCCTCCGTCCCGGTCACCGACTCCACAGGTGAGTCCAGATTCGCGTCCGTACCTAGGGGAAACTCGCCGGGGAAGTAAGCTCCCCCGATGCCGGCTTTACCGTCCCTTCCGCGGTTGCCTCCTCCGAGGAAGATTTCATCACACAGGAACTCGGAAGGTAGCCAAAACTCTGCATCATCCAACTCTTTGGCCATCGCACAAGACACGCTGCCGCTGCCGCCGCTTCTTCTTGGCCTGGTTGATAAGGCAGGAGAGACGGCTAAAAAGAGGAAGAAGAGAGGGGAAGGACGAGATAAGATGAGAGGGATGACAGGAGGGGCGGTGTTTGCGGGTTGCGGAAGAAACGATACCGCTTAATACTCACCACAACCACGAGAACGTGGGCCTTCTTCTCCCCTCACTCTCCTTCAAACTCGCTCGGGTTCCTTGCGAAAAAGAAAAGCCAGCGCAATTAAAGAGGAAGGAGGGCTTTGGTTACTGTCGCTCCACTCTTCGTCTTCCCCTCCCTTTTTCTCTTTCTTGAGAGCAGAGACGGAGGGAGAAGGGGGCCGAAGTATTAGAAAAGGGTGCTTGGGGAGTAGGATTGTTGAGCGATGGTAGGCAATAAAGAGTGGTGGGGCTGAGGGGCGTCCCGGTCACAGCACAACCGCAGCGCGACGCACGCACACACTCCCTCTACTTTGAGATTAAGAAATCCAGAAAAGAGACATCGAGTGGGGGCGCCCGAGAAGGAAAAAGGTGCCCAACAAACCCTATTTCGCATTCTCCTACCGCAGTGGTTGCACAGATCCGCGTCCTCCTCTCCCACCGATCCGCCATGTGTTTTCTTTCTGTCGTGTCCTAAGTCGTAGGTCGTTAAAATAAAACATCTCCAAGCAGTTTCTTCTTTTGCCCTTAAAATAAAAGACAACATTAAAACATTAACGATTCCAACATGTAGCTACTTATTGCGTCCAATACTGACATAAACTCCCATTTTAATGTCGTGGTAGAAATCCAAAACCAATGTTTTTCGTTTTCCTAGTAAAAGAAGAACCCGATCGAGAAGATTCCACCAAAAAATGAAATAATACAAACGATTTATTCTAGTCGTCAACGTAGGATGGCCCACTGCGGAGCTACCAGCTAGCCAAAACGGAAGTCGATAACTCGTCCATCCTCGCTGTCACCATCGCAGTTGCTTCAACGACCATCGCCCCTCCATTTCATTGCATGCCAGTTAGTATCATTGGCCTCGAGCAGGGTCGCATGTCGCCTTGGCAACAGGAAAGACGCAGCTATATTTGTAGATGTCGTCTTATGTTACATTCATAACCAAGTGCGAATAAAGCCAAGCGGTCATTAAAATGCGTACTGTTCTACATGTGACGAGGGCAAAATATTTCATCATATAAAAATTCACTCCATATAAAAAAATGAAAAATAGAGAACAAAAAGGGCAAAAAAAAAAGAAAAAAAAGAAAGAAAAGAAAGTAAAGCCGGTTGGTTTGGGCCAGATGGGAGAGGGAGACAAACTCCTCTCTTCCTTTCGTGTGGGCCTGCCTTCCCGGTGGTGTGGTGTCGTGGTGGTTGCCACGTAACAGTTGCCCGCCTCGCTCTCCGCCTTCGAAACGGAATCTGGAATCTCCAAGATAACGTGGCGGGTGTGGCGATTCCTTAGTATCGGCCGCGTTATTTAGTCGGGTCGGAGACGAGACGGTCTCCTGCGAGCCTCTCCCGTCGCCATCCTTGCCTCATCCCCACTCCAACCCCACAGGGGACTCCGTCTCCGTTTCCGAACTGACGGAGGATGTCGTCTCGCCTAACGGCGCCCGTCCCTTTCGGCGTAAAGGACTACTGCGGGAAACAGACCCTCGTGGGGCCCTTTCCCCGGACGTCATACCCTCCTCCATTAAATCGAGTTAATTTGCCCGTTTACCTCCGCCCCGCCCGGCCATGAAACTACACAATGATCACCTGCTGTGGGGTGTCCCATACAATGAAAACTAAAAAGTAGCAAGCGATGATGATGAAAACAATAGAAAATAGAGAGGGGAGGACGTGCCTACCCGCCGAAAAGGACGGCACGGTCTGACATGAGGACTGACGGGGAGACAGCTACGAGAGTTCGGAAACAAAAAGAATATATCTTCTATCCGGACTCCAGAGGTAAATATAAAATTGGATATCATAAAAGGGGCGCCACATCCGCTAAAATTATACGAGATGGGGAGCGTAGAATATAGTTAGAATCGAACTATGTTTGCTTTCTTAAGTATCTAATATTTAATTAATATCATTTTCATATGAAGGCAAATTATTGCTCCCATTTACGGCAAGTAAACAATGATATTTTAAATGAAAAATTGAACGGTGACCAAACGACGCGTGACGATACGATGTTTCGAATTTTCCCGCCGAAATTTGAAGTCTTCTTGAAATTTGAAGTCCCTCCGCGCCATGCCGGGTCAGCGTCGCCCGTTCCCGCCCTTTCCGTTCCCGCCAGCTGGACATGCGAGGCGGATGCGACCCGCACGCGCTTCCCGTCTCCTCGCCAACGACGAGGGAGGTAGGCGAGCGGGTACGGAGGTACAGATGGCAAAATTAATTTTCTTTGTTGGTGGGATTCAAAGCGACGGGAGGGACGGTGGTTTTGGGCGGGGGTGGGTTGGGTCTCGTCGATGAAGAGGCCACAGCTGGCGGGTGGGCCCGGAAGATGGATCACATGGGGGTGGGGTCCGTCACGGATTCCCGGAGCTGGCGGATTGCCTTACGCGGGGGGGGTCCCACGAATGGAGCTCCGCTCCCGGGCCCTTCCTGTCGAACCCGTGATCCTTATCTTTTGGCGTCAACCCTCCGTTGCCGGGTCGGATTCAAAGAATCCGGCACCAAAGAAATTGTCTCGCCGGACTCCCTCCGTAACACATCGCTCGATTCAAATCGCAAATAAATCGGACGTAATCGCAAAGCTGCCGCGTAGTTG
Organism: Musa acuminata AAA Group; assembly: GCF_036884655.1. Lineage (NCBI taxonomy): Eukaryota > Viridiplantae > Streptophyta > Magnoliopsida > Zingiberales > Musaceae > Musa > Musa acuminata. Next base: position 2,466,481 of record NC_088346.1, on the reverse strand, counting down.
TGGATGTGTAGTTCGAACGCTGCCGCGAATGGGAACGAGGAAGTGAGCGAGCACAAAAAGCTGCGAAAGCAAAGGAGGGGGGGGTGGCGTACCCACCGCTGTCAGTGCTTTCTCTCTGCTGTGGATTTTGGTGGCCGACTCTCTCGTTTCTTCCTCTAAATTCTTTTTCGCTCCCATACGCCATCGCTCTCCTACTTTGCTGCTTTGGCGTCGACAAGCAGTCGAGATTATTTAGCATAATTCTTTTGGCTTTTGCTTATAAGATTTCAATCTATCTCGAATAAGTTGTATGCAAATATAATTCATTGATGCAGATGGGATGTCAATTACGAAGCACTCGGAGTAATGATTTGAAATCATTACATCTCCTTTTGCTTTAACCTCAAGCTGATGAAAGCAAGCTCAGAGAAACTTCACGGACACGAAAGCACCGATAAATCTCTCCCATCTTCATCATTATAATCCCCACCTTTTACTGGCGAGATGGGTCGTATTTGGGAATGACAACACACATACACGCTCTCTCTCTCTCTCTCTCTCTCTCTCTCATCAGTATAAGTATCGGCTCCCTTAGTTCTGAAATGGGGAACACGTCACAAGGAATCACGGAATAAAACAAGGAAATCGTTACCGACATAGCTTTGGACTCGTACCGAATGATAATTAAGATTGAAGAAATCTAAATCGATTATTGAATTCAGATCTTTCCTTCTCTCTACCGCTCTTAGATTCCTCATCCAATTATTGGGAGATTCTTTCGAGTCACAGAGTGTGGGATGTTGACGTCGGAACGTCAAGCGAAACCTCACGGCAGTTGACCAGCGGCGCGACGGCGATCCATTACCTGCACTCCACCCTACGATTCTGGGAAGTTATCCCCAGTCATAAGACCGAGCGGTAGGCTCGGGTCGATTCAACTCGATCAACTCTAAGAAAATAAGGCACAAACAAGATAATGAGATCAGAGGCACAGATGCCATCCAAAGAGGTGCGTGGAAACAATGACTGCTCGACATCCTCCCGATTAAGCCCAACACTGTCGCTGATACAACCTACGCATAATATTATACTATGCTGCTGATACTCCTCCTCTACTTGGCTTATCCTGGAAATGCGAAAGCTATGTTTCGGCTCAATCCCACAGCGATAAAAACCATTGTGGGTTGGGAGACCTGCACGAAGTATCCGATTCCGATGACCTGTTGGAACAAAAATGTGTTCTAGAAATTTTCTGGAAAACGTTCCTAATGAAATCTGAAAAGACCTACCGACAGAAAACAGTGATTATGATGGGAATTGACATCCATATTGTGTGTTACCATCAAAGAAAAGAGAACGAGAACAGATGTGCCTTTGATCTTATTATTGCAAATCCTGTCCTGAATTGGAGGCTTCTGAGGATTACCATGAGATTCTTGAGTTGGAAGATGACGGGTGATGTGATTTAATAAATTGATAGAATTGATAGGCTCCATAACTTATTATTATCAGCTTAATTGATTTGATGTGTATCATATTTTCTTTCGTAAAGGATTAATCTGTTCATGACATCTACCGTCTCGTACAAACTTATAAGGAGAAAAAAAATATATCGTGGAAGTGAAACTTGGGATAGTTAAAAATGATATTTGAGTAAATACTTCATTGATACAAAGGTAGGTTTTTCGAGCTTATACCAATTGCATCACGAATGATCTAACGTCCCATCTTTAGACATATATTGAAGTCTATATTTTACGTCTTAAAACTTTTTGCCATATCATAAATAATTTTATAAATAAGATATTTGATATAATATTTGTGTATATCTGTTTCTTTCAGTTTTATTCATGTTTTAGTAGAGAGTTTATAGTAGGCTTGTCAATCTCATTTTAATAAATTTGTATGGTTATTTCAATATTGTAAATATAGATTGTATGCGATCGTCATGTAGAGGTAACATTATATAGAAACATATCATCCAAACAACCATTTTAGGAGGTTTCTAGCTCTATAAAGTAGTATAGAGTGTTAAGCAACATAAGACTTAGGAGTTACTCGGGTGGCACATAGTTGGATGGGCTTTTATGATAGTGTCTAGGGATGGTTTATTGTCTTGCTCCATAGTAATTTCGTACGAGGACTTTTGATCACGATAGACCACTTTAGAGCTTTTATCATATATTTACATTATATATATTTATAATTTACATTGCAGAGTCTATATTTATAATTTACATTGTCTGTCAAAGGAACAGACATCATAGATTGACATTAAGAGGAATAACCAACCATTTGCACGGAGGCACCACGAGAACAAATGAGCTAAGAAAAACACATAGCACATAAAGGTTAGGATGACTGAGTTCGAGCTATGACTCGATGTTAGCAACTAAATTTGACGGTGCTTAAGGCAAGTAGAGCGCTTGGTAAAGGATGAAACCGTTCAAGGAGGGATGAGTTACACAGCGATTGAAAGAGTTGTACAAAGCTCACAATTGTAAGTTCAAATTATTAACTCGAATAATTCAATACTTATGCATGAGCTTCTATGTGGATGATAAACTGTCTGTGACAATTCCAAGGTGATCAAAACTTAGCGTCATGCAACATTGAAACTCTCTTCGGTATGGGAATGATACGTTTGTAGGAAGTTAAAGTATGTAATAAGTTTAGTACGTTGTTAGGCCTTGAGGGGCGTAGCAGGGACTATATTGGTAAAGAGTCGTAATTTAGTGTTCGCACTAATAGAATAGTTCATAGTTTATTCAACAAGGTAGAGGAGTCCAAAGAATACAATTTGATCATATAGAGGTATGACTAGATACAAATGAGAATATAATCGATGCGAACTCTATAGCATGATGGCGGAGGCCATGCATAGGACCACAGGGTAGTCTGTCTTACAATTGACCACGGGGAACTGCTTGGAAAATTCAAAGATGCTGAAGCGGGTGGTCAAAAGAGATGAAGAAACGATAACGAGTTTAAAGGGACTTAGCTACCCAAAACAAAGATTGATCTACCGATTGTGAATAAAGGAACATAGATGCAAGATTATGCATACTAGGGCCATAGGCATGATAGTGTCATGGTACTATAGAGGTGGGATTTTCGTGGAGTTATCGATCCCTTGTTCTCATGAAGAGAGAGTGCATAGTCATAAAAATGGATTAAAAAGGTGGAGTATATAGAGGTAAACTCTAAGTATCAAGACAAAGCCGAAGGGCAAAAGCTAGAAAACTTTGTAAGACTAGTGTCGATAGGTTTCTCATTGAGATAGCCAGAAGTGAGAGACTTTATAAAGATTAGAGATTCAGCAAAGATGATAATGTCGTAGGAATAAATGAGGGAGAATGTTAGAGACAAATATATAAGCAGAGTGTTCGATGTAATAATTGTGTATATGTGTATCTTTCGATTATATTTATACTTTACATAGCATGCATATGACTTATAGTAGGTTTAACAACTTAATTTTGATTGACTTTTATGATCATTTCAGTCTTATAAATATATATTGTTTGCAATCATTATACAGAGGTAAAACTATTCAAAAACAAACCATTCAAGCAATCATTTTAGGGGTTTTCTAACTCCGTAGAGTCGTGCAAAGTGTCAGCCAACACAGTACGTAGGAGCTACCTAGGTGGCACATGATTGGAAGGGTCTTGGGATAGTATCTAGGGTTGGTTCGTTGCCTTATTATGTAGTAGTGTCATGTGGATACTTTTGACCATGATGGATCATCTTGGACCATTTGTCATGTAATCGTTCAGAGCTTACAAATTATATATTTATAATTTATATTATTTATAAAGTGCTTATTGAAATGTTTGCCTATGAGATCCTAAGTTAAATATTTCTTTTAACTTATCTTCTCTTTTGTAGGTTATTAAGAAATCATAAGTGGTTTCGGGGAGACTAACCCCTTACGGATGGACATGCAAGGGTACCACATGACTTATGCAAAATTAACTAAGTCTATGATAATATAAAAATAATAATATTTTAACCATTTTCCCTTGTGCATTATAACGCTCTACCTATAAAACCTATGTGTTTTATAAAATAAAAATACTATCAAAAATAAAAATGAGACTAATTGTACTATTTTATGTCTTGTATAATCTACTCGTGAGAAACACTCCAAAATATCAAAAAAGGAAAAAAAAATCAAAATGGGTCATTCAATAATTTCTCGTCAAATCTTTTGTAAATGCTTCAACTCGTGCCTTCTGACTCCTAAAAGTATTATTGAGTAGTTAAAATTTGATCTACTAATACTATCTTAACTCGTTAATAATTAACTCTGATACGAGGTTGGTAGATTTATGATAATCTTTTTTGATAATTAATGATCTTTTGATGAAGAAAAAGGACCTTTACTTTTATGTGTCAGTCTCTCAATCATCTTTTGCTGACTTTTTTGATTGATCATCATTGTAATAACTCGAAGTTCTCACTTTCGATCGATTTATTATAAGAAGTTTTTTAGCATGTGACTTATAAAGTTCTCTCCACTGTTCTTCTATCTTATTTTAGTATTTGGAGTATACCACCACCTTTATTAACTAGTTCACTCTTCCTGTAGGAGTATAAGGAATTGATGTGCACTTGGAAGTCCCACCTATATACTCTCTTATACTCATGATCATATTGTCTATTGCTTCATATTTACATCCTTTGTAGATGTTGTCACTATGATCAACACATGATTTTGGTAGTTAAGTTTCCTTAGATTAGTTGAAATGCACATAAAATACCAAATTCTATGGTACCGAGTCCCATCCATTGACGAGCACACATAAGACTCACCTATATGGTACCATGATATTAACTTGAGCCTTTAGTTATTTTTTTAATACAAATTTAATATACAAGATGACCTTTAATTATTCTTTTAATATAAATTTAATACACACATGAAAGATCATCTTTTATGATTTTATGACGTTTACTTCTTAAATCCATAATCTTTCTACTTTTCTCCTTTCTCTATGATCTTTCATAATCTTTCTACTCAAGGTCCGCTATACCGTATCGTATCGGAGTTTCGACCCGGGCTCGGTACGGTACGGTACCGATGTACCGGGCGGTACACCAGTGCACCTTGGTGTACAGATACTATAGCAGTGCACCTTGGTGTACCGATACTGTAGCAGTGCTACAGTGTAGTACTACAACATTGTAACGGTACCGGGCAGTCCACGTATTGAGTACCTGACGGATCAATACATACCACCCGGTACGCTTCGGTACGGCAGACACTGTTTCTACTTATCCGTCGCTTAATAGCTCTGCTCTCAGAGTACACGAACTTAAGATTGTGTACCATTGTTCGGATATTAGGAGTCTATAGTGAGATAATGATGACCAAGTTGCATGGGGTTAATCCTCCATCGAGCATCTTCGACTTGATCTGGTAGCGTGTTCGTCCACGAACACATCACCGCGCCGCATGCCACAACATCTTGACTAGTTCTATTTTAAAACAAGCAAGGCATTAAATATCCATGTTTTGATAATGTCGATACTTTCACACCTCATATCCAACATGGGCAGTTGCAACAGAAAACATATAAAGAAGGCATCATGATACTGCCAAAAAAATAGTTTATGATGGTCACTTAGAAAGGGGCAAAATAGTACCCAAAAAACCCAACCAGTAGTACATTGTGCTAATAATATAACCACTGCAACGTAGTTGGTCGAGGACTACAATTAGACTACTTGCTAGTACAGGCCCTGATGTTCCATTGAAACACTAGGCATCGACAACAAACGTTTTCCTTGGCAACAAAAGGGAACCGGAATGATAAATGATTTTGCTGAGTTGAAAGCAAAACAAGTCCTCAACTCGAAACCGCTATCAAAACACGACGGTGTCCAACATAGTACCCAGAGTCTGAATTATGTTTGATGACATCAAGTTAGAGACATGCTCTTCCAGATGCTTTTTCGCATCTTGCCTTCCCACATTTACAATAGCCAACTTTTCAGGTGGAAGCTCATCCTCCTCCTGGACTGCTTTGTTATATTTGATAGCCAAATCCAACATTTCCTGATTATCCAACATTAGTAATTACTTGCAGTTTCAAGACGAAGAATGATGCACCTTTTTTTTTTTTTTTCTTGACTAAGAGAATCATTTGCAATAACAATTGATATTCCAAAGGTAGAAGGTCGCATTGCATACCTGGACGGTCTGCTCATTGGTTTTCGAATGGGTGTCAAATGGGCGAAGTATCAATCCATCCGTCCATTTCTTTTTGTGAAGGTTCAGCAACATCTTCTCCTCGAGCTCATTCTTCCGGTAATTTATGGCTATAGAATAGTAATGCCGGTTCAACCCATGGATCAATGCCTGGTAAACAATTTCTAGATATAAGTGTAACATGATAACCAACTCAGCACGATCTAGGATAGTAATCAACCAGCATTCAACCTGAATGGATGGTTTGTTGAGATGCCCAACATTGGATGTTGTTTGACGAGGCTCCTGGCCAAGCATCATAGTCTGGGGGTTAATCAAGCGGAAAGCATCAATGACCACCTTACCCTTTACGCTCTGGATCGGGTCTACTACAACAGCAATTGCCCTCGGATTCAGGGCTTCAAAACTCTGCAGAAGGTCAACAAAATTATATAGACCATCCAAAAAGGCATCAATATCAAAGCAACTCACTGACACTATGACTGGGGGAATCGGTAAATTATGAACCAGCATTTGTGAAGGCAAAAGTAACCCAAAAAAATAGAGCTGGCATATTGGCATTACCAGTTTTCTAGATCTAGTCAGACAAGCAAAAACAATAACTACCATAAGAAATAGCAACAAGAATAAATTAGATAGCTTACTCAGCAAAAAATAAACATGCCAAACCATTAGATCCACATTCATCATTAGGCAATACACACAGAGAGTAAAGCAACAAATACTTGGGAGAATAGGAAATGACGACACCTGCTGCGTGTTTATGTCAACACCAGAAAGCCAACAACCAAAGCCTGGGTGAGAATGGTACCATCCGACAACCATTTCAGGTCTGTAATATTAGAATTAGTCAGACATGTATACTAAAAAGAAATCCAACATTCAGGAAAAGAAAAAGTTACCGGTACCTTTATTTAAAATGAGAAGTTGACAGAAATGTGAATATACTAGATGTAGAAATCAAAATCTTAGTGCAACCTTGCAGTGCCAGATGGGTCCTTTCCTTTTTCAATGCATATATGATCCTTTTGTTTTGTATATAATTTTATGACTGACTTTTAAACGTATCATGAAAAAAACATGAGTGAAAAATTTAAAATGGCTAAATATAATATATGTACAAGTTCAATTATACATGAGACTGAGAATAACCTCTTCAGTATTCACAGGCTGTCAATGAACATACATAAGTACATATCTAATCATTCACCTGATATTAAAACAAAAAACATGGTATCTTGAGAGTTGAATATGGCTAGAGGTTTGTATTATAAGTCTGAAACTCAAGAACGGTATTGCTCCCATGGTATATGATATTAGTAGACATTGTGGTCTATGCTGATCAGATAAGCAATATCCATGGCAGCTTGATCACTGATTGGGTTGGGAGGCCTGGATATGATGCTCCACCTAGTAAAGGTGGGAGAAGAGGGTTGATGATAAAGTCAATGTACATGTCTGCTATAGAGCATTCGTGCTACTACCACTGTACTGCTCTTGTCGCAATTGGAAGTTCTGATTCAACAAATAGAGACCTGTTGTCGATATTATAGTTCTGGTCCACAAAATCCATGCTGGTAGTAGGGCAATCACCATGAGAAACTCCTGTCAACCTCAATCATGGATAAGATCACATCTCAACCTTATCAACTACCTTCTCTTACCCATTCCCTCTCATAATCTGAATGGAAACAAGACACCCATTCCAAATGAGTGGGAGAATGCTAAACTGAGCAATAAGACATTATCTAAATAGAAAGAATCAAACTCCTGTTATAAGTGGGTGGGAGAAGTTTTAAATCACGAAATAAATTTACCACCCAGTACAGGTTTGATATTGTGCAAATATCCACTGATTCGCCAAGGATAGACTAGTACTGTCTGGTAAGATCCAATCGACATGTTGATATATGGTCAGATCAGTAAAAATACAAGGGGGTACACACTAGTTTGACCAATACTTTGAAATTTAACAAAAATCTCCTTTCCCTTTTTTTTTCATCCAAGCCAATCAGTCATAGACATAATAAGAATTCTATTGACTTCAGTTTACAGATTGCATTAGGACCGGAAAACAAATAAGAACATTAATTAATTTACAACCTATTGGAATGCCTAACTCAACCAAGGTAAACCAACGCAGATTTCCCTGAATCAGTTCCAAGATTTAGATGGAAGTGTCACGATCTGATCCAATAGGATATCTGATCCACGAGCTTAATAGGTCTAAATCATAGACCGAAAATAAGAGTCGTATAACCTTATAGCCAATTCAAATCTCTTTCCACATCCAATGTGAGATCAAGCTTGAGCATCACAATCTCCCCCACTTAATGCTTGACATCTTGGACATCATGATCCCCCCTTATTAAGTTTGATGTCCTCGTCAAGACCAAAACATAGCCCAAAATCAAGTCCTAGCATGATGCACATGAAGCTTAACTTAGTGATGACTCCATGTCGTGATGTGTCTTTACTCTTATCTACATGTAGTCTCTTTCCTATTCAGGTCCATCATCGTGCTCAATACCGAATCAGATACCCTTTGTTATGACCTAATGAGAGAACTGATATACTAACTTAGCCCAAACCATAAGTCAAAATATTTAAGCCTAAAATAGTATTAGACTATAGGACTCTATAAACCAACTCAAATATCCTCCCACAACTGGCATGAGACTAAATTGATGTGTTAAATCTCCAAAACTTCAGGCTTGACATCTGGGGTGTCACAATTTGATCTACCCAACTTTTGATCCAATAAATTAATCCAACTAGAAATCCAACAACTTTGATAAATTTCATGGTGATCTAAACCTTCTACTTATAAGGGTAAGAATTGATCCTCTCAGAGCTCCATATTGGCAGGAGCTTTATGAATTAGGCTCTCCCTTCTTTTGTAAGCAATTTTGGCAATTAAAATTGGATTTAGCCTTAGCATTCAACATCGTATATGTATCAAATCAAGGCAAAGCCATGAAACTAGACAAAATAGAACTTAGAAGGTAATGATGTATCTAGTCTAAAAAAAAAACTCGTACTGGCTTCCTCTTGACACAATGGCAATTACAAAATCTACGAATATTTTTTTTTTCTCTGACCTTAAAGAAGCAAGATCTAGTTACTCCATAGAAATAAACTCGCTTTACCGTATCAAATCCAACAAAAAAAAATAATGGATGAACAACCTGCGGAATGAAATGCGAAGAGACCCCACAAAGTAGAAGACTCGAGGCATTTAGAAGAAAAAATTAAATTCATTGTTCGATTAGCTAAACAGCAGCCAAAAAGTAGCCATGACGGAAATTTAGAGACGGAAAACCAGGTAAAGAATGTTATCTGATGCCGAGACATGCATATCTTGAGAGGATCCAGTGTCAAGAAACAAGGAAAGGAAGAAATAGATGAGGGTAGGAGGAGGAGACCTTCCTGTCTGCTTGAGCATGTCAAGCATGTTGGTCTGGAAGACGTGATCGACGGCCTCCACGCTGACGCCCGTCCCGCTCTGAGGCATCGCGAAGACGTCGACGACCCGGACGGTGTACTCGTCCACGAACTCCCCCAGCATGAGCCCCATCACCTCCATAGGCACTCCGGCCCTCCCTGTTTCCCCAATATCAAAAGGAACCCTAATCTTAGATCACCATCGCCATCATAATCAAAGAAGGGCAAGAAGGAAGAATTGGAAAACACAACATTACCGTGCTTGAGCATCTTGAGGAGGGCGAGGGAAGAGATGTAGACCTGCTCGGCGGAGTCGAGCTGAGGGGAATCGGGAGGCGGGTGGCCCATACCGCCGGCACCCGAGAAGATCCGATGCAGTCTCTCCATCCCCTGCATATCCTCCCCCTTCTCCTCTTCCCTTCCCCGCTTTCTCTCCTTTCTCTCGCTGCCGCGCGACTCAAACCCTTCGCCGTGGAATGATCGATCGATCTCATCTCCTCGGCGATGCCGTTATAATCTTAAAACCGAGTTCGAATTAAGATCCACGTCAAGATTCCCATCCGCTTGCTTTTCCGGCCGTCCGATGCGTATCAAACGGACAAAAATAATTCTATAATTCTTTATGGCGTATCGCCGTTGCCTTGAGCCTGAAGGCAGCCACGTGAGCCGGGTCGAGAAATCCTTAGCCCTGATCCGACCCGTCAGATCAACCGGACTTGAGCTATGCTCGATCCACTTTGGAAGATGGTTGATTTGAGATCATGACATTTTGACCCGCTAACGAATCGGGTCGGGTTTGGATTAGGCACATTTCCCTCAAAATTATATGCAGCAATATAAATCACTAAAGGGATATTAATTATGTACAGCAACGTTACAACCAGTATACCTTATAATGTTCGAGAGCATGATTACAATTATGCAATCTCTTGCATTATAAGGTCTCAGCTAATTTTTTCTACCCAACTCATAAGAAGCAATTTCCGTATCAATTGTCTCCACCAAGGATTGGTAGAGATTCAATTATAACAGAGGATACATGCAAATCATCTTTACAGCATTCAAGACACAGTGGACCAAATAAACAGTAGCAGGTCAATCTTAGAAAAACAAACTCAAAAGATGATTGTACTAAAAAGAAAGTGTATAAATTTGCAAGAGTGAACTCATCAATTTCCATTTTTCTTTCAATCGTCTCTTACATAAAAATTTTTCAAGCCCAGGAACAAGATTTACTCGGTCTACTTGAAGCAACTCACGATGATGACGGTATAACAATATATGTCGAGTGACCTCTTCGACCTGAAAACTTGAGGTTCTCAACAATAAAAGGTAAGCGAGGAAGCGATAGCTTACCAGCATTCAGAATAATGTTTTTGTTTTCCAAGAGTCTTCGGAATAATAGAAATGAATCAGCGAATCAAAACATGACCGAGCTTATAAGTTTATCTCCAGGAGGGAGCATCAATTCTTCATTAGTCTTAGCACATCACCCACAAGGTGCAAGGAACCGGTCACCAGAACCTGAAATGGAAAAGGTTATGAAACTTATCTTCATGACAGGCCTGAGGAGCACAGTGGCCCATCGAAAATATCATGGTTTAAGAAAGCAGTATTCCTAAACAATTAGCTAAATGAGGTATCAGATAATTTAGCATAGAAATCGTCTGACAGATGTCATTCTTATTGAATTTCAACAATATAAAGATAAAATATCATGGCATATTGTCTTCTATTTGTGGCAAGGATAGGCTTGATACCTGAACTTGAACTGATCTGCTTTGTTGAACACTTTCCCTGAGCCACTTAATAGCTAATGGGAGTGAAGGAAACACTAAACTGTCCTCACAGACACTTGCACAACTTGAGCCTGTAATAATCAATGGTGTTAATTCATCATTTGCTAATGAACTAAAAAAACCATGATAAATGAATATCGCAAAATGCATTTTCAGAAGTTTAAACATCTAAGTAACACCCGCAACTCCAAGAAGCATTTTAGATAACCTAAATTACTTATGAACTTGAAAAAAAAAAGCAAGAACATTTAGGAGCACCTTGTTCACTATGCATAAAATTCTCCCATGCTTTCTGTAGTGTCAGCTGCCAAGAAAGATCGACTTGCTGAGGATCAGTTGGTGGTGATGCAAGAGATGTAACCTTGTTATATACTGATTGGTTTGGTACAAAAATGGCCTTATGAAACTTGACCCCTGAAAGTCGTTAAAATATGTCCATCATTAATTCACAGCAATGTATCATGAAAATAACTAGTAATATCTGGATGAATGAAACAACAATATACAGCTACTTTATTGACAAGTATCCTATGAACTCTCTTAGATGGGTAACATTACCATTTGCCCTGTTGCCTGGTCAGACAAATGTCCCCATTGTGGGGTTTCAGCCTAGGATCACAAAAAACTAAAGTAGATCATAGTGATTCCTTGGTACTAATATGAATAGTATGCTTGCGTGTTATGTCTTAAATCAAATTGTTCTACTTAAGCATTTTAGACTACTTGTAGCTTTCTTATAGGGAAAATCATTTAATTCACAGATCTGATGTAACTGTATCTATCCTTTCTACTGAAGTTAGCTAAGAAAAGCCCATTATGACATGTACATTTGAGTAGGAAAGACAAAGAAGATGTGTCACCACCACCTCCAAGCATCAAAAGACAACAATTAATTCTGGAAGTTGTTTAAAACTTTAAATAATTTTACAAGGTGGCAGAAGAAGTCAATAACAACGTAAGATAGGAACAACCTACAAACAAGTCAAAACAAGCCAAAGTTACTACTTATATTAGAAAGTAGAGGATTGGTGAAAATCTTCAAGATTAATTGAAATTCTGTAAGAAATAATTAACATGAGTTACATTGGAGCAGATATGAGATTGTAAAGAAAATGAATTTTCCGATATACGAAATGTTCCTCATCTGACTTACCATGCTGATCACAAGTATTTATTAGACGCGGAAGCAAGAGCTGAGGATCTCTCACTGACATGCAATTGAACAAAAGTATCTGTTGGTGATCCTTTCCCCCTAGTGAATTAGGGTGACCTCCCTGCAAACGGAACATATAAAAGAATATGAATAGGCATAATTTAATATCCCAGTCAGGACACGCTAAGAGTAAAATAGAATTTACCTGTCTCATATGGTGATTCTCATGAGGCCTTTCACCAAACCGTGAAGGATCTTCTCTTATAGCATGGGAATACCATTTCGCACACATTTCCATGCTTTCTGGGCTATGTGCACCATCCAGGTAGAAAGTCAAGCCTCCAAGGTTGGAGTTCTGCTGTTGCCCCAGTGAATCAGGGACAATTTGTGCTCGTCCCTCCAAACGAGCCCTTGATAGGCCGCTGACAAATTGCTCAGGTAAACTCTGGTTGCCACACAGAACATGTTGATGATCCTTTGCTAGGTATGATGAAAAGAAAATAGAATATAAAAGCACACTTACATGTTCATCTATATTCATGCTTTTCAAATTTCCAGTCATTTTAAGCCAAACACTAGACAAGGCAATAGCGAGGCCAGAATTTAGATATTGATGTTCACCATCTAACCCAAGATGCCGATTTTTCAGCAGTCCAGTATCTAAAGGCAAAGCTAGTTGAAGAGGAACCTGTAACAGAATAAATAAATGTTTACTCACGTGTCATGCAAATAATATGAGTTTATCATTCAGGTTGTAGTGTGCCATATCTTGATCAATCAAAAGTGCATAAAACAATGACACTTACACCTAATTGAAAAGCCTTGTCTTCCAGCGCATGCATTGCTTCTTCAGGCTGGGGCACAGTATATGCAGGTACTCCTTTCTGTGTCAAGTGAAATGCAAGATATGGAACAAAAATAAATCACAATTTTTTTTCTTGTGGCATGTTACATTACATTTTCAAAGCACAATAAATGAGAAATTTAAATACCTTAAATATGCCAGCTTTCTCTCCTGCAATTTCTCTCAGTGTATTTCCTGTTCATGGTAGAGTCAGCAAAAGAAAAATTATATTCTGATTCACCAACTCTCACAAGATTTCTTACTATGTCTTGTAAGAACTTTTTTGGTAACCAGTGTGATTGTAACAATCTTTTCTAGCATGTTCTAACATGAACCATAAATAATATGATATTTCCATAATGAGCCATGTTTCAGTTCTAGGATTAACTGGCATAACTCTGATAATCTTTTACATTATATACTAGCAGATATTGCAAATTTTATACATCCTAAACAAATATATTCCCTGTTGAACAATAAGGTAGAGAGCATAACACAGCATAAATTTTCTTTCTGAAGGAGCATAACACAAAACAATATGGTGATTATTTGCATATTTTCTTTGGATGTGGGGAGGGGACCAACCGAGAATTTCCATATGGTCATAACCCAAGGAGGATATTCCACAAACAATTGGTTTCTGCACCTGAAATATGATGGTGAAATTTAAGAAAGCAACATGTGTGCTCTAAATATATGCTTTATGCAAGCTACAATTATTTGAAACCAAAAACACAACTTAAAAGAAACAATTACTCACCACATTGGTCGCATCAAATTTTCCTCCCAAACCAACTTCCATTATAGCAACATCCACCTAATTCATTTGAACGTATAATATTATGGTTATTATGTACTAGCTCAGATTCTAGCATTAGCACCAGAAATACTAAAAAATGTTGCAACATGTTAGTCTGCAAATTAATCAACTAATACTGTACAATTGCAATTAGAACTGTTTAATTAATTTCCAATGGGCAATAAGGCCTGTTATATCATAAAGATGCAAGAAAAATAGACTGCAGTAATATGTTACCAACATTTGGTGAAAGTTAAACACCGAGAGTTAGATTTGTGATTTACAACTCCCACATTCATGTTCATGGCTGACGTCCAAGTAGTTTTCTGAACATCTCATCCAACTCTAGTACACAAGGAATAAATATGATGCAATATTGAGTAAGAACTAGTCCTTCCCCATTATGTTTTTCAGCATCTTCTTAAAATCTTGAGAAGCCTCACTTGAATTTTCAAGGACATGAATCTCAATAAAGTTCCCGTAAGTTAGTTCCTCTCTTTTATCTTGTGCCTGTTGCTAATTTCCAGTTTGCATTTGGTAACTTACTGTCAGTTGGTAGAATAGGACCTTGTCCGAATTAAGATATTGCTTCAAACTTTTGCTTGATTCTGGCTTGAAAGCTAAACTAAGATCAATGGATTTCAAATTATAGCAAGTACAATTACCTAGTTGGCCAGTTCTAATATGATTAATGAGCAGAACAAAAGCAAAAATATCAAACATGGTATATTTTACACACGGAGTCGAGTACAAATCTGAGACAACCTGATTTTAACTTTTCCCATAGTATCAGAGTAGTCATGAGTTTATCAGTCAAAACAACTGGTGGCTTAAAGGATGACTTTCTTCATTCATGAGATAATGGATAATAAACATCGGCATCTCTCAGCAGATGTTCACTGGATATTTTTGGATAATCATTCAATCAATGTAGTCAGAATCTCATTAACCTTATTTGCACTACTATGCATCATTTAGATTGAGAAAAGCAACCTTATGGAAAGACAGAGAAGAAAAGCAAAAGAAGAAGTTGATGCATTAAATAGATCAGGTGAGGCATTTTCCAAGTATATAGATCTCTTCTCTTAAACATATAAATGTTCTGTTTCTTTGGACGAGACCCGTAGGCAACAGGAATGGAACACGAGGATGTCAAGATTGGTACAACCGATGCAACGATAAGAAGATAACAAACTGACAAGGAACTGTGTCATCAACAATAAGGTAACAGCAAATTGAAAAGGAATTTGAACTGTTGACCTGCTCTGCTGAGAATATCTTGAATGCTAGGAGGGCAAGGAAGCGGAAATAGGCCGGCATCGGCACATCATCACCAGTTTTCTCCTGCAAGGAAAAGCAAACCAAGCAATGTTCTAACGCTCGAGAAAGAACCATAGTTTGAAACAAACATCAAAAGGAAAAGCATGAGAAGAATAGTAACAACTAAAGAAGGTGACAGAAGGAAGGCCTTCGTTTTGATCATAGGACATTTTCATACCTACAACTACCATGTCCTGTACCAAGTTGAAAAATTGTTATGGTTGCTTTTAGAAAAGAAAGAGTTGTTCAATGATTAATATCCAATGAAAGAATCTTAACGAAAACATGCAAATGTAGCATACAGTTCGATTAATCTTGCATCAGAAGTATATGTGTATACCTGCAATCTATGCCAACACCACCAGAAATACTCCAAAAACTTCTCTTCAGAAACTTCAACCCTAGAGTTCGATCATAGGAAACAAAGAAATGTCAGTGTTCCTTGCTAAGCATCGAGAAGAAACTGCGTACGAACCTAGCTATGCTTTGATATACATGGAAGAGTAAGCAGTACATTAGTTATTACCGTTGATAGACTATGAGGGGAAGATAGAGCATTAACTTGATTGGGTTTAGAACAAGTGCGGGCCACGGCATGAATCCTGGAGAGAAAGCAAAGAACCTTACCCATCGAGACGGAACCGCTCGCGGACATCGATCAGGTGAGGGGATGTGAACAGTCCAGTCCGGAACCCACAACACCGGAGAATTGATTCGGTAAACGTGCACGTCGAACCCTGCATCGTTAATTCATCATCAGCCAGCACCGATCGGATCTCATGCGAAAAGCAAAAGCGAGAGAAGCACAAATCAAGGTTTCCACCTTTCCTTTGGTGCCGGCAACATGAATTACTTTAAGTTCAGGAATCGCGTCTTCCAACTCCAAGATCTACACGGATGCAAACCAAGCATATCGAATCAGCTAAACGGACGAAAGAAGAAGAGAACATCGAGGGCATGGAACCTTTAGGTAGTCGAACATCAGATCGAAGTGGTCGCCCTTGTTGGACCCATCAGCTCGAGTGCGGCGCGTGATGAGGGAGGACAAGCAATCCAACGCCTCCTCGTAGTCTGCGGCAGAAACGGGATTAAGAAGGAAGAATCTACGAAGAAGACGAGTCCGTTGTCCACGGGCACGACGAGCCGTAAAAGAGTTGGGGCAATACCTCGGGCCATGGCTCGATTCGATCGGAGGCGGAAGCGATGGGTTATTGGGAGCGGGAGGCAGGGAACGGCGCAGGCGCGGAGGGAAGGGTCGAGGGCTACCGAATCAGTGTTGGTGATGCGCCGCCGCACCCACGAAGCCAACAACACGCGAGGAGCACAGGGATGGCGTGGGCAAAACGACCGAGATCGGGCAGCCGGGCTCGCATGCAGCATAGCGTTACGCAGTCACGACCTCACAACGCCACGATTTGTGTTACGTGTTAATAACACTGCTACTTTCCTCGAGTTCGATTCGGATACGGAAATCGATTGAATCAGAGTCCGAGCATCAACCTATAATTGGAGTATTATAAAATTAATTATAAATATCCTATAGGAATACTAATTAGGTTCAAATTAAGACTCCTTACTGGAATAGGATTAGAATTTGTATTATTTGTTAGGATTAATAAATAATTTAGGAATATTAATTAGGTTCAAATTAAGACTTGTTAATTTGCATCACCTAAATTATGTGGTTGAATCGTTTGCAGCACCTAAATCTGTAAAATAATCTTCATTTTATTTATTTAGAGGTCAATTTAGTAGACAAAATAGTAGTTGGGATACGACAAATTGCTGTAGTAATCTGTATTTAATTTAAAGTGTTCCACTTGTGTAGGATTGTTCACGTCTATTTTAAGGCAAAGCACCAGTGCTTATCCATGCAAATATAACACGTTAATTGCCACGAAGCCAACAGAGGTTCTTCACCTCTTTCCGCCACCAATATCTTCGACACATGAAATAAAGACAACAAAAATTACAGCTCAATCACTAACAATCCAATATAATTACAGCTTAAGAAGAAAACTTAAGGCTTAGGATTTCCAATAGTTTACTTGTCAGAATTTTGTCCCCGTAATGCCGTCAATTTACAACATCTTGCAAGAGTTCCAATCACAAGTGGTAGAGAAGTCAGCTCCAGTGAGACGCATGATAACCCACAGGTAAACTAAGCGAATCTGCTGCACTGTTATCAATTCCAACACTCAAGACCACGTTCTAATTGAAATCAGAGTAACCTTCACAGAAGTGTAGGGAGAGAAGCGGCAGATCTAACGTCTGAAACATTGCTTTTGTTCTGGAAAACCCAACCCGAGCTCCTTCCATAGTTGCTCATCAGGAAGCAGAGTTTGCGGAATTGCACCAAAGGCACAGCGTGCAGCCTCGATTCCAGAAACGGTATTGTGCAAATATGCAGATGCTTCCTCCAATCTCTTCATCCATTCATGAAGACATTAACATGAAAGGCTTAGCAGAGGGAAGGGCTTTCTCCTGGAACACCTCATTTAGCTCTGCAGCCTCGACAAATCTTTCAGTGGCTGCCTCCCAAGATAATGCATGCCTAAGATCATCCGTGAGGGGCACAGGTTCTTCGGCTAGAGCTTCAAGAGTCAATTTCACAAACTCGTGGCTGGTATTGTACATATGGCAATTTGGAAACTGCTTGAAGAATTCATTTGAAGGGTGGCTGGCACAGATAACAATCTTTCCCATCGCCAAAGCTTCTGCTGTAGTTGTGCAAACGACATCCGTAGTGCTCGGGTTAACAAACACCTTGTACCTGAAGGAACAGGAACACAAGAAAGGATAAAAAACAAATAAAAAAGTGAGTTATTTTTAATTTGCTTATCTCTCAACTTGTCAAAGAAAATATAACTTATATAAGAGACTTTTATAGGATACCGGGAAGGATAGCAACTGTATCTAGTTAGCCTTCTCCAAAAGTGACGAACACAAACTTCTACAGTTTAATATACTATCATTTTAACAGAAAAAAAAAAAAAGTTGAACAGAAGAAGCAACTTGTAATGCAAATAAGGTATGGAGGGTTTACTGATGAAATAAAGGATCAACATGATCACGGCCAGAGTATATTCTTACATCCAGAGTCAGTTTACTGAAAGAATCTTGAATCTCATCAAAGTCTTCACCATTTCCATGCAAGTCTACTTGTAAATCAGAAAATT
Organism: Musa acuminata AAA Group; assembly: GCF_036884655.1. NCBI lineage: Eukaryota > Viridiplantae > Streptophyta > Magnoliopsida > Zingiberales > Musaceae > Musa > Musa acuminata. The sequence goes on along the minus strand of NC_088346.1, from coordinate 2,447,747 downwards.
CATTTTGGTGCTCCGAGAGTAGTTGGAGTTCTGTATAGCCTTTACTCCAGATCATCTTTCCAATAAAATAAACACCTTTAGAAAAGGCTGTCTGAGCTCCTTGTTTTAGCTGATGCCTTGTTATCCCAACCTCAAGGAATTTGGGGTTGACACCATGGACATTACAGATGATGGATCTTGGGAGATCTTGTGTGGCAGCGGATAATCTCACAACCTGCAATATGATAAGCCCCTCGTATCCTTCTCAAAAAATTTAGAAGGATAATCATAAATAATAGCCCGCTGTATTCTTATCTTGACCCAAAAGGATGCAGTAATCTGAAGTATGATAATTTCTCACACTAGGGAAAAAACAAAAATGGACAAACAGCAACAGGCTTTCCTAGATTCTGCTATTCTGGAAATAAAATAACATGGGACAAAAATTGAAATTTGAAGTTTGACATTTTTCATACTAGGCTATGTTCAGCTCAAGAATGAACCAACTATTCACTGATGAGTTAGATACAAAATGCTGAAAATGACAACAATTTGAAGGTTTTAAACTCCTTTTGTTTACTGAAGTAAAACAGCTAAAAAGGCTTGCTTAGGGACCACAAGGCAAAATATTAACTGATGTTGTCCAAAATAGTTCTGCAAGAGCTACTCATCTAAAAGAAAAATGTTCTGAAAAGAACCTTAGATACTCGTAATCTTCTACACGTCCCTAGCTGAGTTTGTCCTGAGGATCACTCAATCATATTCCTCCAACTGTAACATTTCATAAGCTTCAGTTGAAATTGATAATTCAAATTACATCTGTCAGAATCTCATCATGTATCTCACATGTAATATCTTCCTTTCAAGTGAATTTTATGTGCTCACTTCCTCTCATTAAATTGATATATCCACAAACCATACCAACATGAAGAACATTTCCAGACAATTGCAACAAGGGAGAAAAATCAGAAGATTGAATAAGAAAGTTTCCAGCTTGCAAAATTCCCTTTGCATGACACTGAGAGCCTACAGCAATAAAGTTTCTTGCTTACTTGTATGCAAGAAATAATCAATATGTTCAGAAAAAAGCATATTGAAAATGGAAGGTCTGACATCACATTTGATGAGTTTTTCATCTAAATTAAGAAATTTGTATGGTTGAATGTGCTTAACCAAAATTTATTGTTAATTATCTTCTCAGCCTCTGGGTCTATTGGTTTACATCACAGTATTTTTACGGCACAAACTTCAGTTTTCAGCATGTCAGAGGAAGATTTTCATGCAACATTGAAAACTTTCATGGATATGCGTGATTCTTGCAACACACTCACCTTATGGAAGTAGATCTGAATAACCCAACTGTTAACATATTTCAAGAGAAAGGCTTGTATCTGCCCATTTTTCTCCCTCTTCACATATTCCAAATAATTAGTATGAACAACACCTATCACTCTCTGGAACTTAGTTTTCCACCTGCGACCATGATGGTACCAATTAAGATGTTCTGGCTCCTCAAGTATAGCAATTTCGGCCACTTCATCAGGAATCATCTCAGTGATGTCCCCAACAGGTAGAATGCTCCTTTTGTCTTTGGAGAACTGCAATTTTAGCCAAAAGTCATATGGAAGTTCTTCAAATGACAAAAAAAGTGATCAATTCCCATCTGTACAGTGTGACTAAAACCTAGCTCAAGCCACACTCATTAGAATTCAACAGCTTACATCAGAAACCAGAAGTTTACCAAAATTAAGGCCAGCACAATATATTGGGCTTTTTATATCATACCGCTGGATGACAAATAATACAGCTCACCAGTAATATACTTAAGAACGTAAAAACTTATGATTGCTTCAATGTGTCTTACGTTTCCAGGATAAAAGGCGATCCTAAATTCTGATAAAATATCAGCCTTCTCCTTTAGCCACCAATAAACATAGGCTTCATGCTCCTCTAGCGAGCAAAACGTTATTTTATTTGGATATACTAATGTTTGATCCTTCAAAGATAGCCAAGGAATTACCAGCGTCACCTCTCGTTCATGATTCTTTGCCAGGTAAGCAGCACGAAATAAAGGGTTGACAGCAGTCCCGGTCATCCATGGGAGGCTTGCAGTTGTAAAAATCGCAATGTGCTGCTTCCGAGCCATCAAGTAACTAGATATCACATACTGAACGCCATGTCAATGATCCGGACACTAGTGTCAGCATAGTCAAACAAGAATTAGTAAACAACTTCTCAAGTAACAATGATCAAGCTGCATTCGGCAAGAGAAAGAAGAACTGTTAAGAAAGGAGAACCCTCTTGTGTAAAAGGAAGATGCTTAAACAGAGACCATTAGTTAATCGACTAGATGAGGCAGTTCATTGTATCTTATTATGGTACTCCAATAAAGCACCTCCCGGAAAGAAAGAACATAATTAAGCGACTAGGTTTATCATCATCATAAGGGTGGCACAAGAATTTGCTACTTCCATGGAATACATAAAAAATGTGCCGAATGAAGGACAAGAAAGATAAAGAATGGAACCGATCTTGGAACGGTAAATCTCCTAGAGCAAAAACAAAAAGATATGCCTGCGTATGTAGAACATACCCAAAACTGATGGAGAATATACATACATATATATATATATATATATATATATATATATATATATGTGTGTGTGTGTGTGTGTGTGTGTGTGTGTGTGTGTGTGTGTGTGTGTGTCTTCTTCCGTTCTGCTCAGCACATTAAAAATCTTCCCTAGCTGTCTGTGAAACTAAATTTCATCTTCCAACGCCAAACTAGTGTGCTGCTATAGGTACAGAATCGCCGTCCATTCTCTCATATTCCGACATGACTGATACCAAAATAACCCATACAATTCGACGAAACATCAACAATGACGAAAATATCATTACAAGATCTATCAAAATGCAAATTGAACGGATGGAATGGCTCGATCACTGGTACTCGGTACACTAAGGAACGAATTAGGGCTCCAAAAGTTCAAGATCGTTTCTAAAATCTGGTACAAAATCGACCTTGGAGGACATCGAGAGGATCGTAAAGAGACAAGACATTGATTAAGGGGGGAAAAATGTTACCTCTCTTGCAACTGCTTCCGCTGGAGAGAGAGAGAGAGAGCGATGACAGCCGAACGAGGAAAGGAGAACAGAGGCGGAAGGAGGTCGAAAACGGTAGGGAGGAGGAGACCAGAACCGAGTAAGAGCAATGGTTTTCCGTTACCCCTTGTCACGAACCCCTCCTCGCATGATGGGGGCATCGAAACGAAGGCGTCCAATAAGGAGTCGGGTACGGCCGTTGGGTAGAAACCCGCTTGAGTTTGGCCTTTCTCCCCTGCAACAAGGACGATGGCCCACCGTAACTAACCAAATCAATCTGTCGGTTTGGGGTCCGCTAGAAAGGTTGGTGGCACGAGGTAAAATTGTAGGTGTCGATTGGACGTACGTGTAAATGTGGATCATTACGACGTCAAGGTGATGCTCTCCCTGGGTGGCGCCGGAGGGAGGCTTACGAGAAGCCTGTGCCACCGACAATTACAAGTACGGCCTCGTAGCCTTCGTCAACCAGTTCGGCGGCAACCAAGACCTCGCCGGCCATTGTGATCCCAACACCAACGACAGCACTTTCCTAAGCAACGACATCATCTTGTGCCAGAGGGATTACAACGTCAAGGTGATGCTCTCCCTGGGCGGCGCCATCGGCAAGTACCGCCTGGTGTCCAAGGAGGAAGCCAGGGAGGTCGCCCACTACATCTGGAACAATTTCTTGGTCGGCTCTTCCTCCAACCGGCCCCTTGGGAACGCTGTGTTGGATGAAGTAGACTTCGACATCGAGGGAGGGAGCAGAGACCACTGGGACGACCTTCCTCGCTGCTTGAAGGCCTACAGCACGCCGGAGCGGAAAGTTTACCTGAGCGCGACTCCACAGTGCCCCATGCCCGACTATTTCCTTCAACCTGCGATCGACACCGGCCTCTTCGACTACCTGTGGGTGCAATTCTACAACAACTACTGCCGGTACTCCGGCAACGTTGCCACCTTTGAACAGATATGGAACCGATGGACTTCCATGAACGTAAGCAAGGTGTTCCTCGGAGTCCCTGCTTCTCATCAGGCAGCTGGAGGTGGCTTCGTTAGACCCGCCGAGCTCATTACTCAAGTTCTTCCCATCGTGAAGAGGTCAGAAAAGTATGGAGGAATTATGCTGTGGAATAGATACCACAACGTTCTCTACGGCTACAGTTCCGAGGTTAAGAACTATGTGTGCTCGGATCGTCTGTCCTCCAGCTTGTCTATGCTAGTGAGGCCTTTCATGGTGGTATGAACTGCGTGTGTGAAAATTATTCCACATGGTGGTCTGAACTGTCTTTCATGGAGGAAGAGCCACCCAAGAAATTGTTCCAGATGTGGTGGACGACCTCCCAGGCTTCCTCCTCGGACACCAGGTGGTAGTTGCCGATGGCGCCGCCCAGGGAGATTATCACCTTGACATTGTAATCCCTCTGGCACGAGATGATGTCGTTGCTTAGGAAAGTGCAGTCGTTGGTGTTGGGATCACAATGGCCGGCGAGGTTCAGCTGCGGATCTTGGCTGCCGCCGAACTGGTTGAAGAAGGCTCTGAGGACGTCCTTGTAGTTGCCGGTGGCACAGGCTTCTCTCAAGCCTCCCTCGTAGCCGTTTTGGCCCCAGTAGACTGCGACGCGTGGTTGTTAACAACGGCAGTTAACTATTTGGCATTCGTATGGGGATTTAATTACCCTTCCTGTATGGGTCAGATTTGAGTTAGGCTCAAATCAGGCCTTAATTAGGCCATTAAGTGTCTTAAACCAATGTTGGGTCCCGAATAATGGGGTAGATGAAGGTAGCCTGTGGGAGCAAGCGGTCGGGGTTGTGGACGGCTAGGATGAGTTCTTCATAAATGAATGGTCCAGATGATGTGTTTCTGTAATATATCAGATGATGGGATGACCGATCTAGCCGAGCAAAGCCCTTGACCGAACTCCTACTGCTGGCCGACGCCCCTTTTCGATCTTATCGTTGCATCCTTGGATTTACAGGTAAACCTTTCACTTTCGCCAACGCCTCGGGCTCCAGTCAGTGGTAGACCGATCTTGCCCGATTGTTCGATCGATCGTTTTTATTTCCCTCCTGTGGCGGCCTGGTTTATTTTTCTTATCATGCCGATGTGATCGAGACTATCTTGCTTTCATTGCTTGGGTTATATGTGTATTTATCTGTTGATCGTTTGATATGGGAGAATCCTTTTTCGTTTTCCAAGGTTTGATTGTGGAAAATAATAATGAAAAGAATAAAAAAAAAGATGCACGAAATTAGGTTTTATATTTCCTCCTCTGTATGATTATTTTGATGTAGGTTTGTTGGCAAAACATCACAATCCGATACGAGATGCCGTAGTATTCTGGAGGATACCTAACCCTTGTTGGGTGAGAAAACCATCTTGGTTCTCTCCATCCAAATGCCTTTCAACATAGATCTGGAGGTTTTCGATGCTTCGTTTTGAAAATTTAGGCATATTTTGGGAAGATGAAGATAATGAAGAGTGCTGAAACCTGCGAGACGTAATTGGCATATGCTTCACACTGATTGCAACCTAACCTCATGCAAAAGCGGACCGATTGTCAAAATTTGATTGGGAGTAATGTTTTACCAGAAGAGCCAAATAGCCGAATGAATCGTTTTTTTTTTCCCGTCTAAGATTAAAGGAACAGGTAGTTAATAGGAGATCTATGAGTAATTATTCTTAAACGTATGTAGGGTGTTTTGTCATGATTCATCTTCGAATTTGGTTCCATCACCATGATGGATTCAATATGCTGTCATATGTAGACATTCATGAGCATCATTTCTTATATGTGCATTATTTTTGGGCACTAGGGTTATGACCTCTCTTCTGCTACACTGACTAAGCTAGCCTTCATTTTAGTTTTCTATTTTAAGCATAAATGACAATGTAGTCCCTGGATAATGAAATTTTCATTTGGTTTTTAAATGCTAAATTTTGCCAATTGAATTCTAGAACTACAATGATTGCTTCGATGAAACCGTACCTTCAGATTTGTATATAAGAAAACAAAATGATGGTCTGTAATATCCAATCGTCTTTGTCTAACTGCAAGGGAATTTTGCCGATTCCTCTACTCTTTTAGTTAGGGTTTCTACTGCTTATCTCTTCCACCCCATCATTTCCTTGGATTATGATTTATGTACTTAAGAATTAGCTTACACTTTAGGAGATTACTTCTGGAAAATATCCACTTTAATGAGACATGTATCTAACTTTCATACATGAAGAAGCTGTTGGTAAGGATGCACATACAGAACTCATTCTAGTAGTTTGAAGAATTAAAAAACAAGACAACTTGGAGGCTTGGATATAGGTCAACAATATGTTTTTATTGAGCATCATGTGATAAATTTTATTGTGTATTTATGCCAGTTACTCAGCAACTGATATATGTTCAACACTTATGCACTGTTTGTCGAACTGACTTTTCATCAACATTAATTTTGTGAGGAATTGCCAGTTACAATAGTGAAGCAAATCTTACTTATCTTCATCCATTTATAATAACGAATGCCTATCTACTTGTCATAGGATTTACACAATCTACATGATCAGATTATACCAAACAATTAAAATCTAAATTTTGATTCAATTATATTTTCTTCTGGTTTTTCAGGATGACAGAACCACCTTTTGTGTCCCGGGAAAGGCTTCTGAAGCATCAGCAGTATTTTCAGCATGTTCATAAGCATACATACTTGAAAGGACGTTTCGATAAAATAACATCTGTTGCTATCCCCCTTGCACTGACAGTCTCTAGCTTGGCACTCATCGTCCGTGGCTCTCTTTTTTAACTTGTATAATATTTTCTTTCTTGTTGTTTATTGTCATTGCAACTAACTATGTTGTATTTAATGAACAGGGACGTGGGATCTACAACATGTCTCATGGGATCGGTAAGAAGGCCTGACCGGTCTAGTTCTTTATGATGTATGGAAAGCATGGTGTTGATCGTCGCATAGGTGAATTTGTAGTCACTTAAAACGAATTGTTTGTTTCAGAAGTGCTCTTCTGTTGTTTCTATGTTTCTACAAAACCTGGACTTTCTTAAGTTTACCGCTTGAATAATGGTCAGACTCTATTGACTATGTTTTACTTGTTGTCCAGATCATAAATATCAGAAGTTTTCGTTGGTGAACTTTCCCTTATTTGATACTGGTAGAAATTATCTGTGATGATCTTAAATGATTTCATTGTTCTAGTACCTATTTCTCTCTCTCTCTGGGGTAGAACAATATGTTGCCCATTGTTGAGTTGTCACATTCATGTATACACCATGCATTAAGATATCACCACTATATACCATCATAGAAACTCTCGGTTCTGGTTTCCTGTCTTCATTTTTCTGGATGCTGGCAACAAAACCTGTAATGGTCCATTGTGTGCATAAAAACCAGTAAAATAGTACATGGTGGTCACAAAAACCTGTAATATGCATGTGCATGTGGTCCTCCGAAAATGAGTGATGGGTATAAAAACCATTGATTTTTTCAAAATTAAGAACAAAATTTTATTACATTAAATGATGTATAAGAGACGTACGCATGGATTCAGATTCATCGATTATTAATTATGCAACAGTGCATTAACCTCTTGAATATCTTAATTGTCATGATTTGTGTCAGCAGAAACGGCTAAAACGCAGTACAGATCTTCGAGTTGTGCTTCCATTTGAGTGCAGCATAATTGATTTCCCGGCCCATCTCAACCTGCACATGTGCGGTGGCATTTCTCTTGCTCTGAATCCAACTCTTTTACATCTGAGTACTGCATAGGCATAGTTAAATGGTTTCTGACAAGAAAAAACAGCTTGACATAAGAAATTATATACATTGGGAAAACCGCTACCGACCACCAAGTCAGAGGTGGTAGGTATGGCACGTTCGACACAACGTAGGCCGTTTGTAACACACCATATTTATGAGCTTTAGGATTAGAACAATACTTCATAACCGTGAAAAGAAAAAGGTAAGAGAGAGTTATTTCGACGATGTGGAAAGAAAGCCGATCTGACCGGAGAGCAGTATGTGATTGCAATTATTGTCCCACAAGAGAGAAAAAAGATGACGTCGGAAAAGGTTTGCCAGACTGTTCATATATCCTCTACTTGTATCAGTTGGATTCATTTTATAATTGAGACTACGATAATAAACGGGTAAATAATGCACGTAATGGCGGATCCAAAATCTAATTTTCGCCATTTGAGTCTGTACCAAAAGATTTCCGCAGACATTAGGTTCCATTTAACAACTTGCTTAATATATATATATATATATATATATAAAGAGGCGTGCACTACACTCGAGGATTCTAGTGTGTGTACCTACCACCCTCTATTTAGTACTGCCCACTGCTGCTGCCGCTACACGCCCTCTTCTTGTCCAGGAAATCGCCGCTACCGCAATCCATGGCGCCGCTGCTCGAATCCGTTTGGCAGGTAAACTTCTCTTCCTTCTCTCTCCGGTCATACTCCACTCTATACCAACGTCGACTCGGTAATCCATTTCTTGGATGACTCATTTCTGATGATCCCCTCAAGAAATCATTTCTTGCCCTGTTCTTGGATTTACCGGCTGTGGCCGTCCCCATTTTGACTACCAAGTGCGATCTTGGAGAAAGCGAAGGACTTTCCTGTGTTTTTACTCTTCCGATAGTGTCATTTGCCATCAGATTGCCGTTTAACTTAGATTTACTTCCCAAGTATCGGATCTTCAACAAAGTTTCAGAGGAACTGAGTTACTCATTTTCTTTCTCTTTCTGAAGAACCGAACTAGTCATTAGAGCTCGGATTCTGCAGAACGACTATAGTTGTTTTAATTTTATTATATGATATCCAGTGCCTAATGTGGCCTTCCTATGTTTCTGCTGCTGTATTTGCTTTGATATGTATTATGCATCATAATTATTCTGGAATATTTACTTTGTTCACTTTTTTTTGTGTGCTTAGCTTAGCTTATATGCACATTTCATTAACTTTTTGTAAACCATTAATGAGCTTGTCACTGGTGTTCACAAGAGGTTAAATGAAAATTGTTTTGAAAGTTCGATCTGCATTAACCACAAGTAATTAGATCGAGAATTAGAGGTACCTGATCAATAATGCAATCTAAAGAGTAACTTTATGAACCAAAATAGAAATTAATCTGATAAATTACATACTGAGACTAATGTCTGTAAGTAAAAAAAAATGATAGCGGGCTTGACTAAATCAAGTTTCTTAAAACAGATTGATGCTACCAACCTGACATCTAAATACAAAGCATGCTTAGGACAAGAATATTGGACTCCTTCCATGTTTTCTTTGAGATGCTTGCAAGACATTAATATCGACATATTATGTTCTGCAAATAAATATTATGTTTTACATTCAAGCATGGATTCCCGAATTTTTTGAAGTTTTTCTTCACATTTAACTAAGGTAATTTACTAATGTTGCTCATTGTGCTCTGCAGTACCTAATCACACATTTCAGTGAATTTCAATTGGCTACCATTGGCACGTTCTTGATACATGAGAGTGTGTTTTTCTTGTCTGGACTTCCATCTATATACTTCGATAGGTCAGGGCTTTTCAGTGAATACAAGATTCAGGTTTGCCTGCTTGCTATGCCATAGTTTTCTGCACTACTCATGGCTTCTTTTGCTTTGTCTCATAGTTGTACTCATATTTCTTCTTAGGCCAATCAACATTCTAGCAATCTTTAACTAGAGATTTTCTTTATCTTGTGAGTTCAGCTAGAGATTTTCATCAACATAGTAACATGGCAACAATCTTTAACATGAGTTCAGCTAGAGATTTTCATATGACCATCAACATAGTAACAATCTTTAACTGCTTGCTCGATCCATTACGTTAAATATTTCTTTAGCAGTTGCTTGTTGTATCGATGTTCATTACTTGATATATCGTAATGATCAATATATGTTACATTGCAGAAAAAGAGTAACACTGCAGAAGCTCAAGAGAAATGCATTGTTCGGCTAATCCTGTATCATGTATGTGTGAACCTACCAGTGATGCTCGTCTCCTATCCCATCTTCAGGTGGATGGGCTTGAGAAGCAGTCAGCCATTGCCACACTGGTATTTAGTGGTTCCTTCGAATGTAATTCGAATGGTTCATTGACTCTATTGATTAACTTCTGTTTCTGTAGGTCTGTTGTCCTATCTCAAATAATCTTCTACTTCATCTTGGAAGATTTTGTGTTCTATTGGGGCCACAGGTTACTGCACACGAAATGGCTCTACAAGCATGTCCATAGTGTTCACCATGAGTAAGTGCCAAAGATTGCATGACTGTAAACTATTGTTAGTTCCATTATCCTCTAACGTTGTGAGTTCATGAAGATATGCTACGCCTTTCGGATTGACTTCTGAGTATGCCCATCCTGCCGAGATATTATTCCTAGGCTTTGCTACGGTGGTCGGTCCAGCTCTCACTGGCCCTCACCTGTTCACCTTATGGTTGTGGGTGATACTGAGGGTCTTGGAGACGGTTGATGCTCATAGTGGATATGATTTCCCTTGGAGCCCCTCAAATTTTTTGCCTCTCTATGGAGGGTGCGTTGTGACAGTATACTTAGTTGTGTGTTCTTTTGTTGACGCATTTTGGTTTAGTTGGTGTCTATTAATTGAAATCTGGTTGTTTCCTGCAGTGCTCATTTCCATGACTACCACCATCGCGTGCTTTATACGAAGTCAGGGAACTACTCATCGACCTTTGTCTACATGGACTGGTGTGTATCCTTGTTCTTCTTTATCTTTTCTTAATTTTCTGAGTAGTGATTCATAAATTAACTAGTTAGTGAATCGATTTGAGTTATCATGAATATGTCACTACAAATAACTCACAAGCCACTATGGTTGTTGTATGCCCCATAGTCAAATTCCCTTATAAGATCAATCTGCCTTAAAAAGAATGTAATCCACATTCATGCATATATTATTTTGTCTCAAATTTCATCTTTTGCATACTACATTCGGTATTATTATTTACTGGTTGGTTCAACTTCATGTTATCTTCTAACAAGATGATGGATATGTTTTATTGAAACCGATCTAATTCTTATCTTTGCAAGCCCGTCGTGCATATTCCACACAAATAAGAAGTCAAAATAAAATTGGAAATTTTTGAAACGAACACATACATATTTTGATGCTCTCACTGTAAAAGCCATTGTTGATCATGATGTGTCAGGTTGTTCGGCACCGATAAAGGTTATCGGAAGCTAAAGGCTCTGGAGGAAGAGGAAGGAAGCAGCAAGAAGCTGTAAAGAGGGTATATCCACCACCCACCAGCTTAATTACCTGGTAGCATCCATCACTTGGAGTTGTTGTTTCATGTCGTAAGAGTGTTGTTACTCCCGTTTGGGCACTTTTGGTAGCCTAGCTAGGATATTTTTGCTCTGTGCTTGCTTGGCAACATATCAAGGAAACTATTGGGAACTGCATTTGTTATTGCCATGATCGAACTAATTTGAGTACCCAAATGGTCAGCAAATAGCTTTATTGTACCGAGAAAGATTATTTAGATTGTACCGAGAATGACTCTTAGATGGCGATCTTATTCGGAGAAGGATTCTATTACCTATTACAACCACACCAGGCACAACTATATTGTCTCGTTACATGGACGTCACGCTAAGTAGCTATATTGATGGTAGTACTTCTCGGAACAACATGGATGGTAGCAATAGTGTCGTGATGGAGACTTCAATTGTTGCCGTTCACAGTCCGACCTCCATCCACGATGATGACTTGGCCATCGACGTAGCCAGAAGCGGGGAGGCAGAGGAAAGCCACCACGGCCGCCACCTCTTCTGGCGCACCCAGCCGCCCCAGAGAAACGCGACGAGCCTCCCTCGCTACGAACTCTTCGTCTTCGGATAGCTGTTGAGATTGTAAACACTGGTGCGTCACACAGCCATGCAGTACGAGGAGGAGGAAGAAGAGTTCACGAGGTTTTGATGATTCCTATTCAGGAGGGAGAACAGATAGAACCATTACGGTCTGAATGAGTGGAGTTCTGATGTACGCGGGAGCGACGCAGTTAACTCGAATGTTGTCCTTTGCCCACTCGCAAGCAAGGCTCCTCGTCAGCTGGTTCAGTGCTCCTGAAGAAAGAAGAAGACGAAGAAGTACTTATTAGATTCGTGATGCGAGACGGTTGTGTCTGTGACATGTAACCTTTAGTTGCTGCATAGACGGATGCAGAATCGATGGCGACGAAGCCAGCGATGGAGGAGATGTTGACGATGCAGCCTCTTCCTGACGCCTTGAGAAGAGGATGGGCAAGCTGGCTCAGATGGAAGGCAGAGTCCAAGTTGGTGCTAATGATACGTCTGTAGTCCTCTGGGGTCTGCTCCACCACCGGTTTCCAAATCACCGTCCCGGCATTGTTTACCTACACCACGAGCATCAGCGAGGACGGGGAAGAAGCCTAGATGCGTTATCATCTTCTTCGGATGGATTAAATGCTAACGCTTAAGACAGCCGACAATCTCACCAAGATATGGAGCTTTCCATGGAAGACGGAGTTCACAGTCTGCATCAGTTTCTCCCTCTCGACGTCAGATGAGACGTCGCAGACGGAGCCGGTGATCTTGAGGTTCAAAGCTCTCCATTGTTGCAAGCACTCGTTCAGCTCTGCTTCGTTTCGAGAGCAGGTATGGACGGCTGCACCAAATCTAGCTAGTTCTTCTACTATGGCATGTCTGATCACCATAAAAGAACGTAAGAGAAAACGTCATAATAAGCTGGACATAAGCTCCTTAATTTCGGCAGGCATTAGACCCCAGATTTCAGTATGAACTTGTTTGTGCTGTGAAGTAGATTAGCAAATGTATGAAGAAAGATGACGATACCCGATTCCTTTAGTGCCTCCGGTGACCAAAGCTGTTGTTCCTACAAGAGTCCATCTCCCCACCGCTTGGTTATCGTCGCACTTCTGGTCGCCACCCTCCATTGTTTTCCTTCTTCTTCTTCTTCTTCTTCTTCTTCTTTGTTTCTTCCTACTTCAGTCCATTTATAGCTAAGATGTGGAAACTGTATGCACATTGGATCAATAGAAGTCGTGTCCACACACATTTTCCAAATTATATTATAATTTCTGTAGATAAATATGACTTACTCGGAAACTTCGTCGCTATGAGATGGGCAAATGATTGTGCCAACTGTACTTAGCCTTCAATCCTCTATCATATCGCATGTGATTTTTTTTTTGGTCTCTTCTCTTTGGATCGTGGCTCCATAAAATATTCACCCCGAAGTGTTCTGATATCTAAATAAAAAAATATTCTCTCAAATATTGACATTTCACAACGTAAAAAATTATCTTCTATAGTTAACTACATTTAATATTTACATCTTTATATTTATAATATTTATGAAAGAAAAATATTTGATCTCGTTTCTATTCACGTCGTCAAAATATCATAAAATTTATCATGGTCTTATTTCGATTTATCAATGTAATTTTTAAAAATATAAAAAATAATATATTAAAAGTAATTAATTACAGAAATACTTTATAATTAGCTCTTAGAGTCATATTTATGAGTGGAAACGAATAATAGTCTTGTAAATCTATCCACTCTTCCTCTCTGTTATTTAATTGGTTTCGAAAGTACGATGGATGGCTTATCGATCATAGGAATCACACGGAACACCCTTCCCACAATCTGATACCACATTGAGTGTTCTAAAATGCCTCGGATGGGACCAAAGGTTCCCTGTGCAAGTTGAATCTCAAAACTCAGCTCTAATTTCTGGCCATGGGAATTCCCAATCGGCAATCGCGACTAAATGGGTGGGTACGTTCACCATTGTCTGCTTGTGCACGCATCATTGTGTACGCGAGCATCTTAATTATTTTACACAACGTTGCGAATATTCAGACCACGTATTCATTAGAAAGGCATCGCAGCACACACGGTCTATCGTATAGCTCGCCACGGTGATCGATATCTACCGATCGGAAGCTTATGCGGTGCCGTTCACTGTTCGACCTCCATCGACAACCACGACTCGGCCATTGACGTAGAGGAAGACAGAGGAAAGCGACCACCGGTGCTAAGTCGTCGGCCTCACCCAGACGTCCAAGAGGGTTACGATGTGACCGTGATACGCATATATATGCTGCTTAGTACCGTGATACGCACGGAAACTAAACGTCGCTAAGTTGACGTCCATTACCGGCTCAGTGAGTGGCGTTACGATGTGACCGGGTGCAACTCAGTTTGCTTGGATGTTATCCTTCGCCCACTCACAAACGAGTGTTAGGATAAATTATTATAGTCGAATAATTGTTTTTCTATTTATATATTAAAATAGATTTCTTATCAAAATATTAATTTATTATTAAAAATAAATATTAACCAGAGTAGTATAAAAATCAGAGAAAAATCACGGAACATAATCCACTTTAAACTTCTACTATTACCGATGATAATAATAAATCTATAATAAATTTTCTTTAGAATAATCAGAGTATCATAATAATTTTAAAAATATATAACTTGACTCAACAATAACATATCATCATAATCATATATAGATTTTATAAAAGAAAAAATTTTAGATCTCATCAAATGGGTATAATAGAAAAGTAACTTAGAGAAAATAAACTAATATCAATACCGTTAAGATTGTAGAACTTGTTGTAAGGATTTTTCACATAAAATTTTAGTCAAAACCAATAAAATTTAACCGCTTGATTATCTAGCTAAAACCTAGAAATCTTAACTTTCTCTCTCTCTCCTTTTGCTTTCTTTGTTCTCTTCCTCTCTATTCACTACATGCACACACACCACTTTCATTTTATTTTTCTTTTTTTAATACATTATATTTGGGCTTAATGATCAAATCAATTGGTCCAAGCCCACCTATGGGCTGGACCCAACAATTCTCCCTCTCCAACTCATATGGTAGATTGTATGTACTAAGCTCGCTCTACACCTATATGCTTCAAACTTCTCCTTGGAAAAGACTTTATCAACATATCTGATCCATTCTTATAAGTATACACATTTTCTAAGTGTAATTCTTTAATCTCAATCACATCACGAATGTAGTGATATCTTACATCAATATGTTTGGATCTAAAATAATACGTTGAATTTTAGAGAAGTAAATGACATTTTGATTATCACAATAAACAATATATTCTTTTTGTTTCAAGTCTAATTCATGTAGAAACTTTTTTATCCACGAAGCTTCCCAGCATGCTTCAATAATTGATATATATTATTCTTCTGTGGTTGATAGTGCAACATAATTCTATAACTTAGACTACCAAGAGATTGCTCCCCCTGCAAACGTTATCAAGAACCTCGAAATGATTTTTTTGGAATCAGTATCGCATTCCATGTCTGCATCTATGTACCCCTTTAGCACAGGTTCATCACTACCAAAACATATATACAACCTAGAAGTACCTATCAAATATCTTAATATCTATTTCATTACTACTCAATGTTCCTTATTAGGATTAGAGAGAAATCAGTTGATAACTCCAATTGTATTAGCTATATCTGGCCTAGTAGAAACCATAATATATATATCAAACTACCTATTATAAATGAGTAAAGCACTCTGGACATTTCTTTTTCTTTCTTGTATGATATTATTTCAAACTAAGCTTGAAATAACATACAAGTGAAGAATAAACTGCTTTGGCTTTACTCATGTTGAATCTTTCAAGAACCTTTTCATTGTAGGTCTCCTGAGATAGTCAAATCTTTTATTTATTCCTATCACGAAGAATCTTTATGTCAAGTATTTGTTTTACCGATCTTAAGTCTTTCATGGCAAAAGATTACTTAACTCTATTTTAAGTTTATCAATTTTACAAGCATCATGGCTAATAATCAGCATATCATTAATATATAGTAGGAGAATAATGAAATCATCATCTGAAAACTTCTTTGTAAATACACAATGATTAGATATAGTTCTATTGTACCCTTGACTCATCATAAATGAATCAAACTTCTTGTACCATTGTTTGGGTGCTTGTTTAAATCCATATAAGCTTTTCATAAGATTACACACTAGATTTTCTTTTCCTTTGACTTTGAAACATTCTAATTGTTCTGTGTAAATTTTTTCTTCTAAGTCACTATGAAGAAATATAATTTTCACATCAAGTTACTCAAATTCTAAATTCAAACGGGTAGCCAAACCAAGATTAACTCGGATAGAGGATATTTTAAACATAAGAAAAAATATTTCTTTAAAGTCAATACATCTCTTCTGATTGAATCATTTCATAACTAGTCATGCCTTGTATCTTTGTTGTAAGCTATTATTTTCAGTCTTCAATTTGTAAATACATTTATTCTTAAGAGCTTTCTTCCCTTTAGGCAACTTTACTAAGTCATAGATGTGGTTCTCAAGTAAAGATCTCATCTCTTTTTGCATAGGTTTAGTCTACTCATTCTTATATTCATGTAGAATAACTTTTTAATAAGTTTCTGGCTTTCTCCCATCAGTAAGCATAATATACTCATGTGGATAATATCCAGTAGATGATTGTTACTCTCTTGTGGATCTTCTTAATGAAATTTCAACTAGTGGTAGAGGTGCTTGTTTAGTTGATTCAATATCATCAATTGTAGAAGTATCATTACTAATATTCTCACCACAATCTTCTTATTCATCTCCCTCATGATCATCATGAACTACAGGTTGAGAGATTGGACCTAAACTCCAAGGAATATAAACAAAATTTTTTGTCTTCTCAATATTATCACCATAATCAATTGGTCTTCAAGAAATACAACATCTCTACTTCTAATAAATTTCTTATTTACTAAATCTCATATCCAAACACTTCATAACAATATTCCAAGAAAGTACATGTTTTTATTTTATTATCAAGCTTGGACATTTTATCTTTGAGAATATAAATAAATACTTTGTACCCAAAGACTCTCAAATGATCATAAGATACATCTTTTCCTTTTTATACTCTCTCTAGAACATCATCTTTTAGAGGAACTGATGGAGAAAGATTTATCAAGTCAATTGTAGTTCTTATAACCACCTCTCGAAATGATTTAGGTAACTTGACATGGGAAAGCATATACATAATCATTTCTTCAATTGTTCTGTTCATCCTTTTTGCCACACTGTTTTGCTAAGGAGTTTTAGAAACCATTTTCTCAAGCCTGATACCATGGAAACTACAATAATTCTCAAAATGACCCTTATACTCACCACTATTATTTGCTCGAACATATTTTAACTTTCTACAAATTTCTCTTTCAATACTAACATGAAACTCTTTGAAAATATTACGTATCTAATCTTTAGATTTTAAAACAAAAGCTCAAACTTTTCTAGAATGATTATCAATAAAAGTAACAAAATAAAAAGCACAATAAAAAATTCTAGTTTGCATAGTATAGATATCAATGTGAATCAAATCAATAATATTTTATCTTCTAGATAGTGGATAAGTATGAAAGGCAACTCTATGTGTTTTTCTACTAAAACAATGATCACAAGATTTAAGAAAAGTACGTTACAACTCCGATATGAACTACTTTCTAGTAAGAGTTTGAAGTCTCTTCTTATTGATATGACCAATCCTCTTATGCTAAAGATCTATGCTTTCACCATTTTGAATTACATTTATCTCTATTTTGTATAACTTAGCTTCCATGACATAAAAAGAGTTTAGCTTCTTTCATCTCGCAACAATTAGAGAACCTTTAGTGAACCTCCATTTACCTTCACCAAAATAATGTAAATATCTCTCATCATCAAGTCTGCATATATGCATCAAGTTAAGACGAATATTCGAACTATGTCCGATATCTTTGAATATCAATTTGCTCTAAATACTGGTCTGTAAGTAAATATCTCAAATACCCACAATCTTAATGTACCATTATTTTCTATTCTTACATTACCAAAATCACAAGCAAAATATGAAAAAATCACTATGAGAAATAACATGAAATAAAGCATTAGAGTCAATTACTCGGTTACTATACTTAGCTATAAGACTAGCACATTTGTCATCACAAACAATAATGATATCACTTTCAACAACAATTATATTAGTCTCTTTCTTATTTTTCTTCCTTTCATTTTGTTCTTGCTTCCAAAACCTATGCTCTTTCTTCATGTGACCTGGTATGTTGTAGTGGAAACACTTAATATCTTTTTTAAACTTGGATCTTCCTCTATAACCGTGTATATTTCTACTATGACTTCTTCCACGTCTTTCTTATTTTTCAATAACAAGTGCACTAGAAGAATATTCTCCCTGTTCTTTCCTTCTAGCATCTTCATTTAGTAAACTGTCTTTAACTATATCTATAGTTAGAGTCCCCTCTGATATGAAGTTACAAATTATCGCCAAATATGTTTCTCAACTTTTCAGTAAAGAGCTGAGAACTAAAAATTGTTACATCTCATTTATATTTATTTTCATAACAACCAACTTATTTGCAAAACTCTGAAATAAGCTTATGTGCTCATTACAACCATCTTTATTCTTTAAATTGATAAGTCTTCTGATTAGAGAAATTATGTTTCCTACTATCTTTTTTGCAAAGAGATTTTCTAATATTGCTAAATAACATCAGCTTTGGTTTCATCAGAAATATGCTCATGCAAATTTATATCAATTCATCTTTTAATATAGGCAATAACTTTTCTACGTTGAACCTCTCATTCCTCGTCTTCCATAATAGAAGATTTGTTTTTAACTTTAATGTGCTTATAAAAATTTTTGCAATAGAGTAAATCTTCCAACATACCCCTCTAGGTGATATAATTTAATGAATTCAATTTAATCATACCGTTTGACTCCTTTATTTCAATCACACAAGAAAAACTGACACTAAACAACCTTAAGCTTTAATACCACTTATTAAGAAAAACTATTATGGTGGAATAATTTTTTTTCTTATTTGTATATCAAAATAAGTTTTTCCCCAAAATACTAACTTGTTATCAAAAGTAAATATTAACTAGAGCAGCATAAACGGTAGAACAATAAATTAATCATAAAGTGAGACATCAAATTTTTTACGTGAAAAATTAAATACAAAAAAAATCACGAGACCGTAATCCAATTCAAACATCCACTATCATCAATAATGATAATATATTTATAATAACTCTTCTCCGTACGTAATAACATCAAGATCATATATTTTGGCTCAATAATAATATATCATCATCATCTAAAAAATTTTAGATCATACCAAATGGGTATAACAAAAAAGCATCTTATAGAGAATAAACAGTATATCGATAGTATTAAGATTGTAACAAGATTCTTTACATAAAATTTAAATCAAAAACCGATAAAGTCTAAAGCATCACAATCTTAATTTTCTCTCTCTATTCCTTTTCTCAGCTCATGAACACGTTCGCTACCCTACTCACGTCGCGCACCTCATTTTTTTCCTTTTTCTTAAATATATCAGATTTGGTCTCAATCGGTCCAAGCCCACCTATGGGCTGGACCCGACAGCGAGGCTCCTGGCGAGCTGATTCATTGCTCCTGAACCAGACGAAGAAGAAGCCAACAGCAGCAGATGATGAGCGCTTGCATGTTGAAGAGCTCATAGAGGAACCAAGTTACCGAGTGCGTACCTTTGGTTGCTGCATAGACGGCTAGAGTATCTATGCCGATGAGGCTTGTTATGGAGGAGATGAACACAATGTTGCCACTTCCTGATGCCTTGAGAAGAGGATGAGCGAGCTGGCTCAAATGGACGGCAGAGTCCAAGTTGGTACTCATCAGCAGCTTGTAAGAGTCACGTCCGTCACCCGTCTCTGAAAGCCCGTTCCTGCGTTGTTGACCTACGCAAACAGCAAACCGATTACTGTCCACGTTACGTGACTCTTACATGGAAGAGTCTCGACTCGACTACGAGACTCGACTCGACTCGACTCGACTCGCCAAAATGTTGAGCTTTCCATGGAAGATGGACTTGACATTCTCCATTAGTTTCTCTCTCTCGACTGGAGAGGAGACGTCGCACGCGGACCCTGTGACCTTGAGGTTCGAAGCTCTCCACTGCTGCAAGCATCTGCTGAGCTCTGCTTCGTTCCGAGAGCAGGTATGGACGGCTGCTCCAAACCTAGCTAGCTCTTCGAGTATGGCATGTCTGATCACCATAAAAGAAGTGAGAAAAGAATCTCATAATAGACATAGACATAAGCTACTTCATTTCGGCAGGCATTAGACCTTAGATTTCTGTATGAACTTGTCTGTGCTGTGAAGTAGATGAGTAGATGTATGAAGAAAGATGACGATACCCCATTCCTTTAGTGCCTCCGGCGACCAAAGCTGTCGTTCCTCCAAGACTCCATCTCCCCACCGCTTGGTTATCTCCGCACTTCTGGTCTCCATCCTCCATTGTTTTCCTCCTCCTTCTTTCTCCTACTTCAATCCAGATCTCAGTCCTCTCGATTTGTAAGTGTGGAAATAGTACGCAGATTGGGTCAATAGTTGCAGTGGTGCCACACGCATTTTCCAAATTACATTGTAATTTCTGTAGATAAATATGACTGACTCCGAATCTTCGTTGGTATGGTATGAGATGGACAAAAGATTGTGGCATCAGTCACTTAGCCCTCAATGCTCTATAATCTCCCATGTGGATTAACTTCACAATCCACTCCCTCTTATTAGTTCTACTCTACGTAGAAGAAGATCATGATATAGGTAAATATGAAATGATAATTTTATTATATATATATATATATATATATATATATATATATTCTTAATTAATCTATAATTTGAGGATATGATTTAAGTGTATAATCTAAATATATGATTATGTAAAATCTCTTCCTCGTATAAATATATATTATCTCGATAAAATTATCTCCTTTGTAACAAATTCTTTCTAGTATCTTCTTAATTTTTAAGGTTAGGCTCCCTCTTCCTTTACCTGTTGTTGCTATTCTTTTTCCTCATCTATTTTTTTGTTGTTTTATAACTATTTTTGCTTTACATTGCATTAAAAACGAAACGAAGATGCTTGACTCATTCATGCCAATCTCAATGCTGTAGCAATTCTGATTTGTTTGTGGTTGTCATTATGACTTCCAACCCAAAAGCTCCAATTGTGTCAAACTAGTATTTTCTTTTTTATTTTACTTTTTTTATTTTTCTTATTGGGTGATTTACAGGCAAAACCTACTTTAAGCTTCACCAAGATAGTATCCAATGTTTTTATATTTCTCATAATAAAGTTTCTATCTTTTCTAAATATTCATAGTATTTTTTTTATGAAGTTAAAAATATTTTATTTTAATAAATTAGGTATAGTATTTTTGATTCAGTAGCAAAAATAAAACTATAATCCTTATTTTGGCTACTAATTAAAAAAAATTACTGTGATCGGTCCCATTCGATTTAATTGGCCGATTTTTGTTGAGAAATTTTTTTTTTTATATAAAGGTATTCTGCGTATTTTAACAAACTATAGTCTCTCCGTAAGTAGTCAAAAATATGAGCCTTTTATACGAAATGGTCACTTGTCCTTTTTTTATTCCCCCACATATAATCATTCATTGTATATCGTTATGTGCTGATAATTCAGTTTCAATTCTCACTGATTGCATATATCTGTTTGGGCAGTGTTGGAAGCCCAGCTGGGATATGTTGACTCTGTGATTGCTTGGCAACATATCAAGGAATCTATTGGGAACTGCATTTGTTATTGCCATGATCGAAATAGCTTTATTGTACCGAGAAAGATTCTTTAGATGGCAATCTTATTTAGAACGGGAATCGCATTACCTATTACGACCACACCAAGCACAACTATGTTGATGGTATTGCTTCTCGGAACAACATAGATGGCAGCAATCGTGGGTAATGGAGACTTCAATTGTTGCCGTTCACAGTCCGACCTCCATCCACGATGATGACTTGGCCATCGACGTAGTCGGAAACGGGGAGGCAGAGGAAAGCCACCACGGCCGCCACCTCTTCTGGCTCACCCAGCCGCCCCAGAGGAACGCGACGAGCCTCCCTCGCTACGAACTCTTCGTCTTCGGATAGCTGTTGAGATTGTAAACACTGGTGCGTCACACAGCCATGCAGTACGAGGAGGAGAAAGAAGAGTTCACGAGGTTTTGATGATTCCTATTCAGGAGGGAGAACAGATAGAACCATTACGGTCTGAATGAGTGGAGTTCTGATGTACGCGGGAGCGACGCAGTTAACTCGAATGTTGTCCTTTGCCCACTCGCAAGCAAGGCTCCTTGTCAGCTGGTTCAGTGCTCCTGAAGAAAGAAGAAGAAGAAGAAGAAGTACTATTAGATTCGTGATGCAAGACGGTTGTGTCTGTGACATGTACCTTTAGTTGCTGCATAGACGGATGCAGAATCGATGGCGACGAAGCCACTGACGGAGGAGATGTTGACGATGCAGCCTCTTCCTGACGCCTTGAGAAGAGGATGGGCAAGCTGGCTCAGATGGAAGGCAGAGTCCAAGTTGGTGCTAATCATACGTCTGTAGTCCTCTGGGGTATGCTCCACCACCGGTTTACAAATCAACGTCCCGGCATTGTTTACCTACACCACGAGCATCAGCGAGGACGAGGAAGAAGCGTAGATGTGTTATCATCTTCTTCGGATGGATTAAATGCTGACGCTTAAGACGGCCGACAATCTCACCAAGATATGGAGCTTTCCATGGAAGACGGAGTTCACAGTCTGCATCAGTTTCTCCCTCTCGACGTCAGATGAGACGTCGCAGACGGAGCCGGTGATCTTGAGGTTCAAAGCTCTCCATTGTTGCAAGCACTCGTTGAGCTCTGCTTCGTTTCGAGAGCAGGTATGGACGGCTGCACCAAATCTAGCTAGTTCTTCTACTATGGCATGTCTGATCACCATAAAAGAACGGAAGAGAAAACCTCATAATAAGATGGACATAAGCTCCTTAATTTCGGCAGGCATTAGACTCCAGATTTCAGTATGAACTTGTTTGTGCTGTGAGGTAGATGAGCAAATGTCTGAAGAAAGATGACGATACCCGATTCCTTTAGTGCCTCCGGTGACCAAAGCTGTAGTTCCTACAAGAGTCCATCTCCCCACCGCTTGGTTATCGCCGCACTTCTGGTCGCCACCCTCCATTGTTTGCCTTCTTCTTCTTCTTCTTCTTTGTTTCTTCCTACTTCAATCCATTTATAGCTAAGATGTGAAAACTGTATGCAGATTGGATCAATAGAAGTCGTGTCCACACACATTTTCCAAATTATATTATTATTTCTGTAGATAAATATGACTTACTCGGAAACTTCGTCGGTATGAGATGGGCAAAGGATTGTGAGATCCTTGACCTAGCCTTTAATGCTCTATCATCTCGCATGTGGATTTCCTCCACCATCCACTTCCTCTCTCTCTGCCTCGTTGCACCACAAAGTGTCCGGTCTCCTTTAAAAAAATGAAAAACAAATCACCGTCAAATCAACTGACATCTAAATAAATTAAAAACTAAAAAACAAATCACCGTCAAATCAACTGACATCTAAATAAATTAAAAACTAAAAAACAAATCACCGTTAAATCCGATATCTAAATAAAAAAAATACTCTTCAAATATTTTTATAAGATAAAAAATTATCATAAGATGCTTATAGTCGGAATTAATTATATATTACCTCATGTAATTAATTATTTTCAGTATTTCGATTTTTTTATATTTTTAAAATTTAAATTATTTTTTTTTATATTTATGAAAGTAAAATATTTAACCTCATTTCTTCTGTTAACTCTATCGATGAAAATATCAAATAATTAATTACTATGCACGTGCTGACTCTACCTCAATTTGACGTATGTGTAGTATTTCAATCGACAGAATCAACTTGAGAAACAAAGTTAAATTTTTTACTTTTGTAATTATAGGAATCCCATTATAAGTTTTGAAAATACATAAACTGAAATAGTAAGAGAAAAATAATTATAAAAGATAATTTATAATTAACCTTGAAAAAATATTGATAAAAAAAATATTAGCCTCCAACTTCACACAAGTCCAAAAATCATCATGTTTATAGTCATTTATGGTTAGAATGAATCGTAAAGTCTACCATTCTTCCTCTCTGTTACCTAATTCGTTTCGAAAGTATAATGACATATCATCATAGGGCATAGGGGTCACATCGAGCACCCTTTCCTTTATCAATTATAGTACAATCTGATACGACATTGAATAACCTAAAATGCCTCCGATGGGACGAAAGGTTCCTTGCAAGTTGAATCTCAAAACTCAGCTCTAATTTCTGGCCATTCGAATTCCCAATCGGCAATTTCGATTGGCGAAGCGTCACGACTGTCTGCTTCTGCACGCATCAATGTCTCCGAGCATCTTAATTAATTTACACACCGTTATCTAATTAATGTTACACATCGTTTCGAATATTTAGAAAGGTATCGCGGCACACGTTATAACAGATAAGATTTTTTTAACTATATTCGCTGTTATATCTACCGGCCGGAAGCTCACCGGTTGCCGTTCACAGTTCGACCTCCGTCGATAACCACGACTTGGCCGTTGACATAGCGAGAAGCAGGAAGACAGAGGAAAGCGACCACCGGTGCCACGTCGTCGACCTCACCCAGACGTCCAAGAGGGATACGATTAGTCTCCTTCGCCACAAACTCCTCGTTTTCGCATAACTGTGACTCACACATATATGCTACTTAGTAGACACAGTGATTCGAAGGGAAACTAAACGTCGCTAAGTTGGCGTCCATTACCGGCTCGATGAGTGGCGTCCTGATGTAACCGGGCGCAACGCAGTTTGCTCGGATGTTATCCTTCGCCCACTCACAAGCGAGGCTCCTGGTGAGCTGATTCATTGCTCCTGAACAAGACGAAGAAGATGATGAGTGCTTGCATGTTGAAGAGCTCATAGAGGAACCAAGTTATCGAGTGCGTACCTTTGGTTGCCGCATAGACGGCTAGAGTATCGATGCCGACGAGGCTTGTTATGGAGGAGATGAACACAACGTTGCCACTTCCTGATGCCTTGAGAAGAGGATGAGCGAGCTGGCTCAAATGGACGGCAGAGTCCAAGTTGGTACTCATCAGCAGCTTGAAGTCCTCAGGAGTCACGTCCGTCACCGGTCTCTGAAAGCCCGTTCCTGCGTTGTTGACCTACGCAAACAGCAAACCGATTACGGTCCATGTTACGCTCATTCTAAGGTCAACTACGAGACTCGACTCGCCAGAATGTTGAGCTTTCCATGGAAGATGGACTTGACATCCTCCATTAGTTTCTCTCTCTCAACCGGAGAGGAGACGTCGCACACGGACCCTGTGACCTTGAGGTTCATGGCTTCCCATCTTTGTAAGCATCTGCTGAGTTCTGCTTCGTTGCGAGAGCAGGTATGGACGGCTGCTCCAAACCTAGCTAGCTGTTCGACTATGGCATGCCTGTGAGGTTAACATGAATTAGCACTCGTGAACTGTGGCGATGCGATCCACGTGATGAACTTTGAAGAGCAGATGTTACAAATACCCGATCCCTTTGGTGCCTCCGGTGACCAAAGCTGTTGTCGCACGGAAAGACCATCTATCTTCTCTGCTGTTGGCCCTGCAATCGGCTTCATCCTGCATAGTTGACTCCTCTCCTTCGGCCGACAGACCATGGAACTTCCTCCCTGTCATTGGGAGGCATAAAGAATCGGGGACCATACATCAAATAAAATCAACTCTCATGGCTTTCGTCATCTTTCGGGTCACATCTGGTGCCACGTCATAGTTTAGATAAGGCTCATCTCATGTCACATGGTATCACGTGATTGTGAAGGTATGACTTTGAACGATTGAAAGATTTTTCCGATCCGATATTATTGAATAAATTGATAATAATATCTGTACAGTGTTCGAACAGAATTCATCAATAATTCATAGATAGTTTCGATTTGAGAGGACTTTTGTTTGATTCGATTAATTATTTTGAATCAAATCAGACCGATCTTAATTCAAAAAATATTAGTTCGATCGAATTTATTATCTTAAGTCATTAATCAAATCGAACGGATCCAAATACCTCAAAAATTCTAAAATTCCTAAGATCAAACCGTAATTTCACGAAATTTATCGGTCCGATTGAACCAAGACTCTGGTTCGATTAAATTGAATCGAATGAATTCATTTTAAAATATATATTATTAAAATTTAATTATAAATTGATTAATCGAATCAGGTTAATATATTTTGAACTAATTTGATAGATCCAAACTAGAATCGATTCCGATATCAACCGAACCAGAAATCGGTTTGGTTCGATCGTTAAACGTTCGGTTCGAACCAGTAAATACTAATTGGTATTGCCAAGCTGACCGAGCTTCTCCTTCCTTTTCATTATCTTTTCTATCACCGGTCGCCGGCACATGGTATGACGTGCTGCTACAGCTTTGGTTCATGCTTTATATGATCTTATATTATATACATCGACATCAAATTGTATATTTTTAATATTAATAATTGTTTCGTCCAATTATTAGTGATCCATGCTATTAATTTAGACATGGCTCCGATCGCCTGCACGTGGTATGACGTGCCAACAGCTTTTGGTTCATACTTTATATGATCTTATTTTATATACACCAACATCAAATTGTATATTTTTAATATTAATAATTATTTCGTCCAATTATTAGTGATCCATGCTATTAACTAGTGATATGGCATATTATGGTATCACCCTCATGGCTACAATCAGCAAACATGCTAACGTGGACGTGGAGCCTCGAGACTGAGATGGAGCATCGCATCGAATGTGTCACCTCGAACTCGGGAGGACGATCACCCCTTCCTGCATCGTCTGAATCTGCACGAGACAACGTCATACCCTTCCTGCATCGTCTGAATCTACACGAGATAACGTCATACGGTACAAAGCCACTTTGGAAAAGCTTGAAACGATATCGCACGATGTCGTTTCGTGTAGGTTGGTCGGCACTCGTACAGAGGTTCAAGCCGGCCACCATCATTAGATCACGTACAATCGATCTTCGCTCACAAGTATAAAAGCTCCTTGATCGGCATTAGGTAGGAGAATTATTTTTTTTCAGAAAAACTTCTCCCAATACTAACTTAACCTTCAAATGGATCGAGTCGGAAAATCTCCCTACCGACCTCGACTTGTGTTCAGGAGTCTCACGATAAAAAAGCAAGCCACTTGCCAAAGGAGAATACCGCACTCGAGAGACAAGGCTCAAGCTCAATCTGACTCAGCAGAGGCTCCCATCTAATAATCAACCGCACCGACGATCCTGTGCATCGGGGATCGAATCGAACCATACTGACACCTCAGTTAACAACTAGGCTGATACTTGAATCCACAATGGATAACGATGATAGACTTATATTGATGAATGTCATTAGTCCAACACGTAATGGATGAAGCTGATCGGATTCATTTTCTTATTGCCCGTCGATATCGCAAGCACAATCAAGGCCATCAAGCTCCTTGCGATGATGAAGGTATTCCTACCAGATCTTGTTCTGACATAGACAGTAGAACTAATGAAGATAGAGCATACTGTGTTTAAGCACACGGCGACATATTTATTAGCCATAACAAAGTAAAAATGACCATATGATGGTCGACAACACGTGTTTTTGATGAGTGATTCGAATAGCTACGGACGCATCTCTCGAGTAGCGCTCGTCGTCTTGGAGAAGAAAAAGGGGTAGCAGCGGCAGCGGCAGCGGCAGCGGCTGAGACTTAAATGTTGCCGTTCACAACCCGACCTCCGTCCACCACAACGACTTGGCCATTGACGTAGCAAGAAGCGGGCAGGCACAGGAAAGCCACCACCGGGGCCACGTCTTGTACCTCGCCCAGACGCCCCATGGGGATACGACGTGTCTCCCCCGCCACAAACGCCTCGTCTTCCAGTGCCTGCCATCAAGACCAAAAACATTAATACATTCGTATCCGATGGAATCCTTATGTCACTCGTCGAACAAATGCTCTGCGTCTAGATTACGTTTTGAATGAGTGGGGTCTTGATGTATCCGGGCGCGACGCAGTTGGTTCGGATGTTGTCCTTTGCCCACTCGCAAGCAAGGCTCTTGGTGAGCTGGTTCAGTGCTCCTGCAGGAGAAGAAGAAGACAGGATCTTGAGAAGAGCTTATTACAAGGAATCTGTTCGATGAATTGCCGGCTACATGATGAAGGCAGACCTTTAGTGGCAGCATATAGGCAGAACATATCTATGCCCACCATGCCTGCGATGGAGGAGTTGAACACGATGGTGCCTCTTCCTGATGCCTTGAGAAGCGGGTGGGCGAGCTGACACAGATGGAAAGCCGACTCAAAATTGGTAGTCGTGATGAACTTGTATTCCTCAGGGGTCACACCCAACGCAGGTTTCATGATTCCTGTTCCTGCGTTGCTAACCTGTGACACAAAGATCAAACCACTTCGATCCATCTTCATTTGTTTTCTTATGCAAAGATCAAACCACCACGAGGCTTACCAAAATATCGAGCTTTCCATGAAACGCAGACTTGACGTTCTCCATTAATTTCTCCCTCTCGACTGGGGAGGAGACGTCGCAGGTGGACCCTGCGACCTTGAAGCTCTTTGCCTCCCATTGTTGGAGGCATTTCTTAAGCTCTGCTTCATTCCGAGCACAGGTATAGACTGTTGCCCCGAGCTTAGCTAATTCTTCTACTATGCCATACCTTTAATTCACATCGGCCAGCATATCAGACACGAGTCAGAACTCAGTTCAGAGAACATACACTAGTATATGTGCGTGAGATACGTACCCGATTCCTTTGGTGCCTCCGGTAACCAAAGCTGTTCTTCCGCTAAGAGACCACCTATCGAGCACTGCGTTGGTAGCCATGGCTTCTTTCTCTCTCTGCCAACCTACCAACCTCAGGTACCTTCCTCCGTAAAGAACTCTATTGCTTGTGCAATGGAAAGGCCTACAGCATTCCTGTCTCTTATATAATGAAGTCACTCCTGGGTTTCGCTCAACGCCGTGCGCGATAGGACGCTCAGGTATGTGGACCTCAACTCTATGTAGAACGGTCAAGCAACGAACGAGAGGTGTCGGGTCTCACCTCAGTGTGGCAAATTCATAGGTTGGAACGATGACTCTGTTGTGCATGAGGAAGGCCAGAAAATTCCAACTATAATATAAGGTGGAAAAGGCGAAGTGATACATCCATTCTCTTGTTTCCAAGTGAAGCTGATGCATCAAGAGGAAGTAGATGAGGATCCAAGGCACGAAAGTCGCAGAGAAGAATTAGATGTTAAAGTGTGCCTTTTCTTGGTTTCTTCACCTTCTCCTCATCCACATCTAAACCAAAGGAAAGCATTCAGCCAACGAGATTTGGGTCAACGCCCAGAAGTTTACGACGCTGACGGGAAGCAAATGTCCTCTTCAGACGATTTAAAGATTGTTAACTCATCCACGGAGTTGTGCCAATTTTACCAAGTCAAGAGTTCGTGGAACGACTAATCTCGAGAGATCTTTGGGAAGAAGGCGATCACCCTGAGAGCGTTTGTAGAGATCCATACAGCGATATTGGATATATCCAAGTGATATCGGACGTCATCAATTGCTAAATCATCATCACACTATGCACATATATTAAAGTCATCAACATCGATGGAGTCATCATACAGGCATGATAAGCACATCTTAGTATTAAATAACACCCGTCATACGAAACCCAAACCGTACGTAACCCATATCAGATGTAATAAACTTGTCATCATCGATGATAGATGGAACTCACAGGTTGCCGTTGATCGTCTTCCCTCCATCGATACAAATCACTTGACCATTGACATAGCAAGAAGCGGGGAGGCAAAGGAAAGCCACCACAGCCGCCACCTCCTTTGGCTCTCCGAAACGCCGCAGAGGCACCCGACGTGTCTCCTTCGCTACGAACTCTTTGTTATCCAGCAACTGTGCTTAGCATGCAAAACCATTGTCATTTACTACAATCATAAGAAGGTGTTTTTGTGTCAACTCTGATGGAACGCAATTTGGATCAAGAAGAAGGCCTCGTTACCGGCCGAACAAGCGGTGTCCTGATGACACCAGGAGCGACGCAATTGGTCCGGATGTTGTCCTTCGCCCACTCACACGCGAGGCTTCTGGTGAGTTGGTTCATTGCTCCTGACGAAGAAGACGAAGGAGAAGGATAAGGTGAACAGGTGTGAAGAGCTCACAGAGGAACCTAATCAATTACAAGCATGAACCTTTGGTTGCTCCATAGACGGACGCCGTATTTATGCCGAGGAAGCCTGCGACGGAGGAGATGAACACGATGCTGCCTCTCGCTGATGCCTTGAGAAGAGGATGAGCGAGCTGACTCAAATGGAAAGCAGAGTCCAAGTTGGTACTCATGACATGTTTGTACTCCTCGAGTGTGACCTTTATCGCTGGATTTATGTAGCCTATCGCTGCATTATTGATCTATAAAAGAGAGCAAAACATCTTTGAAGTAATACCGACGATTAGATTCTCTTTGTACATTTGTATAGATCGAGATTTGTGAGTTATACTCTGTTTTAATGCCGTATATCTCTGAAGCAGAGTTGAAACTTCAAAGACGACCATGAAACTCACCAGAATGTTGAGCTTTCCGTCGAAGATGGATCGAGCTTTGTCCATTAGATTCTCTCTCTCCACCGGCGACGAGACATCGCAGACGGACCCCGTGACGGTGAAGTTCATGGCCTCCCATCGCTGCAAACACTTGTTGAGCTCTTGTTCGTTCCGACAGCAGGTATGGATCGCTGCTCCAAATCTAGCCAGTTCTTCTACTATGGCACGCCTGAAAGATCCACAGACACAACTCAGTTCTCATCGGCAAAATCACAAACAACAGATGATGGCATGGGAACTGTACAATACCCGATTCCTTTGCTGCCTCCGGTGACCAAAGCTGTTGTTCCGCGAAGAGACCACCTGTCGTCTGTGATGTTAGGCCTGCAACCATTCCCGGCCTCCATGGCCTTCTTCTCCCTTTCGGTCGACAACCTCAGCCGTGAATTCCTTGGCTGAGAACCGTGTCTGAAGAGATCAAGCCAAGTCGTGTTCACGTGACTCATCCCTTCTGGTCGATTACCGTGCAGCTGACGTGAAGAATCTCATATTTTGCTGGGTGGTTCAAGTGGATCATATGGAATTCTATTTGCAGTAACGAAGAGGTGTGCTACGTTCCAATGGTATGGGTCATTTCGCTTCCCTTTTCTACGTCGCCTTATCGAATCAACAGCACATGTGCTTAGGATCATGTGGCGCAACCAACACAAATAATTCAGCAAGACCAGGAAAATATCTTTTGTCAGCGATGATGTCGGCAGAAATGGAAGACTTCGCCTTCAAGAATCTGTCATTGCTCAGCCACCAATGGTCCTTCGCAGCGGCAGCGCTGCAGCAGCACGAGGACTTGTGGCCAGGTGTAATGAAGCATCTGTATGCCTCTAAAATGGCGTGGAATCCAACCCACCATTAACCCGGCCAAAGCTTTCTTTTAATGGATCATAAGGACGTGGAAATGAGATGAGAAGGTGATGGAAGGTTTCATCTACTATTTAATCGATCAATTTTTTCTTCTTTCTTCTCCACCTTACCCTTTTTTCTTTTTCTAATCTGTTTCTCTAGAGGATAGTGAGACAGATAATATCAACGATCAATTTTTATCCCATATGTGATCTTCGTATATGTCTAGCTCGAAAGAAAGACAGATTATCTTTCCTTGGTCTACTTATATGGATAAGCGTCAAGACAATCAATTGCATACTGTCTCTTTCCTATTGTGAGCTGTCTCCTTATGAAATATTTTATGATATGTTTTGTCCCTTTATAATCAAATATAAAAACTCATTTTTAATGTTCCTACAAGAAGATCATTTTTTTATCACCTGTAATTATACTCATCTATCTTGAGTTACTAACTTAAGCGTCGAAGGACTCAAATAAAAAAAACTCCTTCCCACCTCGGTTTTCATAGGTGGCATCTCGAAAGCTCGACATTTTCATCTCAGAAGTACCTTGGATAACCTTGTACACACGGGTTTGACCATGTCGAGCTTATCATTGTCCGATATCTCCTAATAATATTTTGTGTTAAAAGTAGATTCTATTGTTATAAGAACATTCGCTCATCGATCCTCTTAATAAACACTCAAGCAAAGAATTTTTGCTCTTGACATATAATACGTTCACCCAAGGGAGGTCGCAACCATCCTTTCTATATATCAATGTATCTCGGCACAAATATTGATGTGATACTAGTAACTATTTAATAACCTAGGTCTCTCACCCCTCGGGATAGTCCCGAGCAACCGACTCATCCCCACCAAAGTGTTCTTAGATCTTACTCAGCGAGGACAAATGCTAACAGGCATGATGCAGGTCGTTGCTCTACTTTTATCCCAATTGATCTAATAGGCGATGCCACCAACTCGGTCATAGTCTCTGAATCCACCACTATTAGCACATGTTGAAATTTCCCGACTCGACATAGTGCTGGCATCCTAGGAGTGCTCGAGGCCTGTCGAGTAGGAGCATTAAGGGGGCACTTCGGTCCACGACCATGGAATTCAGTGGAGCGCACCACCCTCAATTTGTCTCATTTGAATCTAAGGTCTAATCAACGAACTTGATGGAGGATTCCCTATGGACCCAACTATAGTGGGTGGAATGATGTTTAGAGGAGATACGATGAGAGCTCCAATAGACAAAAGGGGAAGCACTAGCCAACCATACAATGAGTCGATCATCGTTCACATAAAAAATT
Organism: Musa acuminata AAA Group; assembly: GCF_036884655.1. Lineage (NCBI taxonomy): Eukaryota > Viridiplantae > Streptophyta > Magnoliopsida > Zingiberales > Musaceae > Musa > Musa acuminata. Next base: position 2,414,900 of record NC_088346.1, on the reverse strand, counting down.
CAAGAGGAATGGATTCTAGTAAGCTTATGTCTTCTATCCTTAAAGGTATTTGATAGTAATATCGATCTAATGGAGTACATTGTAGCTTTCCATGCCCAGATGTCGCTATAGAGCACTTCAAACATTCTAATATATTACACTTTTCGACCATGTTAAAAGACCCAACACAAGAATAGTACATTTGCCTAAAACTACTTTCCATCTACTTTTTTGCCCAACTAGTAAGAGAATTTAAATTTCACTTCCTCAGGAACTTATATCATCGGCCATGAGCAACAACACTCCTCAGACTCAAGTAGGGGGAGAAAAAAATACTTGTAGATTTCATTACGTAATTTACCAATGAGATCCAAGGCATAATAGATGTTCATCCATTGCTCATAATATAGACCTTTATGATGAGACTCGGACTTTTTCATTTCTCTTAGTTATTGATAGAAGGACTATCTACGACTATACCTGAAGCACTTTAAAAAGCCAATCAATATATTATCGTCGATGTAATAGTTTCAAGCAAGTGTGAGGAGTCACACAAGAGATTGAAACAAGAGCGACCATAATCAGCCTTAACCCCGAGGTCACTGTGTTGGAGGAGAAATGAATGACTAGAGTTACCTTGCTTAAGGTCTAAACTTACTCCTCTAAATATGATGAAAATTGAGGTTTTCCTATAGATAAAAGAGAAGGGGCTTTTAAGAGACCCTCACCCAATGAAGACCTTGTTTGCGAAAAGTGACAAGTGTAAGTATTATTGATTCTACCAAGATTATAGTCATGATATCAAAGATTATCATAATTTGAAAGAGTATATTGAAGAGTTATAGACCAACATAGGTCCTTTAGTGATGAGCAGAAGAGGAACCTACTTCCTCCTCCCACGATCCACCTCGACGAATGAGCAAAAGAATGAAAGGTGCCTACTCCTATCGAGTCAACATTGTCGACGTCAAAAGCCTTCATCTAGGATGTCATACTCTATTGAACGAGTAAAACAATAATGTTCTCCTCTAGTTACTCAATGTTCAAGAGTTTCTATTGCCCGACATGAGCCCCTCTATCGTCTACCCTACATCGTTCGAAGTGGATGGACCGACCAATCAATTAAAGTTGTACACTATCCGACATAAGCCCCATAATTGTACTACAATGGTTCAAGTATTGTTGTCTCCACTGTCATGACTCATTTAACAACTTGTGGTAGAAGAGGAACCTAATATGGCTCATCCCATAGTTTGCCTTGGTGATGACTAACAAAGGAGCATGCCTCGAATCCTACAACAAATCGATTAAGAGCAAGCTTTTTCTACCCGAAATTGGTCTCTTAACAGATCAAGTAGGCCGATTATATCTTATACTATACAAAATTGACATCTCGATGGCTCCCCCCCACCCCCTTACCCCTAACTTTTGCATGGTGCACGTGTCGGATAAGTTGACTGTTGCACTTTGGGGTCTCTCCGAAAGAAACCCAAAAGCACGCATTCATAGGAGACAAATGATAAGAAAAATATTGTTGATCAATTATCATCTGACATATGGTCTGCTCATGCGGATAAGAGTCCAAGAAGGCAGACAGTTGTAGGTTGTCTCCCCTTATAGCCCATGCAGAGAAAAGGTAAGTGAAGATTGTTAGAGGCGATTTAGGACTACCTCCCTACAAAAATTTTCATAAAATATTTTACCCCTTTATAATCAGATATAAAAGCTCATTTTTAATGCGATTTTAGGAGGATTACTTTTCACCACTCAGAATCACATGCACTTACCCGAGATTACTTACTTGGGTTTTGAAAGGACCAGATTAATAAATTATTTTAATATTTTCATTTCGAAGACATCTCGAACAACTCTACGCATACAGATTTAGATCACGTTAGACTAATATTAATTAGGACATCGATGATATCTTTCTTCTTATAATATATAGTTTATTTTATAAATCATAAATAAGGTAATGGGGTTTATATAATATAATAGATGACAGAAAGTATCCCTTAGAAACTGGACGGAAGATCTAAGGATCTAAATTATCTATTTAATTATGCATTGAATTTAAAAATCTCAAACTCATTAAATGATTCGTCCATCAATTCAAACATTCTCCTACCAGGGTATTATGGCTTCGGCCACTGGGCAACCTACCAAATGTCATTTTCTTCGAATCACGTCATAATTTGGGTGGAAGGATGACTCTAACACAAGGGAACGATCAGTCACATGATGTGATTCGAATCATAACACGAACCGAATCAAGGCCAATACTAAGCATAGTTCCTATCATTTGTGGTGTGGAGCTGCATTTTGCACCCGAAACCACTCCCCTTACCAAACACCGTGTCCTGCCATCATCACTCCCGCCTTGCCCTTCACCATTACTCTCTATCAGGAGTCCTTTCGTCGTCACATGACCATGCTTTGTAAACTTTACTCTGCGTGGTGTCAAAAGATACATCACTGACTCTCACTTTAATCTTTTAGTATCACAGAAATCTTGGATACCTATGATCTTGTGGTCAATGATCTCAATCAACCTGAGTGGAACAAGTTGCGCAAGCGTGAGGAGAACGGCGACATGGGTGGTGGAGGAGCAAGAGAATCCGACGCCACTGCAGTTGGCCGACAAGCGTTCGATTTCGGCTGAAGTGGGAGATGCTGCTGCGCACGCCGTCAACGCCACCGGGGCTTCTGCTACTAGGCCGGTCAGCGTCATCCACTTCCGAGATGGGTGTGGATAACGCGTTCCATCATTTCATATCAGCCGCTGCTGTAGACTTCGATCCTGCGTCTGGAAGCCATGATATGTTTATGAAGAAAGGGCATCCTTTCGAGTGTTCTGGTCATCAACATCTTATAGCTTACTAATATTTCACCTTTGTTAGGATGATGCAAAATTCGGCTACATGATCGAAATGGATAATAACTCATCCTCTCGAACGTTTCAAACCACAAATTACACCAGAGATCATCGAAAGCTACAGAATGAAGAGCTGTCCATATCGTCCTTAGGTTTTTCCCTTTAGAACGTGACACTGAGAAGTTTAGTCTTGATTGTTTTCTGCTTGTCTGAAGTCATATATTGAGGCTATAGAAACCTGCTTATCGAAGAATGTTTAACACATGATCAGGTGCTGATCATAGATGTTGATATCTATCCGCCATGGGAGTTCCACAACTCCTCGAGAGATCGTGACGCCTCATGACACTTAGACGAAGTCAAGGCCGTATCTCCATGTTCCACACAACTTCATCATCATCATCTCGGTCTGTTCTTTAGTGCCGAAAGAGGTTAATCCACTCCGCCCACATATTAGACTTAGGTTTAGACGATGCATACTGTAAGACATCCGGAACCCTTCCTAATCCCACACAATGACTCTTCTAACTCCTAACCACAATGACCGTCATCTAAGAATCTCACCTTTCACATTGGCAACTTTTCTTCTTCTTCTTCTTCCTCCTCCTTAAAAAACTTAGGATAATTAGAAAGCTCAAGATGAACTCCTTCCCATAAGAAACAGGAATCTCTTCGTCACTACTTCACCGCAACATTAACCCTTCGAATGTCGAATAAACTATCACTAAGTATATGAAACAACGAAACATCATCGACAATGTCACGTGGATGAATGACATATACATGACATAATTCGATGTCATCAATTTTAGTTTTAAATGAATTTACTCAGAATATATCTCCGCTTGTATGAGCTGTGCTGGGTTGTGTTGAGGTTAGGTTAGGTTAGGTTAATCTCCTTTTTCTTAATTGATCTGACTTCCTGTGGGCCAAATCTCTCGTCTAAGATGGATGATATTGTTCCAGAAGATGGTAGAATTGCCACCTAGTGCGTCAACTGCACGCTTTTGACTCCCATCGATTCGAAGAAGGCTCTGAAACCAAAAAGTCAAACTTTGCTGCCACAAGGCATTCGAGCCATCTTGAATTCTGCCAACGTTGACAGGTTTCCGGTCAACACAATCCATTTGCAGCTGCGAGTTGGAGTTGGCGAACGAATTGAGATTGCAGTATCCACCACCTTTTGAAAGAAACAAGCAACCTGTTGTCCACTGACGCCGTTAAAGACCATACCGTGCCACACCCATACCCTCGGGTCATAGCATAATCTACTTGTTAGTGTAAACAACTTTCAGCGGTGGCCTCGAGGCCGACGCGACTCGGTTCATATCCAAATAATATGGATCTTTTCGGTATGACCCCCGAGTCCGTCGAGGTGGCCGATCACGGTGGTTCGATCGGGATGGGTCATCGCTTCCTCCGGGAGGGGACTCCTCGCCTGGGCACGCGATGGGAGGTGCCCTGTCTTTGTTTCTACACACAGGTCGGGTCAGGAGGCTCGACCCAACCCCTCCGACGATCAAGTTAGTTGATGTGAAGAGGATTTCAGATGAAGAAGTTTTTTTTGGTCTCTCCCTCCCGTTTAGAATGCGATGGTATTTATAGGGAAGCTTACTGTTTCCTGATGTGCCCACTTGCAGGGGATAGGCTGGTAGCGTCTGACATTGGTGTTGGCGTGACATGAAGAACCGAGCCTAAGCAGGCGTTAATGCACCTCGGTCGGCATTCTGGTCCGTTTGACCAGGTGCTGTTGCGTCGATCGAGGCGTGAGGCGTCATCTAACGTCAGCCGAGTCTTATCATAATTATTATCCTCATCATATTCCCCTCCGGAAAGAAGCTATGCATCGGTCATTGTAACGGGAGTCCGAGGCATGGCTTTAGCTTTCAGGCGGGTTGGCCGTGCAGGCGCGGTCTCGAGGAGCATGGAGCCGAGGGGCACGACGCAGGTGGGCTGGTCGCGCAGGCGTGTCTTGGGGAGCTAGGAGCCAAGGAGCACGATATAGACGGGCTGGCCGCGCAGGTGTGTCCCAGGGAGCAGGGAGTCGAGGAGCACGACGCAGGCGGGTTGGCCGTGCAGGTGCATCTCGGGAAGCATGGGGTCGAGAAGTACGATGCAAGCGGGCTAGCCGCACAGGTGTGTCTCGAGGAGCATGGAGTCGGGGAGCACGACGCAGGCGGGTTGGCTGCGTAGGCGTGTCTCGGGAAGCATGGGGCCGAGGAGCACGACGCAAGCGGGCTGGCCGAGCAGGTGTGTCTCGGGGAGCATGGAACCGAGGAGCACGACGTAGGCAGGCTGACCGCGCAGGTGTGTCTCGGGGAGCATGGAGCCGAGGAGTACGACGGAAGCGAGCTGGCCGCGTAGGTGTGTCTCGGGAAGCATGGAGCCGAGGAGCACGACGCAGGCGGGCAGGCCGCGCAGGTGTGGTCTCGGGCATTATGGTCGGGGAGCACAACGTTGGCGGGGAGGCCGCCCTAAGGGGAACTCGGCAGTCTACGACCGAGAGATGCAGCTCAGGCGGGAAGGCCGCCCTAAGGTGGACTTGGCAGTCTACGGCCGAGCCGTGTAGATTCAGAAGGGTTTAAGCCGGGTCTAACTGCGAGCCGAGAGGGGGTCAGGTATATACTGGACCTTCGCTCGGAAGAGACTAAGGCAGGGCTTAGATTTCTTTTCATAAGGACTTCATCGGGTAGCCACCGCGGGTGCTTGACCTCTCTTATGGAGCCCGCTGTCGGGAGTCGTCCCTTCTCCTCACAGCCGCCCAGGCCTCTGCTGCGATGTATCGGTTAGCCCGTTGGAGCATCTCTGGCACCGTGGTGGGAGGTCGCTCCGCGAGGGACCAGAGGAATCTGGAAGGTCGCAGGCCTATCATAAACGCCTGCACCAACAGAGAGGGGTGAGTGTCCGACGAACCCCGGATTTGCGTGGTAAAACGATTCACAAAATGTGAGAGGAGATCGTCCTCCCTTTGTTTGAGTCCGAGGAGCAGTGCCGCGGAAGGCTTCGACCGTGCATAGGCCACGAAGTGGAGCTCGAAGTCTTTGACGAGCTGATCGAAGGAAGCAATCATTCCGGTCTTCAAGCCGCCATACCACGCGTGGGCTGACCCTCTCATAGTGGTAGGGAACGCTCTGCACATCAGGGCATCAGAGGTTCTGTATAGCGCCATTTGGGCACGAAAAGCAGCTACATGGTCCGTTGGGTCGGTGGAGCCATCGTAAGCGTCCAGAGAGGGGAGCTGGAAGTCCGGGGGGATTGTCTGATCCCATATCTCGGGCGTGAAGGGAGACCCTTGGTGTGCGTCCTCCCCGAGCTCCCCCTTGGACCTGTGAACCTCTTTCTGCACCTCGTCGAGTCGCTGGTTGACGAAGCGCAACTGGGTCCACAGGGAGTCCGAAGAGAGTGCCTTGGGTTCCGGGAGGTCGCTCGAGTTTGCCATCACTGGATCGCCGAGTGGGGCCGGTTGGACCCGAGGCAAAGTGGGGGGCTTCGGAAGTGTCATGTGGGCCCGAACGGGCGCCTTGCGTTGTCGTAGTGGTTCGATTACAAGCGGGTGCGTCGGATGAGAAACAAGCGGGATAATAGTTTGCAACATACCCATCAGAGCTCGGACTTGACGGACGAGGTCCTGAAAGGTCTCGGATGACACAGGCGTCGAGTCAGCTGGGGCGCTGTCGGGCGGCGACAAGCCCGGGTCGTTGAATATTCGCCAATATCGTTCTGAGGTCGTGGCGGAGTGTTCGTCACGATGGTCTCCGTGCGGGGGATGTTCCCCCGAGGCTTCAGTCGAGTGCGACATCTTAGCCGTGGGCTCATATGAGCCGCTCGGGTGATCCCCTGTCATTCCGGGCCCTCCTTCTAGCGCTAAAATGTTAGTGTAAACAACTTTGAGTCGTGGCCTCGGGGCCGACGCGACTCAGTTCGGGTCCGGATGATGGGGATCTTCCTGGTACGACCCTCGAGTCCATCGAGGTGACCGATCACGGTGGTCCGATCGGAACGGGGTCGTCGCTTCCTTTGGGAGGGGACTCCTCGCCTGGGCATGCGATGGGAGGCACCCCGTCTTTGTTCCTGCACACAGGTCGGGTTGGGAGGCTCGACCCGACCCCTCCGACGATCAAGTTAGTTGATGTGAAAGGGATTTCAGATAAAGAAGTCTTTTTTGTCTCTCCCTTCCATTTAGAATGCGAGGGTATTTATAGGGAAGCTTACTGTTTCCTGATGTGCCTACTTGCAAGGGGCAGGCTGGTAGCGTCTGACATTAGTGTTGACGTGACGTGAAGAACCGAGCATGAGAAGACATTAATGCGCCTCGATCGATGTTCTGGTCCATTTGACCCGGTGCTCTCGCATCGATTGAGACGTGAGACATCATCTAACGTCAGTAAGTCTTATCATAATTACTATCCTCGTAACTGCTTTGATCTCCCAATGGCCACTAGTGGTCAGGTCTTCGACGTGATAGGGATGTGGACTTCACCTCCACGGGGACGGTATACTTTGTAGCCTGATGCGATGATCAGTGGAGTCGAACTATATCAACACCAAGATGATGACTCCGTTTCTTGCCTTGGGTCTCATTTTTTCGGCCGTGATGGCGACGTGTGGGCGCTGCTGTCCTTGTCCCTCCGAGTGGGGTTGACGGACGGGCCAATTGGTCTCGCGGATTTTGACCTTCGGAAGCCCGTCACCTCCTCCAGGGTGTCCGACGAGTACCGCCGCACCGCTCGTCCGCGACCCTCATCCAACGGTCCTGGTTCGATCACGGGACATTAACGAAATGGATCGATGCCGATGGCCGCGACTTGCTCACCGCACGTGGCTCCCGGGCCCACTGCGTCGTTCCTGATGGTTCACCTACGATCCACCTGTCCCGTTACGAATCTGAAATATCGTATTTAACCCTGTCAGCGTTTACTTTTTGAGGGAAATGGGACGCGATTTCCCGAAAGCATATGGGCTTTCTGGTAATTTTAGTTTGCAAGTCGTCGACATCATACCAACGGGACGCCTTCTTGGTTCCTCCCTCGCTGCTACAAAACTCTCCTCGATGGCCCTTTCGAGATCCCTCGTTCGCAAGGAATCCCCCTTTCCCCTCTCTGTACGGGCTATCATCTCCTCTCCGATGCGTCAAAGTTGGATCTTTTTCCCTCTTATTGTCTCTCTCATCCTCTCCGCCGCCGCCCAGCAAGATGAGTTCATCTACACCGGCTTCTCTGCCGCAGCAGACGGTGGCGTAAATGGCGGCGGGCGAAACATAAGCTTGATCAAGACGGCGGAAATCCAGGACGGCGGGATCCTGCGCCTGACGAACGAGACGACCCGGTTGATCGGGCGCGCCTTCTACCCGGAGGCCCTCCGGTTCCGGAACGCTACCGACGGCTCTGCCTTCTCCTTCTCCACCGCCTTCGCCTTCGCCATCGTCCCCGAGTACCCCAAGCTCGGCGGCCACGGCTTTGCCTTCACCATCGCGCCCTCCAAGGAGCTCCCGGGTGCCCAGCCCAGCCAGTACCTCGGCCTCATGAACTCCTCCGACATCGGTAACGCCACCAACCACGTCTTCGCCGTGGAGTTCGACACTGTCCAGGACTTCGAGTTCTTGGACATCAACGACAACCATGTTGGAATCGACATCAACAACTTGGCCTCCAATCGGTCCGCTGCCGTCGCCTACTTCGGCAGCGACGGCGCCAAGAACGACCTCAATCTCAAAGGCGGCCACACGGTCCAAGCTTGGGTCGATTACGACGGAGTAGCGAAGGTCGTCAACGTCACTGTGTCGCCCTTCTCCTCGAAGCCGGACACTCCGCTGATATCCTTTCCGGTGGATTTGTCCCCGATTCTCCAGGACGAAATGTTTGTGGGCTTCTCGGCGTCCACCGGATTGCTCGCCAGTTCCCATTATCTCCTTGGTTGGAGTTTTAAGATGAATGGCGTCGCGCGATCGCTCGACCTCTCCTCCCTGCCTTCGCTTCCTGAGCCGAGCAAGAAAAATATTCCCTTGATCGTCGCTGCCCCTGTCACGGCCTTTGTCGTCCTTGTCGCCGCTATAGCCGCTGCAGCGTACCTCTTCTACAAGATCAAGAACGCCGACGTGATCGAGCCGTGGGAGCTGACCTGCGGCCCGCATCGCTTCTCCTACGAGGAGCTGAAGCGCGCCACCAAGGGATTTCGGGACCGAGAGCTCCTGGGCTTCGGCGGGTTCGGCAAGGTCTACAAGGGGACGCTTCCGGGCTCGCGGGTGGAGGTGGCGGTGAAGCGTGTCTCCCACGAGTCCAGGCAGGGGATTCGCGAGTTCGTAGCGGAGATCGCCAGCATCGGCCGGCTACGCCACCGGAACCTGGTGCAGCTGCAGGGCTGGTGTCGCCGCCGCGGCGACCTCCTCCTGGTGTACGACTACATGCCCAACGGAAGCCTGGATAAGTTCCTCTTCTGCGACGATCGCCACGGCCAGCCGCCAGGGCCGCTGCTATCGTGGTCGCAGCGCTTCAGGATCCTCCGCGGAGTCGCCTCCGCGCTCCTCTACCTCCACGAGGAATGGGAGCACGTGGTGATCCACCGGGACGTCAAGGCCAGCAACGTCCTCCTCGACGCCGAGCTCAACGGCCGCCTCGGCGACTTCGGGCTGGCCAAGCTATACGACCACGGCGCCAACCCAAGCACCACCCGCGTGGTGGGCACCCTCGGCTACCTGGCGCCCGAGCTCACCCGCACCGGCAAGGCCACCACCAGCTCCGACGTGTTCGCCTTCGGAGCCCTGGTGCTCGAGGTGGTGTGCGGGCGGCGGCCCATCGAGCCGAAGGCGGCGCCGGAGGAGCTGGTGCTGGTGGACTGGGTGTGGGAGCGGTGGACCGCGGGTCAGTGGGCCGACGTGGTGGACCCGCGGCTGGGCGGCGAGTACGATCTTGAGGAGGTAGCGGTGGCCTTAAAGGTGGGCGTCTGGTGCTCACACCCGTCGGCGGCGGCCAGGCCGGGCACGAGGGAGGTGGCGCGGTACCTCGACGGCGGTGATGCGGCGGAGGTACCGCCGATGCCCGGCCCGGCGGAATACTCCGCCGCCGGCGAGAGCAGCGTTGGCTTCGACGACTTCGTGCACTCCTACCCTTCATCGTTCGAGAAGGTCTCCATGAGCTCGGCTGCCGTTGTCGAGGAGGCGGCGGGGCCCGCTTACTCCCCCCTCTCCCGGTTCTCACAAGTGAGCTTGTGAGCCCGTACCGACGAAAAGAAGAGGGCGCTAAGATTTGCGTGAGGTTGGGCTCGGTGGGTCTGTCGGTTCGAGCTGATCTATCGGATGTCGATCACGGGACAGTGTCGGTAGTCCGTCCGTACGGGAGGCTGAGCGAATTGGTCGAATAGGACAGTTTGGTGTGAGGCGAGGACACTTTGTTGCCTTCGCTTCGCCGTTAAAAATCATTCCTACTTGCCTAACTGTTTTGGTGAACACGATCCCGATTTCTTTCTATCAAATTTGGAAGCAAACCAAAATGGATTCGGTTCAAGAACGGAACCCACTATTTTTATTTATTATTTGTTCAAAATACCTCTTTAATTAGTTGAAAGAGATAAATTCATTTGATTTTTTTTTTTTGGAATCAGAACGAATTCTGATTCGACTCTGATTTCGAATTAATGAACCATCGATTTAATTCGACTCTGATTCTTAATCGATTTGGTTTCGATTCAAATCGGGTCTTTTAACCCGATTGTTTATTATGTAACAGTGGTGACACACCAATGTCCAGTTTGATGTAATAGCATAGTATATGCTGTGGCTGTATGTGCTTTGGTCTACCAACTTAAATTTTTACCTACCCAGAGGGGGGTTTTCAATGCACTGATTTGACCACGAGGCCATGCATTCTTGCAGCAAGACAACTCTCCGTTAAAGATCCTGCCTGACACGCAGAATAACTCTGCACCACCAGCTACAAAGAACAACTTTACAGCTTTGATCCGATGAGATCTACCGATACAAATATGGCCCGCTTTAAAGTCAGACTGCACAATGCTCTAAAATAAGCAGATATGCTATTCTGAATCCTTTAGCTGATCTGAGTTATAGACAATTGGGGCTGAGTTATATATATATATATATATATATATATATATATATACACACACTTATAAAGCTCTCAAATAATATATTTGCCGCTGCAAATTTCAGTACGGCCATATACACCCTCCAAATATCATATTATCTCTCGTAATTAATTATTATTTTTATATTTTTAAAAGTTAAATTATTTTTACTTATGAAAATAAATAATTTAATCTTATTTTTTCTCACATCGTTAATTTTATTGATGAAAATATCACATAGTGATAAGTCGACGGTAAAATCAACTCTATGATATTTTCATCAACAAAATCAACGATATGAGGAAAAATATAATTAAATGTTTCATTTTGATAATATATAATTAGCCCTCCTATTATCTTTCATATATACCAAAAGAATATAGAGTATCTAACATGTGCACAAAAACCACAAGAAGCACAGATTTGAGGATAAACCTAAATTGATTGAAGACATTGTTTGGGAGCTTGGTCAACCATGAAAAGTCTCTATCAAATGCAACAAAACAAAACATGATAAGAGTGCAGCAAAACAATGACATATACCAAAGTGTAGAAGTCCACAGGTTAGGTGCATATGCTGGTGATGTGACAGCATGAAATGTGCTAATTGGCACATATATGTAGCTTGTTCTTCGCATGATATAAACACCCATGCTGATACCATGCCACCACAATACGATATGGTCAGCTTGGATCATCTGGAACCACCCTCAAGAATCCAAAGCATATATAACATGCATAAGTCACTTTTGTCCATCACAATAATATTATTAGCCTCTTAATTTCGGAAATAAGAGTTTTTCTTGTTGATCAGTCTCATAGAACTCTGGAAATCTAAGGAAACCAACACCTTGATCATTTCAGTTCCTTGAGACTAAAATCTAGCAAAGCATGTAGAATTCAAACCAAGACAAGAAACATATTGAGAAAGATGTCCATGAGAAGCATTGCGGCTCCCTTGCTTCATAAGTACAATGGGTTTCACAAATATAAGCTTGACATTAGGTCTCATCTCTATAGATCAGACCATGAAGTTCCTTATAACACAGTTGGCATTAGGTCTCATCTCTCCGATTGACCACTCACATTTTTCTGATATCCAAGGCCATAAGTTTATTGATCTTTGCTATTCCATCTTAGTTATAACCATTCATAATCTTGTGGGATCATATTATAGGTTGAACAAGAAAGCAGAAACCATACACTTTTCACATACTGACTTTTAGAGAAACCAGTGACTCCAGCTGTGGCGGGCATGTAAAGAACAAGCTGATTAAGCAAGGACAAGTTCTAGAACTTTCAGTGGTTAACTTAAAAGAAAGCTAAGATACTAACAATTTTTGTTGTTGCCAGCATGCAAGTTCATCATTATTTAGCATAAGAAATTGCTAAAAGAAAATTTGCTTCAAATATCAATCATTTCTTTTGAAATCCACTGCACCACTTCTATCAACAGGACTGGTTTAACTTGCTATATTATTGGGGAAACGGAGTGATACAGTCCACAAACTTAAAAAACTAGAATAAACAAAGGAATAAATAAAGTAGACTACAACTACAATTGCCATGTCAACTATCACTTTCAAATTGAAAACTTCTACAGATGTACAATATGATGTCTGCATAAGTAGCACTAAGTGGACTAAATCTCAGTGTTTAACAACAACATACCTCTTCTAGAGTGAGAGCACTCCTCTTGGAGCCATTTTTGCTTTATTCTTTGACAATCCAATTTCATGTAAAAGCCGTATCTTCTTGAACCTCATCATCCTCTTTTATATCACCATCATCCTCCACATTCTTGCCAGCAGCCTGGATCACCTCATCATCAATTCCTGTGAAAATAAGAATGCCAAAGTTCAAGTTAGCAATTGGTCGTGAGTTCAATCATCAAGATATATACAATATAGAAGAAGTATACCAGCAAGGAAAGTTTCGGTTTCCTCATCATTTATATACTCAGATTGCAATTGAGTAGCCACTGGTTGGTTCAGCGTCATCCAATTGGAATGGTCAGCATCAGCAGAGAGCAGATCATTTTTCTCCACAATCCAGTCACCAACAACATCAATGTTATCGACGGATATAGGATCAAATGGTTTATGCCTCAAAATCTTCCTGTATAAATTCATAATTCATATTTTGACCATGAGTTGCAAGAGTATTTGATTAAGATACTATAATCTACCATCAGCATGCAACATGCCAGAACATCATCATAGTTACCTTTGCTGTAGCTGCAAGTTATAATGTACGAAGATGAGGTCACAAAGTCGTTGATGTTCTAAATAGTTCATTCTGTGGTTGTGAATTTGTTCAAAAGGAAGGTGAACTCGCTCACATCCCCTTGCACTGCATGTTTGACTGAGGATGCGTATCGCCAAACGCATTAAGTTCGGGCAAGCGCCTCCATAAGTGGACCACCATTCAGCTACAAAATAACCAAAAGAAGAACAAAATCACCAACAAAAAAATCAAATGACAAACAATTCTTGCGTTAGTATTACTTTGGAGAAGAAACAATATTTTCAAGTTTTCCTTACCAGGAAGCAAAGTATTCCTTGCTCTAGTAGCCATTTTCCTACCGAAGTCCCCCGATGAGCTTTTATAAAGACTGAGCTCCTTTTGGATTTTATCTTGGATATTTGCCTCGGGGATTAGTCTTTCTATACAATCGAGCACCCCGGATGAGATCTCATTGCACACATCTTCTTGAATGCTGAAGAAGAAGCGAGGGTTCAAAAAGAAAGCAGCTGCATAAAGAGGACTAGGCGGATGTCTATTCCACTTCCAGTCTATAATTTCCCAGTAAATCATGTAGTCAGCCTTCTTCAAAAGTTCTTTCCTTATTGCCTGTTTGACTTGATACATCGCGACATGAATATATCCCATGGCAGGTTTCTTATCACTCTCTACTAATTTATAAACCTGCAAAAGTGGTTCTGTTATCCGGACGATTGCATCACAAGAAGACCAAAATGGCGGACTACAAACAAGTTCAGATACTGCAAGTCCTCCGGGCTTCCTTGAATATGGCGAATCCAACCACTCCCCTGAAGTGACCATCATTGTCAAGTCCTCCTTTAAGCTAATCAGACTCTTCAATGTGATGAAGTTCATGGCAGACCGGCTGTCACAAGGAAGTATTAAATCTTTCCCATTCGTATACTTCCTCGTCATATTCAAGACAACTGCATTAGAGTAGATAAACCCTGTGATGGCTTTAGCATTCTCGATGACCTCGCTTATCGCTTCCAACTTCCCGATGTCCTCTAGAATTTCTTCTATGCATTGAGAAGCACATGGCGTCCAAAACAACGTGGGAAATGTTTCTGCCAACTTGCTCCCGGCAGCAACATGGATCTCCGAATAACTAGTAATCACCTGAACTACATTTCTCTCACCGACTCCTTCCACAACATGCTTAAGCAGCTCATATAGAGTATCAGCAGACGTAACTATGTGTGATGCATCAACTGATTTCAGGAACATCGTTCCTTCAGGACAGTATACCATAAAGTTTATCAGGGTCTTACCGGTAGTCGTAGTCCATTCATCTGCCAACACCGAACACCCAGTTCGGCTCCATGTTGCCTTGTATTGCTCCAATGTGTTATTCAATTCATCAACTGATCTCTTCAAGATCCAACCACGGAAATCATGATAAGATAACATTCCCAGCCCCGGTCCTGCCGAAGCAATTGCATCAACCATTGGTTGGAAAGACGCACAGTTCACCGCTTCCAAAGGCACCCCAGCCTCGTATAAAAACCGCCCGATAGCCATACAAACTTGATCTTTGTTGATGGTGCCTCCAATGAAAGGCTTGCCAAGATCCGACACCGGAGCAGCAGTTTGTAGGGATAGAGGAGGAGGAAGAAGGGGAGGAGAAGTATATCTTGCTCTCTTCTTCCGCCCCCTCTCCGGAAGTTTAGTCACAACGTCCTCCTCTTTTACTTCCACCTGGACCGCACCCGTGTCGACCATCTCCGGGAGCTGGATTAAATGCAAACCGGCGTCCACATCGCCACCGTCTGCCTGAATAGGGTCGGCCCTGCTCACCTCCTCCGCAGGCTTCAGCTTCTTCTTCCTCCTCGCGGCGGAGCCGTCCAGGCTCTGCTGCATCGCGACCTGCACCTCCAGCGGCACCTTGGGGCAGCACGATGCATTGCCCTTGTGGCGGGCGAGGTGCTCCTTGATGCGGTGGATGCCGCCGCCGAGGAACTGCTTCATGCAGTACACGCACCTGAGCTTCGTCCGGCCGGCCGACCGCACCATCAGGCAGTGCTTCCAAGCCGGGTCGTGCTTTTGCGTGCCGATGGGCAGGATGATCTCGGAGGTCGAGGCCATTCCGCCGGCCGCAGGCAACGGAATTAACTTCCCACCTTCACCTGAGATCGACAGGGGGAAGCCACGGTGAGCGGCGCGGGCACGAGGGTGGAGCCCAAGGAAAGGTGAAGGGGCCGCGGGGCCCGCATGTGGTCTTACAGGTGGCGAAAGGAAAGAGGCAGACTAAGATTTCAAGGAAACAACGTGGGTTGGGGGGGTTGAGAGAGACTTACTAGGCTTTTCGCGTCGCGTTGCACTCCTGGCTGCGGGAGAACCGAAGGAGCGAGAGAGGGATTTGGTCCGGTTTGGTGGTATTTATAGCAGGGGGAGAGGATTAGGGGATCTGACCGGCTAAACCGGTAAGGCGTTCGGACTGGTTCCTTGGATTAGCCGCGGCCTAATCGCTGTTTACCGGTCAAGGCCCTGGCTGGACCGGTTCCCTGGCTTGGAGAACCGGGACTGCCGGTTGCCCTGAAGGGGCGGCTCCCTCCCCGAGCGGTTCGCTCTGCGGCGTCCGCCCCGGCTCGGATCGGCCGGCGTGACTTCCCGATGATTCGATCTTTTCTCTCCCACCCCTCTCCGGTTTTATCACCCGCTCCGTGGCGAATCGAGAACCCTCTCCTCGTGGGATCGAATTCTCTCCCACCCCTCTCTGGTTTCTCCCTGTCGTCTCCTCCCTGCTCCTGTTGGTACGGAGAGATTGATGATTCGAGAGCGGTTCAAAGAACCGATCGGCGGGGCAACTCCAGGTGTTGATTCGTTCCTTCGAGTCTTGTGGCGGATTGCTTCGAAAACCGGATCTGTTTGGGTTAGGGCTAAAGAAATTGAACTAGGGTTTTTAGTCGATCTCGTTCTTCTGTCTTTGGAGTCGGATTTAGGGTAGAAAGAGGTACATGATTGCGATTAATTTTTCCGTTTGCTTCCTTCCTTTTTTGCTTCGTCGTGCTTGAGATTTGTAATTTCGAAGTGCTCGGTTGTGTACACTTGGCTTAGATGATCGTTTCGTCCGCTGCTGCTTCCTGTCTGAGTTTTATCCTATACTTGTTATTGATGTTCGTTGCAGTGTTGGAAGAACGACAAAACACGGAGGTCTCTGATTCTTCGGTGTTTGCTTAAGAAGATGGAGGAAGGGTTTAAGAATTGGGGGACAAAGACATGATTGACGATTTATGCTTGCAATTTTTTTTGCTTTTGAGATGATCCAAGTGCTCGATTAAATATAACTATTTTGAGATGACTGGGTTGTCTAGTGTTCCTATTTCCGACATAGATTGGTACGTTATCCAGATCCTGAAATCAGTCCCTGCTTCCACAAAAAGAATTGGTGTTCAAGCTTGTTATATATTCAGGTACGTTTCGAATTAGATTGGTTGCTTTTAATAGACTGATGATTGTGATTGGTGAAACAATGGGGTGAACATTCCTTATTTTTCCTCCTTTACATACAATTCTTAAATTGTACATTACAAATCCTGTGTTCTGCTATTGAAGGACTTAAGTTGGGATCTTTGGTTTGATTTTGTTGAGGTATCAATATTTCTCTTGTATATGTATATGTACACCCATCTTTGTTAATCTTTATAGCTTCTTGAGTTAGTCATTTTGAAATTTGACTTCTCTAGCTTGCAGGGTATTTGAGCATTATTGACATCATTGTTCTTCTTTCATCTTGAAGAGAAGGTGTGTTTTCTTCATCCAGCTTATAGCTGGTTTAGTTTTTTATATTGCTTGAACTATTGTTGGTCATTCCTGCTGGAATTGGTAGCAAAACGTGTAGGATCAGTTTTTCAGGCTTTTAGATGATGATGATACTCTGATAGTACAAAGAAAAATGATCAAGTTTCTCTTTTATGTCATGTTTATGTTCTTACATTTTATTACTCTATGCATTGGGTCTTGAAGATTGCGTTTTTTAAGGTTAATGTCCTATCTTGTTCTTGTGGAGCAACTTGCCTTTGTTCCTCTTTGTTCAGTTTCATCCTTATAATCTGTATTAAGTTTGTGGGTAGCTCCGGGTTACATTGTGGAAACAAAAGACGTTCTTTTGCTACAAACATTGTCTTAGCTCAGGGTTACATGGTGGTCGGTAACTTGTTGACATAAATTGTCCTAGCTGGCACTCTTTCGAGTGAGGTTTCTGCTGACCGAAACAAACACTATGCTTCCTAGGTGTATAAGCAAATCCTTTGGACAGTGTGAAGTTCCATACTGGTGTTGTTCTGTAATGGTACATGTTGGCAGGCATCTGCAACGCTTTTCTATTGTTTTTTCCTAAACTTCTTTCCTCCAACAAAATATGTGGTTTCTTCTGATTTGGTAACGCTAATAATATTTGTTGAATTGTCATCTAGTGCTCGGATCCACAATGTGGCTAGTTATGAGCCTAAGTTACTGGTTGACAAAAACGTAGACAAATATAGTGCCTTTCTAGCAAACATGAAGTGCTATACAAGTGTTTTATCAAATGAACAATTTAGAATGTAGAACAACAATAATAGCAAAGCCATAAGCTCTAACTATTTGAGGTTGGCTACATGGATCATTTGACACCATTGAGACTTGTAAAAAGCTATATGTTAAGTTTAGAGTCTTTAGAACGCGATTTATAGTTTATATTAAAGTTTTTCTAGGTCCTCTTCTATTTTTTTTTATACCACTAATATTAATTATTTCATTTCTTCTGACCATTACATTCAGAGGTCTTCTAGGCACATGCACATATCATCTTAAACTATTTTCTCTCAAATTATCCTCTATCGAAGTGATATCTAGTTGTTTACAAATGCAAATATTTTTTTTCTCATCTTTCCTAGTAACTCCACATATTCATCTCAACATCACAAACATTTTGCATATATTGTTTTTTAACTGTCCAACACTCATATCCATAAAGTTTAGAACGTAGAAAAGACACATAAATTGATACTATTGATAACTAATATGCAATACATTGTATCTAGTGGTTTTAAAAAAAAAGAAGCTTAAAGTGGGTATATTGTGATGGACTTGTGATTTGGTATTCGCTTATTACTGAACTGATTTGTCCAGTGCTCTCATTGACTTATTGTGAACTCTACCACTGTCAATTTTTATCAGAATCATGAGAATCAAGTTGGACTTCATATGGCACGTTTAGATGAGGGTAATTGATTGTGTCAAGAATTTAGGGTAATATTCCAATTAGGAGCCACAGAATAATGCAGTTATGTAAATTTGCCCCTTTTTTGTTTATTAAACTGGCTTCCAATCTTTTTAGAACAATTTTCCTGCCTTTTCTTCTTAGAGCAATTTTCCTGCCTTTTATAGTCTGAATAATAGGCTCTATTCTATTCTGAAATAGAACCTTTAGAGAGAGAGAGAGAGAGAGAGAGAGTTGGAAGTCAGTGATCTTGATGTTAGAGATTCTAAGAGCTGATAGTTCTTTTATATAATCATGAACTTTCAATTCACCTGTTAGCCGGCCCATCACTGACATCAAGGTACCAGCAGTTCCCTTGAGGATAGTGAGGGTGTTATCCAAAATTCCAAACCATTCGTGGTGCAGTGTGTATGGTATTGCCTTGTGCCTTGTTAACCGAAGCATAAAGAATCACAAGTGGATGGATAAGAACCAACAAAGACGTGGTCAAGGTTGCATTATAATTTCTCAATTCACTCATCATTCTTCTTTTTGCTTTTGCATAGTAATTTCTTATATCTTCTTGTTTGACTTGCAACTCTCTTTGAGGTGGAGTGAACTAGTTGTTATCAGAACCAATCATCCTGAAATGATGCACTTGATTACATCTTCATCAAAAATAAGTAAACCACGGTAGCTGATGGTGATGCTGGATAGTTTGATACTGTTAACCGTGGAAGCTGCATCATAACTTTCATTTGCTGGGCTGGGGCTGCACTTATATCTCTGAGGAAGATTGATCAATTCCTTAAATGTGCTGACGAGGCTGGAAAGCTTGAGCAAGTGATTGATGTATGCACACTTACATGTTGGTTTTGTTTTCATAATTGGAAAATGCAATTTACTTTAATGTGCAGAAAAGCAAGACTGGAAATCGTGTGCACCAATTGCCTGCTTCCCATCATCTGGGCATTTCGCAACACAATTTCTCTTATGGATTTTGCAGTTGCGAACCCAAATCACCATTAGCCAGGAAAACTACTGCATCCAAGGTATGGTGAGCAAACCTATCTGAATCTTAGTGTTGCTTCATCATATTTCGTCACACATGCAGGCAAGTGTGGTTAGAGCCAACACAATACGAAGGGAAAGTATACATACAGTGGGGACGGAGGTTGGAGGTAGTTGTACTTTTTAAGAAATAAAAAAAGAAAAGGGGGAATGCTCAGAAAATATGAAAATAAGGACAAATTGCCCTTTGTATTTTCATCGATCATGGTAGAATTATAATGTTATGCGTAGTTGACGTACTTGGGCATGTGGTAGAATCTTCTCCCTGCCGCTACCGCTTGTGTACCCATTAAAACTACCTCCTCTGCTTCCTACAAGCATCTCGTGATTTCGATCGCTACCCCCCACCTATTGCAGCAGCCTTCTCATCGGCTCATCGGCCTCTGTAGCAACGAAATGATGCAACACACCTTATTTTCCTAAGATTATCGTGAGCCAATTTATCAATAAAAATGATGCAGCAGCAGACCTGAATCTTTCCCAAGCCAGGAATAAAAGAAAGCTACTTGATCAACGTAGATTTCTAAATATTACACTGATTTAACATATTTGCAGCTGAAACACCCGCCACATCTACCAGAAAGAATCATTTGAACCCTTATATAGAAAGAAACACAATTTCTCTTCTGCAAGAAGATCACTTGAACAGACCAAAGAATTATGACTTGTACGCATCATTTACAGGTAACAAAATAGATTTTCACCACATAATAGAGTTGCATATACAAAGTTATAAATATAATGAACGACTTTACAAGAAATAAAACAGTACATGGGTGTACTAGCTTTGGGAAAACCCAAAGCCTGTAAAGTAGATGGTGAAACATACTGGTTATCAACCAGTCCACCTGTTATGTCTATCTAAACCAGTAAACACTCCATGTAAACACTCCTTGAAGCTTGCCTTAGTTAGACCTACAGCCCCAGCTCTTTTTTCAGCTGCGCAAGAGCGGCCTCAATTTCATCGATGCTATCTTCAATGCTGTCCTCCTTCTTACTTTGATCTCTTACACTATTTTCCTCATTTCCATCCCTAGAAGATGCTGAGGGGTTTCCATTCCGATATTCATCCCAGGAGCTCTCCTTTTCAACATCCAAATCATTAATGTTGAGTTCCTTCTCTAAGAACTCAACAAACTCCTCACCAATGGCCTGAAAATTCAGGAATCTAATTAGAGGCAAATCACATCTTGAACCATAGAAAGGTCAGCTAATAATATCACAGAGTTCTCTCGAGTTTGCAAGGCAGAAAACTATATGTTTATGCAAGGAAAAATGAAAGCTAATGGGATAAACGATATTCTGAAAAAGTCTGGTTATCACGACAATGGTCAAACTTAAACTTACAGCCAACTCCTCCCAAAGGCTTTTGGGTTTCTCTTGTGAACTTATGCCTGCTTCCCAGTTCCGAAATTCTGCTTGCAGATCTTGAAAGAATTGTTCTGCAACATCATTTTTCTGGTTATTTTTAATCAGAGTAGCTCTTCTATTATAAGAATAAGGATACGATAGCTTGGTTCCTGACAAGAGTAAAATCTACCTAGTGATATTTGTACATCTCTCAAAAATTCACCTGCAGAATAAATGGTTATAGACTTACAATTAACTTAGGGATCAGAGCCTAGATAATAATATTATTTTGTAGTTACACCATATAAGATCTGGAGACAGCTGGTTAAAATAATCATGCCATCCAACAATCCTTCATCTAATTCTAGAATAATAGATACATATAACAGCAATGATTCTTAATGTCAAAAACCAGCAAGGGTATGATAGTGATATGTACCAAAGCCATAGAATTCCTCATCTGGGGCACTTCTGCTCCTTTCAGCTGTTCTTGAAAAATCTGCACTTTGATTTCCATACTTGAACTGTGATTCTGAATTCATTAAGGTATTGTATGCATGTTTAATTCTCATGAATTTCTCCTGAGCATTTGCCTTCAAAGATAAGAGAATATACTAATCAATGCAATGACATTAGCATGATAGGTCAAAGGATAGTCTCTTTGTTACTACAGGTAAAATATTGAATCAAATTGGAGAAATAATATGTCTACAGTTCCAAGTCATCAGAAGAAATTGCTGAGTGGCTTCATAGAATTAAAAAAAAAAAGATGAACCCAATAGGCAAAATTTTGGAATGGTAGGATCAAAATTTTAGAAGACTCAATATTCACTTAATTACATGAAAAAACCATGACATGATGTCTTAAAGCAAGCTTGTCAAGATTTCTTTGAGGAAAAGATCCTCTAAAGCAATATTTTGTTGTGACCAAATGATATAGTCTTCTGGTCAAGAACTATTCCAGTACTCAATATTCAAGCCCACTAACATTAGTTCCAATTTATATTAAAAAATAAAATTTAATTAAGAAACTTTCTTTTATCAAACAACTAAATTTGATTAGTGAAAATATAAAAAATATTTCTTGAAAGGGTTCCTACGGTTATCGTTTGAAGGAATGGTTTGAGATCATACCCAGCCAGCTCGGAGAGAGCAGCAAAGTCCTTAACAACTCAGATTCCCAGCAGAGACAAGTAGGCTTTTAATTCAGGTTCTTGGTTGATACATAACAACCTTGGGAGAAATATGAAATTATGCTACTTATTTTGGAAAAAGAAAAGGAAGGAGTCCTTTAGAAAATGACAACTACCTTATTTGCGATAGGTGACTGTGCTTTAGAAAAGGCATTCTCAAATAGAAATGGCAACTTATGCTGATATCTTTTCTAGTTTGTTTAAAGAACCTCCAAAGTTCCTCTAAGAGGGCTAGAACATGTTAGTTGTATAAGTACTAAAAAGAATCTAGTTAGAGCATTTATCAATTATGTTGCCAATAATGGATTATTTAATCATGATCACTACTTGATTGAAGTCATTGTGCATGCTCTAAACCATTGAAACCATTGAAGCCCTCTAGGGCAGTTCTGGACTACGCTACAGTTTGAATATTGACGATGATGTCAAGCTTTAAATAGGGAAGATTATGACATCCAGTTTAGTATCACATCGAGAGGGAGGGATGGTTATGAGCCTATAAAGAACAAGATTAATTATTATCTTTAGTTTGGATTTAAGCATTTTGGGTCAGTGATTCGGGTTCATCAATTTAATGGATTAATTATTTCATTGGGTCAAGCCATGGCACATAGCTTGCAAAAAGTGCTCTCCTTAAAAGAGATACACAATGTCTTATAGAATGACTTATATCTCATATACAACATCAAACAACATCAAGACATACACCAGCATGATGAGACTCCATGATAGCAGTAGATCTAATTAAGCATATAAAGAAACTATACATAGCAATAGATCAAGATCAGATTCTTTTTTGGGTAAATTAAAGATAGTATCGTCAGTAAGAATGAAAGACATAAAACCTATCAAGATATCGGTTTTATGGAATATTCAAAAACCAAATTATGAGTGGAATAGGGCATACATGCAGAATTGATTCAAGACACCAACTTTATGGGTTTTGTTCAAGAAATCAAAGGAGGACAAGTAAAATTAGATCAAGAACGAAGATCTATAGGAACCAAGAACAGGAAATACCAGAAAGAAGAATCCAAATGTTCAAGAAACAACAGGTACCTACTTCCTTATTGACATCGGGATGGTACTTGAGGGCGAGCTTTCGATAGGCTCGCTTGATCTCTTGAGCGCTCGCCGAAGGGGAGACGCCCAGGACCTCGTACGGTGACTCCCTGCGGCTCGCCCTCATCAGAGTAGTGCGCCATCGCGGGGAATCGCCGGCCCGCCTCTTCTTCCGGCTCCATCCGAGGCTCGCCGGAAGGGAAGCGAGGGAGAAGGCGTCACGACGAGGTACACGGGGCAAATCTTGAGGAGGGGCGGAGAGGAAGAGAGAGAGGCGGAGGAGGTGGCGGCGGATCGAAGCAGAGCACGAAGGGGAGGAATGGGTGGAGGAGGAAAGAGCCGTTAGCGGATGCATGGAGATGATGGAAGGCCATCGATCCGATTATTGCCTATTTACCCTAATAATATTATTCGTGGATAATATTGTGGTGAGATTGGGTCCAGTTGGAGGTTAACCATAATCTAATCCAACATGGAAGTGGCTCGAACCAAATCCACTCTTTGTGGTCGATTTATTTCCCACATCATCGATCGGTCGGTCCGATTTGGTTTTTTTGGACTTGATATAGGTTTAATTTGATCTGGTCCAAGTTGAACCCGAATTACGCTCGGAAATGAACCAAGATCAACTCATTCCGACCCAACCGGCTTGGGTTAGCCGGGTGAAACCCAACCCAATCTCCTCTTCAGGTATCGGTGACTCTTCTCGTCTTACCACCAGGTGAGCAGTTGCCACTCTGCTTCATGACAACGAAATCAAAGGAAGCCCACTCCCTCCACTCAACCCCTCTCTCCTTCCTCTTCGTACCCTTCTAATAGCCACAAGGCAGACTAAGAAGACCAGAACGAAGAACAATGTCGACTTCGGGACGACACACCTTGCTCCTCTGCCTCTTCATTCCTATCTCATTATCATGTGAGGCTCGCCACCAGCATCACCAAAAGGAGTTGGGTTGTAACTCACGGCCTTGTCTTTGTTGTTTCAGGTGAGATCCAACTCGTACTGGTGAACCACTGCAAAGACGGCGTGTGGCCTGGAGTACTCGGCAGTGCCGGCCACAGCTCCCCGGAGGGTGGTGGCTTCCATCTGGGCGTCGGCCAGGAGGCAGTCCTGGACGTGCCGAGTGGATGGTCGGGGAGAATCTGGGGTAGGCAGGGTTGCTGCTTCGATGAAAACGGGAAAGGAAGCTGCGACAGTGGCGACTGCGGCGGCCTGCTGCGCTGCAACGGTACTGGAGGCACACCGCCGGCGACCGTGGTCGAGATGACGTTGGGGACCCACCGGTCTCCTCTCCATTTCTATGACGTGAGTTTAGTGGAGGGCTTCAATCTTCCGGTCACGATCGCTCCGGTTGGCGGAGGGAAGGGATGCGGCGGCGTGGCGGGCTGCCAGGTGGACTTGAACACATGCTGCCCTTCCAGGTTCGAGGTGAAGCAGAAGGGGAAGGTGGTGGGATGCAAGAGCGCGTGCTTGGCCCTGAAGACGGACAAGTATTGCTGCACCGGGGAGTATGGCTCGCCGGAGCGCTGCAAGCCCACCCTCTTCTCCCATCTCTTCAAGTCCATCTGTCCTCGAGCTTATAGTTTCGCCTACGACTCTTCTTCCACTCTCAACATGTGCAGGGCATCGAGGTATCTCATTACCTTCTGCCCTTGTGCAACCTAAATCAAAGTCACAGATGCATTCAGTATGATTGCCAATGCCTTCCATTACTAACATTGTTCTTGAAGCACTAAACCATGATCGCTTTACATAGACGTGCATGGAAGAGAGAGAGAGAGAGAGAGAGAGAGAGAGAGAGAGAGAGAGAGAGAGTTGGAAGCATCAAAATAATACAAATATAGAGAGAACGGGGAGACACGCATGAACAAAATCAACCAATCGATCGATCGATCACAAATATAGAAGAGGACAAAGTATGGGATTACACCACCACATAACTCGAGCTAAGACTAATCGCAACTCAAAAAACAAGAGTAATGTGATCTTGTGATCCTTTCTACAAACTTCTAACCTAACACAAACACGAGGATATGTACAAGAAACCAGAGTATCTCTTTGATTTCACCATCTCTCTCTGGTTCTGCTTCTCCCTTCTCCTAGTTCATATGATCTCTTCTTCTGCCCTCGTCAGCCAGCAGAGACATCAGGAGTAGTCTCTCCAGCAAACGAGCATGACGACACAGCGGCGCATAATGTAGAACCTTGACCTCTGTTCTTTAACCAGACTCGCCCACCGCCTGGAGAACGACTCCGCCATGCTCCTCCTCCCCGCGTCCCTCCTGCTTCCCTTCGCCGATAGCTTCCACTTCTCATCCATGTACAGCTCCATCTTCAGATCTAGATCTCGCGACAGCTAACGTGCCTGGTTATATAGATGGAAGGAGCAACAGAGTGTATGTTGATTGATTGACGCAGTGAGGGTGGCCTTCGAGCTAATCATCGTTTAACTAGTAGCAGAGAAGGAATTGTGAAAGGTATTGCTCGCTCATTCTGAGGTGAAATCACATGGTTGAGACAGGGAAAAGACTGGCGGTTTCAGTCTTCATACTTTTCAGCTCCCTACAGATTTGGCACCGGATGACACCTCTGCAGCTGATCAGCTTTTCATCTTTGTAGCTGCAGACCGGGATTTGGATCTTCCGGGAGGCCACCCTGGACACAGCGCATCACAGCCCCCAGCGTCCTCCCTCCGCGGCTGTTGTGCGGTCAAAGCAACAAGATAAAGGGGAAAAAAAAAGCAGGGTTTTGTGCTCTCGTCCTGAGACGAGGGACATCCATGCATGCGCCCTCAGTTCCGAAAACACCCGTACAGGTTTCTGCTTCCCGTAATCATAAGTACGTGAGTCACTAATTGTTCTTATGATCCGATAACCTGCAGTTTCGATACAAATGTCGACGCTCATCATGCATGCCTACTACACGTTGTGTGTTGTGCAGGGAAACAGTGGAGAGGGCAAAATTTTCAGTGGCGTAAAGCTTGTCCGCCATGTGGTATGAATAGACGCCATCGAAGGTGTTGTCACGGTGAAGGATACAGACAGGGCATGTGGTGGGCAGCTTCATTTGGCCCGACCTTATGGTGTGCGTGATTCAAGGCATCTATGGGGTGTCTCAGGTGAGACCATTGAGGGAGGGTTGGACATTAGTGGCACAAGCTAATGATTGGCTGCATTTGGTACTACTTTGGATGTGCCACAATGCATTTCTTTTTTTTGAGGTTTGCATAGAGTTTAATACTGGAAAATAAATTTACCATTTGTTCTATGACGAATTCTCGAGAAAAAAAAAATCATTTTTTAATTTTTTTTTCCCTAAGAAATGCCTTCTATTTTTAAAATTCTCAAACTATATATATATATATATATATATATATATATATATTCATAAGAACCCAAATAACCATAGTCACCTATTTTTTTTCTCCCTTTTCTTATGCACCGATCCATGGGGTGAATTACATCATGTTGTAGTAATTTTAGTAATATAAAAAACATAATAATAGAATAAAAACTATATTATGATTTTGTATTATGTTATAATATTTTTCTCAAATTGCTTAAAACACTGTAACATAGTATAAAAATATTTATTATAATATAATATATTAGATTATAGTATTTTTTGATATTAATAAAAAAATACTATAATATAGTATACAAATATTGTACCTGAACAGATTTATCCAATGGATCGATACATAGTAAAAGAGAGAGAGAGAGAGAGAGAGAGAGAGAGAGAGAGAGAAAAGATAGGTGACTGATTGTCAAATTAAGGATATATCAAGTATTAAGAAAAAAAATATTATTTAAATTTTTAAAAAATATGTGATACATACTTCTCGAAAAGAATCAAAAAAAAAATCTGAGAATTCGTCATCTGTTCATTCAGAGGATGATTTAAGGCAGGAACCAATTTTATTTTTATTCAATTGGAAAACCAGCAAGAACAATATCAAAAAGTCTAATCTGGGAGCTTGTGATGTGGGAATTTACAGTTCAAAATAAGGAAACCCAATTTTGACCGCAACAGTAGGCGGGGAGAGAGAGAGAGAGAGAGAGAGAGAAGAGACGTAGTAAGTTTCGATACACCACGACAAAATTCCAACCAAGCAAGCCCCAGAACACACGCGACCGATCCAGCGGTCAGCATCAACATCTTGGAAGATCGGACGGTGGAGGAGGGAGCTTCTGGTTGGGGAGTGGCCCGTCGTTGACCACCCACACCATCTTCAACCCCCAGCTGAGATGCAAGTCGATGTGGCAGTGCATGAGCCATGCACCTGTTCCGTACCCAAGTCAACGTCCAGCAACTAAAGAAACCACCAGTGAAGATAGTAGTATCTGTCACTTACCGGGGTTGTCAGCTCGGAAGCGAATGGCGAGCCATCCGCCCACCGGGACGCCGGCGGTGTTCTTCTCCACAGGGTCGACGAGATTGAAGTTACAAGGCTCGGTTACCGGGTCATAGTTTCCGAAGCCTTGTCCCACCACGTGGAAGTTGTGGCCATGGAAGTGCATCGGATGGTTCTCGATTCCTTGAATGCTGGTGTCCTGCAGCACCAACTCCACGCTGGTGTTGAACGGAAGCACCACCACCTTGGTTCCCTTGCTCACGAACGTGTTGTTGGGTGGAGTCCCCGTGTAGTTGAAGGGGAACGGAGGGATGTCCGGGAAGTCTGTGGTGTAGACCCCGTTCGACTGATTGTAGTAGTGAGCCTGGAGAAGAGCAGTGGAGGGGAACACAAAGGAGGCGTTGTTGACCGATGCAGCAAACTTGGTGCCATTGGGGCCTTGACAGGTTTGGTTCGTGGGACAGGGGTCCGTGCCGAGGCCGATCGTGAAGTAGAATCGCCGATCGACGGTTCGTGGTACGTCGGAGGGGTACCGATCATCCGCGAGGCTGCGAAGCTTGCTGGTGAAGTTCGTGACGTTAGCAGTGTCGTTAAGGGACGGAAGTGCCGGTCTCAGTAGCGGCAGCTTCGTGCTGGCTCTGTTCGGATTGTGGTATTCGAGGACGCCGGCCGTGGTGGTGTTGTCGAAGGTGCCCTGCCCGGTGGCATAAGGCCTCGCGGCGAAGAGGAAGGCGGCGTTGGGGAAGGTCGGCTTGGAATGCAAAAGCACGTTGGCGGTCTGGCCGGGGGTGATAACGAGGGCTTCAGCGTCGAAGGGCTTAACGTAACTGGCGTCGGTTTCCACGACAGTGACGGTGTGGTTGGCGATGCCGAAGAAGAGCTCGTCGTTGAGTGCAGCGTTGATCAGTCGAAGGAGATACGTCTTTCCGGGCTTCACCT
Organism: Musa acuminata AAA Group; assembly: GCF_036884655.1. Lineage (NCBI taxonomy): Eukaryota > Viridiplantae > Streptophyta > Magnoliopsida > Zingiberales > Musaceae > Musa > Musa acuminata. The sequence goes on along the minus strand of NC_088346.1, from coordinate 2,386,550 downwards.
TCAGCTTGAACGTATCTATCAAACATGCATATCATACCGTTAATCTAAACAGCATCTCGCTGTCGCCAAAAGTGTTACAAAGGGAATGACTCGGAATCCAATCACCTTTCCCCGAGCAATTATACAGGGGACCGGGGAGGCCATTGATCGTGTAAGCGTCGGAAACATTTGGCCCTCCGCCAGTCCGAAGAGCTTGGGCGATGACGGCCTCCGGGTCTGCATTGAACCACTCACCTGCATTGCCAAAAACCAAGCGATCAACCGCTCGTAAATCATGATTTAAGGGGGACTAGTCCGTCCAAGTCAAGATCTAGTGATTACCTAAGATGATGGGGACTTCCTTGTATGGTCTCGCAAACGGGTAAGGAACACCACGCTTGGGGAGGATGACGAGAGAGCCATACACGGTGGCCCTCAGCCAAGAGGCGTGTGCATGCCACCAGAGAGTGCCTCTCTGACCTGCAGTGGTGAAGTTGTAGACGTAGCTCTGCCCGGTGCGGATGGGGCACTGCGTGATGTACTCCGGGCCATCCGCCCACCCGCTCTGCACCTGCCGTATGCCGTGCCTGCACACGTACCCGTTCGAACTCATCAGACAAACGCAGCAGTAAGAGGCACTCGGATACGTAACTCGAAGCCAAGGATTTGGATACCAGTGTATGGTGATGTCACTGCGAACATGGTTCACCACCTTAACCACGAGACGATCACCTTCTCTGACGACGATCCTTGGCCCCGGGAACTGCCCGTTGACCGTCACAATGCTCTTTGTCCTGCACAACCTCGTCGCGTTCCGTAGGGTTATCTGCAACAAAGAAACATGCTGGTAACGAAGAAACACGTCGACTACATTAGCTTCCGCGGACACAAACATAAGCACGTTACACACATCAAACTTGTAATGCCTGGTAACACCAGCTGAGAGCTGTGCCGACGAGAATAAGATGCACACTGCAAGAAGGAAAGTTCTGACGCCACCCATGCTTCGTCGTCCCACAGCTTGCAAGTGGATGGATTGAAGGGTGTCGTGAGCGAGTTACGACCTAGATATTGGCAAGAACGCTATATAGGCAAGAAACGGTAAGAGACAAAATTCCTCGGGTTCTCTGTCGGGGCTGCAAAAGGCGTCAGGTCTACCTGAACTTTAGAGTGTTCACAAAGAAATATTCAAGTGTAATTGGCCTGCGCCATCAGTCGAATGTTGAGGCAGTATTCTATCAGTTGAAGAAGAGAGAAGGGGCATTTCTTGATCACAAAGACAGCTCTAAAATATTGGTTTGTTGGTTTTGGCATTGACTTAGAAGCATAGAGTTGTTGTCGTATATATCAACAGCCCCCACTCGAACTTGCCTCCAACTTCATCAACCCCTCACTGTCCCTCTCTGATAAATGGAATATGTGATTGGGGCATTAGCTTGTTTGCTTTGTGACCAAGAGATTACTCAGCACGCACTATTCTCTGGAATTCAAATCCCTATCATTGAACATGGAAATCTTGCGTTGAAATCTCAACTATTTCCATCTTTCGTTAGTTGAGGCAATAAAAAGAAGAGAGAGACTGCCATGCATATATATATACACACACAGTTGAAAACATTATGAACATCCCTATAAACCTAATTCTTCCACATATATTTTCACAAAAATTCAAATTAAGTGCAGTAGGTGAAGTTGCCCTTGTTTGAAGATGAATCGATGACATTATGAAGGGCATCCATGCTTCATTTTGATCATCTGCATGACGGTTCACCAAACCGGGCCTCATTGTACTTCTCTTCCTCCTCCTTTTAACTCCGACAGTTTTAGCATCAAAAAAACCTAAAAGAAGATTCTACCATGGATTGAGCTAAAAATGTTTGTGATTCATGTGGTAACTCCAACAGGTTTAGCATCAAAAACATGCATCAATAGTATGAATAAGTTGTTGCGTCGAGGTTAAGCCAGATTCGACTAGCTCACCATTTCCACGGAGGGTAAAGATAGTAGTAATATATTGAAGATCAGCGGTCAATCCTAACCCCTAAATAAGGTGCAAGAAAGCTGGCAAGAACAAAGCTGTAGATGATGTGTCCAATCATCGTCTTGTTCCTCCTGTCATCTTAAAATTGATGACATGCTTTTCTTGCACCAACACTTTCAACTTGAAGAACACGGAAACACCAGCAATCCACTTTATACTAATAGTTCAAAACTATTAAGTTAATGAATCTGTTATTTCACCAACCATATCTCCTGCATAATTATGAAGCTGATATACAAAACACAAAATTATCAGAAAGGTTTGGATCACAAGGAACTTTTGCCATTAGCATCCTATGAAAACACTACAGAATGGTTGACAATCATAAACATCAAGGTTTTCTATAAAAAATTCTTCTAATTCAGAATTATTTAGTCATAAACACTTAGCTGCCTAAATCTCACACAAATTTCCCATCAAAACTTCATGTTCATGTGGAGGATTCCAACTCACACCATTTCACTTCCAACTTTACAACAATGTAAAACCAGATGTCAAGAAGTTGCATCCCACCATTGTGTTCGGCTGTCATGAAAAAAAAATACAGTTTTCTCAGTCGTGTAGTCCAAGCTATCGAAGACCTTGACATATCAAGTATATCTCTCTTGAGCAAGATCTGGTCGCCTTGGGCCTTAACCATGACACTTTTGTGAAACGCAGTTTGCAAAATTTCATGAATCCTGCAACCATCAATCCAAAACTAAATGCCTAAAGGTGATCCGAAAATTAATATGCAATCAACAAGGCTTGTATGCATTGCATACTAGGGAGTGTATGTACCTGCATTTTCTTCACTCTCGAGAAGTTTAATCACAAGGTTGCCCCCTCGTCGAAGAACACCAACTTCGTTTGCATCGAGACCTGTGCTGTTGAGGTGTAACTCTGTATTGGAATCACCAGCTGAGCAAGGTAAAGGTACCTTACCAATAGCCAATGAGAGCGCGCGCATGCCAAGCTGACAGGATAGAGCAGTATCTTTTGCCGTGATCCCAGAAACTGTTGGACACATATCCGATAATATCACTGAAAAACCCCTTTCCTGAAAAGCATATATGTAACCACCAATGACTCATCTTCGGTTCCGAAGAAACTACTACACAGATGGAAATTCTTATTATTTGAGATACAAAAAAGGCGCCAGCAGACTCATGATTAAATTGTGATATGATATCTACAGCCACAGATGGACTCTCTTTTGTTATTTGAAAAGACAAAAAGAGGTGCTGATGGACTTCAAAAGCATGATATGACATCTAGAAAGTGAAAGGCACAGGAGATAACCATTACCCCTATGGTCCGACTTACATGAGTTATTTTCAAGACTGTAATCACAGGTTATTAACCAGGGCCTCAGGCCTCAATGTTATACAAAGAACAAAATAGGAAGAGATTGACTGAATACAAGAGGAGATCACAGTAACTGCAATAAGAAGAATATTGAGAAGCTGATGTTGATTGTAGTTTTCAGAAACCTAGATAAGGGCATTTAAGGCGAGAAATGAACGATGACAAGAAAACAGTCCATGGTTTCTCTCAAGATATTCAAATGTCAGGGGAGTTGAAGCATTTGTGTGCAAAAAACAGACCTAAAACACACTAAGATGCCTTATGATGTAATAATATATCATAGTAGCATGATCCACAGAGGTCTTGGTTCATAGCAATATCAACATCAACAATAGGATATAATTAAAATGCAATAATCATTGGTCAAATCAGATATCAACAAGACTTCTAAACTTCCAGTGACTTAAACAGGAGTCACAAAGGAAGTAATTTTAAGTTATCAATCTAATCCTCTTTGTAGGATTCCTTATCTTCCCTCCCTCCAAATGTTCCCAACATTATCGACACCCAATGACTTCAATTAGGGGGACAAACTACCTGCATTTGTTCAACAATTTAACTGGTTCACATATATAAAAGAAACACATCCATTCCATATGGATTGAGATTAAAAGAGAACAAACACCACATCCAGCTCTACAGAAGCTGCTATACCCGTCTAGGAGTTTCACCCATATCCCAATGTCAAGCTGTTCTTGTCCATAGGACCATAACCAATGCATATGTGCTGAAAATAAAATGGCATTTCGTGTCCTCTTTTGGAACAGTGCTGCTGTATATGTCTAAATATTCCTAAGTAGCTAATTCAAGTGTTCCCACCCAAATTGGATAAGAAACACTAGTTTTGCAAATCACTGAACAGATGAGAAGTACTGACACCACACTAATCTACAAAATGGAGTTGTTTTATATCCAAAATCCTCTCATTCATCCACTACATGGGCTACTGTATACATAGCTAATTTTCCTTCATCTATCTGGTTGCTCTTATTATGACTAAGACTATGTTGATGGAATGGTCCCACTGATATAAGGCATCAACCGCATACAAGTTTTTCAAAAGCAAGCCGAAATTAAAAATTCTGAGCAACTAGAGAATGTAATTTCATAACAAAATCTGCATTATTTTGGCACTTGAAAGATACTAAAAAATGAAAATCATCATGCAAGCCCAAAACTAAGAAACAAATGATACCTGAGGAGACATTGCTCTCACTTGCTCCTTCAACAGGCTCATTACATCCGCACAAACTGTTCTGACCCGAGAATCACAATGAGAAGAGGGAGCCTTCATTTTCTGCCCAGCAATAAAAAACAAAACGCAATAAATAAAAAAGGATGTCTACAAAGATCCATTAAACCATGCCATCAATCTAATCCATTTTTTCATCAGCATTTTCATAGATGTCCACAGAAAACCGAAGCAGATTCATGTAAGCAACCTTCAGATCAATACCCACGACCGCCCCACCCTTTTCCAGGGCACCCAAGCTCTGGCATGCCACCTAGCAACACTAAAAGATCACTTCTTTAGAACATTTATCGTGACAAAAACCTCATAACAGGACTATATTACAAACGTATTCCGAAGTGTAATGATATACTTTAGGAGGAGAAAATAAAGGAGGTAGCTTCCGAGACGAATAGAAGGAATCCCAGGGGGCGGTACCTGAAGCCAAGCACCGGGAGCGCATCCAAGATCCAGAACCGAAGCCCCCGGAGTTATCAGTTTATGCTGCTTCTGCATCTGTAGAAGCTGAGAAGACAAAGGGAGAGTATACAAAGACATAGGTTTTGATTCGAACCAAAAAGATCTCAACCAGGAGGGGTACGAGGAGGAGAAACCTTGAATGCTGATCGAGCGACATAGCCGAGGCGCTGAGCCTCTCTGTAGAAGAAGTCCGGAGCCCCGGCACCGCTCATCGTCGCCGTCTTCCCTCTTTCCCCTCCCACGGCGATGACAAGACCCGTCAGACCTGTGAGGGTTTGAGGAACCCCGCGATAAATGGGCCGGGTCGATGTGAGAGACTTACAGGCCATGACCCGACCCACATCTGACGTAAGAGATGGAAGTTGTGTACCGACATAAGCCAGACTCACATCAAGCAGATGTGGTGAGGAAGGGCAGTGCGAATCTCAACGTGCACCACATCTCGCACTCCCGTGAGTTAAGTCGAGTGTCAAAGCATCACCCACACCCTCCGATCGTGACTAAATTCGATCATCTAATTTTCGTGTCTCTATCCTATCCGTCCATTTGAGCCGAAGTCCAAATCACGTCTCGCCTCATTTGTTGTCGTAGTCGTAGTCATTGTCGCTGCAAATAAAATTCGCGGTACGCCTCGGGGCCGCTCCCCCTTTTCGTCGATACTACCCCAAAAACTCCCCTCGCATCTCCTCGTTGCCTCCTCAATCCAATCCCTGCTCGCTGCCCCATCTCTCCCGAAGGTTTCTTCCCATTTCATGCGCGACTTCCCGGAAAGATGAACTTCTCCGGCCTCGGGCGCTCCCTCTTACGATCGGTGCGTTCCCGATCACCCAAGGTACGGCGGTCCTCCTCCCCCCTTCTTGCCACTTTCTACTGCGAGACCTATCATTTTGTGCATGTAACTATTGGGGTTCGGTCGTTAAGGGTGCTCTGTCGGGTGGCTATGGCGCGCGGCCTGTGATTTCTAGCGAAGTGCTCCTGCAAAAACCTTGCATTGGACGCGATATCACCGCCGGTATAGGGCTTCTTAGGGGTTACTTGACTTCGGTGGGGGCCAATAAGGCGATCGGCGTGGGGAGCCATCTCTCGCATTGGAGGTTCCTGCTTGCGAATCCTAATTTCAGGCGATTCTTCTCTAGTGGCTCCCCCAAAAAGAAAAGTATTGACCTTTGGATGACATTTGATTTCTTTGTGCTTCTTCTTTCTTTTTTAGTCTGGCAGCTCTTTATTTTAAAAAAAAAATTTTTTTTTGTTATTTTTAGATTACGAGAATTACTATCCAAGGGATAAGAAGGAAATCCCCAAAGACTCCAGCAACAAATCAGATTCCAAAGGTATGCAACGTTCAAATTATAGTTTGTAATTCCAGATTCAGCTATCACTAATTTTAGAAAGAATTGTAATTTTTGGAGCGTCAGAGTTGGAGTCAGTTCATTGGCTGTGCAACTAATCCTTTTACATGGAAATTAGTTCAAATCCATGACTACAATTTGCCAAAAAATGATCATCATTGGTGTACTTTATCATGCCCTGTATGTTTGATTCTTGCAAAATTTCCTCATCTTCAATAAAATTAGTTCAAAGGGAAGATTATAGTCTGTCTGAAAAAGATCTTCTTTTGGTATGCTTCGACATATGCCATATGTCTAATCGATGCGCAATTTCAAGTTTTGTTCTATGTGTCAAAGAATATCTCCAGAAGTAGCCACTGGTTTTCTTTGTTAGATGTGTTTTCTATGTTTAGCAGGAACCTAATTCTTTGATGGTATGAGCAAGTTGTTGATGTATTGGAGCCTGTTAATTCGAAATATGTAATCCATGAATGTGAATGTGCACACACAATGAATTATCTAATATGGTAATGATGATGAAAAGGATGCTATGCACTAAGGATAGAAAAATTAGGTATTGTTGCTTGAAGGCATTGATATCTGTTTTATACCTGACAGACCTTGTTTTAAATGCCACTTACAATAAGTGATAAAAGCTCTCTGGTTCAAAACACACCAAGCAGAATAAATGCTCTTAGGATGAATTAAAAGAAACAATAGTATATGGAAGAGAAAATAAGAACAAAGTTTTTGTCCTGTTAACCATTCCCCAATTTCCCATAGCATTAGATCTTAATTTTCATTTTGCCATTCTTCTTGGGCCATTATTAATAGATCCACATTCATCAAGAAATATTACCAGCAAGCTTCTGGGAGTTATTGAACGATTGTACAATATGTGTCAGACGTATATATTATTTCTATAAGATGTGATACCTACATGTATCATCGTATTCATATTCAAGAAGCTTCCAGGAGTATGTAGGATTGAGAAATAACTGCCTGACAGTATATGTCTTCAAAATATCCACTTTCGTATAAACTGATGATCATCTATTATTAACACTATATATTCTTTATTTCTGTTCAGAATTTATGGTGTGCTTCAAGCAATTTACTTATTATTAACAGTATATATTACTCTTTTAATTATTCCCAGGGGATTCAAGCACAGAAGATCATGGGAATTTCCAGGAGAATTTTATGAAGCAATTGCAGAATTACATAGCTCCTCTTATATTTATTGGCCTGTTGCTTTCATCTTTTTCTGCTGGTACATCTGACCAAAAAGAGGTTAGACTTCCAGTCTAACCATCTAAATGCTTTTGTTTTTATCCAGTAAAAATTTCTTTTCTCTGTAAAGTGTTTTGGAAATGTTTTCAGTCATTTTCTGTTATTTGATTCTACACAACTTTCCTATGTTATGACGAAGTTCCAATAGTTGAAACCAAATATTTTGTTGCACTAATTTTCTGGAATCCCTTTCCATAAAATGATTAGGAGGTAATTATACATTTTTGTGTCTGGGCCTCTTCTCTATATACTGATACATAAACATCATTATCTCTATCTGAATCTTAGGAAGTAAGTGTCTCGGTCTTTGAGTCTTTTTCAGAAACGTGATTGCTTGGAAAATCTAATTATGCTGCCATCTTATTCCTATATTTCTTGTAGATCTCATCATAGTAACCTCCTGCAGTACTGATAGAAGTTTTGGCCTTTCTAATTCTTTAGGTCTAGGTGTTAGAAATACTTTACCCCAGGATCCAACTTCATGCTGCATGCTTGACATAAAATTAAAAAGATTTTTTTTTTGTAATTGTTAATACACTAATTCCCAAGGATTGGTCACTTACCACTATGAACAATTCTGCTTAGTATGCATCATATTATACTGTAGAACAGAAAAGTTTTTTTTTGTGCTCATAGGTTGCTTTAACTTGTGAGGCTACAAATATTGATCAACTTATGCTTATTTTCATTTTCCTTGCTTGGCATCTGTATTATTATAATCGGTAAAGGTGAAGTTATATAATCTTGTTTATCTAGCATATCAGATGACGTAACAGTATTTGTTTCTGGGACAGTGTTAATTAATGATCTCCATGAGTTTATTCACATTATTTTTTGAGGACTGAAGTATTGGTACCTAGTACATGCTACAAACACAAGCCATTGAGGGAATGCACCATCTTGGATTGGTAATCTTCGAAGCACTTTTCCATTCCATTTGTGGATGAGTAATGGAAAATGACATGGCATGTGTGTGCATAGTAAATTTAATAAAGAGCCAATGACTGACACATTTCGTCTTTTGGATTCTTTTATTTTTGCAATAATGAAGTGCCTTAAAATGTACTACATCCAAAGGTGTTCTTGGTTTTTACATTCCTATTTTTTTCTGTATAAGTTTCTGCTTTTATTCATCTTAGTTTATCAATAAAGCTGATTGCAAGCATCTTTAGTTGCTCTATTCGAGTTGCTCTCAACTTTGCTAAATTTTCTCTTGTATATTATCTATGTACTGATGATTTTTAGCAGTTTCTCTTTTTAATTGAGCAAGAGCTTTTCCTGCAGTTAGCATCGTTGTTTGTCAAGTTATGGTTCATAAGAGGGAGTTCAGGGCCTTTTAGGCTGGTTGATGCAAGAAGTTCTTGATATTTGCTGCAAAAATTGAGTGATATTTGATAGCCACTGTGGATAGACACTTAATTGTCGGTTACCTTTCTCGTGTCTGAAGTCCACTAGCACCTCATAATTTTTGTGATAGTTCCTGCTGTCCTGTTGAGTCTCAGTGCATCAAAAATTCCACAAACATGTGAGCTATTACCTTTTCTCATTCTAGTAAATACCATTTTTTATCGATCACATCAGCTCTTTTATATTTAATATGATTATTGGTTTCTGCTTTGCCATCTTGGAACGCTGATAAATGACTATTTGGTAAAAATTAGATTACAAATATATAATGTAGTACTTATATGTTAAGACTATGTTGAGTTCTATCATGGTAAATATTTCCCCCTGATGCAGATTCTTCTTTCTTGCAGATTAGTTTTCAAGAGTTCAGAAACAAGCTATTGGAACCAGGTTTGGTTGATCATATTGTTGTATCCAATCGATCAGTTGCCAAAGTTTATGTCAGGAGTGCTCCTCAAGCAAACAATCAGAAACAGGACAATGAAATTAATAGTCCAAAAACAGATGTTCCCAGCAGACGTGATCCTGGCAGGTACAGATACTATTTCAATATTGGAAGTGTGGATTCATTTGAAGAGAAGTTGGAGGAAGCACAGGAAGCATTGGGCCGAGATCCACATGACTATGTTCCTGTAACTTATGTCTCTGAAGTAATTTGGTATCAGGAGCTTCTGAAATTTGCCCCAACGGCCTTCCTTTTGGGTCTTCTGTACTTCATGGGGAAAAGATTACAGGGTGGATTTAGCATAGGGGGTGGTGCAGGAAGGGGAAATCGAGGTATATTTAACATTGGAAAAGCTCATGTGACCAAGATGGATAAGAATTCGAAAAATAAGGTAAGAATGCCAGGTGAAGATTTGTTGGTAGTTCTAGTTGTACTTTTAGCTTTCTATTGATCAAGTGAAAAGCACAGAGTTATTTTTTCTTGTTGTATTTGTCAATGATATTGAGTAACCAACAATTACATTTGTGTGTACTTGTTGCTCATCTCTCAATAGAAAGAACTGCTTGCAAGACCTATATTCTTTTCTCATATGTAATGGTGTAACTGTCCTTATTTCTCCCAATGTGTAAACCAGGTGTATTTCAAAGATGTTGCTGGCTGTGATGAAGCCAAACAAGAAATAATGGAGTTTGTGCATTTCCTGAAAAATCCTAAGAAGTATGAGGAACTGGGAGCTAAAATACCAAAAGGTGCCCTTCTTGTAGGTCCTCCTGGTACAGGAAAGACGCTTCTTGCAAAAGCAACTGCAGGCGAATCTGATGTACCGTTTCTGTCAATTTCTGGTTCAGATTTCATGGAAATGTTTGTTGGTGTTGGACCATCCAGGGTAAGAAACTTGTTTCAAGAAGCAAGACAGTGTGCCCCTAGTATAATTTTCATTGATGAAATTGATGCTATCGGTCGAGCAAGAGGTCGTGGAGGTTTCTCAGGTTCAAATGATGAACGAGAAAGCACGCTGAATCAGTTGCTTGTAGAGATGGATGGGTTTGGAACCACCTCTGGAGTGGTTGTACTTGCTGGTACCAACAGACCTGATATCTTGGATAAGGCTTTATTAAGACCTGGCCGATTTGATCGTCAAATTACAATAGATAAACCTGATATTAAAGGCCGCGAGCAGATTTTTCGCATTTATCTTAAAAAGATTAAGCTAGATAATGATCCCTCATTTTATTCCCAAAGATTAGCTGCTCTTACTCCCGGATTTGCTGGAGCTGACATTGCCAATGTTTGTAATGAGGCTGCTTTGGTTGCTGCAAGAAGTGAAGAAACACAGGTTACAATGCAGCATTTTGAGGCTGCTATTGATAGGATCATTGGTGGATTAGAGAAGAAAAATAAGGTAATTTTTTCTTCTACCTTATTGTTTTTCTTAAGAAAATGTTTCTTGTTTGTATTGACTCTTGTTCTCTTCAGATATGTTAAACCTTATTCTGTAGATTGTCTTCTTTTTTACCTTGTTACAAATATAAGAATCAAGAGTTAAACTTATCTTACTTAAAGAATAAGTGACGACATTTTGTATGGTTATCGTGCAGCAATTCGTAAATTTACAAAAACTGTCTATGTGTTTTGGATTTCATTAGCTATTTGATGACTTTGTTATGTGGAAAATGATGCCATAAATATTTAGTCATGCGGCTATTGAGCCATGGTGTTGTTTTCCTTAAGTGAGTATCAATATTCTTTTTAGCAGGTTGAGGTGGTGAGTTGATTACCGAACATGTTAGTATTGCGTGGTCTAAGAATGTCTTCACACATGAAAACTTATCTGTGCTTGTCTGTACTCTAGGTAATTAGCAAGTTGGAACGCCGAACTGTTGCTTACCATGAAGCAGGTCATGCTGTTGCCGGATGGTTTTTGGAGCATGCAGAGCCCCTCCTCAAAGTAACAATTGTTCCTCGTGGTACTGCAGCTCTGGGCTTTGCTCAATATGTACCTAATGAGAACCTCCTAATGACTAAAGAGCAGCTCTTGGACATGACATGTATGACTCTCGGAGGCCGTGCATCTGAAGAGGTGCAAAGTGTCCCTCTTGACAGATATGCTTCTTGGAATTTTTTTCTATTAATGAGTTTCGTCGATGTTAAATTCTAGATCTATTTTCTATTACACTTGAAGTAATTCATATAATCTTTGGATGGAGTCCGTGGCAAATTCTCTTTTGTGATTTTAGAGGTAGCCTCTTCACAAATGATTAATAAAAGCTAGCGGAGAATGATTGTATTGGTTGTTTCAGGTTTTGCTGGGGAAGATCTCCACTGGTGCGCAGAACGACCTGGAGAAAGTGACGAAAATGACTTATGCCCAGGTTGCAGTATATGGTTTCAGCGACAAGGTTGGGCTCCTCTCTTTCCCCCAGCGAGAAGATGGTTTCGAGATGACCAAGCCTTATAGTAGCAAGACTGGAGCCATCATCGACAACGAGGTGAGGGAATGGATTTCCAAGGCCTACGAGAAGACGGTTGAATTGATAAAGGAGCACAAAGATCATGTGGCACAGGTTGCCAAGCTGCTGCTTGAAAAGGAAGTCCTGCACCAGGAAGACTTGGTGCGGGTCCTGGGAGAGCGGCCATTCAAATCGAGTGAGCCAACGAATTATGACAGATTTAAACAAGGTTTTCAGGAGGAAGAGGAAAACAAGAGCAGCCTCGAGACACTTGACGACGAGGTCGTTCCTACATAAGCGTATGGTTTTCTGTAGTGTATTCAGATGCTACTTCTATAGATGCTTGTTCATCTTTCCGGATCCAAAATAAATGTACAAATCTGCATCCACATTCATAGAATAAAAAAAAAAGGGTTGGGTGTAACTTTTTTACTAAGTTAATGTACGTGAGGTCGAGATGCTCCTCCCCCTTTATGGTGGATCGATCCACATTGGATCAGCAGTTCTTCTTTTGGTGTTGATTTCACTTTGCCTTGCTAGTGATACAGGGTTTGGATGAGGCACGACCTGTTTGCTAATGCATCCTTCGATTACATAACCATCTGTCCACATATCCACTATTTTGGATTCTGTGGTTATGATCTTTGTCGACCTCTTCTCTTCTGAGGGAAGATGATGAAATGGATCTGATCCATGAATTGAAGGTGTTTTGGCCTTCTGCCTTGTGTATTAATTCAACAGGAGGCTTGTTTTTTCTCATTTTTTCTTTTTGTTTTCTTTTCTTGTTATTTGGCAAACGCGAAACATGAGATGGGGGCATAAGAGAAGAGGAAATGGTTTCCGGAGCAAAAGAACAAGCACGTATGGATATGACAATCCTCAACAAGGAACAAATCTTGGCTTCTTGAGGATGGATTCAATGGGGGTTTTGTTTCCGTTTGTTTTCTTTTTTTCACCAGAGAAAATTTACTTAATCCATATTGATTAATTTAGGAGATTTTTATTGATAATCTATTTTTACTATTTATAATCTCATTTTAATAACTTATATTATTTCTAAGATACCCTTCTACAAAAGTATATAAATACTTTAAATGTACCAATTAATTCCAACACTTTTTCAACCTATTCCATCTGACTTTTTTTTGTTTCTTTCTGATCTTGTTCTTTTTCTTTAGCTTTTGCAATCTCCTCTTAGTCGCTTTTTTCTTCTCCTAATTGTCGAAAATGGTCGGAGAGAATATAGTGATGTCGGACGAGAGTGATAGAATGTTTTTTTTTATAATAAAAGAATATATAAAAAATAAAACATAATAACTAAAAGATAATAGAAAAACAAATTGATAAGTATTAGACTCGCTTAGAATTATGAGAATACTCCCGAAATGAAACCTTGTACCTTCACATGTGGTATGTAGACGATGAAATCATATTATTGGAAAACAAATGAAGCATTCCATGATGAATTCATACCATGGAAACCTTGTACCTTCGTGTGACACGTGGATGATACAATCATATTATCGCAAAACAAATAAAGTCTTACTTCATGGAATCATACCATCACAAAATAAATGTGGCTTCGCACCAATGACACTCAAGGTAAGGAAAAGAACTCATTTCATCGATCCATTTTTGATTTATTTGCATTACAATATTCTTACCCCTTTTATAGGCTAAATTACAAGGAAAAAAATAAAAAAAATAAAAAATTATAATTGAATCAAATCAAATATATGATTTGATCTTTTCGATAATATTCTTGATTAATATGCTTATATTCTTATAAGATCAATCTTGATTATTAATTATGAATCTTCAATCATAATTATAATTTAATTGTTTTAAAAAATTCATATTTTCTTCTTCCTGAAGTAAAGTAGGAAACTATATCAAAATTATTAGTATGTTATCAAAATTATCACGTGACAATTTATGATATACAAAATAATCTTTAAACTAATCAAATTTATTTGAATAAAAGATAGATAAAATTAATCTACATCATAAAACCTCACCTCCAAGTTCATATAATTGAGATATGATCGATCTAGAACATTTTAACTAAACTAAGAACTATGATATCAAATATGATGTAGGATGATAGATTTTTTTTTTTTGATAATAGAGAAACATAAAGGAGAGGAATAGAATATAATAATAGAAAGATAATAGAAAAATAAATGGATAACTACTTAACTCACTCTAGCTCAAGAGAATATCCTCCAGATGAAAGTCTCGTACCTCCGTAGGTGGACAATGAAATGGTACTATTAGAAAACAAATAAGTAATATCAATAATATTACTTATCGATATGCTTCCATCCTTGTAGAGATTAATCTTCACAAAAAATTTTATCGTGATTTATAATTTTCAATCATAATCATAATTTATGTTTTTTCAAATCCTTTTGATATTTTTTTTCTTAAGTAAAGGAGAAATCTAGACGAGAATTATTTAGTATATTATCATGTGGTAACTCAAAAAAACTTTAAATTAATTAAATTTATTTAAATAAAAGATAGACAATATTGATTCAACATCATATCATATGGCTAGGATTGTGATATGAAAGGATGCTCATGATGGTTATATAAAGTAATAATAATCGAGAGATTAAACATGATTGATGATTGAGAAGTTATAAATATTAAAATTATTTTTTATTAATGTGATAGAGTTGACATAAACGTATCGACATTAGATTAAAATGAACCTATAAATAAAATAACATGAACCTATCAACACTAAATTAAAATGCGCATATTAAGCAAATATCAAAATTTTATTATGGAGCAAAATTAGTGATGACATGGATACGTCTTTATTGCCACGTCCTTTTACAAAAAAGAAAAAATAAATCACCTTCTCCACAATTAGGAGCCAAAAAAACCCAATACCAAGCAAAACAAACTCACGAGAACAGACACGAAAAGGGCTTGGGGAGAAGCCTCCCATGGACGAGCCGAATCCAAAGCCCTTGAAGTCTAGCATTTGGGAAGATCCGACGGCGGAGGTGGCAACTTTTGGTGAGGAAGGCTTCCATCCAACACCAACCAGGCCATCTTCAAACCCCAGCTCGTGTGCACCTCCAAGTGGCAGTGCATGAACCACACACCCGGGTTGTCGGCCAGGAAACGGATGGCCACCCAGCCGCCGGCCGGCACCCCTACTGTGTTCCGCTCCACGGGGTCCACCAGGTTGAACTTGGCCGGGTCCTTCGCCGGATCGTAATTGCCGAATCCATGCCCCACGACGAAGAAGTTGAAGCCATGGAGGTGCAGCGGGTGGCTCTCTGCTCCTAGAATGCTGGTGTCCTGCATCACAAGCTCCACACTGGTGTTGAAGGGGAGCACCATTAGCTTCGTCCCGTTGCCCACCAACGTGTTGTTGGGCGGAGTCCCTGTGTAGTTGAACGGCGTCAGCGGGGTGACGGGGAAGTCCGGCGTGTAGACGCCCCTCGACTGCCCCAGGAAGTGCGCCTGCAGGAGGGCGGTGGTCGGCAGCGCGAAGGAGACGTTGTTGACGGTCGCCGCGAACTTGGTGCCGTTTGGCCCCTGGCACATCTGGTTCTCCGGGCAGGGGCTCGAACCGAGGCCCACGGTGAAGAAGACGTGCCGGTCGACGGCCTGCGGTACATTTGCCGGGAACCGAGCCGTCGCCAGACTCCGTAACTTGCCGGTGAAGTTGGCGAAGAAGGAGGTGTCGTTCAGGGACGGAAGGGTGGGTTTATACAGTGGGAGCTTACTATTGAAGCTGGCCCGGGACGAACTATTGGGATTACGGTACTCGAGGACGCCGGCGACGGTCGAGTTGTCGAATGTGCCAGATCCGGTGACGTATGGGCTGGCGCTCATGAAGAACATGGCATTAGGGTAATCAGGCTTGGCGCGGAGGAGGACGTCGGTGGTTTGGCCTGGTGAGATGAGGAGGGCATCACTTTCGAAGGGCTTCACGTAGACAGCGTCGACATCGACGACGGTGAGGGTGTGGTTGGCGATGCCGAAGAAGAGCTCGTCGTTGAGTGCAGCGTTGATGAGGCGGAGCAAGTACGTCTTCCCCGGTTTCACCTTCAGCTTGAACGTATCTGCATGCATGCATGCATGCGGCAGCGTGCCATCCAGTCTTAGGCGTGGGATGCTACTCTCTCTCTCTCTCTCCGATATATATATCAATCACTTGATTTTAGAGCTTTGATACCTTTAGCGGAGCAATTGTAGAAAGGACCAGGGAGGCCATTGATGGTGTAGGCGTCTGACACATTCGGTCCTCCACCAGTCTCAAGTGCCTGGCTGATGACGGCCTCCGTATCAGCCTTCCACCACTCCCCTGCATCAAGACTAATGGAGTCAATCTATGGCGTCCAAGCATCAAGCCGAGGCTGGTGATGGAAGAGCTCGAGATTACCCAGGATGACGGGGACTTCTTTGTAGGGTTTGGCGAAGGGGTAGGGAACCCCCAGGTGGGGGAGGACGACGATGGGGCCGTAGAGGGTGGCTCTCAGCCACGAGATGTGGGCGTGCCAGAAGAAGGTGCCTCTTTGGCCCACGATGGTGAAGTTGTACACGTAGCTGTGGCCGGTTTGAATCGGGCATTGGGTCACATAAGCCGGTCCATCGGCCCAACCACTTCGCAATTGCCGAATGCCATGCCTGTTTTCTCGAATATTATCGTGCAACGATGGGTCAATTAGAGGCTAATAGATTAAAGCTTGTGGGCTTCGGTTCAGCACAGGAAAGGAAATCCGTACCAATGCAAGGTGACATTGTGCTCGACATGGTTAACCACCTTAACGACAACTCGATCGCCTTCTCTCGCCACTATCTTTGGCCCCGGGAATTGACCATTGACGGTCACAATGGACTTGGTGTGGCACAGTCGTGTTGCATTTGCCATTTGGATCTGCATGTTACATGGTATCGGGATAAGAATAATCTTCCTTACAGTTGCACTGCAATGGAGGAAAGCGAGCTGAGAACACACATCGAACTTGTAATGCCTGGTTGGTGGGGCGACTGCGGCGTCCGAGAGAGCAAGCAACGCGATGCATGAGAGAAGGAAGGCCTTCACGAGGAGGTCAGATGACGAAGAGGCCATCGTTGTTCCTACGGTGAAGCGGGAGAGATGACAGAGAGGAAAAGGATGCTTAATTGGTGGGAATCCATGAGAAGCCAGGAGAAGTATATATAGGTGAACAAGAGACGCAGCATCGGCCTCGTTTGCTGAACTGTTTGGTGGACGACACCACATCGAAGCGATGCTGGTCCATGTTAGCTTCAGAGTATAGGCAAAGTCAACTTACATACATACATACATATCGTCTCTCCGGACTTCACCTTGAAGTTATATTGGTGACATATATATATATATATATATATATATATATATATATATATATATATATATATATATATATATATATATAATTTCTTGATTACCTTCATGAAAATTGTTTATACATATAATATTTATTTACAGGCAGGTAGATGTGGTATCGAAATCAAGATATTGGTGATATGAGGGGGTTGGTAGTTTCAAAGGCGGAGAGAGATGTCCGAACATACTTCACCTAAGTTTTCAATTTATTATTCTTCTTTTAGGGTCACAATGACCTCCAACTGCCAACTCCAAACAAACTTAACCAAGAAGATACTGATTAGAAGATTTCTGAAGTATATGCTTCTCCTTCTCTTTGAAGTCAGATCACAGTCAGCTGCATTGACCACGGGTTGGATTCAACTCAGAATCAAATCGGTCAAGAACCGAAATCAGATCAATGATTTTAAATTGAATCAGAATCAGGTTCCGTTCCTGTTCTTAAACTCTGGAATCGAAACCCAAATCAAAATTTCAAAACCGAAATCAAAATTGATGATTCTAAATCAGTTCCAAACCCCTACACATGACAAGTTTATCACTTCCTTGGTTTAATAACGATTCGAGCCACCATCATAAAATTCCGATTCCAAGTTCGATATAACTGAGGACAAGGATAAGCAAGACTACAGGGGACACCCATGCCCCGTGCAAAATGTTCAAACCCAGCCATGAAGTTGTGAAGACATTTCATCATATGGCAGGCATAAAGCAGACTCTAAAGCAATTTGAAAAAGTGATTGAAGAGGAAATGGTCCATACTTCTCTACAAGCCAATAATCGTACTATCCGAATCCATATAAAATGCCACAAGAGTCTAGTTAGCACAATTTGCCAACATTTATCTTCGTCCAAGTAGTGGAACTTAAATAAATGTACTTCTCATCGTTTCCGCTTATAGGTCTTCCATTGCTTCAAGATGTAATTTATCACTTCTGTAAGTGTTGCTTTCCGTTCTGCTTTTGAGTTCCAGAGTTCTGGGATGGGATATCTACCACTTGGATTGTACTCGTTCATCTCGAGTAGGGCTGTAGTTACAGCTTTGTAGACTGCATCACCCAATTCCTCCTTTAAAGCTCGTAATTTTTCATCATCCTCCTTTATAAATTCCTGCAACAGAATATCAATGTAAGATACGCTCAAAGAAAGTGAAAGCTAAAGATAGAGAACATTAATCTCTCGAGAGATAAAGAATAAAAGAATAAACAAGAACGGAAACTAAATGCACATGCAGCAGGATGACAAGAACGGAGAAATAAAAGAGATTAAGCCCCCTAAATTCCAATCTAGTTATGAACCCACCAAGTTTCCCAGGTTACCACAGCTGCAAGAAAGGTTAAAAAAACAAACAAGAAAACAAAGTGGGAAAAGTTAAAAAAATAAAAATATTATATATCAGTTCCTGTGGTATCCATGTCTTCAGCAGAAAATATTAAATTATGGTTTGGGCAGTCAAAGAAAAAATAATTAGTTATCCAAACCTGAGGCTTTCCATCTGTGTCAACAATTTTGAAGGGATGCCATTCAGGTTTCTTCAGTTCATGTTGCCAGTGAGAGCAATACTCTGCAGCTTTGATTTCTGCTTCATCTTTTGAGAACCTCTGCTTGCATGCAGGAAGAAACGGTCCATCATCAAGTTCACCCATCCTCTTGATGGCAATTAAAGATCGACTACCCAGCAAATCTCCCAGACCCTGTATATGTCAACAGATTTGTGATTATATCCCACAACCCAGATAATCCATGTAGATGAAGACAAAAAAAGGAGATATATACTACTATACAGAGGTCCAATTTGGAAAACAATATTCTGAAGCTAACATGGTTGTGGAAGTCATACTTGTATTAGCGCTTTACGAGCTTCTTGTAGCTCGTCATTGCTCATTCGTTCTTTAACAACCAAAGTCTGATTCAAAGCCTCCAAATCGTCCATTTCTTCAATTTTTTCTTTAAGCTGCTCGCTCATCTCATCAATTTTTTTCTTCACCGTTGCATCTTCGTCTCCTTCCATATGCTTCATAATCTGCAACTGCCCTTTCAACTGTTGTATTTCCAGTTCTAGCTTCTGCTTTTGATCCAGCTGTTTTTCCAGTTTAAGTATTTTCTTGAGAGCAGCCTCCTTTTCCCTCTGTTGAAATCAGTTCCAGACATGTAAAAACACTATTCCTACTGTGAAACAAGTATTGATAGAGAATTCCTGCTAAAGCAATCTAACTGAGAGCAAAACACCTTGTGATCTTCAAGAAGCTTCAACACATTTTCATCAGCTTTCTTCTGTTCCATAGTTGCCAACTGAAGTGAATTATTCTTCATGGCATTCTGCACCAAAATAACAATTCACTAAAAAGTACATATAAGAGTTGTCACAACAGTGATATCATGATGTTTCTCCCCGTCTCAGTTAAACGTGTGCTATTTTTTTATTCAGACAAATATCTGCCAAGCAAATTTTTTAGAAGTGGATGAACAAATGTTATAATTTGCTTTGCGTGGCATATGATGGCCTGACTCATTACTGCAACTTCCAGATCTGCATAGGTTAAAATTAATTAGAATCTAACGCCGTGTAAAGGAAAATTTTTGGATTGATCGTCAAAATAGCTAATGTTTTGCATGTGCTCAATCAAAATACCAAAGATCCCAAGACAGTCTTATTAGTGGTGGATTCATAATGCCTGAGTTATCCCATAATATATTGAAAAAATAAATTAAATAATACCAGGTTATGTAATGTAAACATATCATCGAGATACATGCTCTTAATAATCCCAATGAACACATCCTACATGTTTGATCCACCAATCAAGTCGCACACACAACTCTTCAGCAGCTAAGACATAACCAGCGTCTCTGCTTACAAGGATAAGTTTGCCGACATCGATCCTCCCCAAAAGCCTCGAACACCGGACTACTCTTTTTTCTGTAATTCATTTCTGACCAACAAATGGATGGAAACCGCCAATCTAACATGAAACCAACACAAGCGGTCCAGCTATCTATGTAAATCTCAATAATGCTACCTAGCTGTGGCAACTTACTGCAAAATACTCCATGTACTAGAATAGATTGGCATGTCAATCCAATATTACATTTCAAGTTCAACAAAGTCAAAGGAGCTTGCCAATCAAACAGTTTAAG
The DNA here is from genome assembly GCF_036884655.1 of Musa acuminata AAA Group. Taxonomy (NCBI): domain Eukaryota; kingdom Viridiplantae; phylum Streptophyta; class Magnoliopsida; order Zingiberales; family Musaceae; genus Musa; species Musa acuminata. The sequence continues at coordinate 2,366,034 of NC_088346.1, read as the reverse complement.
AACATGAATACTATATATTATAAAAATATTAGATGTGAAAAATTCTTACCTTTTGTCTCTCATCGTCAAGCTTCCTTTTGTCAACATCATTTTGAGCAACCAGCTTATCAAGTTGATTGCGCCTCATTTCAAGCTCTTGTCGCTTGGAATCCAACTCCGACCTTAGCTTTTCGTTCTCAGTAAGTATCTTACGTGAATGATCACGAGCAAGGTGCTGCATTTTTCGAATTTCTGATGCAACAAGGTGTGTTATACAATAAATCATAGATCATGATCCAGTGACAAGAAAAAGGACATGAACAAGCTAAGTGACTGATCCAAATAAGCAGCTAATTATGTGCACACATGCTGATTTAAAAAAATTTGGGCAACATCATTCTCCAAGTGGTAAATTCTAGCTTCATATATCAATATACTCAGATAGCAGAAAAGAATAATCATTTAGTTGCCTCACTCACATAAGAAAGATACATCTGGGCCACATCATTCTCCGAGTGGTAAAGAACCTAGTTCAGCTGACTCATCTTTGACCAACGACATTAGATCACTATAAACCAAGCTACAAGTTCTTTTGGTATTTTACCATATCTTACAAATTGACAATAGAGGTACAATCATGAGATACACTACCAGTAAAAGAAATAACTAAGCTGTACTATAACATAGCATCAAGCCAAAGTTGTGTGCCACAGTGTTTATTTATCCTTTAATATTTTATGACGATGTGTCCATGCTATAAAGGATTGATATTTCTGTTTGTAGTTAAATCAACCATCCCGAACAGGATCAGAAAGCCTTTAGCCATGTAGAATACACTTGACAATTGAGAATTGGCATAATTATGGTGCCCGAAATTTGCAAAAGAGCAAAGGACCATACGAACCTTCATTATAAGCTTGGAGCAAGGAATCTCTCTCTTCCATCATTTTATCTAGCGATATTGTAGTTTCATTGTATTTACACTCTAACTCCTGTAAATGCTTGTTTTTCACTTCAATCTGGCTTGCTAAATTTGCCACAAGCCGATCTGTTTTGCGGGATTCTTCTGTTGCAAGATCAGCAACAGATTTCAGATCACCATTTTTTCGTAAATAATCACCAACAGGACCAGCAGAATTGTAATCATCTGCTCTTGCCACCCAACCATAAATATCAGAACCTCGTTGTTTTTTTTCTAACCAGTTCCTCTTTCCATAATGCTCCGCTTCAAAATTATTTTCAAAAGCCATTGCATCTTTAAAACCAGTCCAATCTTTGGTGAAATCCATGATAGCAATTCCTGTGTGTCCTCTATGGTTCCATAACGGATGAACTTTTAATGGGTGAAATCTGGAAAGCTGCTCCTTCAGTCTGTTTCCACTCTCACCTACATATTGTCCATTCTTAAATTCAGTTGGAACATTAACTACAACACCCATCCAGGGCCAAACAAACTGATCTTCTGATGTGCTTTTAGAAGGCTTAGGCTGGAAAACTACCAGCTGCTCTGATGAACATGTAGTGTCAGTGATGTCATTGTTCAAATATTTTGCCAAGGCACGATGTGTTGCCTTCACTTTTCCCTTCCTGTTGGATGCACCGATGCCAGTTGCATGCTGAAGCAAATCCTTGTAGTTGTAGTCCTGCTTCTTTTTCCCAGCACAAAAGGGACATCTGCATGTTTTGTCTGTGTTTCTCACTATAAACTGTCCTGCTTTAAGCCGAAGGTAAATTTTCTCCTCATACTCTGGAACGTCAGAGTCACTGATATCAGATTCTTCTGAACTCGGATCCATCTGCTGAAGGAACTGAAAAATGAAAAAAGGGCAATTCAAAAAGAGAGTGTCAAGAATAAATTATACACTTGAACAATGGTAAGCATTAATAAATAATATATTAAGGATAAAAGAAATGACATGTAATCCTGAAGAAAGATTCATTGGCCAGCGAGCAATAGCAAAATGATAAAGTGCAAAAATTTGAGTGGAGACAGAGAAACACAAGATCCAAAGTAGACACATAATCTAAAGAATATGAGACAACATAGACTTGAGAAGCAAAATACCTGATGTCAGGATAAACTAGTTTGATAGTGATGCAATATAAAGGCAACAACTCAAAGCTTACATCTCAATACCATCATCCAAATTCACAGAACTGTCAAATGAACCTTGATAACCACCAATTCACTCAAGAACAAAATGACCCATCACTACATAACTACACAGATAGTTCCACTTCCCTTCCCTTCTCAATCATCAGCATTCACCTACAGTAAAATCACCTATGAGCAGCTGCACAAGCCAATCCTTAGTTGCAAAATATGATGAATCTCCTTGCAAATCCAACCCATGATAAGAAGTCATTTACCATGACCTTGGGAGTAATCTACCACAAATTAGGGTAGCAAGTCTGGCTACAATACGGCATATGTAATTCTCATTGCAAAGTCTAGCAGTTTGCGGGGTATCAATGACTAGGAATCAGTTTAAGATGTTAAATTGTGAGAATGTTCAGATAAAACGTTAGAGAGACTATGAAAGCTCATAAAAAATAACAGACAGTAACATATATACTACCAGCAATGATACAACTAGATGACATAGGTCAATATCTAAAATATGCAACAATCTCCGAGACATTTCCACTGCTGTACCGGTTCCTGGACAGACCAGTTCGTACCAGGTATACACTTGGTATGTACCAAAGAGGAAGAGGAAGAGGAGGAGGAGGAGGAGGAGGAGGAGGAAGAGGAAGAAAGAAAAGAAGGCAGTGGAGGAAGAGGAGGAGAAACGGGAAGGAGGAAGAGAAAGGAAGAAAAGGAGGCAGTGGAAGAAAAGAAGGGAAAAAGGGAAAGAGGAAGAAAGAAGAGGAGGCAGTGCACCACATGATCATGTAATCATCAAGAACACAAAAGTCACACAAGTGTCAACATAGATCATCAGATTCACCCTCTAGGTGATGTGGGATCCTAGAGGCATTCTGGACTAGTATGTTGCTGCCACCTTCGATGATGTAAATCTCCACCAGATCATGGTTCACTATGACAAATAATAGTTACCATGTAACCCAACCACCAGGACTAGTCATTGTGCTAATATCATATTTGTCACAACTAAAGACCTAGAATGACATAGGTCAAGCCCGAAAAAAGAGCACTCAGAATTCATTCTTTGGATGTGAATAACCCAAATACCATCTAAAACCTTATTTCATAATCAACCTGGAACCATGTTGAGGTATCATATCTATTCACTAATAGACCACCTACTTTTGACACGAAACATCCCAGTGAACAAGGCTTCAACAAATATGGGATATTGAATCAATTTATACAACCTTATACCAACAATTGAAGAGGCCATTTTCATCAAACTCTTTACACTTTGGCCATAACAAGCAAGTAGCAACCTCTTACCAGTCTATGTTTTTTTCTTTGGCCCAAATGACAATTGGACAAATTTTGAGGCGTATCATTCATCAGAACTTCATTGGACAATCAGCATAACTTACAATTGACTTATAACTAATTCAATCTATTACACTAACTGAAAAAATTTGATGCCAAAAGTTTTACAGAAGATATGCATCTTAAAAAAATTAAACCGCATTGCTGCTCATTACTCACCAAACTAACAATATAAATAAAGATAACAGAAAATAGTAGAAAAACATAAAGTCATTTGGATCAAATATAAGTTTTAATGTTATATGAATAGATCTACGGTTGATTCTACAGTCATCCAAAATGAATAGATCTGGGTTGCTACTTCAGATGTACTAGCTTTTGATTCTTGCATATGCAAGTCCTTGGTCAACCTAAGTTAGTGAGAATTGTAAATCCCAATAAGAAGGGTTTAAAATAAATGAAAAGGACAGATTAAAAAGAACATATAGGTGTCCGTTGTGGTAGAAGGAAGATTTTTGACATTTTCTACTAGCATCAACCTACCTAGACCAGACTATTCCTTTGCAAAGGACAATAAACAAACGAGAGATCCAAAATATAATGTGGAATTATTGTTTTACCAAGATATCATCTATAACTGATCAAACAAGACTAATTCAATAACATCTCTACCGAATAGGATTCACTCTCTCAGCATAACAATGCATGGCGGAAAACAGAGGAAGAAATATATGATGGAAAACGGTCTTTAACAGTCATATAACATGGTGATATGTGTTAATTAAAAACGTCATATATAAAATTACAGCATCTGTTCAGCACCTTACACTTCATAAAAGCTTGATCAAGCAAACCAGATTTAACTTAGTTCTCACTATGGAAGCATAAACATCTAGAAAATATCATCGCATTACAAAAGAGGATACCTAAACAATAACTAAACAAGTCAAAACACATTCATGAGAACATGTTTCATTGTCTCAAATGCAATCCAACAAACATATTTGCTCAATGGCAGTATAAATTAGAATGGAGAAGCAAAAACACTCAAGAGAAGGTGCAATGGGCTCACTATAAACCCATCCGGACGTAACAATTGGATTCTAGAAGCCCAACACGTCTATCCAAACACACACAGACAGCAAAAGATCCACTACAGCAGCATATTCCAGTTGCATATTATCCGCAAAACCACTTATACGCCCGAAAAGTAGAACGATCGGAGGCAAGAAAAGTGAAATAGAGGATCAAAGAAAAGAAGGCACTACCACGAGCGATAAAAAAGCAAAACCACAACAAGACCAAGTTGTTGTATAACCATGGCCGAGAGCAAAAACCCTAAACCGCTAAACCCTACGGCAGGGATCTTTTCTCTTACTTAGAGAAGAGATGAACGACCGAAACGCGCAGCCCTAAGCATCAAACATCTCGGAAATTAGTTGAAATCAAGAAGAAGAGGTAGGTGATCACCGGCTCTAACCAAAGGACAGGATCGTGGGGGGAGGACGGAGAAAAGGGAGAACCGGAGAGAGATCCTTCGGGAAACTAAACTGAATCAAGCATTCAGGATATAAACATCGTTTTGGGGATTAAACGGAACGGGAAGAGAGACGCATGCCGTTCCGTTCCGTCCCGATCAGCATTCTCAAAATACGAAAATGTTGCCCCGGGGAAGGCAAAGAAGGGTAAGTGATGGTTGCTCTAAGGATAGCAGGCGCTCGGGGAATGAAGTACGTGCTTTGCACGTGAGGTATCCAAGATCGGTCGTTCGAGTGTCTAGAAAACCCAATAAAACGGGAAAGGTCCATTCTGGAATCATCTAACGCACACCACTTGAATGGCGACGAAATGAAAGGTGTTCAAGGGTCTTCCTTCGCGGGTGTCAGATTTATAATAAAAATTAAATAATAAAAACAATAATTCAACCAATTAGATGATTGGCTGATGTTTTTGACAAAAGATTTTCTTTTTCTTTTTGTGACGATACAACAGACTTTGATTCCATAAAATAAGTTCTGCAATTGCTAAAGGATTCAAATCAAATTGTTATTCCAAATCTGCATTCAAATCAAATCCCTTCTTCCAAAACCCATATAAGAAGAAAAGTCATCAACAAGAAGCCCCAAGTCCCACTCATTTTGGAGTCAAGCTAAATTGTGGGAGACAATACAGGTATCATTGAGCAAAACGGGAAAGTAGAACCAGCTTTATAACATTTCCCTGCCACTGTTGCCTCGTTCATAGTTTTACAAAAGATTCTGCCACACAAGTGTTGAAACATGAACAAATCCAGCGTCTTATGCAGATGACTTAACCGTAGCAGACTTGATAATGTCCACAAATTCTGGCTGTAGACAGAAAGGAAAAAGAAGTCAGAAACCAGATTGGGAAATCAAAGTGTAGCAGAGTTATAGAAGGGCTGATCATTTTTTACAGCCAGGTATGATCAACTAGCCATAAGAACATAATCGAGAAACAGCAAGCATGAACAATGGACAAGTTTTTGTAAGGTGGTGCAATTCCTTCCTGGTCAGAGGACACCATTCATTTCAATTGTTTCTCTAACAGCAGACTGCCTTCAGTACGATATGCTTGCTTCATTCATTCAAACAGGTTGTTTTCACAAACAAATGTGTCGTGTCAATTCCATCCAAGTGTGCATATTCAATTAAATTGGCAATGTCGACTATGCTGATAGACGCGAACAAATCCAACTGCCACTTGTATCAAGAAACACTCTTCAGCTGCAGCATAGTATAGCTTAACCGGTGATCAGGAGTCAAACTCTCAAAGGCCCAGAGATTTTTTTTTATAAATTCCTATTTTATAAAAAGGATAAAAGAAGAGTGACGTCAGACAAACCTTCAAGGAAGCTCCACCAACAAGAAACCCATCAACATCAGGTTGTGCTGCCAGTTCTTTGCAATTGGCTCCATTTACAGAACCTGCAATTATCATGATGGACAATTAACAGCTAAAATCCAGCAATAATCTTTATAAAGAAACAATATTTCACAGATATACACCATAGAAAATTCACTTCTCTGACAATCTTGACATATTGCATTAAATTCAACACGTTTGAAAATGTAATAGTTGGCTTCAACAAAAAGCTGAAGTCCACCAGTTAATGCAAAAATTGGTTTACGTTTGAGAAATATGACTTTTCTAGACAATTTGAAAGATGTACCTCCATATATAATCCTAGTTGATGCAGCAACTTCAGGACTCACATTATCATGAAGCAATTTCCTTAGAGCTGTGTGTACCTGGTATATTTTCCACATGATGGTGAGAAAAAATGTGCTAAAAATGATTTAATGAAGCTATACATAATGTGATATGTGTGTGATTATGTTAGTGGTACATATTTTGGTGCAAAAGTTTGATACCATAGCAAGGTCCATAACATCTTGTTTCAGAGTTAAAATAAAAAGAACCGGAATCAGTATGAGGATACAATAGTAGCAACCTTTACAATGGACACACAAAGTGTTTATATCTTGAATCACAATAGGTATATGCGCTAGGGAAACATTAAACTAAAACAGTGTCCATGTCCATTTAAAATAGAGTAGAGAATTCCTACTAGAAAACAGAAAAAAGAAAATGTGCAATTTAAATTACGTAGTATATTTCACAAATGAATAAAGCAAATTTGATTCCTATATGCACTTGAAACCTTCATAACTCCTCAGCAGCAGGAATACAACATCTTACTAGCAGATATCAAACATTAATAACCGTTGCATTTAACATAACAAAAAATGGTAAGAAATGATAGGATACAGTTAGTTAATTATCACTAGCATCAACTGATAACACAACCTAAACAACTGAAGCAAATTTGGTTATCTCTAGTTTATCTTGAATCGAGTAACCACAAGAATTTTGATAATGAATACTGATGATAAATTATCATGCCAAGTAGGATAAAGAGTTACTATATCTATCACTCACTTGGATAACATATTATTGTCCAAAAATTTAAGGTTGATGAAACAAGATACAGAGTCATCAGGTATCACATAACACACCTCCTGAGCCTGAGTGGGGGTTGCAACTTTGCCAGTTCCAATGGCCCAAACTGGCTCATAGGCTAACACAACATTGCTCCAATCGGATATCCAGCCTGCAAGAAACAACTCCTTTAATAGTAACCATTTGTGACTTTTGACATAAAAGTTCAAATTCAGATTATGATCCTTGAAAAAGTGAAATGAAGAACTGAAAGTTAAGAAACAGATCTATTCGTATAGGAAAAAAGAAAAGAAAATGGAGAAATAACATGGAAATGATGCAGTGGAAGATAAACCATCACAAGTTACCTAGTCTACCAGTTCAACAATAGCTAGATATACAGTTTTCCCAATGATGCAAAATGATAACACAAAAAGTAAATATCTGCTAATAATAAACAGTTCATAAAGTTATAAAAAATTAACACTCGCATTGCCTGCAATTGCTTTTGTTTGTGCAGCAACAATATCCATAGTTGATCCTGATTCTCGCTGCTCTAGTGTCTCACCAACACAGGCAATCACCTTTAATCCTTGAGAGAGTGCATATGCAACTTTGTCTCCCACAAACTGCCATTGATGAAGCAAATACATATCATGCTGAATAACTGTGTTACAAAACCTAACTGAGACCAAAAGAGTTCTAATTTATTGTTGAGGTACAATATTGACACTCACATGCCACCTATTAGGAAAGATTCTAGTCTATGCATTGAGCTGCAGACCTTGATGAAGACAATAATCCTTTGAGTTGGGAAGATAGATACTCCAGTTAGTACCACATAAAAAGAGGAAGGATATTTATGTTATCATCAGGGCTAGATTGGTTCACTCCAAGTTAGTGGGATTAATAATCCATCAAACCAGGTGGTGCAATGATTATTCATATCTTGTACCGGTTGATTAGTTTCAGGCACATACAGTCATAACATAACTCTAGGTTAAGCTACATTTTCCTCCATAAGTATACCAATTTTTGGCTCTCTGGCATAGCATTCTGCAGATATTCAGCTTATACAACATTAAAGATCATCCCATTAACTTTTATCGAAGTGGGTTCATTTTTTCTTGCACTTATATGTGCACATCACTGGGTTGCTTTTAATTAAGAGGAACTCCGACAATATCAAATTAGCTTAAAAAAAATTGAAGTACCTATTGCGATATTCCCAAAATTTAAACTGGGATATGCAGTGAGGAGGTCCACACAAGAATTATACAACGATTAAAATAACTGTCAACTAATATAAATGCAAATGATACAAGTGACATAAGGAAAACTTGCCTCATTTGTTTCACCCAACAATAGCCTCCTTTCAGAGTGACCCAAAATGACCCAAGGAATGCCCAGATTTACAAGCATCTCAGCACTGCATGAGAATCAATATGATAAACTTCTCAACTCTTGCATGTTCGAGTTTGTTTAAGAAGATTGAATTTAGTCAGGAACATTTATCAAGTATACATCACCATACATCACAAGAGCACAATATTAGATTTAAATTGCATTAGTTGAACCAATCAAAGAAAATGGAACAGATAGTTCTAGGGAATTTACCCTTATTTCCCTAAAATGACTATGGTGATTTTGGTGACACAGCATCTAGATTAAGATGCTTGACAAGAATTCAATAAAGTACAAGAGATGCCAATATGGCGACTAAGGCCAGCTCCTAGACTACATCCATCAAGAATGACATTTTCTTTGTTAAATATATTTTAACAATTCAGGTTTCATACATAAGCTGATACAAATGAGCAACTGTTGGTGAGAGCACAAGTTCTCTTGGCATATGATTAAATATGTTGAGATATAAGAAGATTACATCCAGTAGTTAACAATGACTCAGGACAAATGTGGTCTTTAAATTATCAAGACCCAACTTGCTGCAGTTTTGGCAACACTGAAATTTCAGCCACTGAAGAAATCACCACAGATTACAGAATCTAACGATGGAAAAATATATCTGCAATTTTGGTAGACTGAATACTTCTGTTTCCTGATGTTTCTGTATGATGACTTCTTGAGTTAATATATCTACTTCTTTTCTTTAAAAAAAAGGAAAAATAGTCTTTAAGTGAGCTTCTGATTCTAGCAGGTAATGAAAGTATGAAACAGCCTTCTCGCACATGAGAAGTTAATGTTTTCAGCTCAGTGATATTAATAAATCACATGTGAAAGTTTACAAAGGTTGAGCAATGTCTCGCTGATAATTAATATATCAAATTCATTTTGCAAGAAGGGTCAGAGAGGCATAATGAATACAAAGGTTGAGCATCCGATGAGTAGAATTGAGAGCATTGACCTTCAAGCATGAAATTTCCATATTTTAAAAATTTACATATCCTCAACAACCACTTAGAGGAATGTCTTACCTAACTTCACCTGTGAAAGCACCTCCTTTCCTTGCCCAACAATTCTGTGCAGCAACTTGAAAATCAGATCGCAGCAAGCTTTTCACCAAACTAAGGAAAACAAAAGGAGGGCTCACAACAACATCTGCAAAAACCATTTACAATAGTCATATGTTGACCAAAAGACAAATCATTGTGATGTCATCGAATGTCATAACACGTACATATTATTATGGTCATTTCCGATGATCCTATAATAAACAAGACTCTGAACAAGTGGCTCCAGCTAACTGTCAAGTGCATTCGTAGAGGTAAAGATCATAATTTCATTGTTCTCTGAGCCAACTTTGACTATTGCTCAAAGTTTACAAGTTTGTGCAGTCTAACATCCAGATACTCCTTTTAGCCCATATCAGGTGATTAGCCGGCTTAAGATGACATCTTTCTCTTCCATATGTGTATTTCTAACAGATCAGATATATTTGTGAAGCTTAACTAGTCTGGCCTTGCATGACGGTAAGAAGAGATCTTAACCTCCTCACTAGTCGGACTTGTTTACCATATAATTTTTCTTTGCGTGTACAAAGTTAATGCAATGTTTAAGGATATAGCAAAAAGTAAAATTCAACGATCTATGTCATCTTTCCTAGTGCAAGTCCATAACAGGCAAGTAGGACTCACAAAACGACACAGAAAAAAAGGGCATGCTCTAAAGCCATTTATAACTTAAGTGAAGTTACATAGATTCACATATTTAAGATGATGGCATCCTATCCTCCGAAGAACCACTATGAGAAAGAGTGCTGTTGGAGAACACAAGTGCATACACACACAATAAATGATCACAGGGAACTAAAAGTGCATTAAATTGGTACAAGAACAAATTTTCGTGCTTAACTGACATTGCGAAAATTACATGCCGAATCAAACACTCAAATCCATCTAACAAAAAAAAGGAAACATCATCAGAGCTATTTAGGTTTAAGCCATACCCACAACCTCCTCAGGCGGGACTTCAGCTTCGTTCAGGACGGTGACGATCTTCTTGACTTGTTCAACTGTCCCATTCTGCATAAATTCCCAACCAAAACCACATTTAGAGAAGGGAAACATAAAAGATCGAAGCAAAACAGGAGCAACCATTTCCAAATTATGAAAAAGATCACCAAAACCCCCTTTGTCCTCGCGTTTCGGAAACCGTAGAACAACCACAGACCAGGTGATTCAGAGATGTCGAAGAAACAATCCGAAAAAAGAGAAGCGACGCTAAGCTCCATCAACCGTGAACAGCGAAGAAATCAAATCCAAATGAAGTCATCGATCGAGAGCTCTTCAGAAACGGGAGCCTACGCATTTCCAGTTGCCGCCGACGAAAAACTTCCTGGCCATTGTTCTCCAAGAATCGGACGAGGAAACCAAGTAATCGGGGCGGTCCGATCACAGATTTCCCGTTCCGTGCAAGTCTCGAGACTCGAGAGAAAGGCGGAACGAGGCAGTATGAATGGGCCAAATGACTCTTACAATTAACCGGGCCGGAAAAGATGGCCATGGCCCGGCTCAGCTTTGAACCAACTCGATCATTGTGATCGGGTCAGGCTCGGCCCGCACGCTCGATCGATTTATATATTGGTAGTCATCGAATCCATTTATAGGGACAGTTATCGACTCCTAAACTTGGGAATCGAAATGGAATCAAGAATATTCTTCAGTCCACCACATGCAATAGTGCAGGAAGGGTCGACGAAGAAAGCTACAACTCAATTCGACGTAGTTGAATGATGGATGGGCGATGGAAGAGAGAGAAAAGATGAGTTGCTCCATTTGCACAGATCTGACAGGTTCGAGGATGCGTGCAGCCCAATCCACGTCCGGATTTATTGGATCTCATGTCTCGTGCACATGGGAGAGGAGTGATGCCGTGGCCTTTGGACCAGTAACCCAGTCAAAATTTTCAGCTACGTGTGTATGGCTTTAATATATCTTGAAGAACAATTATAGTTATGATTAAACATGTATTTAGTTGATAATTAGAATACGTAAAATTACCTAACACTTTGCAGACTCGATGTTGAAGACGAATGTCCTTTTACGTCAGGGTCGATCTGGTGATGCCCACAAGCAGACAAAGCGGTCCCACAGAGAAGTCGCACTGCCAAACAGGGTGGATGGCAGGGGCAGTGGAGGAAGATGAGACACGAACCCCGAAGCCAAGGAAGGGAGAGAGAGAGGAAGAGAAGGGTAATTGGATCGGCGAGGAAGAGGAGAGCGACGTAACCAGTCGCTGACACCAAAGACGAAGCGCCAGAGAGAGGAAGAGACGAGGTGGTGGAGGAAGAGGTCCAGTCTCCATCGATTCGTCTCCTTGTGCCGCGAAGCGCGCACTAAAACGCAAATCTTTCCACCGCGCCCCTCTCTCTCTGTCTCTCTTCTCAGGGCCCATGACTGTATCTGCAGTACAGGTCCCGCCATTGCCATTGCCAGGCATGGCCATTTCCACCCACAGTGTGCCACCACCCCCCTTGGCAACCGCGCCTTCTGTTTTCTCTTTTCCCCTGCCTTCTCATCTCTCTCCAATGATGCCACTTGCTCTCACAGTGAAAGTTCCCGTTCGTATCGGGGCACACAGTGCCGGACCCCAACTGTTACTGCTTTCTACAGTTTCTACAATTACTACGACGACGACGACGACGACGAAGAGGAGTTAAGGTGTCTCTTTATTCACTGTTACTACGATTACTGCTACGGCGACGACGACCATGAGTAAAGTTAGTATCTCTTATCCCCCCGTGTAGATAGATTTGAGTGAGTCCAATATCTTTGGCAGATCTGTAGCTCAGTAGCTCGTATCGGGAGGGGTTTTACATGCTTGAGGTAAGCGAGGAGGCGGGTAGCTTTTGCCATTAACTGGCAGCAGAGCTGCCGGTCCAGTCTTGTCTCGGAACGTAATGGATCCATGAGGGAAGGCTGGTCGCTCATGAGTTGGCAACGCAAGAAACAAAAAAGGGAAGGCTTCCCGTCGTACGACGCGATGGTTCTTGGCATGACAAAAAATGCAAGCGCAGCACAGAAGATCGCGCCACTCTCCGCCGGGGGGGCGGGGCGGGGCGGGCAGATTACCTCTGTAAGATTGTCAGATGTCCGGTTCCATTGATCTCTCTCTTCCATCATGCATTTATTACGTTCTTGTTCTTACACCTTCCCGTCTTTTGCAAGGATGAAGGCACTGTTCCCATCCGCTGGATACGTCTCATGTCCCAAAGCATGGATTCATCGTTTATGCTGCTCCGCACTAGCCTACCCTCTGCCACTGTTCCACCTCTAAGCCACCTCTCTCTCTCTCTGTCTCTCTCTCTCTCTGGGGACAGGAAACCTTTATCTTTTCTTTTCTTTTTATCCTTCTTCTTAACAGTAAAGTAAAAGACATCTTCCGTGGGATCAATGGATGGGTTTCCGCCGTGTGCAAATATGATCATGGCATCACGTTCCTTGCTCAAACATTGACACGGCGCCCACCGCACTCCACTGTCCCTGTTGTGAGTAGTCTTTTACCCCGACGACCTTCCTCCCCTCACCCTTTCTCTTCCCATCTCTCTCTTTCTTTACCACCTTTCGTCTTGTTGCCGTTCGCGTGCGTTTCCTTTACGTTGCTGTCCCGTCGCCCTGTCTCGACTTCCTCTTCCCTTATATTTGAAGCCCGCTTTGTTCGCCCTTGGCCAAATATTCCCTTTCCATTTCGCTGCTGCTGCATGGTTATGCGATGCCATGCTATGCTCTGCCCTTTGGATCGAAGCTGCTAGCCATCAGCATCATTGGAAGACCGTCGTAAGTCATCACTGGCGTCGAGTCTTCGAAGATACCGAGCTTCTATGAAGTGTTTTGTTGGTAATGTCGAATCTGGCTGGATTTGTGATCTCTCGTTATTCATTGATTTGGTCAAACGATCATTAGGTTTTTGTACCTTCGCTTCTCTACTCTAATCATATGGCGTATAATTGTTAATGGATTATTTAACGACTAAAATCACATAGATTCTGCAAGTACTATGCGTTGGGATTCTTCCGAACCAGCGGGCAATCTTTTGTGCTTCGAGATCTTTCAATGAAATGGTTTGTGGCATTAAGTTTCACTAGATTTCTATTTGGTGGCACTGCAGCGTCAGGGTGCTCGATATCTTGACTCTATCGAGACACCCCGAGATTCGTATGACTTGTCGATGTATCTGATGTCGTCTTCTTCCATGGATTGCCATTGTTCATGGTTTTATGTTTGGCAGAAAGCTATGAGGCGCCAGAGGAGATGGGAGTCGGCCACTGCAAATGAAGGATAGGCAGCGGTGGAGATCTGAAGAGGATGCTATATTGCGTGCGTACGTGAAGCAGTATGGTCCCAGGGAGTGGCACCTCGTGTCCCAGCGCATGAATGTTACCCTCGACCGGGACGCCAAATCCTGCTTGGAGAGGTGGAAGAATTATCTCAAGCCCGGCATCAAGAAGGGATCGCTCACCGAGGAGGAGCAGCGCCTGGTGATAAGGCTGCAGGCCAAGCACGGCAACAAGTGGAAGAAGATCGCGGCCGAGATCCCCGGACGCACAGCCAAGCGGCTGGGCAAGTGGTGGGAGGTGTTCAGGGAGAAGCAGCAGCGGGAGCAAAGAGAGAGCAACAAGTCCGGGGCCGCCACCGCCGAGCCGGGCAAGTACGACCGCATTCTCGAGAGCTTCGCCGAGAAGCTGGTTAAGGAGCAGCGGGCCGTCCCACTGCTCATGGCCACGCCATTCCTTCCACCGTGGCTGTCGAACAATGCCGGCTCCCGCAGGCCGCCGTCGCCATCGGTCACACTTACACTCTCACCTTCCACCGTCCCTCCTGCTCCTAAGCCCTGGCCGCAGCCTGAGCGAGGAGGAAACGGTGGTTTGGGGCTGACAACGTCTCAGCGCAGCGTGGTGCCGGGGTTCGCCAGTTCGGTCGACGGCAACATGATGTCGGAGCTGGTCGACTGTTGCAGAGAGTTAGAGGAAGGGCATCGAGCGTGGATGGAGCACAAGAAGGAAGCGGCATGGAGGCTGAAGAGGTTGGAGCTGCAGCTGGAGTCGGAGAAGGCTTGCAAGAGGAGGGAGAAGATGGAGGAGATCGAGGCCAAAGTGCGAGCACTCAGGGAGGAGCAGCAGGTGGTGCTGGAGAGGGTCGAAGCAGAGTACAAGGAGCAGATCGCGGGGTTGAGGAAGGATGCGGAAGCGAAGGAACAGAAACTAGCGGATCAGTGGGCTGCGAAGCATATGCGGCTGAGCAAGTTCCTTGAGCAGGTGGGCTGTCGCCAGTGGCCACCGGCCGACATGAATGGGCGGTGAGGATGAACCTCCCTACCTACCGTGGAACCTGAAGCTTAAGCCAATAACTCATCTGTTCGTCTTTATTGCCTTCATCCTCTCTTCCGAAGAAGAAATCCCAGTTTATCTATTTGTACTGCCTCGATCTAACTGTTCCCAGTAATTGAATATGCTGCAATCGTCTACGATGATTCGTTCATCATCTCCAAATCTAAAATTCCCAGGCATTTTTTTTTCTCTTCCATCTCCTCAAGATGCTACGCATTACTGAAAGGCAAAATGCTTAGGAACTGAGATATATACAGTTCTTAGAAACCCTAAACGTAGTAACATCTTTGACTCACACCACAGCTTCTCCGGATCCTTTATTTCGCCTACAAAACCCACCGATCCCAGTGTTATCCATCACGACGTCGGGTGATACTTCCGTCTCCTACATTTCGTCGAACACTTTAAACGCAGATCCCGAATCTTGGTATTTGCTACCCCCGGACATCAAAGCTTTATGCGTGTAAATAAAGATCGGTAAAGACACCCGCGCGCTTCATCTCATCACTCAGCTCGAACCGACCACTCCCGGAGTCGTTCCTGAATCACCTGCTAATCGTGACGGTGTAAGTGAACTCATTAGCGATCAAGCTCCTTAGTCCGATCGAACAATCGCCCCGCCACATCAAAGCTGCTTCTTTTTACAGCACCCATCGATCAAAGTGGTGCGCGTGACCGCATTGGGCGGCCTCGAACTCGTCCACCACGCTCGAAACTTGATCGAGCAATCTCGCGTGGCAGAGGCCGCGGAGGCGGAGAAGCTTGGCCTAGGTGGTGGATGCGGGAGTGGGGCGCATCGGAACGTTTGGTCGAGGTCCGAGGGCGGTGGGCGCGGGGATTAATTTTTCGAATATATATATATATATATATATATATATATATATATATATAACAATAATTTTCTTGAATAAGGTTCTAAAAACTATATGAATAATTTATTTATAATATTTTTATATAAAAATTGTTATTATTTTTCTCTGATATTTTTCCATTTGAATTGCTCATTGCTTATAAGCATAACAACGAATGATTCTCTTCTTTTCAATATGATAAATTGTATCACTTGTTATTCTTTCTTTTTTTTATTTTGATAAATTATATTATTTATTTTTTTTATTTTAATAGTATAAGTGATAATTTGGTAAAGTCTTTATGAGATAAGCTAGTCGACATCTTTCATGTAATTAATATTTATTTGATAATTATTCAATTATATTAAAATAGTGACATTATTCTATTATGCATTGACACTGTTTTCAGCTAAGTCATATCATATGCAAACATTATTTTCTTTCATTATTGACATTTTTCAAAAGAAAGAAAAGGGGGGGGGGGGGGGGGGGGCCTACCTTGATATCTATCTATCTATCTATTTCATTGTCTGTATTCTCCATCACACAAAGTTCTAAATTGAAATATTTGACTGTCTGCTATCAACATGATGAAACATGCTTGCCACAAACATGAGCAGGGCTTATTCAAGATCAACAGCTGATTTGTTCTTGGTCTGAGATACCACTCAATCAGTTGAATGGCAAAAGAGAAGTGCTTGCCATGATACATCTATTAATTTCCAGCAACCATAAATAATTAGACTTCCTTGTGCAACTGATGAAGCTGCTCTCTTGGCTGGAACGACATGCAGCAAAGTTATCTGCTAAATGAGATTATTTTAGCTATTTTTAGGTACATTATACAACCTCACTAACCCAGTCACTACTTGCACGCATAAGGTGGCAGCACCAAAGCTGAGGCTTCTGCATCAAGTGTGGTGGGGTAATGATGAAGAAGGCACTGCGAAGGAGGCCAAGGATGGGTCCATTTGCCATCGAACAAAGATGCGATGAGAAGATCAAGCTTAAAGAAGAGGAAGAGCGAGACTTGTGGGGGCCCTTTCCTTCCTCTCTTTGCGAAAAAGAAAAAGGCCACCACCACCTGTCATCATCCATCCAACCCACCACCTCCGGTGGTCATGATCAGCTTCTTCTTCCCTTGGTGAAAGCACCGGGGAAGGAGTCGAACATGAAAGCATGCAGTTGATGGATCTGTCTGTCTGCCTTTGAGAGAGACACATACGGTTCCGGTTTCCCTCAGAAGCACAATGGATGAAACAAGAATTTTTTGTACAGTTAAGATCGAGAAAAAGGGTTGTGTTAGAAAGAATTAGATGATCTCAACATGTTCAGATTAATTCCATTGTCGACGGAACAAAGAAGGGAGGAGCAAAAACTATGTTGCCATCAAAGAATCGAAAGACATGGAATAAAGAAGGAACAGATCTCAGCGTGCCATTGCAGGTGGATTGGGGAAGGTGATGCTTCGCTGGGTGGGTAGGGCGAGCATGGCGGTGTGGTCCAAGAAATCCTTGAGGGCCACGACCGCCTCGAGAATTCTTCTTAGGTCATCGGCGCACGAGAAGCCGGTAGCTCCCAGCCGCCGCAGGGCGTACACGTAGAACGTCAGGCACCCTTTCCGGAACTTGAACCTCGACATCTCGCAGCCGGAGAGCCCCCGAATGAGCTTCTTGTTGACGTCCCCCAGCGGGATCATGCGCGGCCACAGCTGGTCCACCGCCAGCTTCATGCTCTCCGACTCGAACACGAAGATCACCACCTTGGACTTGTTGGTGCCCAGGCCGAGGGTGAGCGTGTGCCATGCATGATGGGCCAGGATGGTGAAGTTGGTGGGCAGGTACGTGGTGGTGGAAAGGAAGGGAAGGCTCTGGCGTTGGCTGAGGCAGGAAGGCGGGATGTCCAGAAGCCGCAGCAGCTCGAGCGGCGCCGCCTGCCGGACGGTGAAGGACTTGACCACGAATTGGGCGCCGAAGCGGATGCCCTTGACGTCGGCGCTCGGCTTGAAGTGAGCGTCCGACGCAGGCTTTTGCTGATCATTCTTCTGGTCATCGTGCTTGTGTTTCTTCTTCTTCTTCTTCTTCTCCTCTGCCATGTTCGCTGCCGACTAAAAAGCTATAATGCGGGGGATGGCGACGGGGCTCGACCTGTCTTTCTTGCCTTGTTTGGTCGCTGGAAACCGGAAAGGAGCCGCCCACTTTACCCTTTATACGAGGCCGGTCCGCTGCTGCGAGGGAGTGAATCCAAATCTTTCTCGCTCTTCTTTTCTTTTCCGTGTTCACTTTGCTTCATATCTCATCAGACATACATATCCACGTATAGTTAATATAGTTAGAAGTGGCATCTTTTCCTCTATTCTTCTAATTCTGTTGGTATATGAATGGTTTTAGATCAGCTTCGTCACCATTTAATTTGAATCAAAATTGAATCGATAAAAAAGATCGGAATTGATTTGCTTATTTCAAATTGAACCAAAATACGGTTTGATTATTTCGATTCTAGTTTGAATCGATTATTCATGATTTTCTAAATTTTTTTATTTAAATTATTTTTAATTTAAAAAAAAAATAAGAATCGAAATCATGATGAGATCCATTCCAAATCGACTGAAAATAATGAAAAAATTAAGATTAAAATGGAACAATTAGCACTTATAAATTATAGTTTAATAATTCAGATTTGAATGTCGAAACTTTTTTCTTTTTCGATCGAAAAGTGATAAAGAGTATTTTGAGATTTATAAGTCTAAAAAGAATAAAAACATACGAGTACAGATATATTTTTTATGAATCTTTATATCAATAACGATCTAAATGTTAGACCGAGAGAAAGCATGACATGGAACAACCACCGTTTTCTACGTGGGCGATAGGTATTGTTAGCTTAAAACATTACGTAGAACTCACATCAACAACTGACATTACGTAGAACTCAAGGAAATGGCCTCTCGATTCGTCGAACTACTCAAGCACTTTTCTATCGCATAAGATACAATAGATGTCATCTATGGTCTTTAGCTATTACTAAGCATTCGATGCCAATCGTAAAAAAATAAGGTTTGGGTCAATGATAGGATGTTAAATCATCAACAAGTGTATCACATATTTATAATCCTTCCATTAGTCGTACGTCCAAAGTAAACTATAATTATTATTAATTTTATCTTAAATATATATTTTTATTAATAATTTAGGTTTAGTGAAATTAACATCAAACTAAATCTGATAGTTATTATTGGTATCAAAATAAATATCTTTTTTTATATATTATTATATTATGGTAGCTTTGAATGGTCCATAACATCATACAACACCAAACAAAGTAAAAAAAAAATTCAGCACACCACACCACCCTCGAAATTAACCTAACTCAACATGAGCCGATTTGGATTGATAAAAAATCATCAAAATTCAAATTCAACATGATTGAAATCATTCGAATCAAATTGAGACTGTTTAAGACCGATCGAAATCATCTCAAATCATATTGAATTGACTTAATTCAATCAAAAAAACATAAAAAAATATTAAAATTGAGTTGGAATCACTCTCGATTAACTTGAACTCACTAGACCTAACCTGATTCACGTTCAACTACACTGAACTATGAGATCATGTTAGTTTGTTCACAAGCACTAGGTCGATCCATGTCGAACTCCACCTAATTTGAGTTGGGTCCGACGAACCTTAATTGATTGATTTGACTCGAGCTAGATACAACTATGTCGATCTAGACTATACCCAACAGTCATCCGTAATCGAATTTGAATTATTTTTTGATTAATATGTAATGTGAACACATAAATAATATTATATTAGATTTCAAGACAAAAAAAAATTAGATATTGTTTTTGAAAAAAATAATATTAGCTTTAACAAAAGGCTAATTTAAATATATGAAGATATGAATCTCATGAAAATCATCAAATAGTGTTTAAAAAATTTAATGATATGATCCAAACAAATAAATTAACACTAAATTAATCTGTAGAGGCATGATCTCATGAATATCATCAAACGGATGTACTAATTTACATGTCAAGTTACAAAGTTAAGTATAATTAATCGAATCTAAAGCATGAATCACATCCCATTTTTAATTAATAAGAAAAAAATAATGAAGTATCAAACAAACTAAAATAGCAATCAAATATTTTCAAAAATAAAATAAAATAAAAATAAAATAAATTACCTAGAGCCGAAGATCTCCACCGATCACTTTGCGAGAATGGATTGAAAAGGAGAACTTCACCCTGTTTATAAAGGACGAAGAGAGCTTTAAAAAGGTAAGAAGTTTATTTTTTTTTTTCCATTTTATTAGTAAATAAAAAATAATTAAATAATTCCTTATAATCGCATTAATCGCTAAATAAGATTTCTTGTAAGGGCATGCAAATTAGGATATGGATAATATTATTTTAGTTAACAAACAAAAATTAGAATGATTATTCCTCATGTTGTGTGTGTGGCCTTTGAATTTTTTTTGATACCCTGTTGGTGTAATCGTATAGAATGCCATGAAAATGTTAATATAAATCAAGGAGTACAAAAATAAACTTTTATCTAGACAAATAACATGCAACAATATCTAAAAAATAATTACATTAATTGAATACGAAAAATTATCGAACGATACAAAAGAAATAATTTACCCAACATAATTATCATAACTTGTGATAGGAAACTTCCATATTTATGTAGATGAACTTATAAATATAAGTTTTTTTTCTTTTTTTCTTTTTATGACAACTAAAACAATCGTAAACTTTCTTCTCTTCTTTTATAACAAAGAATATAATTATATATTTTTTTTTATGATTTCAAATAGGCTTGAAATCGTATATCTCGATTTACTAGAAGGAGAAACTTAAAAGTCGAGAAACTCAGTCCAATCTTTGTCAGATGACATATCGAGAGTATGATATTTTTATCTTGAATATGTTTTATACAATCTTATGTATAAAGACTTGGATCATGTCAAATTGACCGAGACGTGCATACAAATTTTTAAAAAATTAAAATAAAATTTGATAAGATACTAAGAGAGAACATGAGAGCGAGAGGACGACGGTCGGAGTGATAAGGGCAAGTCCTGTGTCGTTATTTGGACTCTCGGACAGACATGGGTGTTGGGTTCGTATGGGACGGGAAAGTGGGAACCCACAAGCGAGGGTGGGACGAACATGGCGTCCTCTTTTGTGAGGCTCCGACACTGACACTGTTCCCCTTATTTCGTTGATAGATTACGGATTTGATCCGATAAGAGACGCCATTAATTCATTTAAATATGGAATCACCTCCGAATTATTCATATATGTATATATATACGTATATATATTACGCGTTTTGTGGTGACACGAAGACGGCGTCGGAGGAATGCGGGCGACAAACGGAGCGCGGAATCTGTGAAACGGGACCCACACAGACCACCGTGGCGCGTGTGCCGCACTTGCTCTATGTGGGAGTCCCAACACCGACTTCGGGGATGCGGTCGCCGCCCGGTCTCGCTTCCTCCGCTACCCAAGAAAAGAATACGACCACCGGGAGAAGCAACCGCGAGGCTCTCCCCCCGCACTCCCCGCCACACAAATCGAATCCGCCCCTGCCGTCGATCCAGCGGTCGAGGGTGGGCGAGCGGATCCACGCGGTCGACAGATATGCCGCACCACCATGCCTACAACCGCTTGGGGAGCGGCGGCGCAGGCGGTGGGGGGACGCCGTCGCCTCCGGCGTCGCCGCGGAGGTCGCCGAGGACCCAGCGGAGGGGCGGTAAGGCGGGCGGGGCGAAGGGGGCCGCGATGGGGGCGCCTCGGGCTATCGCGCAGCGGATGGCTTGGATGCTACTCTCCCTCTTCCTCCGCCGGCAGGCTATCTTCCTCTTCACGCCGCTCCTGTACGTCGCGGCCATGCTCTTCTACATGGGCACCGTGTCCCTCGAAAGCGTGCCCCACATCATCTCCCGCTCCGCCCCTGGCTCCGTCTACCGGAGCCCTAAGCTGTACGAGCGCCTCCGCAATGACATGGATGCCGATAACTCCTCCGACGGGGTCAGTTCCTGAACCCTAATCGACCCTGTTATGCTTCTTTTATTCTCGATTGATTTGGATTTGAGCCTTCTTTTCTTTCTTTCTTTTGATTTTACTCGTTTATTTCTGTTTCACGACATTTATATGTGCCATATTATCAAAATTTGCATTTGTTTGTGAACTCAAGGGAAGCCTGAGCGTGAATTGATGTATCGAGATCGTAGCTTCTTCGATGCATACTTCGCAACATCTTTGTTGAGCATAATTGAGTAGAAATTCTTGTGTTGTTTGTAAAATCACAATGCAGCTGATTTAGATGTTCCATAATAAAATTAAATACAACGAGCATTGATTTTTTTTCACTCCACAGTATCTTCCAAGCACTATACTAAATTTCTTCTTCTACCTCATTATGCTTATTGTAGGATTCATGGGTTGTGAACAAGACAGATGTGCTTTATAGTATACTTATGCAGTTTCAAGCTAGGATAATTAAAGCTTTTGTTCTTAGGATATTGGGCACAAATTGCAATTAGTGCGTTTTCTCGGCATCACTTCACCTAACGATTCAAATGTTGTATCATTTCGTAGTTAGCAACCGTGTGGAAGCACTCTTTCAAAGGTGGCGGCTGGCGGCCCTGTCTAGACACCTCTACTGATGGTACTGATTTTCGCCGAATCTTAAAAACTGATTTATTTTGCTCTCTCTCAAAAGAGAAAAAAAAAATGGAAAAGATATCTTGTCCATGCCAAAAACTCACATGTATTTCCAAAAAAAAAATTATCGTGTGAATTTCTTAACTCATAGATGCCCCTTATATATATTTTTTTATGTTGTACTTACCGAGAATTGAACTGTCAAGTTTTGAGGGGTTTGTCGGAACTCATATGGTTTTGTACTATGTATGTGCTGCTTTATGAAAATTGAGGTCCATGTCACAAAATCAGTTTGGTATTTTTTGGTATCATTTGTTGATGTTTTGCTACCTATTTATCTATTTAGTCATCTTCTTGTTTCTCAGTGTCTAATATCATGAAATGTAGAAATGTCAATTTAATTTTTCACAGATCTACTTGTCACTTGTGTCTACATCCTATATTTGTTGCTTAATCTGTCTTATTTTTCCTACTACATGAAAATTTTCTATTGTGATCCTTTTGGATCATGCAGAGCATGTTTTGTTAGTCCATGTATTTTCATGATTGCTTTCATAGAGTGAATTCTCTTTATATCTTTTGTTATTTAGCAAATTCCTCTTAAGCCATTCCACAGTGATCAAATTCTGTTTTTCCGCAAGACTGCACCATTGCCTTGAAGCTTTGAGAATTGGATTGGATTTGCTAGATCCATTTGTCACAATGGTTTTGACAAAATCTTGAAAGAAATAAAAAGTGATTGAAAAGAGAAAACAGGATGAAATATAAACAAAATAGAGAGAAATTCAAGAAGCAAAATAATATTACTTAAATTGCAATTTGGAGTTAATAAAACATGTTCTGTGTATAATTTCATCCTATAAATGATACAGATTGAATCCCAAAAATTTCAAACGATATGTATATATTGCCACTAAATACTAATATCGAAGCATTGGATTCTAAATGTAGGGATTGAGATATATAACTTTTCTTAAAGCATATTTTGTTGCTTAACTCAAAACCAGCAAGGGAAGGTTCTCCATAATTGGAGAGGTCAAGACTCGAAGCAAACCTTAAGGATAGTTCTTGTAATTGGAGGATGTTTTTAAGTCCGTAATGGGAGAACACTTTTTTTTTCTTTTCTTATTTCGTGTTTGTGTGAATTGAAGGATGGGGAAACTAATTGATCTGTTCTTAACTACTGTAAAATAATGAACAATCTGTACAAATGATTACTAATTTGAAGTTCTTTTCTCTTTTTTCAGTTTTGCCTGATTCTAATGGTTACATATTTGTTGAGGCAAATGGTGGCTTGAATCAGCAACGGACATCGGTTGTTCCCTTTCTCCTTCATGTTTCTTTTTTTTTCCTGTCATTCATTCTAGATATGTCATTGTGCCAATTTTATTTATATTTTTTTCTCCTTTGCAGATATGCAATGCGGTTGCAGTGGCAGGATATCTGAATGCGACACTTGTTATTCCTAAATTTCACTATCACAGCATTTGGAAAGATCCTAGGTTATTATCTATATCTCTATCTCATTTATTTTGTAGTTAAATTCTGACCTTTTTTCTTCATTGTCATTATATTTACGATCCAAAGTCTGTTTAATTAAAAAGAAAGCTTTCATATCTAGTAAGCAGCCTAATTGGTCCATAATCAAAATTCCATATATTTTTGTTGACAAATGGACCCACTGTAAAAGATTTAGCAGCATGGATAGACAATAAGAGTTAAATGGATAAAAGGTTGGACCCACTATATGCATCTTTTGCTTTGAACCTTGATTATATGTTATTTGACCAGGAGTGAAGCTTAATATACTTATTTATTTACTATGTTATTAGGAAGGCAAAAGATTAATGATGTTGTTTGATATTTTGACAATGATACAGCAAATTCAGTGAGATCTATGATGAGGATCACTTTATCAGTACTCTGAAAAATGAGGTGCATGTGGTCGACAAAATTCCTGAATTTATAATGGAACGCTTCGGTCACAACATGAGCAACGTGTTTAACTTCAAGATAAAAGCTTGGTCCTCCATTCAGTACTATAAGGATGCTGTTCTTCCTAAACTGGCTGAGGAAAAGTGAGTTCCTTTCTCATTGTTTCTGCCATCTTTAATCATTAGCTTGCAGTAAAAAAGGTCCACTGAAATTGTGTTATGCAATCTATTCTGATTTCTCCTTCATGCTTTATTTTCTTTGTCAATGTTTTATCCTCTTCAATTAGTTTCATGTACTATAGAACTTTTTTCTTCTTTTAATATCTCAGTGGACAAGGTATTGCTGCATCTTCAGTATTAGGAATGTCATGCCATTACAAATTGGGTGTTTTTTTGTCGTTAGGACATTTGAAGCTATCCAATCTTCTGGTCACATATGTATTTGTTTCTTAATGTTCTCCCTTATGCTTCTTGGCACAAGGTATAAGGTTTGTTGATGATATCATAGTAAAAAATGGAGGAATTATATTTTTAATTATGTGACAATTAAATAAACTTTAGTTTGGATATAGAAAATAGCAAAAAGCCATAATTTGTCCAAACATGTGGTGAATTCGGCAAAGGAAACTTTAACGACGATGAAAATAGGCTCAAGCATAGGACTTGAAACTAGTTTGTTTGATAATGTTTAGAAAAACTAAACGATGTGCAACGATTGCACAGGTGGCTTGATTTATGTTATAAATTGCAATGTCCATAATTTGAATGAGATATAATATTGTTCACAGTTTAAATTCTTCCAAAGCATTGAGCTACCTGTAGTTATGTTGATATAATCATACGAAAATTAATGTTGATAACTCCATTGTCACTCAACAAACTTCTACATTTAATTTGAATCAGGCTTATCAGGATATCTCCTTTTGCAAACCGGCTGTCATTTGATGCCCCTTCTGCAGTTCAGCGCCTAAGGTGCTTGGCCAATTTTAAAGCACTACGTTTTTCAAATCCTATAGCAACTTTGGCTGAAAATTTGGTTTCTCGAATGAAAGAGCGCAGTGTGGATAATAATGGGAAATATATTGCAGTGCATCTGCGTTTCGAAGAGGTCAATATTATACCTTCACATTTGTCCTGTTATCTCTTGATTTTATGTCATCCAGTTCAAGTGGACATTGTATTTTTTCAATTCTTTCAGGATATGGTTGCCTTCTCCTGTTGCATATTTAATGGTGGTGACGAAGAGAAACAGGATATGAATGCCGCAAGAGAGAGAGGTTGGAGAGGAAAATTTACTAAACGTGGCCGTGTCATTCGACCTGGGGCAATTAGGATGAATGGAAAATGTCCGCTTACACCTTTAGAGGTATAACCTTCTTTATCCTTGGTTACGTTATGCTGGTAATTTTTTATATTTGAATGAATAAGTGATGGTTTTTAAGTATTTTATTTCTACTTTTTTACTTCTAGGGTTCACTGAGTGACATGAACTTAAAAAGATGGAAATATGAAAGTGATATGCAATAAACTTTTACTAATATTTTTGATTGCATACATTTAAATTATGACCCATATGAAGTACTAATGGTTTACTTATCTCCTAATGTATTCTCATTCTTGTTGCTCTCGGCTGAAAATTTGTGTTGTTTTTGATGAATTACTTTTCTCCTGTCATTGCCACTTGATCATCCTTGGTTATCATTCAGATGAGTATAGGATAAGGTTTCAAATACCTGTCTTATATTAGTTTTAACAAGCTATCAAACTAATACAGTATAGAGATATTGCGTGGTACACTGAACTATACTACCGGTATCACTGAAAAAATAATATAAAAGAGAATAATGAAAGGATGGTGCAACCATCACCAGTGCTTGGTCAGGTCAGTAAAAAACAGGGAGAACAATGTGGTCTATTTTTAAAACATTGGTATATCATAAATTGCTGTACTACAAGAATCACATGTATATTATTTTAAGTTCTCTTCTCTATCGAAAACTTCTTAGATGCTCTTCCTATATCAATTGTTTGGGACGCAACATTGTTGCTACACTTTTGTTAGTTGCTTCCTCAGTATCATGTTTTTGAGACATCACACGGTCAAACACAATGCTCCTGTGGACATGACCTAATGATTAACTTTTTCTCCTGTGCTTCCTATGAATTTAGTTTGCTGATATGACAGAATCTTTCATCAAATGGTATTTCCTGGTTATATCAAACTGACTTTGACTGAATAGTCTTTTCAGCAATCATTTTCACTAATACCACATTAATGTATTCACAAATTTCTCCAGAAGATTTTATTTTCTGAACCATAACCATATCTAAAAGCAACTGCTCAAATTCATTATTTGCCTTTCTAGTCATAGTACACCCATTCATTAGTTTTGTAGTTGTAAGATAATAAGATTTATAATATATCATTTTGATTCTGAATAATAAGAATAATTTCGTGGATGCCTCTTAACTTATTGCTCACACTTTGATTAGAGATGGACAATCATTTTGATTATTTATTATGTTACAATTAATATACGAGAAATGATGACTTTAGCATAAGATGCTTTTAATCCAGAATTATGCTTATTGTGAAATTAGCATTGCATATTTTACAGTGATATATATATATGTCTTATTACTCTGCACCAATGAACACTAAGCAACTAACTTTTTTTCCATTGATTGGTGATCTTATTTAGCTATCATTGCTGATGCTTGAACTTGTAGTTTATTTGGTCATCCTGAGCATAACACACTTGAATGTTCTTCCAACTATTAATTCATTCTTGGAATCAGGTTGGTCTGATGCTCCGTGGCATGGGTTTCAATAATAACACTGCAATTTATTTGGCTTCTGGGAAAATATACAAGGCTGAGAAGAATATGGTTCCCCTTCTTGAAATGTTTCCTCTTCTACAAACTAAAGAAACACTGGCATCAGCAGAGGAACTTGCCCCATTTAAGGTTTTTGGTTTTGTTTTGTTTTTTTTCTGAGGGCCTCCTGTTGTAGCTTTTCTATGTCTTTATATTAATAACTTTAATGGCTGTTTTCTGCAGAACTATTCCTCTAGGATGGCTGCAATAGACTATAGTGTCTGTCTTCACAGTGAAGTGTTTGTGACTACTCAAGGTGGAAACTTCCCTCATTTTCTGATTGGCCACAGGAGATACTTGTATGATGGGCACTCTAAAACTATAAAACCTGACAAGAGGAAGTTAGCATTATTGTTTGATAATCCAACTATAGGGTATGCCAACTCATATTCCTGCTGTTGATATTTCCATAAACATTTATCTGGTTTGCTTTTGGAATTAAGTTCAACTCTAGCAGTTTTATGGCTTATAGATTTTAAGCACCTGATTAGTTTTACCTTTATTAAGTTATTTTGATCTTAATGCAACATCGCTAGTTGCATAGTTTATAGAATCGTCTGCTTGTTCCTACCTTAGCTCAATAAAGAAACTTTTCACTAAGTCTACTTTTGTGTTGATCACTTTCTGCCTTGAATCTGTAGAAATTAACTATATCAGAAGTTTTAATTGGATATTCTCATACGAGATCTAATTGCATTTAATTCATTGGATGTCAGTCCTCTTCCAGATGCAATTACTTTGAGGCAACAGGTTTAAACCTTGCCAACCACCAAGGGGTCATAATGTCCCTGTTAAATGAGAAACCCTGTGGTGATCTGAAGGGTCATGACTACCAAATGTGGAAACCCTGTGGGGGCTTTCAGAAAACAATTTTGCCCTGGACCATAGATGTGAAGGGGCATACAGGGAGTCAGTGTGCTTTATTCCTTTGTGTTTCTGTAGTTTGTATTGTTGGGCTTGGACTAAGTACACTGTTGATGGTATTGGATAAGATATTGAACATAAAATGTCAAAGCTTTATCAAACAACTATAACCTTGTCTATTGATGAACAAAGTTGAAGAATTTGTGATCAAGAAGCTGCATAATTACCCTGTTACGTAGGAAGGTCAATCTTTGTTATCTCGATCTTTCTATTTAGATTCAATGCCGGCTGTTACGTTATGAATGTGGAAATTTTAGGCCACTTGAACAGTTTCTAACTAGAGACTAATATATACAAAAAAAAAAAACTAGAGACTAATAATCAGTTGTTTCAACTCTTCCTAAAAATTAAATGGTAACATATATTATGTTGTCTTGTAGCCATACCCACAGCCAGATCTTGTCTTGCTTGATAAAGTTTTCTGTCCAGTGATAGCATTTGGGTAAAAGAATATATGAAAGTTTTCCAGTCATTTATTGGAGAAGTTTCATGAAGTACTCGTTGTTTAGATTCATATAATCCTTTTGTTCTTCTTCGACATCCAATAATGACTTAGATGAGTAGTTAAATAAAAGGACTCATTTTGTTGTTCACATCTTTGACTCATCGTCAACAACTATTCTCATGTGTTATTAGTTTTTTTTATTCCTTGCACGTCCACTTGTCATGCATAATATATCTTCGACAATCTTTTGCTTGTTTTCATGGTGTGAAATCTTTCCTTTTTACTTACTTTTTGAACAGGTGGAAGTCCTTGAAGCGCCAATTGCTAATCATGCGAGCTCAAAGTGATGCCAAGGGAATAGAGATGAAAAGACCAAATGAATCTATATACACTTACCCGTGTCCTCACTGTATGTGCCGCTCTAACAGGACGGAAGTATCAAGATCTTCGTCAGCTCGATAGTATAGTCCAGATAATTTTGGTTAAACATTTATGGTGATTCAACTGATGTTGGAGCTGGTGCATCATTTGTTCTTTCATTGGCCTCTTGCGAGACCACTATTCTTTCCAAGCTTGCAGGCTCCATGTAGACTGTATAGTGGCTATTCTTTACAACCTGAGATTACGGCATTTGTATAGGCGTCTCGTGAGAGCACTCTTCTTTCCAAGGTTGCAGGCTTCATTTAGACTGCATAACAACTATTCTTTTACAGCCTGGTGGGGTTCCTACTTTTTGTATATAGTTGAAGAGTTGATTGAAGAAGGGAATCCAAAAAATTGTTATCCAGGTGCTGACATGCACTTTTAACTTGTATTCACAACCTCTGCATCTATCTAGGCCTCGAAGCAAAGCGACCTGCAAATTTTGGTGTTCGGTGTCAGCAGAAGGCTTCTATATTAGTCGATTCTTTTCTACTTGATATCCAAATGTTTGTAAAGACATCAAAACTGGAGTCATCAGCATATTAGTCTGCATTCTTTTCACTTCTCTGTTGTAACATGAACAATTCTCTTTTAGGTGGAAGGGTGTCGTCCTTTTTATCTGTCTGTAATCACAATGGTTAACCTTAGGATCTTCGCCCCATTCAAGGGTGAGAAGAATAAATCGTATTGTCATGTTTCAGGTTCTTCAAAATTTCTCATTATTTATCCTCAGTCTCGTTCCCGAGGCTGGATTTATGATGGTGTTCCGGTTTTACCATTAAATCAATTTTCTGCATTGAAATTAAGTTACTGCTTCTCTTGTTTGTGCCGAAGGCAAATTTGGTTTTTGGTGGAGAATTGTTTCAGTGCATCATTTACCTCATCTTCGTGGAAAGGTTTGTAGGGTTCTCAGTCCAGCTTCTCTTTGAAGACGAAGATGATGACGGAGGTCGACGTCGGAGCAGTTATGGTGATGTGAGATGGCTACTGTCCCCCAACTCACGAAGGAGGATAGCACTGCAACCCACATCTCGACTCATCTGCGTCTAATAGTACTACCACGGGTGACCTGTCTTACACTGTCCTCTATTCACCTCGAAAGCTTTAGTTTCCTCGATGTCATCGGTTTTCCTGTGGTCGAGAGCTCGAGTTCGGTGTTCGTTTCCTGCTACGGACACTCAAACGAGACGCCACTCCTCTCTCGTCCTCGCCTCCGCTCACCAGAAGACAGCCCCTTCCGCCTCCTCCGCCCGAACGACAGCAATCCCACGTGCATAGTGGTGAAGCGGTAGGTGAACGTACCCCCAATCTGTCTCATCATTTCCTCTCAGATCATAAATTAGACGCATTTCCTCGAGTTAATTAAGTAGAGTAATATACATACACACGCCTATTTAATGGCCTCATCGAAGACGACGTCGTCGTCGTCTTTCTACTTCGCACTCTCCTTTCCTTCGCCCACTCACACGTGGGACCGCAGGAAGTCGCAGCAATTTGAAATGGCAGCGCCGCCGCCGCAGCGTCTCCACTCCGCTGTTGCCCCGCTCTTTCTCCTTTTCCTGTTGCTTGTCATCCTCGCACTGGCCCTGGCGGTTAACATCACGGCAGTGCTCTCCCCTTACCCCGACCTCTCCGCCTTCAACCGCCTCCTCAGCTCCACGTCGGTCCCCTGCGACCTCTCCGGCCGCTCATCCCTCACCATCCTCGCCATCCCCAACGCCTACCTTCTCCGTTCCTCCTCCGCCCGTGCCGCCGCCGATATCGCCGATGTCCTCCGCTACCACGTCCTCCTCGAGTATCTCTCCTCGCCTGACCTCCGCCGCATCCCCGCCGCCGGGAAGCTCGTCGCTACCCTGTACCAAACCACCGGCCGGGCCGACGGCAACCTCGGCACCGTCAACTTCACCCGGGACCGAATCGGTGCCGTCACAGCGCGCTTCCCCTCCCCTTTCCACGGATCCAAGGCTACCATCCTCGGCCTCGTCGGCACCCTCCCATACAACGTCTCCGTCCTCGCCATTGACGCGCTGCTCCTCCCCTACGGCTTCGACCTCGGAGCCACTGACATCCGCCCCTCCGTCGGCCTCAACATCACCCCGGTCCTCGTTGACGGCGGCAGCTTCAACGTGGCCGCCGCCATGCTCGAGGCCTCAGGTGTCGTGGCGGAGTTAGAGGCCGACGAGCACGGTGCCGGAATCACCGTCTTCGTCCCCACCGACGAGACCTTCGCCGACTTCCCGGCCACCGAGCGACTGCAGTCGCTGCCAGCGGACCGCAAGGCGCTGGTGCTCCGTTTCCACGTGCTCCGCTCCTATTACCCCCTCGGCTCCCTCGAGTCCATCGTCAACCCCGTCCAGCCCACGGTCGCTACCGAAGACACCGCCGCCGGCTGCTTCACCCTCAACATCACCCGCGTCAATGGCTCGGTGGCCATCGACACCGGTCTGGTCGTGGCGTCCATCACGCGCACTGTGTTCGACCAGAACCCGGTAGCCGTGTTCGCCGTCTCCAAGGTGCTCCTCCCGAGGGAGATCTTCGCGGGGGAAGCGGATGCGTCGAATCTCGCGCCGCAGTGTACGGAGGGGGTGGACACGCCTCCGGCGAGGCTGTCGCCGCCGCAGGGCTTCAAAGAGGAAGTCACGTCCGGGACCGGCGGCAAAGGAGTTGCTCTGTTTTATACAGTGTCGCTGTATCTACCGCTGCTATTTGCTTGACATTTGCTCGCTGCGCTGCTACATTTTGACTTTTCTATCATATACGTTACTGATGTTCGTAATAGCATCCAATTTTTTTTCGTGCTTATGTTGGTTGATTTCACGGCGGCATTCAATTTAGATCTGTCGGAATCATCCGATGGAATTCGAAGGAGGATTCATGTTTATATCATGTATTGTTTCGTAGGTAAAATATTTACATTTGTTTTATAATAACATCATGGATCCGAAAATATATAAATTTTTTTTTAATATTTTACGCCCATTACATCAAACGACTAAATGTGATATCTATGTCGATGCTAATGTAGTTGTTGAGAGATGTCGCTCCGCATCTAATTCGATAGGTCTTTTATTGTTCGGTATATGTGTCAGCAAGAATGTAAATACAGAGTAATCATTATCTTTCGTCGTCATTATTCTCATTCACAATACCCACTTATGACTCTTACTGAAATTATCGTCCGTTATTTATTTATTTTTATTTTTATATTAATAAAATTGATGATGTTAAATTAAATGGATTTAGATATTTTACTTTTATAATTTTAAGATATTAATATAATTTTTAAAATATAAATATTAAATTATTAAAGATGACTAATTATTAAAAAAAATATATAATTAGGCCGTATTGATAACAACATTTCATATTTTAATTTCAACGTTTCATACAGCCATAATAATTGAAATTTTTATATTAATTCTGGTCTTATTATCTTATGACTTACTGAGATTAAATGACATGACAACGACGACGATGATCGATGTTCTGATCGGCACAGAAACAATTTTTTCGCTGAATCAAACCCGTCCATCTTATTGCCCACATCTGATCAAACGTTCCTAATCGACTAGGGTAACCTCGTAATTGAAGGATAATTTGAGCCCCTCGTTTGTCTTTTCGTTCCATTCGCCTGGCGCCTCTTATTTAAAGGGTTCCCTGTTTTCGCCGAGCGTCGTCGGCTTTTGGGTTTCTCTTCGTCTCCGAGACGTCGGATGTCAGGTATCTCAACCATCTCGTCCTTCGAATCGTAGGCTTGAATTAGAAACCTCCGTTCTTTCTCGACTGTGGGTTCGGTCTTCTTCAAGTGTTTTCGGTTTGATCGATTCGGGGTCTTTGAGATGCCGATCTCTTCGTGGTTTGATCCTTTAGGAAACGGAACTGATTTGTTGATTTCAATTTGTTATCGATAGGAATCGGACGGTGTCCTCCATATGGGCGTTGGCCTTTAGCGATGCCCCATGCTCAGCCGAACACTGATTTCGGATCAACAAAAGGGCACACCGTCACGAAAAGGTATAAATCTGAACAACTTTTATCAAACGTTTCACTGTCTTGTTTTGTGTAGTTAACACATCTTTGTTTGGCTTCTTTGCATGATAACTACATCTGTTTGGGCCCTTCACATAACTCTTGATAGTTTCTTGCTTGGTAGGATTTTGACATATATAGTTGCCAGCAATAACTTCTTGCATGTCAAAGTGGTATGAATTTGATATTCTCATTTTCTGGGTATGTTGTTACTTGACAATTGTGGATTAGGCTGTCATCCTCTACATCAAAATTATTAAGATTATACTTGGTGTTATTTTAAGGTGTTATTTAGTTGTTGCCTTTGGCATTTGGAAAGAAAAACTGGATATGGACGTGTCGTCCGCCGAACTGGAAGCAAAAGAATTTTCACTAGGGAAACAAGTTTTTAGGTTACTTCCTGCAAAAGACTGCCATGACCAAGACCTTGGGTTATCAATTTGTGAAAAGGTTGCTCTGATTGTGTTTCCATGGACTCTTAGATGCATAATATTATTATTTTTACTTTGGCATTGATTGTCACTTTGTTCTTGGACATTCCCTCATGGTTTGAAGCCCTAGAAAGGGAGACGATGATGAAAAGATTTAAATTCTCAAATAAATCATGCTGTGGATTAAAAACTTTGATAAACTTGAAATATCAGAAATAAAGAACAGGGACAAACATCTGAAAGCAATAACTTACTTATTACTTGATTTAGACCATTAGGAAAGAATTTATTTCTTTTGCGAAAAACTTGAAATTATTTGTTCTCTCAAGGTTTCAAACTCAAGAATATCGAAATTGATTCTTTTAGTGTCTTTCATAATTAGGAGCATTTTGTATAGCTTGAGTCGGTACGTGCTCATTTTAAAAGAGCCAGATCATGAGATGACTTTCTCGATGGTGACCTCTACTCTAATTTCTTGTCTCCATATAATAAGAACCATCACACTATTGTAGACCCATGTACTAAAGGACGATTGGCAGAAAACTTATGGCTACTTACCATCTCTGACCTCAAACAAGAATCATTAGCTTTACGTGAGATGGTCTTTGCAAGTGGGGGTAGAAACATTGAAAATATGAGATGTTGTTGAAGGTGATAAAGGATCTTGTGCGGTCTTAAATTGAAAGCCTTTTCTCTTTTCATTGGAGAGCCAAGAGTTCCTATGGTTCCTGATGATTTCTGCTGTGCCCAATCTCACTGGAATTAATGATGAAAGATCCAGCCAATGGCACGGATCTCACCCAAATGCCTGTCCTAACCTAGTAAGCCTTAACTTAACTTGCTGCTTAAGTGAACTTGCTGATGTATATGCATTTTTTTGCAAGTTATCCTCTCGAAGTCTTGATGACCAAGTAGCAGCTTTTGGGGAGCTTCATCTGCTAGCCAAGTGTAATGTCGATGATGATCGCATATGGATAGCTGGGGCTGATGCTGTTTGCCTCCAGAAATCTACTCTCACCCATTGATTCCCGCGCCCAGGAGAGTCGCTGCCCTTTACAATCTTTACATCCGTGAGGACAAGAAGTCAATAATAATCTCTTTTGGGGCTATTCATGGTACCGTCCGTGTTCTATGAAATGGTAGCATGGAGGCACGGGAGATTGCTTCAGCCACACTCTTTAGCCTTTCGGTGGTGGATGAATCTAAGGTGACAAATGGGGCATCAGGAGCAACCTCAGCACTGGTGCAACTGCTGAGTGAAGGTACACATGGAAGGAAGAAAGATGTAGCAACCATACTGTTTTACCTGTGCATTTAATGAGGAAACAAGGGGAAGGCCTGCGGTGCCTATGATGTTTGAAGCCCTGGCATTATTGGCCTTACTGTCAAGCCCCCAAGAAGGAAAGTCGGCAACTGCAGCTGTTCAGGCCATGGCTCTGTTGGTGAAGAATATAGGAAGTGGTTTCCCCCATGAATAGAAAGAGTGCAGTGTGGTTATGGGACCATTGCAAGAATTGGACATTAGTGGCATCGATAAAGAGGAAGAGGACGGCCCAATTGCTAGAGCACATAAATACATGCTCGAGCTGAGGCTTCAACCCAGACTGCATATAAATGAGAAGGAGAAAAGTATGACGCTACTTCATCTGATTCTGTGAAGACCTAGGTTTTCTTCCCCTCGGAGGGAATTGGGGTTTGGTTATTGTATTTAGGCAAATGTCTTTTGTTTGGGTGAGAAGAGCGTTTAGTTTAGCGGAACATTTTGCATGCTGATGCTTTGTGGCTTGTGCGTTTATGCATCGACCATTGTTTATCCTTGAGCTGTAAAGGAACACATGATATGTGGAAATTCACCTGCCCTGCATCATTCGTGTGGTTGCAGGTTGGAGTAAGTGTAATAACGCTGATGTCTAGAAGGCAAAAGGTTTACTACGGTACAGCATTCTCCAATGAGAACTGCTGAGATGCTTTTTGTGGACCTAAAATTGACCACATTGTAATGACCGATACGTGCCCTTGGTTTAAGTGGGAACAGAAACAGATTCAGAAGCCATTATTCAATGAAAAGGTTGGAAACAAACAATGGTTCGAAATCTGATGCTAAGCTAACATTTAACATCTCTTTTACGTTTTCTATACAAAATCTTTCTTATAAGGTTAGAGGCTAAATCCTATCTGGAAACAACAAACCAAGTCAAAAGTTGCAACGAAGAGTGAATTGTAAGCAAAGTGAGTTTGGGTTGCTGGGCACGATATCCCAAAACTATCTCTTACTTTTTTGTTTCTCATAGCCTGTAAAGGCCCAAATTAGTTGCCTCAACGTTTGGTGCTATTCCTTCTCTCCAACTGTTTCTCATTCCAAGACTTTGGTGGAGAACACAAGTTATCGGCCATTGACCGCATGAAATGGTGGTGGGGTGCTCTCCTCAAGATGTGTACACAAGGGTTACCTTACTTGGCTTTCAGCTAACTTGGTAGAATAATTACATGGAACATTAGAATGACGACCAAGTCCTACGACATGATGTATTGACAAATTTCGCGGAAACATCAATCAACATGTTGTGTGTCGTGATGGAAAAATACCTGCAGGAGCGCAAATGTTTTTGCCATTCTTCATCTTTCGTAACATGAAGGGTGGAAAACCCACCCTACCACCCTACCACCCTACATGGTTTGTCTTAGAGTGCATCAATAAGCGTCATAGACGCGTATCACATGCTTTGATTGGAAAAGCTGTGTGGTAGAGGATCCGATCAGATGATTGTAACTGTTGCTGATCAAACTTCTACTGTTGCTGATCAAGCAGTCTTTCCTGCCTTCAACAAATTACTCGTATGTTTCGTGGCCCCAGCGTCAAGTATGGATGCCACAGTTATTTTGATTGTTATTGCCTACATAGATCATTTGCTTTGTCAATGATGGAGAGGAAATTACGCTGTTAGAATTATGTAGATTTAGTATTTAATATGATCTCTCTTGCAATTTAATAACTATATTTTATTATCAAACGATATTATGTCTTTAGAGCATTAAATATAAGTCCTCATACCAATAATTATATTCAAAAAATAAAAATAATAATCATATATTTATTAATTTGGGAAAACAGGTTAATTGTTAGCTAACTCAACAATTAGGTAATGTTGTATCGATTGATGTTTGAAAGCTAAGTTATTGATTAATTTTTTATTTGATAATTATGCAGTATTTTTAATAATTTTTTTTTTTCTGTACATCTCTCCCCCCTAGTTTATATCATCGACTAGAGAATTTAAGTATGTTTCCGTGAGCTTATGATAGTAATGATCTGCTCTACAATATGTCAACATATCAAGTATGAGTTAGTGGCCAAGATCTGAAGCCAGATAATTGTGTTATCTATGATGATTAGCTTATTCGCATATGAGACGAATCCAAAAGACTGTAATAGCAACAAAGAAGAAGGTCAAATATCATGCAAGAAGGACCTTCATAATTGTAGCAATGTATGTATTGATTACTCGTAGTTACTAGAGTAATGTATACCGCCAAAACCCCCACCG
Organism: Musa acuminata AAA Group; assembly: GCF_036884655.1. Classification (NCBI taxonomy): domain Eukaryota; kingdom Viridiplantae; phylum Streptophyta; class Magnoliopsida; order Zingiberales; family Musaceae; genus Musa; species Musa acuminata. Next base: position 2,328,759 of record NC_088346.1, on the reverse strand, counting down.
TGTGTGTCTCCGACACACACATTGCAGCAGGCCTTTGAATGCCTGAAATGAAAAGAAAGATATCCTCTGCTAACCAAGTGTTATCATATAGTAACTTACATGCTTTCAGCATTTTAGAATCTGATACCCCTCATGGTATCAGTGTCTGTCATACAGTTAACACGAGATTAACCCCCTCTGATTGAGCTCATGTGAGGCAACGTGAGCCAACATGGGTTCTCAGCCTCTCTCCAATTTAGTCTTTCCCTGCTTCAGCTGTCACTGAAGGAGGAGGCCCCAACGTAAAAGATTCTTAGGAGACCCCCCCTTTAACAAAAAGCTAAAGCTGCCAACCTCATGCTCTCTCTCTCTCTCTCTCTCTCTCTCTCTTTCTCTCTCTCTCTCTCTCTCACAAACACATATTCTACCCATCCATTTCAGCTTCCATTTCGTTCTATATTCTGCCATCTGCTGAGGATACACCGAGCGTTATCTCTCTATCTTTTTTCAAAAATTTTACAGGGGCTTGGTTGGTTGCTTTATTCTCTCCAAGAGAGGCTGCATTGGACTTGATGAAAGCAGACGAAAACCCAGATTCCCCACGACAGGGACAGATCAGCAAAGTTAACCTTTTCCCTCATCTCTACCGCTGTTTTATATACACGATTTAATCTTCTCTTTTTCTTTTTCATTGTTTCAGTGCTCAGTGTGTCCTTCCACGACCAGCATTGATCTTAGGTTTCTCGAACCACCCATTCTTTCATCCCCCGGTGCGTTCTCTCTCTCTCTCTCTCTCTCTCTCTCTCTCTCTCTCTCTGGTCCTTGAAGAGGTTGCATGGATGTTAATTACACGAATGCGTGTGTGGTATTAATTGAGTGTCAGCATAGGAAGAAAAAGGATGGAGTTCATTCAATCTGATGCATCATAACCCATGACCAAATCTAACAGCATATGCCCATATAAAGTGCTTGTCGCCTTGTCCCTCGCTCCTCATGACTGATTGTGTTTGTGGAAGTTCGTGCATCCCACGGCTGATGTACAAAATGCACCCGAAGCAAGAATTATTTGATGGAAGTTTGATTTCCCAATGAACATGCCCACGTTCCCTATCCAAATAAAATCGAGAATATGATGACGTTGGAAAAGAGATCAGATTAAATGATTGGGAAATTTTGGAGAGATAAAAAGTATTAAAAAAAGAAGATGATGATGATGTAGCAGTCAAAGGATGGGCTTCAAAGTTCTAGAAATATAATACTGGTGAGTGTTGAGATGCATGGTGACCGGGTTCTTTGACTGTCACCGAAGATATTGGTACTATTTTGTCTCCTGCAGGTGTATATGCTTCTTCCCAGCCTTCAAAGTAGGAGCACGACGTGTTGATGAAACCCAGCATGTCATACACCTCCTCCCTCCATTGAAGCAAATAATAAACTAGAGATAACGAGGAACAAGGTCAGCATATCTTCTAGGAATGGTGTACTAAATCCTCCTTTATCAGTTAATACAAAACTCTGGATACTAGAATTGCTAGCTTTCATAGTCACAGAATAGAGAGAGAGAGAGAGAGAAACAACTGGTATAGGTATGACAACAACAATATCTATTCATATCTGACACCATAGCCTTGTCAAATGATCTTTAGCCTATGGCTAAAGAACAAAGATTCAAAATTATCATGACTAGATTGGATTTTTTTTCACCAGTAAATGACAGAATATAGAGAAAAACTTCAGCTTGTAATGTTAAGGTTGCCGAAAAAGAACAAGATGTGAGATATTTACAGCATTGTTCTAATTGCTAAATGTGGTCACGTTTGATGAAGCAGCAGCAGCAGCAGCAGCAATGGAATACCATAGTACTTGCCGTAGCAAAAGAGCAGTCAATATGGGATGGCAGTACCGAGGGCAATGATGTGCGAACAAAGCTTCCACACAAGCCAATGGAGCACATTACTATGATTCATTGTTGACAGCCAACCTTATGTCAGAGATACAACTCTGCATGAGTTCATGCACTTCCTCTCTCTAAACGTACTGCGCAAAAGTAAGATAGGAAACAACCAACACAAAGTAGATGGATGATACACTAACCTACCCACCATCAGCATGTTCTTCATCATCTGCTCTCTGAGATTGCTATACTTCAGCTTGCGAGGCTTATGGTTACAGCCGAAATGAAACTCTAGTGATGGAACCTGAAATTACAAGATGTTGCCGGCTGAGGAAGAGTTGAATCCCGCGAGATCTGTGGCCCAACCTCCGCTGCTGTTGCCACCGCCATCGCCGCCGTGCCAATATTGCTCGCTGCCTGGAAGACCTAAATACTCCCTTGGAAGATTACGACCCTGAGATTTGTCTTCCACCTTCACCGAAGCCAGCTGCGTGATCAGTGAAGAGCCGGGAACCCTAGCGAGGTCTCTACCTGCGCCGCCGCCGCTCCCGCCTTCCCCGTAGAAATTGTACAGTCCCGACACGGGTTGCACCCCAGCCGGCTGTGGTGGCTCCAATCCTCCCAGGAGAGAGAATTGCTGGATCTGCGGCAGTCTCCACTGTTCGAGCCCGATGCCGGAACTGCTTCCCACATGATAATCCGCTGCATCGATGGTGGGAATACCCTCAAAGTTGAGGCCGAGGTTTGAGGCACCGTAGTCGGCCAGTGTGTGCATGGAAGCCAAGAAGGGCAATTGGGCCGGCTGGGGCATGCTAGGCAGGATAGCGCCACCGCCACCAGTGACGACGTCTGGAGACGCGGACGAGGGTCCCGGCTGGCGGTCAGCCGTGAAGGTAGTGGCTGCCGATTTCGAGGAGCTCCCTGTAGATTTATTCCTCTTGTTGCGACGGCAGCCTCCGCCCACGGGAACGTTTCGGAGAGCGCCGCCTCGGGTCCAGTAGCGACGGCAGGTCTTGCAGAAGTGGCGAGGCTGTGACAGGGAATAATTGTTGAAGTAGCAGAACTTGGTGTTGGTGGAGTCGCAACGCGGGCACCTGAGCTGCTGCTCCGGCTGCGGGACGATCTTGGCGAGGCGAGCTCGTTCGGTCATGGAGATGGGCCTGGCTGAGCCGGCAGCAGCGGTGCCAGCTTCTGGTCGCTGTGCCGACTGCATGTGAGGAAGCTGAGGAGCCTCACCGCCGCCACCTGCAGCGGCTGGACGCTGAATCGATCGTTGCTAAGCATGACAGATGGAGAGTATAAGATTAACGCTGCGGTATATTCAAGAAGATATCAGGAAAAGGATGCGAATATCTTCTCCTTTATTATGCCTTTTTTGATGAAGAAGCCAAAGGAATTGGAAGCTCGGAAGGAAGAAAAGAAGAAGAGAGAAAGGTGGTAGCACTCACCTGGTTCCAGTTGGGTGGATCCAGATAGACTGGAACAGAGGAAAAAACCATGCTGTCACTACTTCTTCTTCCTCCTCCTCCTCCTCCTCCTCCTCCTCCTAATAATAATAAAAATAATAGTTCTTTCTTAAAGATGATAGGATTTAAGAGAAGGTAGAGAATCAAGTATGCACAAGTGGTAGCATAGAGAGGAAAGTTGGGGGAGGCAAAGAGATAGCAAGAGAGGAAGAGGAGTGGATGGGAAAAGGAGGTGATTTATTTCTTTTATTCTTCCATGGTGTCAAGTGTATTATATACGGTAGGGTTGGAGGAAGAGAGGGGCGATGTCCAGGGAGAGTTTCTTGGCCTTTTCAAGTGTCTCGGTGTCGATTACAGGAACAGTGTTAAAGAGGCGAGCTGATGCGGTGGTTCATGTCGGGGAATGGTGGAAAGGGCTGAGTAAGCTGAAACCCTAATGCCATGATAATTTGGAAGTGAGATGCTGAGACCTAAGTCTTCATATAGTCCAAACTTTGTCCATGAAAGAATATGGGTCCCTCTCTCTCTCTCTCTCTCTCTCTCTCTCTCTCTCTCTCTCTCTCTCTCACACACACGTATAAGGCAGCACAATATGATAAATGAGTATGTTCATCGTTACCATCTCATTAGAAATTGCAAGTTTGCATTTAAATGTTTAATGCATGGAATGTCGTGGAGGATGATGATTTGGCTTAGTCGAATCAAAGGAAAGCAAGAGCTATTGTTGTTAATGATGTTAAATTGAATGATGCTGCTCTTGCATTGGATTGTATTGACCGGTGTGCATGTAAGCACCTACGGGGTGTTTCATTAGATGGAATTTGCCTAAGGCTTCGTGGCATACTCTTTGAAGCTCTATCCGGTGGATGTCCAAAGAAAAGAAATGATATTGTTCGCGAGTAAGTTATAACACATCCGGGGATATAATGCATGAATACGGAGGAGATTGACTATCATCAACACATTTTTTAATGTAGATTTTAGAGTATAATCTTGTTTCTCATTGAGGGATAGCTTGATTATAAAATTACTTACTACTGATACGAAAATATTTTATAATCGGTGTCATCCTCTACTATCATCTCGAAAGGATAAAATTATACAACAAATAATTTCTTACTGGCCTTTGTGCTTGTGCTAATAATATCTCTAATACATTTTTTTTTTTAGTTTGATATTTTTATTTTTATTTCTATAAAATAATTATATATATTGATTGAGAAAATATTCATCTCAATCGAGGCTTGACATCATGACGGTAGCCTAATGAAATTGAGATAATCGACGATCCAATCAACGGAAGAACCGTATAAAATTATTAAAAAAATTATATTTTTTTCAATCAAACCAACTATACATGTTATTATTTTACTCGAAATTAAGCATAAAAAAGATGGCATCTAACTTAATCTTTGTATAAGTCAAAATTCGATCAACGTCCAAGATTTCTTCGACTCCACTTGAATTTTTTTCTTATGACGTCCGAATCCAAGTCGGATATGAGATGCTGTAGCAGCGATCGAAAAGATGCGCGGCGGCCGCTCATCGGATATAGATTCCCGGTCGACGATGCCTGATAGATAACACAGCCTCCACCAACTTGTGCTCTTTGACCAACGTTTCTTTCCCTTCCATCATGACTGACTATCGAATTCCCAGGTAGCTTACGAACTCAACTCTTCTTACTTCGGCCGTGTGAGATTGATCGGAACCGACTCTCAGATCTAACAGCCATTAAAGCTAGTCAAAGAGAACATCGGCGACTATAGATTTACGTAAATATAGAATCACAATCTGATCGATCTCGGCTCGTCTGTGGATATTAATTAATCCGGTGGTCACACAGATGATGAGTAGCTTCTTCCAAGATTATGATCGATGAGAGCAGCTTTACTCGTGTAAAGGTAGCAACAGTGGTAGGACAGACTCGACGCCATCGAACACGGCGGAAAAGGACGGGCATTACCGCTTGTTTACATCGTCGTTCCGTAGCACCAATGGCAGCTTTGCATGTCAATGTCACACCCTCCTCCTTTTTCTCGTCTCCGAGTGCTCTCCATCCAGTTTGTAGATCACCACTGCCGCAACAGTCAGCCTAACGATGGACGAGAACGAACCCGAGATAGGATTACTTCAACAGTGAGTGAGTGCATCGAGAATTAATTGAGAGGTCTTTCTTTGGGTTGGGTATGTGTGAATCGCTTATGCATATGGAGTTTGTTCTCTTCCCATTTTCACTTGCTCTCTCCATTAAAACACACACATAAAATCGCTTATGCTTTAGCACTATGGGTGTTCAAATCCAATTGAATTATTTGTTCAATTCAGTTCAATTAAAATAAGATAGTTCGAACTCGAATCGATCGATTCGGTCTGATTAATCGATTTATGATTTTGAATAATTTAAAAATATTATTTTCAAATAGATCGGTTTAATTGAATCAAATTAAAATTTTGATCCCATTATGTCCACACAAAAAAGATTTATGAAATTAAATCCACATCACTTATAAAATTTGAACGTTGATTGGTTTGAGTAATCAATTTGAACCGATTAAAGGCCTAAGAAAATGAATTCAATCATAAGAAAAATATGTTATTACGATGGATCACATTAAGCTATTATTGTATGTTATTCTATAACAAAATAAAATGAAAAAAAATGTCTGTATTGTATAAATATGTTATGTCGTTTAAAGTGTTGGGCTGACAACCATATATTCAGCCTAAGGTGGGCTTTATTAGTCTACAGCCCACCCCCTTTGACCTAACACTAGATCAAAATTAGGGGGTATGTGGTGGATGCGAAAAGAGACAGAAAAAGATAACAACGAGGGAGAAGGCTGTAGCCAGTGACGTAATCCTTGTATCCCAGTTATTCTCTTATAATTATTGCTAGGGTTTTGGGCAAGAGATTGAGATTTGTATATTCATTATTCTTATAGTGGATTATCTCTAGTTTATCCCGTGGTTTTTACCCTTCACATTAGAGGAATTTTTCACATATATCTTGGTGTTTTATTTTATTGTGATTTCATTTAATTCCGCTGCGTATTATAGCCTGCTAGTATTTATCCATATACAAAAGTTATTTCTCTTTATATTCCATCGTAAATAAAGAAGACTTATAGATGTTATGATTAAACATGAATAACCGATTAGTACTACTGATAGCATAAGAGGCAAAGATCGAGAAACTTTATCAAAATAATAATAATAATAATAAGGCTATAATACTTTTGTATTTATTTAATGATATTATGCTGTACACAATTAAATGATAAAGAAACTACACAGTTGAAAGATCATTTGCATCATTCTTTTTAATCTTTTTCATGCTTAAACATTTGAGAGGCTTTCTTTCTTTTCTCATGCGTCAAGGATTGGTTTAATATTTTAGTTCAATTAAGCAGAGGGAACTAAGAAACTAACAAAAATAATCTGTGTGTTTTTTTCCTATAAACAAAATATTATTACCGACAATTATTTTGAGAATCTTAGAAGGATTCCGAAGAGAAATTTGTCTTTTCTACCTCTTTATTCTTTCTTTCTTTCTGATCAATCCATACATTTGATGAGCACGCCATGTTTATGGTTTGCTACCACACCACGTTACACAGTTTGGAAAGAAGGCCACATTCCTCACCTAAAAGCTGGCTACAATAAGTGGCCACCAAGTGTGACACTTGCTTTAACTACTTACTTATATTTTTCTCTTAATACATCTTAATATAAAAAGGAATTCTTTCGATGCAAAATTTTATTAAGTCGACAATCTTAATATAATACCTAAGGTTACACATATACAGGCATTAATTTATTCTGGTGTTTGGAATGATTTAGTATTTTTCAAATTCTTAAAATCAAGTGTCTAAAACGATAAGAAATCTTATTCATAGACTAATCATGAAGAGAATAAATCCTAAAAATTAGGGTTTTGTTCTTGTTATCTCATGCATCTCTAGGCCATGCGAAGAGTAAGATTTAACGATATATATATATATATATATATATATATATATATATATATATATAGGGATAAATCAAGAATTACGTAATTGATCTGAAGAATTTAATTTTTTTTGGTATATAGTTATAATATAATTTATATTTTTCTTTCTATTTCGTAATTCTTCTCTTACTCGCCAAACGCTTCCGTGTCAAGCAGCATCGTCGTGGAGATCATCGAGCATGGTGGCCATTCAAAGAGACTCTACAGGACCAAGATGGCATGGCGAAGCTAAGTTTGGCTGTGGGCCGACCACCGAGCGTGTTGGCTAAAGCAAAAAGGGAGGAATAAAACTGGGTCTGGGATTCCCCCTTGGATTGTGCCACTGATGTGACTTCTCTTCTTTTGGGGGGGGGGAAGGAGAATGGTCCAAAGACAAAGCGCCTGTTCTTGCTGTTGGACTGCGGGTGTTCGACCTCTGCCCACTTCCTTCTTTCCTCGTGCTGGGATGTTGTTAGCTCTTAGGACAAGCATCGCATTTTGTACAGGTTGGGTTGTTGTTCAGCTGCGAGTTTAGTTCATGGCAGAAAGCATTCCTGCAAAGACTTGAATGCTACAGGTGTTTGACAAAGACACTTCAGATCTACAAAAACACCTCTTAATTGAAGTTGAAAAGGAATCCGAGTTTTAGCTAGCGATGGGAATTCCATTGTTTTCCTTTTGTAGCTTCTCCTACGCGGCACGGGAGTGAGAGATCAGGAGAGATTTATTACGGTGAATGAACTGTGCGTCCGTGACGAAGTCGACGTTGACGGAACTGCTCAGCAATTCTGGCATGTCTTCTTCCTCTACAGCAGCAGGAACGCAAACGAAATCTGGCTAACATGAGGTGAGCTCCAAGGAACAAAGAACACGACCGATACACAGTGCAACCATAAAAGACGAGTAGTTCAAATCGTCTCCCAAGGAACAAAGCATTTAGGGACACAAACAATCGACAAGGCAAAGATGCCATCTTCCGGCAGAAACGAAGGGTCGAAAGATAAAACTCCTCCTCACGTACCTATTTTTAGTGATATGAGTGGGATTTCAGCCAAAGAAGAAGGAGTGGCGTCGAGAGCTTTGATAGCTCCGGCAACGAGTATGAACCACGATGGCGACCTGCTCACATGCTGTGCGCGCCGGATGACTCAGTACCACAGTAGCTGCATTGCTATCATGGTTTTCTCTTCATTTCTCTCTACCATGTTATCTTCGGTGGCTATCCTCCTCTCCCCATTCGTTTGCGACGGATGTATATTTTGGGTGTATTTTTTATTTTATTTTTCTTCAGGATGTATTCTCATTTCCTAATATATATAATACTTTTTTTTCTCTCTCTTTTCCTATAGATTGAGATCCATATATTATGTGCAAAAACACTGTAACACAATTTTTTTGTATAAATTTTACAAAAATATTAAATTAATAACATTTTTACATTAGTTTTCAATAATACTAAAAATATTATAATGTAGTACAAAAATATTATATTCGAGTGATTCGAATCGGTCTATAGAAAAACAATGTAATTCACCTTACGAATCCGTCTATAGAAAAATGAAAAGAAAGAAACGGAATAAGTGTTGAGAGTATTTTATATATTAGACAAAAAAATTATTCATAAAAATTATTTTATGAAAATTTAACTTTTTTTTATCAAAAGAAAATAAAATATTCATGGATAATACCTCCCAATTTTCAAGAGGAAAACAATATATGAGGTAGAATAGAACAACGACAACTGTTCATCTGGATAAGAGGTGGGACTATATTGGATTCATTGACGGACCACACGTTGAATTGATGAGAAACAGGTGTTTGGTTCTTGGAGTAGTAACATCGAGCGATCATCGAAACTTAGGTGCAGGGATACAGACAGAGGCTGTCGAGCAGAGCCACCTACATATTTTTGAGGGCTCCTTGGATTCCTCGACTTCAGAATACGGAAATCATGTTTCTTTTGACTTGTGTGCCATTGCATCTCCCTCATCAGAAACGCAGTCAAACGGTGCGGCCGATGGTCGTCTTCACGCCCACATGACTCAAGCTGCTCGCATTGTTAGCGTACAAATCTATCCGCGATGTCCGCCTTGATCTCCGACCAAGCTTGCATCCACTCGGAAACACTGCCCTGTTCATCTATAGGCTCTCTACATCGATAGGGATGGGGGAATAGCGTCGAGCGAAGTCTCCCTCTTCGTCGAGCGATTTCATCGAGCAACTGGGATTCCGACAGATGAGATAAAAGGTTGTGAAAGAGAAAAGATCAAAATTTTCTTATTTTTTAAGAGTAATTACCAATGGCAGACAAAAAAGATCGCCATTGAGTTAGCAAAACTCTCTGCAAACCACAGGAATGATTACAAGTTCAGGCACTCAAAGACATGCAGATAGAAAAGGTGCAGCTTTCTGGTGCTCGGCAACTGGCCAGATATCAAACGTCAATTGGATCACAAGAAAAGAGGTGTTTTGATGACTTCCACCCCCCCCCCCCCCCCCACAGCTCCCTTTTCAGAATCAAGGAATTGAAGCAAAGACAACGAAACTAGGTACAAGTGGAGAAATCAAACAACAACAGCAACAAAAAAAGGTTATCTTGTCACCGAATTCGCCGACTGCATGTGAAAGTATGGTTGTTGATGAGGACTCAATTGTCAAATCGAGGAACTTCGTTTCCCTTGCACTGGTCTGAAGCTCGAAGGAGAAGAAGGTAATGGAATCACCTGCGAGGAACTTGAATGGTGCTGCTGCCCTCTCTCTTTGTTCTTTCCTATCACTATGGTGATGAAGGATCCATCCTCTTCTTCTGGGCCCGTGGGATGTGAGGCGGCGACACCAGGTGGATGAGAAGAAACATGACTCTCTTGTCTCGCGGTGCTGTTAACCAGCCCACCATTCCTGTGAACCTTGCCTGCTTCTTCCATCAGTTTCTTCCTGTGTAATTTTTCCTCGGCGTCCTTCAGAAACTTGAACTTTGGAGGCGGCGAGGACCACACCTTGATGAAGTCTTCTTCCTTTGTGGACTCAAAGAGGGGGTTGAATCCACTTTGTTTGTAGCAGTCCAAAGGAGTCAGAGGCGGAGTGAAGAGAGGCGGGGAAGAGAGAGGTGTCAAGAATGGGGTATCCGAAGAAACAAACAGCTCGCTCAAGCTCTTCCCTCTGGAACTTTTCCTGCTCCTTCCCCCTCTCGACCTCCCGTCCTCTGACTCCAAATCCTCCTTCGTTTCCTCTTTGATGGTGAAGAGAAACCTGGGAGGGCCTGCGAGGCCATGGAGCCTCATGAGCTCTGCCTCCATACCGTCCTCTCCTCCGAATGCCTTCAAAAGAAGATCTTTGCTGGAGGAGTCGGAGCGGAGCTGCAGTTGTCCCTCGTCGGAATAAGCAGCTGCATCCACCGAGGTGGTCATGTCTCGGGGGTTGAGCGCTGTGGAACTCAGGGAAGATGGCTTCCTCCAGCAGCAGAGATAAAGCAGCTCCCCGGCTGGGCTTCTGGAATCGTGGTCGACCTCTCTGCTACTCCTCTTCTTCCACCAAAGCAGATAGTATAGCTCTGCAACAAGAGCCAAGAACAGGCAACCGGAAACCAGGCTCAAACCGATGCCCAGACTGCTCAAAGGTCGCATCTTTTTTCGCAGTAATCTCTACAAAGTCTGGTCTCGATCAAGCCTATCGTCGACAGATCTTCCAGCCAAAAGGAACTACAAACACAACAATTCTGAGCTTACAAAGGGAAGGCGAGCGTATTAAGAAGGTACAGCTAGCTATCGGTGGAGATTCAGAACACAGTCATCCCTGAAACAAATGCAACACCCATTACGATAAAAGCAGGGGAAAATTACAGGGAGAAAAACAAGGAAATTTATCGCTCAAATCAGTCTCCGGCCTCCCTTCAAAACTCAAACCGAACACCACCAATCTAGTAAATACTACAAACAAAAAGATGGCACCTTTACCCTGCTCTTTGACCTGCGAGAAGTAAATCAAAAGCCCCGAACAAAAACGATGCATCCAATGACTAAATCATCACAAAGATCATATTCTGAGAGCCACGATTCACAGGTAGCATCACCACCATGCGTCCAACAAACAAGCCGGCTTCTCTTCCCCGAAAGCTTACACGAGCTCTGCAATCCACCACTACTGCCAAAACCCCTCAGCTTTTGCCCTGGAAAAGCCCAGCCGAGACAAGGAATCTCAAAAGAAATCACCACCCTGCAGAACTCCCTTGCGGGGCTCGTCTCCCTCCCGAGCTGGTGCGGTCGATAAGGTTGCGTTGTTCCCGAGAGCGGCTCACATGAGCTGGATAGCGAAAGCGGGGGCTGTCGTTTCCCTCCTGGCCAATAAAAGAAAGGGAAACGCCCGGGAATCGAATTGTTTACCTCGACACAGCTGGGGCTTTGGTTTACTCCGCGGTGCATTTTATTTTAACGTGCACTCCAATTTGTTTTCGATCTGGAGCGTCCGATTAGTGGATACTTCTTCAGCCTCGCGCGCAAATTGGTGGGTGTGCGTGTGCTGCGCAACAAGTGCATCTGACGAGCACCGGTCACCAATCATACTGCGCCATGTGTCATTTCCTTCCCAACATCTCCGTCCCCAAAACCTATTATATTATATTATATTATATTAGAATATCAATTAAAAACAGAAAAAAGAATTTTGCTCAAATATTCACCCTTCCACGTGGACATCGTCTGTGATCTCGAGACAAGTGACACCTCGGCTAAATCAGGCACGTCTTTCATTAGCTTCCTTTGCAGAATCCCCATGGATGATGTGTGACAGCCAGAGAGTAAAGGCCGTGTGCAGCACTCGTGCTGCTGCCCCTCATGCATCGAGTCATGCACGTAATTAATGAGCAACAAGAGAAATAAATCTTTTTCTTTTACAGTGCCAGTCCAAGAGAGAACAGATGATGGCAAGATGGCATGGAAACCACAACACCAACTCACTGGGGGAAGATCTAAAGGATGTTACGACTTGAAAGGTAAAAGAGATTGTTGTGGTCATGTTGATCTCCATAACGTGTCCATTTGGTCCATGCAAACAGCATTAAAAATTTATAGGTTTCAATAAAAGATCTCCCCCTCTTATTAGTTAGTGTGGGAGGTATTCACTCCACTAACAAAAGTAGATTAATTTATCCAGAAAAGATCTATATTATTCGTTTTCTTTAATAAGAGGATGTCCCCGTGAATAAGTTATTTTCACATCGTCCTTCTTGTTCTTCTCCTTCGTCTAGCTTTGTCTCTTCGTCATCATTCTTCGTCTAATTCTTATATATAAAATATATTTTTATATATTAAAAATAATTAATTATTAAATTATATATTTTTGGGGATAGATTTGAGACTGTTTAGTTTATTTTTTATATAACAATATCAATTTCAATCAAAACATTTCAATTTTAAAAGGATTTATTATCATTAATTATTAAATTTTAATTTTTTTGATAGATTTTATGAATGCTTATATTTTATTTTATTTGAAGTTTAATAGGCTTAACTTCAATCAAACAATTTCAAATTTTCATCAGTCTATTAGAACATGATTCCAACATCATTAGAAATGTTTTCCCATTGTTATAATATTTTAGGATAATTATTTATTAAAATTTTAATTTTTTAGTTCAATATCAAGTGTAATATAATCAAATTTAATCAAATAATCTTAAACTTTCATCAATCTATTAGACATAATTCTAACATCATTAGTCATATATTTTTTATTTCTAGAAGGTTCTATGATAATTTATTACCAGAATTTAGATTTTTTTTAATATGTTTTGTGAATGAGTGTATTTAGTTTATTTTTTAGTGTAACAGAGTTAATTTCGGTCAAATTATCAGAAAATTTTTAATAATTACTACTGATCCTATCAAGGAATATTATATATTTTTTAATTTATATTAAATTATTTTTTTATAAAAGTAATATTTTTGTGAAAATGAGGCGAAGTTACGAGAGACGGAGAAAAAAAAAGGAAAGAGAGAATATATTATTTAAAATTTATTTAAAAATTTTTGTGAGGAAAAATTAGTATTTATGGAAAAAAAAAAAGGTATAAATCATCATATTATAAAAAGTGATTATGAGATTCTTTATTTGATACATTATCCATAAAAGCATTTGTTGCCTTCAAATTATGGCGATGGACGAGATCAAATATATCACAGCAAGCGGGCGGTTCAGATGGACGCTCGAGTGAAATATATTTGGTGATCTCAAAAGATTCGGTGACACGAGACCCTCCCGACTGCCACACCCACTCACGTTTTGGGCCTTTCTGCTGCTTAATAAGCCCATTCGATAAGAGGTAAAGGTAGCTTTTTGGAGAAGAAGAATTACCAAAAGGGTTTAGCCCTCGAATCGTCAAACCCTCCACCGGAATCGAGATCGAGTCGCGATAGGGGGTGGCAATCAAAGCTTTCTTCCTCTTTGCCGTAATTCGAGCGCCAATTTGATCGACAATTGTGAGAGAAAGCGCGGAATAGGTTCGTGATCGCTTGATCTATCACGATGAGTTTCATCTTCGGGAAGCGGAAAACCCCGGCAGGTACCCTCGATCTCTTCCCCACCTATTTCAAGATCAAAGTTATCGGTCGATGCGCTTTGCGATTTGATCGATTATTGTTAGTATTAAGTTTCCAATCTTTCGTTTGCTTTTGCATTAAATAAGAGAACCCTATTCGGGTGGTATCATTCTTTGGTTTCTGGAAAGGAAAGTTGCGATGGGTCGGAAGCTTTATGGTGGCTGTTTTTGGCTGCAGAGCTGCTGAGGGAGAACAAGAGAATGCTGGATAAATCAATTAGGGAAATCGAAAGGGAGAGGCAAGGGCTGCAAACACAGGAGAAGAAGCTTATTGCGGAGATCAAGAAAACTGCTAAGCAGGGCCAGATGGTATACATTCTTTACCGCAAATGATTGATCTTGTATAGATCCGATCATGAACGCCCACCTCCACAAGAGTATTCTGTCTTCCATGTTGTGCTAGCTTAAGCTATTATCATGTTTTCCCATGTAGGTATTGTCACAAGATACTAATGATATTGATTCAATAGCCGAGTGCTAAGAACTAGAATGAAAGTGTCAAATATGCTTAGGAGAGAAAAGATGGAAGGAGTTAGAAGCTGAAAGAAACAGAGAGGAAACTAGCAGAATTTTACCATGCTTGTGAGAGTTAGGTGATTTGATACTGGGGTATGAGCTGAACCCTTTTTTCGGTACCTGATGGTCTATGCTAGGCATGTTGAGATGGTATAATGGAAACCAGGATTATATATATAAGTGGTCTTTCTTCTGGAAATGTTACTAGCTCAAATTCATTTCCTTCACCAGGCAGCTGAGCACTCCTTCTTGATCTTCATGGATCTAGCTATAGCTGTATTGGATATTATATGTTTCACATACATAGAAGATGTGGTCAAAAAATGGCATTGCCATTCTGAGTATAGGCTACATACCATTTCGTTTGATATTGATCAAACACCCCAATTCGTAGAAAAAGGGACAAAAAGAACCATGGTGCCTTTGTAATACACACTTTCTATATTCTTAGTCATGTTGTCTCTAGTTCTTTTTTAACATCTTCGTTCTAGAATTCTGATTATTATTATTTTTACTATTTTTTGTTCCATATCAGTCCAATTTGGCATTTTTTATGGATTTTATTAGAACGCTTCTTTATGCATGATTTTTTAAATTGTTTATTATCACATCGTGTGTGATTTGTGCTGCAGATTCTTTGTTGTATGAGTTGTCTATTCTTGCTGGCTATTACTTGTTACAGGCAGCAGTGAAGGTCATGGCTAAGGATCTCATTCGAACAAGACACCAGATTACAAAATTTTATGCACTCAAGTCGCAACTCCAAGGTGTATCTCTGAGAATTCAGGTAAAACATTATCTTTTTACATTTTTCGCTTACTAACCATTCATCTAAACAATTGTTACTTCTACTGATGAGTACATTGCAAGAATCATCTCCATTTGAAATGATACTACTGTTGTTTGCTCTCATCCATGAGATTGCAGTAGGCATACTTATCCTTGTTATTAACCATGTTGTAGTCATTACATTTATTTTTGTTGTTAGCCTCTTTAGGCACAGATTGTATAAAAGAAAATGGCTAACATGAATAAAATAAGGGATAAATGCTGAGTTGCTTCAGGCATGAACTCTTTCTTGGTGTTTTTGGTTTGAAAATATAGGATGTCAGAAAATGCGAAAAGTAGTTTTAGCATCAGTCTAGTCTGCAGATCATGAGAAAGAAAGTGGACATATTGGGGGTCGAACAATTTCAGGAAAATTGATTAGGAGGTAAATCACATAAGGGCTAGAAGAGAAGAAAGCAGCAAGGAGAAGGTATGTCATAACACCAGGTCTGGATTGTATGTCGTGACACCGGATTGTACCCAACCAGTTCTGTTATGAATCATTGGAACTTGCCTTTTTTTTCCAAATACATGAAGGAAGGTGATATCATTGGTATCTAAATTTAGTTTAATAATAATTGTGTGTGATTAAGTAATAGCAACATAAGAAATTAAAGAAAAAGAAATTCCTTGCGATCTCTTCCATCTTTGTCCCCATTTGTCCCCATTTGACCCGTGTGATCACAGACGCCCTGCCATCCTGCCCACTTTGGCACAACCATTGATTTTATCAACGAGTGGAGAAAGAAAGCACGAGGAAGACAAGAACGCACAGAAGAAGAGCAAAAGATTAAAAGAAAAAAAAAGGAAAAGAGAGTGGAGGAGAAGAGAATCATTGAAAAGAAGAAGAGGAGCATAGTAAGGTGAAGAGAATGCAAGGAGGGAGAAAAGACGATTATAGAAGGACAGTGAAGGAGAAGAACGAACAAATAAGCAGATTAAAGAAACAGAAAAAGAAAAAGAAAACAATATTTGTAATATATCCATCTGACCAATGGATTAGTGAACCAAAGTTTGACGTGATCCTGGTTTGGTTGTATAACTATGGTTGTAGCTGAGAGCGGGAGGTATTATTAGGTCTGTAGAATTTAGATAGAAGAGCTGGATATTGATTGACGTTAAAAAGAAGATGGTGGGGGCATAAGTTCTTTACTTTTGAAGTTAGGTATAAAGACTGTCTGGAAAAACGCAATGAGGAGAAAGTTATGACCGAAAATTATATAATCCCTATTATGGTTCGATCTTTTAAACCCTTGTTAAATTTGCTTGAGTTTGCCTAAATAAACATAAAATTCAAATGAAACATGTTGATAGTAGGTAAGAAATCTGAAGTTTTGCAGCATGGAAAATGAAGCTTCATATCCATTTGAAGTCGATTATATGTATAGGTTACGCAAAAGCTTCAGCCTAGAGTTGAGGATGGACTTAGTTATGAACCAAGTCATTCCATTCAGTTAATTAACTGATTGACATCAAAACCAATATTTGATGATTTCTGCAGACACTGAAATCAACACAAGCAATGGGAGAAGCTATGAAAGGTGTTACAAAGGCTATGGGACAGATGAACAGGCAGATGAACCTCCCTGCATTACAGAAGATAATGCAAGAGTTTGAGCGGCAAAATGAGAAAATGGAAATGGTCAGCGAGGTTATGGGAGATGCCATAGATGATGCTTTGGAAGGAGACGAGGAAGAGGAAGAAACTGAAGAACTTGTGAACCAAGTCCTTGATGAAATTGGAATCGACATTAATTCAGAGGTGAATCTAAATGATACCTTTATCGTGCATTTCCTTCAAAATTATCGGCACTCCTGTTGTTTTTGCGTAAAGCAACTGGTCCCTCATTTGCTTACAGCTTGTAAAGGCACCGTCAACTGCAGTGGCTAAAGCCGAGGCATCCAAGAAGGTTGCCCAAGCTGAAGCAGCTGGAAGTGAAGATGGTGGAATTGATAACGACTTACAAGCAAGATTAGACAACTTGAGAAAAATGTAAGTCCATATGACGAGACTGTGTATAGAGTTGTAGTGGTACTGTGAAATTGCTCCACTATAATCGCCTTGCTGTCTGGTTGACTTATGGTACACCTTATAAAGTCTATTGCGGTTCGGAAGTCTTTCCCTTGCTTTTTCTCGTGCTTCCAAATGATCATGCGCTTCTCTGCAAGTTGTTGTTGAATAGGTAAACGTAGGTTGCTATTAGTAACGTCAGTTTGTAGCCTTGCGCATGTGGTTCGCACAATTTCAGCCAATGGGGACGGGACACGCTCTTTTTCCAGTTTGATGGGTTGGCCGGGACAGGTGGATCCGACACGTTCTGAAGCTCCGTTGCCCGGACCGATGTGCGCAACAACCGCCGCGTTTATATTTGTTTATAACGAAAGTAGAGCGTGGCTATCTTTACCTAACGAAAGTAGAGCGTAGCTACCTTTATAATTCTGAAAGTGAAATAATTAGTTTTATTTGTTATAACAACATCAATTATATTGACTAAAAATATAATTCGTCACATAAGGTAGGTGTTAGATCGATATCAAAATGATGAGCAAAGAGAATTTCAATATTATCAGGATGTTTTGCTATCTAGTTCGTCTCTTGCTACGTTGTTAGGATGCTCAGGGCATGATCATCGTCTCGCTTGGCTCATAGTGTAGCGAAAGTGATTGTCGTTGGGATACTCAAAGTTTACGAGAGCATAACCCCTCTTCACAGGCGTTATCGTCTCTCACCATAGCATCCCATTCTCGATCCTCATTGTGCCACTTTCAATATTCATGATGCCTACGTTGTCATCTTTTATGCACTCGACACATATGGTTGGTTCAATATTGAAACTTGGATCGATGCCTTAAGCAAGAGACAAACTAATTAGGTGGTAGGGCATCCCGATATTGTTATTTTCTTTTAATCATCATTTTCATGTTGATCCAACACGTGACGTCATGTGTTGTATTTTTCATTAATATAACTAATAACATTATGATAAATATGATTATTTATTTTATTTTAAAATTATAAAATTTGTAATATAATTTTTTTAAATACGAACATCCATGTTAGTAGGATCCAAAGTTCGACAAGCTAATATGTAATTAGCCTCCAACCTCTCCCGTCTCCTTCATCGGCATATAAGTAGCCCCCCTCGTCGTTCTTTAAACCCCTCTCTCCCTCCTCCCTTCGCGTCTCTTCCACGGCATTGCAGGATCAGTGGATGAGACTCTTTTTTGCGCGTATCTCGTCGAATGGCGGCATCGAGCCTTCTGCTCCAGAAGCAGCTTAAAGGTATGGATCGGATTCCTCCCCATGTAGATTGCTCATGCCTAGGTTCTCGAATGAGGGTTTGCTTTGGTGTTTCTTGGATTAGATATTTTGAAGAATCCGGTGCGTTATCCAGTGGAGCGTGACCATTCGATGATCGCCTGACACGTTGTAGTGAGTGATCCCCCCCCCCCCCCCCCCCCCCCCTGAGTCGATTAGTCATGCTTCTTTCCTCTTTTATTACCTTTCTGATATGATGGATTCTTTTGACGAATTCTGTTCGTGATCGGACGGGTTTATCGCCATCGTTGGTAGCGATGGGTTAGGATCTCATGCGACTTTTCGCACGGGGCTTGATAACTTTACATTTGTGCGTCATTGATTAGAACTTGGGACTGGACATTGAAGGACGATTAGTGTTTTTGATGCATAGTATCGATAGCATCTCTGATTGATGCAGACCATCTGTTTGTTGGTTTGCCTCATCATTTATAGTGCTGCTTAAGCATGGTTGTTTTTTCTGCATAGTACCGATAACATCTTTAATTGATGCAGACCATCTGTTTGTTGGTTTGCTTCATCATTCATAGTGCTGCTTAAACATGGTTCAAACCGAGATAGCATATACGTAGTAATTAGATATTATCTGATATCTTATGTGTTATTTATTATTAACATTAGATGACGTAGGTCGGTGGTTTACTTGGTACAACTCAAATTTACTGCTCTTTATTTTGCTTCGTACTAAAACATGTTCCGTGTCAGGCCTACGGCCATTGGTTATTGCGATTTCCATGGCCCTGTCGGTGTCTGTAAGAAGAGTAGTGTCAGAGGTCACGAGGCATTCTCACCCCGTGACCTCCGCGCGGTGTAAATCCCAGGTTGTTGCTGTCACACGAGGGAGTTTAGAAGATCCCCTTGACAAGGGGAATTGACATTTCCGTAGTCATGGGGAATCGAGATGAGCGTTGGAAGTCTGCATCAATTTGAAATCCGTGGAGATAACCTTACTGGTTCTCTTTTGGTTAAGGCCTAATTCCGAATCTTTTTTTAAATATATATTGGAGCTTACTTTTTACTAGTTCTCTTTACTATTTATAATCATATTTTATAATTATATATATATATATATTAAAAAAATTTCTCACCTAATTTTCTTTCTCTTCGTCTTTTCTTATTCTTCCTCCTCTACCTCAATACGTAACTTTGACAGGTTATAACTGTATTGTTTTCATTATCAAGTTCTCCTTGGACGAGATGATAAGACCCGAGGGCATTTGACGGTCACATTGTTTGAATTTGGGATCTTGTTGTCAATATTGTTTGGAGTGAAGTGACAAGGAGCATGGGTTGAGAGGCGATGATCGATGGGAAGAAGCTTTTGGGTGTGTGCTAAGGGGTGACGATTGACGACAAAAAAACATTAGGGAGTGTCTGTAGCGACGATCGCAAAAGCTATGGAGAAGGGAACAAAAGAAAAAAAAGATTAAATCCAAATTAAGGAGATTGTAAATAAAAATATATTATTTTATTAATTTTTAAGAGAGTATGAATAGTAAAAAAATTTAAATAGTAATCTCCTTTTATTATTTCTCAAAGGACATCTTTATTATCATAATTATTTAAATATCTCTTATAAGATAATTGAAATAATATTCGATTACATCCTATGGATTAATATTTTTTTATAAACTCGATGTTATGGAAAACAGTATAACATATTCAAAAATATTATAATTGATATAAAAATTTTATTTGATTATTTTTATTCCTAAACTAATAAGAATACCTATTTAAAAGTTATATGAGGTATTTTCTATTATTTTTTAGTTCATTTACAGTATTTTTGAAACTCATAGTATTTTGATGGAGATAAAAAAAATACTATAATTAATACTGTAAATTTATACCTGTGAGATTAGACCAGTCTATAAAATGTAACTTACATATTATAAATCTTATAAATTGAGGATGCTATATGGGAAATATGAAAAAGAAAATTTTAAAAATACACCTCCTGAACGGCTGCGGCCGATGCGGTAGATACTTGACAGAACCGTACGGAAGAGCTCAGGTGCCTTGTCAAACATCACCTGTACAGTGAGTAAATGCAACGAGACGAAGGATGCTTCAACCAGCTCTCCGGTAGACTCGAGAGTGACCGAATGATATCTTTCTTTTGGCGTTTCTACTGTTCTGGTGGTAGAAGGGGCAGTCCATGGATAAGCATCCTTTGCTACTACTACACAAACAAGATGCATCAAAATAACTAGTGAGGCACCTCGAGAAATAAAAACCTTGTATTTCGTCGGTGGGGTTGCCGGATCGGGCACTCACGGGGGAGTTTGAGGCGGCCATTGCGCCGCAGAAGCTTCCCCTCTAGGTTTGGTTACCTCCGATTAAACCTTCGTTGACTGACAGGTAAACGAGGAAAAGGTGTGTTAATTGAACCGTTGGTTGGAAATATATAAAATGGTCAAATTTACAAACACTGAGCCCACTTTTCCAATGACCGGAGTTGTTTGGATATCGTCGTCATCATCACCATCCACTCCCTCTACCCCTACTACTACTACGAGTCTTTGTTCGCCACGACGATGCCGTCTCCACTTCGCAACGGCGATGCCGCCCATCCACGCCTCCCCTCGCCCGCTGCCCCTACGCCGCTCCACCACCACAACCACAACTACCCTTCCTTCCGCTCCACCGTCTCCGAGCAGAAGATCCGCCGCCTCAACCTGCTCATCCTCCTCCTCCGCCTCGCCGCCTTCTGCTTTTCCCTCTCCGCTGCCGTCTTCACCGCCGCAAACTCCTCCCGCTCCGCCTCATCCCCTTATTCCTGGCTGAGCGTCGACTCCTTCCGGTAACTTGTGGATCTCGTTCATCCTCCCCTTTTCTCGTTAACATCTCTGTTCTCTTCCCCTGATCATACTTCCGGCAGAGTCATGTTTGCGGCGAACGCCATCGTGGCCGTCTATTCGCTCCTCGAGATGTGCGCTTCCATCCGGGAGATCCTCCACGGCGCCACCCTCCTCCCGGAGCCCATGCAACTCTGGTTCGACTTCGCCCACGACCAGGTTCCGTTCTCCGCTCCTCCAAATTCTTCATCTCTCTCTCTCTCTCTCTTCCGATCTATATTATTGATGGGTGTCGGACCACTCGTCGCAGCTGTTCGCGTACCTGGCGCTCTCGGCGGGGGTGGCGGGGGCGACGGCTGCGCGGGGGCTAAGCGGGTGTACCGCGGACAAGCCGGCCGCCTCCTTCTGCGTGCAGGCGTACATATCGGTGGCCCTGGGCTTCGCGGGCTTCGCGTTTCTCGCCCTTTCCGCCCTCGTTTCCGGTTTCCGCGTCGCCTCGTTCGTCCTCACCGGCTCCCGCTTCCCCCTCCAGTGACGGCGGGGCTCGGTTCGTCCGCTCGTCGCCTCCCCGCTGCGCGGCCACCGTCGATGCCTCGAAGCGCGAATCCTAAAGCCCCGTGAGCTTGTAAAAACCTTTGGTGAAATAGCTACATGTGTTTTGCATCAA
Source organism: Musa acuminata AAA Group (assembly GCF_036884655.1). Taxonomy (NCBI): domain Eukaryota; kingdom Viridiplantae; phylum Streptophyta; class Magnoliopsida; order Zingiberales; family Musaceae; genus Musa; species Musa acuminata. The sequence goes on along the minus strand of NC_088346.1, from coordinate 2,306,709 downwards.
GACACACCGTCACCGTCCGATGGACCCTCCTCGCACGTGGAGACGTAGGATTTCGCTGTGTAATAAATGCACCCTTGAGTCAGGCGGCGTCCCACACCGGCAGCAGCCACTGGCAGACAGAGAAGGACGGTCTTGCGCGAACAACGCGAGGCGAGATGGATGGTATGACAATGGTATATGATTCCTTGCCCCCTCTCCCTGGCCGATATTATCTATCAGTGGCGTGGCCGACACAAGGAACAGATTCTTCTCATTTACTGTTGTGTTGCCTCGCCTCCCTTCTCTCGCTCGGCTTCCCCTCCTTTATTCTTCGGCCGAGACACAAAAGGGCTGTGCTCTCGAGCGTAAGACCGCACTAGCGGTCTTACGGGTGAAGTCATGGTTACGGACATAATTAATGTTGAGGCAGATCCATTGATTGCACGGCAGAGACGACATTGTACCATCTCAGATGTGGTCGCTTTATTTTATCTCGTTAATAGCCGCTGGAACCTCATTCAAGACGATCTTGTGTTTTTTTTATCTCCATTGTTCATCTATACGAGTAATAGCAGAGATAATGCATGAAGCCAATTATATGAGAAAGTTATTATCTCGATTATTACTCCCTTTCGGCCACAACTTGATCTGGAAAGTCGAAAGTCTCTGATTCATCTGACCTTTGCGGAATTGATCGTCGATTCGTCCGTTTGGTTTCATTGATTCCTGCTGATCTCTCTTCTCGTAACCAAGTGGGGTTTGGCGTTCAGATCAAATCTTTGTTCCGATACGTTCAGATTAATTATCTTGATTAATCTTACTTCTCTTGATCGTCGACTAATTATAAATTACTTTTCTTAGTTAATTATCCTTTAAAAGTGAAACATCCATAATTTACCATTTTGACAAACAAAAGATAAGAACACTCATAGAATAATAGTGTGGAGATTCATGAGATTCCCATCGATAAATGGTTGGAGGAGATACCCGAAGATTCAATGTATGGTTATGTTGGTATTGTCAAACTAGGAAAGATGCGACTCTATGGTTATGCCATCTAAAGACAACGATATTTGTATTTAGGAAAATTTTCATAAGACAAAAAAGAATTTTCCATCTGTATCAGTGTCCCTAAAAAGATGTGAACGACGAGTGACTTGATTTCTGGATCGAGATGTCAACACGACTCGATCCAACCTCGAATGCGTAAGGTTATCCACACGAATGCTTGGGCCGTGAAGACGAGTGTCAGATCGACTTGAGTTTGAGCTTCGTCTCCCAAGTACGGTCTTATCCGGTCTTCTCTCACACAGGCTAAGGTTGTGACCCAATTCCAACCAACCAAATGGGTCGGATCTGACAAAAAACAAAAGATCCAACCCGATTGAATTCTGACGGGACTCCCAAAATGTCCCCGTGGTCTTGACGTTAATTAAACGGTTTAATTAAGCCATGTTATCCGAGTAAGTTCGGTAGTCGGAATCTGCTGCTTATTTGGCACATTTCTTTTGTCGTCGGCGGAGGAAATAGATTGGGACGACAACGTAGACCCCTTCCAATTGCGACTTCCCAACGCGGCGCAGAAGCTTTATTTGGTATCGAGGAAAGGGGGAACTAAAGCGAGAAGAGCAGCCATCCTCGATCGTGTCCTTCGAGCAGTAAGGTCCTTAATCTCATCTTTTGATTGCTTCTCCTCTTCGTTTCTTTACCCAAGTTCGTGTTTTCGAGGGATTATCGAGGTTCTTTTTAGTTTAATTCTTCGTTGAGTAATTATGATTGGATTTGTGATTGTCGTTATTCCTTTAATGATAACAATAATTTCATCCTCTTTTTCGGGGCATCGGATGTGTTCAAGTCCAAATTTAGGATTTATGATTGGAATTAGTGATTGTTGATGTGGTGCGGTGTGGCTGGGGTTTCGCCCAATTCCTTCAGTGACAATATCACCCTTTTTTCGTTTTCTGGCACATTCGATTTGCTTCGGTCGAGATCGACGGAGGGGGGTCGATTCATAAGAGAAATGGGTATTAGGGTTGCGAATGATGATTATTAGGTTCGGAGAATTGAGCTTCGATTGTATGTTTTCTGGAAATTCATGGCGATGGGAGAGTAACACTTGGGAAAATCGTAAATGTGATGGAAAAAGGATCACGTTCTTTAGCTGGTCTGAGTTAACAATGTTATATTTTATTGGAAATGGATATATTTTCAGTTGGGAGCTGCTTGAATCGGAGTAGATACGGACAACCCCAAAGGCATCAAGTCTGTTCCCAGACAGAGGTCTCGATCCTCGTCCGATTGAGAGTCTGATCTTCTCTAGGGTGACGGATCTGAGTGTTGTTTGGGCGTGGCATATTCTGTCCTCTCAGTCTAACTATTGCTTATTAGCCATTACCGCGTAAGAGTTGTGATTCTTCCTTGTATGTGGATGTTCAATGTTAGTCAGCTTGATCGATCTTCCCTGATGTTTTTTATCATGATGAGGTCATTGCCGAGAATCCTGAACTAATAGGATAGATATCCAACATTACTATTGCCAGTCCTTGTGTCCAGGAAGGTCTCTTTGAATCATTCACATGATTCAAATAAGTTGAAGCCATCTGTGGCTCTTATAAATGTTCCAAGGAGACCTATAGATGTTTTGGTTACACAAGGTGCTTTAATTAAGATTTTGTGGTGTGAGGAGAGGCAGATTTATATTAGGAACAAGGAAAATATATTTGAATATTCTTAATTTAAATGGAGATATTGCTTTACATATATTTGAATGATGGAAAAAAGATTGACATAGTTGATTTTGGATACTTGGGGCATTATGACTTGTTGTTGGTCTTAATGTTGTCATTTTTCCGATAGATTAAGTTCCTAATTTCATCGGCATCATCTGTTTGTTTTTGGGGCTTCGTCATAACAATTTCTCATTGTAATATCATGAGATTAGATATCTTGGATCCTCACTGTGGAGATTGTGTTTGTAGATTCTGTCAAAACCAATGGCATCTTCTTTAGATCAATGGATGAGGGAGTTCAATGAAGCTTCAAAGCTATCTGAGGATATTAGTGCCATGATGTCTGAAAGGGGCTCTTTGCCTCCATCAGGCCCCGATACACAACGCCACTTAACTGCGATGAGGAGGAAGATAACAATTCTTCGGACCAGACTGGACAGCTTGGAGTCTCTCCTTTCAAAGCTTCCTAGTATGCAGCCAATGTATGTGTTTCCTATTCCTACAAGTTCTCACTATTCTCCTAAGGAATACTTTTGCTTTTGTTTTTTGCTTGTAATTACAGCTGCTTTGCTCCCTTTTTTCTAGTTGCATCAGGCAAGTGTTTGTTTAGTAGATTGGAAGCATTAATCATGGCACTGTCACAATCTACAAAAACTTCAGCATATCTTTCATTCAAAAGAGTTATTATCATGAAAGGGCAAGCTCTTTGAAGAGACAGCTTCATCTTTTCATGCGGTTCAGTTCCTTATTAGCTCTATCTTAGTTTTAGTTGAAGTCCACATTAGCAGTTCTAGGATTGAATCATTTTGAGTCTTCATTTGTTCCAACTATTGAGGACACATAAGTGGGGTTGTTGGCCACAGATTAACGCTGTTCAGAAGATTAGGCTGAGAGGAGAGAATACTGGAAGCATTAATCATGGCACTGTCACAATCTACAAAAACTTCAGCACATCTTTCATTCAAAAGAGTTATTATCATGAAAGGGAAAGCTCTTTGATGAACAGCTACATCTTTTCATGCAGTTCAGTTCCTAATTAGCTCTATCTTAGTTTTAGTTGAAGTCCACATTAGCAGTTCTAGGATTGAATCATTTTGAGTTTTCATTTGTTCCAACTATTGAGGACACATAAGTGGGGTTGTTGGCCACAGATTAACGCTGTTCAGAAGATTAGGCTGAGAGGAGAGAATACTGGAAGCATTAATCATGGCACTGTCACAATCTACAAAAACTTCAGCACATCTTTCATTCAAAAGAGTTATTATCATGAAAGGGAAAGCTCTTTGATGAACAGCTACATCTTTTCATGCAGTTCAGTTCCTAATTAGCTCTATCTTAGTTTTAGTTGAAGTCCACATTAGCAGTTCTAGGATTGAATCATTTTGAGTCTTCATTTGTTCCAACTATTGAGGACACATAAGTGGGGTTATTGGCAACAGATTAACGCTGTTCAGAATATTTGGCTGAGAGGAGAGAATGCTTTTGTGTTACTGCTATGAGAGAAGAAGATAAGTGATAAGGGAAAGAAGGAAAAGGGAAGAGGGATCTAATAGAGATAAAGGGTTAAGTCAGATGCAGAAGAAAAATCAAAGAGATGAGAGGTCTATGTCCTGTTAATACTGTATTTCTGGTAGCAGAAAGACTACCGTATATTATCATTCGCTAAAAGAAAGATTCCCCTCCTAGTAGCTCTTCAGTAGGATCAATTCTAATGAACTTAGGATTCCACTATTCTTGCTTTATCCACCAAAGAAGCTGCCAAAGTAGACAAAAGCTGAAATGCTGAAACTTGGACAAAATTAAATTAACTCCATTCAAGTCTCAGAGAATTTTAATTAAGTCATTGCTGAAGAAGGCCAGCTCTGATCAATTAAGCTTGACTTCCAAAATCGTTGGGGTTCTTAGCTGACAACTCTCTGATCCGAAGTTGGATCATGATCGCACAATTCATCTGTCTACATCAACAAACACTTCTGATCAACTTTACCCATGAAAGCCATATATTGTTAGCCATAGGAAGCTATGAATTTTGGTGGTGGTTTAATTATTACGATTATTATTTTAGAGCACCATCGAAAAGTTTGTAGACTTAGCTGTAAAGTTCGTAGTTCCTCATCGCAACGGGCTTCTTTGTATTCTCCATATACTGCTGATATAAATTTACTCAAATTTCTTACGACACAAGTACTTTTTTTTTTCCTCTACCACCATTTTGTGTTAGCTAGCATAAGGTTACGGTTAATTTTCATGTATAGACTGAGTACTCACGATTATGATATTGTAAATTTTGTTCAATTTGCTTCAGAACTTTTTTCTACATTCAGAACATGAGAAGCATACTGTTTTCTCATATATTAACTTCCTTCTTAATGCAGAAAGGATAAGGACTTACATAAGCGCCAAGAAATTCTAGCAAACATGAAATCTAAAGCAAATCAGATGGCTTCTACGTTGAACATGTCAAACTTCAGTAACAGGTCTGGCTTCACATAGTAAACTACATTTACTGTGGAGTTCTTTGTAATGCTACTTCTTTACACTCTTGTTTCACTATAATGTTCTAGCATGTTGTGGAAGTGAAAGCCATTCTAGTCTCCCTGCTGGGAATCATAGAGCTTTTGCATGCAAGGCATATTGTTGGCCTCTGTTATATTGTTTCTCAATAGGCAGTCATCAAGTTACCTACTTTGCTAAATATAGGGAGGACTTATTTGGAGATGGTATAAAGTCAGCTGATGTGATGAGCAGAACTTCTGGGTTGGATAATCAAGGTATCGTTGCTTTACAGAGGCAGGTTATGAGAGGTATGCCCTTATAAATTTTCTTTTCTGTCTTCAATAATTTGTTTTCTGTTCAACACATTATCTATTTATATGGTTCTACAGAGCAAGATGAGGGCCTTGAAAAGTTGGAGGAGACAGTTTTAAGCACAAAACATATTGCGTTAGCAGTCAATGAAGAATTGGATCTTCATACAAGATTAATTGTATGTAACATCATGACCCAGAAATAGGCTTATTCTTTCTAATGTCAAAATCTTTTTTAGGATTTCAGCAGCCATTGTTAACTCAAATTGTTTGGCCTGATGCAGGATGATCTGGACGAACATGTTGATGTAACCGACTCACGGCTACAGGTAAAATGTTATTCTTTCACTTCATTGGCTTGTATCAACCCTATAGTAAGTATTCTGATGTTGCCACTGACACACCCTAAAACAGGACCTGTTAGAAGTTTTAATTATTGCTTTTTCTTTTGTATCTGTTTTTCCCGTTCAAATGAAACTTCACATTACTGATGCACAAAACTATGGTAGCCGGCCAATGTATATACACAGATATATATACAGTGTTGTCGATCAAATGTTCAGGTGAGCAGAATATAAAACCGACCTTTGTGAACAGTGACCATCGTGGAGATGGATGTTTGTATATTTCTCGAGTTTTTGGCACTTACGCTTTGTCAAGGTTATACGCTGTTTGAATACTGTTCAAGACAGATTTTATTTTACCACTCAGAGCTTTTCTTTTATATTTGGTGGAAGAAACTTAAGTTACGTTTTTGACCTAGGAGATCACGATAAATACTGAGCACTATTACTTATTAGCCAGAGGTTGATTGAGTGTGTTGACTTAATGCAGCGAGTGCAAAAGAGGCTGGCAATCCTTAACAAGCGCACAAAGGGTGGTTGTTCATGCATGTGCCTGCTCCTGTCCGTGGTAGCAATTGTGATTCTGGTCATTGTAGCTTGGCTTCTCATCAAGTACTTGTAGGCGAAGCGCAAGTATAAAACAATGTGTATCTCTGTATTTGTTACCTCTTCAGCGAAAGCTAGGCTTGTGTGCCTAAACTGCTGAGCTTTCATTTGGTCAATATCTTTGAATTTGAGATACGTCAGAAGTGTCTTAAGCCTTTTGTATGTGATATCTTGTGTCCAAGCACAATGATTGGATTTGTATGATGAACAACAGATCGCCTTGAAATATTTGCTGTTGACTTAATGCCTGATCAAGTTGCTAAACTCCAAAGATTAGGTCAATTAGCAATGCAGAGGGAAACAGCGAAGTAATGCATGAAGTAAGCACCGATAAATCTCTGGCTCGTAATGCAGAGTGCAGCAGGTATGGCTCAGCTGTAGTGTCGTGAGGAGCAGAGTCCATTGTTGGCTCACTCTGCTGGTTTAATGCTCGAATGCTACAGCTAATAGTATGAATCGATCAGTGCGCTGCAGCTTCCTGCCCCACTGCTCGAACGCCGGACTCTTCCGTGGGCGCTGCCTGGAAACATAGTCATCAACTCCAGGCACCCGTTTCGCTTGAAAGGCCACCAAACCAAGCACAGTGCTATACGGTAATATATTGTAATGGTGAAGCCACCAATAAGACACCCAATAACAGCACCTATGTATTAAGATATATCAAAGCATGGCGAGTACAGCTGCGCAAACTAAGAGAAAACTTGGTGAGCGTCACACGACTGCTTCCATACCTCGCCATGGCGTTGCCAAGCCCGGCCTTGGCTTGTAGCTCAGTCGAGGCTACCACTCAACAGCAGAGGCCAAGACGAAACACAAGAGAGAGAGAGAGAGAGAGAGAGAGTTGACACCGTACATATTTGATCTCAAAATGCACCAGGAAGAAATTACATGACTCTCCAAAGGTATCGGTTTACATCGGAAACATCTCGGCCAAGTGTTTGAGAACTGCCAAAGGTTCAAAGTTGCCCTACATGACCCGACCGTGGTGGTTACTTCACCGCCGGCATCCACGTAGTTGGCACCGACGCCGGCTTCTGCTGCTCATTAGAGCACTGCTGGGGAAGGAGTCCCAAGAGAGACTCCTCCATGCCGCTTTGGAGAGAGATGGTGTTCATGGCTGATGGGGAACGAACTTTAATATACTGAACAGATGTGGTGCGCTGGAACGGAGCAGGAAGCTTTGGATTGTGGGAGACGCTTTCGTGGACTCATGTGTAGGGGGATCTTCTAAGCATATACCTCGAGCACATCTCTTCCCCCCACTCCCCTTTATCTCCCTTTCCAATTTTGTCTGCTTTGTTTATGTAAAAGGCGTTTGTGGAATCTACCTAAGTTTTTCTTTCCTTTGTCTGCTAAAGAACTCGGACCCAAGTTTTGTTCTTCAACCGATCGAGTTTTGGATGAACAACAGTGGAGGTTCTGATGTCGGTAGTCCATTGGGCTCCGGTTCTGTATAGCCCATCATCTGTGCTCTCGAACTGAGTTCCACGGCGAACTCAGTTCTCGCTCTCGAAGAACTACGACAAGCCACTGCGCTTCCTCACATTCATGAAACAGCAGTCCGTGGAAGATGACATGATGCTCCACCCAAAACGACTTCTCTGATCTCATAATGGTCTGGAGAAGCATCGATCAAGGGAAGAAAGTTTCAGTGACTTAGTATGTCGTCCGACAAGCATGCATGTCCAAGTTGTTCGTCTGACTGCTTGTTTCAGCTTCAGCTCTTTGTCCTCTTCCCACAGCCAAATTAAGTTGATGCGGTATGGTCGACTACGATCGGTAGAATCATGTTATCAAGCATCAGAAGGGATAGAATATTGTGTCTCCAACCATGTCCAGCCTTATCACTCGTAGATTAAGCCTGTCGTAGCTGTTTGTTTCCATGTTCAAAGATGGGAACCGAGGAGGACTACTGCTGCAAACAATCCGCACGTCAACCCTGCGTCCAACCCGTCGGAAGCTTCGACTTCCAAGGCCGAATCGGAACCATTCATGCGCGTGGGCTCCACTACCACCAACTCGATGATGGATGGGACTCGGTGGGCTCCACTACACACAGCCATTTACATCCTCCAAGGCAGAATAAATCTCAATTGATATTTATATCCTCTCTGTTGATGATGTCTCCCTGCAGCCACTAAATTAAGGAGTTTGATAACATGTTTCTTCTCGTGTGGAACAGCAAGCAATGATGTCAACACCCATCTGTCATAGTATTATTATCACCAAGATGCCTTTGGATTGGGCAACTCGATGGGCCCCATCAATTCTATCAGTAGTCTCTATTATTTAATGTTGCTTGCATGAATTTTCTTTTTCACGGATAATAATTAGTCAAACTAAGACTCAGTAAATGTTTTTATCTATCCGTATTTGTTGTTATTTTTATTATCAGCAATTAGTTATATAAATATAATTATATTTGTATGGAAAACTAAATTACAATAAAATCTTACTCATAAATAATAAAATACAAAAAATACAATTATAACAAAAAGAGATTAAATATATAATAAGGCGGTGCGGTGGTCGCTCGATCATTTCCTCCTCTTCAAACCCTCTCAACGGGCACGGCGACCCAAACAAGTCTTCTTCTTCTCGATACCTTCACATCCGAGATCTCAAAGCCTTCGTCCTCTTCTTTCCGCCGGGAAATCTCGTAAGCGCTTCTGCTCTCTCTCTCTCTCTCTCTTCTTCTTTTTCTCCTTTTGTCCATTTGGTTTCCTGGATCGTTGTATGGAGCGGTTGGAATTTGTTGATCTGTTTTCCTCAGGGAGGGAGGGGGGATCTGTGGCCGTGGCGTAGGATTAGGGATTCTCGATCCCTCGATCGGTCTGTTTTTCCTCTATATTTTGGGTGTTTCGTTGTGATTGGCGATGGCTGCTCCACCTGTTAGGGCTCGGGCCGACTACGATTACCTCATCAAGCTTCTCCTGATCGGCGACAGCGGTAAGGGTTACCGTTCCCCTCTCATTCCCATGGATACGGTGAATTATTTCTGTGTTTCTTTTTTATTTGCTGTCCATTTTGAAGTTTCGGTCTTTCTTCCCTTTACGGTTTGGGTGGGATCTTTTCATTCCTGACTTGAGGAATACGTGGCTTGATGGTTCGATATGGTTGGGATGGATCAGCATGAAAGCCTGGATCTTTAGGGGATCTGTCAATAGGGCATCGCTTGTCCGTAGTCATTTTGAGATATTAGACTAAAATATGGGAGCTAGATCTCGGTCGATATTAGACTTTTGATTGGGGCACCGGTTTCTTACGGCATGGCGTCCGAAGTCAACCATTTAATGATGCTCTGTCCTGGATTCCAATGCGTTCAATTTCTGCCAAAATTCCTTTTAATAGAACAATCCAAACCTTCTTCCTTTTTCTCTGGTAGGATGCTTTGAGATCAAGGTTTTGTTGTCTAGGTGGACATTGACCTGATTGAAAAGCTTGATATGTTTATCTGTTTACAGTTCCATGCCAGGAGTATGCCGTTGTGCAGTTTGTTAGTCTACCCGTTTGGAGTATTATCGAATCCCTCAGCTAAAATTGAGCTATCTATATCTTGTTTTTGTGCTTATGGATCAGAGCTTATCAGATTTTCAAGCCCATGAGATTGAACATATCTTTTAGTTGACAGCTTCCAGTGCCATTTTTATTTCTTTGTTGGTCAGGATATCTCCAATATGCAGGAACTAGGATCCATGATGGAAGTTTGTATACTTGAGATTCGAGAAAGATGCTAGAGAATAGAGATTATAATTTTACAATTCTTATGTGATTGGTGAGACTTGATAGATACCATAACTTGAGAGCAAGAATGGATTCAAAATTATAATTTGGTATGTACATGTTCAATTTACTAAAGATAATAGTAATTATGGTCAGAGTCTTTGCTAGATGAGTCTTTTATGTTGTCCCTTCCTATAAACCCTTAAGTTGTTTGTGTATCCATTAGATTATGTGAACATGTTGTTGTTTATCTTTCTATTCTTAAAAAGATAATTATATCCTTGTGTGTGGTAACTTCTTTAAATATTATACTCCACTATCAAGTGTGCTTCTTGCCATGCAATGTTGCCAGACTCTTCTCTCTCTCTCTCTCTCTCTTTTCCTATAACTTTGCTAACTTGTTTTTAATTGAATATTTTGGTATTTGTCTGGGCACTTAGACATGTATCTGGATTAGACAAACATAATCAATAAAAAGAGATTGAGATTAATATCTTAGTAGTTTTGAGTCACTTCAGGTGATCTGTCGATTGTCTCACATATGAAGTTGTTTGAACCCTCTTCCCAGACTTCTAATAAACTTTGTGCGCTTCTACATGAAGGATGATAATATTAGATAGTTGCATAACGTATAAGTAAAAACTCAGGTGGGCCCTGTCAGTTCTACCTCTAAGCTATAGTTTCATTGTTAGGAGTTCAGGGCATGACTCAGATTCTCTTCTAAATAAGAAATCTGAAAAGGGGAGAGTGAACTTTTTAATTGCATATAACAAAGTTGATTGGACCGACTGATGTCAAAATCAGAACAATCTTAGATCACATAGTTTGTCTCTTGAGATCTTTATGAGATTTTTATTATTTTGTCATGAGCCTTTTCCTGCAGGTGTTGGGAAGAGTTGCCTCCTTTTGCGTTTCTCTGACGGCTCTTTCACAACAAGTTTCATTACTACTATAGGGTGGGTTATGTTTCGAGCCTTGCTAGATTCAATTTCGTTTTTCCTTTGAACTTATGATTGTTTTGGTGTAGTCCAATGGTCACAACTTTCTAGTTCTGATTGCAAACTGCTGGTCTTTACACAGTATTGATTTTAAGATTAGAACTATTGAGCTGGATGGCAAGCGGATTAAACTTCAAATTTGGGATACTGCTGGTCAGGAGCGCTTTAGAACTATAACAACTGGTGGGTTTATTGCTTTTCTGAAGTTGGAATTTTGCAGGGTGCATCTTTTGCATATATTAGGTTTTCAAATGCTTCTGTGGTAACCCTCTCTTATTTTCTTCTGTTGCAGCTTACTATAGAGGCGCTATGGGTATTTTGCTTGTCTATGATGTTACTGATGAGTCATCTTTTAACAGTAATCACCTTTTACACCTTTTATTTTTTGTAGCTTAGTTTCTATATAATTTCACTTCTGATCCCTTTAGTGCATGATTTTCGTAACATACAGATATAAGGAATTGGATTCGCAACATTGAACAGCATGCTTCTGATAACGTTAACAAGATTCTCGTTGGTAACAAGGCCGACATGGATGAAAGCAAACGGGTATGTTACCATAGTTCATCATAGCTGGTTGGTACACACACACACACACACACACACACACACACACACACACGTATATTTCAGTTCATATAGGCACTCAAGACCCTGCCAATGAGGATGCTTAAACTGTGCTTCACAGGCTGTGCCGACTGCAAAGGGACAAGCACTTGCTGATGAATATGGAATCAAGTTTTTTGAAACTGTAAGTAGTAGTATGTTATGTCATCGAAAATTAAGAAGGCTGAGGGGATGGATAGATGTTCTCCGTTGGGCTTCACCTTTGTTTTCACTTGCCTTCATGCTGGTCTATAGTAACTGGTATTTTGCACGTCGCAGAGTGCAAAGACGAACCTAAACGTGGAACAGGTCTTCTTTTCAATAGCTAGAGATATCAAGCAAAGACTTGCAGAAACTGATTCCAAACCTGAGGTAAGGATTCTCTGTGGAACTAACCTGGTATTCTATGTATGGAGCTTAATCAGTTGGTTTGGTTGCAGGATCGAACAATCAAGATTAACAAACCAGACCAGGCAGCTGCTGAGGGTACTGCAGCACCGAGATCAGCGTGTTGTGGGTCTTAGTGACCAGTGAGGTTGTGATGAATAGAATGTTGTTGGGAACTAAAATGTTTGTCATACGTAACTGGTGCTATGAATATAAGGAAGATATGACGACACTACTTGTAATTTTAATTCTTCTATTTATTTTCGTTACATTGGTTCTTAGGCTGGTGAACTATTCTGTCATTCTTTCTCTTTTATGTATGGTCTTCCGAAATCAGTATCTTTACATCTTTCTGTCACATGTTTAGTGCCATTGCTGTTCATTTATGCATGTATCTTACGGCAGGAGACATCTTATCTGCTTATTGAATCGATTTAGGAACTGGTTTTTTCCCTGAGATTGGCAACCTGTCTTATGGCATTTTTACATGGAATCTTATATTGATCGCTACTGCTATAGTGGAAATTGTTGAATCTGCTGCTCTTGCTACTCTTAAGTTACAGTCACTCTGATACAAATGGAGAAGATGAACTTATAAAGGTGACAATTCTACTTTTTCATTATCCGTACGGTTCCATATTATGGAACGGACGAGGACAGAGAGAGCACTTTCCATCTTATCCTCGTCCTATTTATATTATTATATTATATAAAAAATATATATTAATAATAATATAAATAAAAATATATATTTAATAATCGAACTCAATATTTATAATCACTAAGCCAATCTTTTCATTTCATGATTTTTATTTCCCAATCTCTTTTTCATTTTGATATTATTATTTATATTTTTTTTTTCTAAAATAGAATTAATTAATTATAAGAATAGAAGGAATCCACAAGTTGATTGTCCCGTCTCACCACCCTATTGATACCCTTAGAACCATGCAAGATGTAATATGAGATATCATTGCCGAAGTGTCTGACAAGTTCAGTACGTCAACTTCAGATCTCACAAGTTGTCAGTGTGTCGACTTCAGGATCTTACTCTACCGATTCCATTAATCTATGAGTGCGCACCACGTATTGTGATGTGGTTGCAACAACTTGTAATGGAGAAGTAAATGTTCTCAAGTTTATGCAGCCAAGTCACAAGTGACATGTAGCCAAGTATCTACTAACAAGAGAAGAGCATTCCGTAGCATAGAGCTTACCTGTGATTACATTTATGTGCATGCCAATTTCGAAAATGTAGCCAAAACAAATGAGAAACTTTTCCTTATCATCTCTCAGATTATTAGATCTTGATGTGTAATTGCGTTGTTCATGATCGCTTAAAGCTGCTATTACGTCTGTAAGCCAATTAAACAGTTTAATCAGTTGACTTTTTTACTCTTTCTAATTATTTGACTTTGTGGATGATTCTTATTTTTTTATTAAAAAATTAGGATGAATTCTCGAAACAAATCTTTATTTTTGAAGTTTTTCATAAATGACCATGTTGCCCCTAGCTCTCACTGAACCCATCATCGCCTCTACCTTGCATCGCCCCTATGTCGCCCTGCATTATCATCGTCATGCTCGTTTGTGGCTTTGCACGGTCTATGCGTTGAACCCATTGCTCGTAGCCCTCGCTCGAGGAAAGAAGGAGCGCGAGGGCTGTTATCGCCTCTGCAAACCCTATCAATCTCACCTTTGAGTGTCTCATATGTAATTCTCATGCAAGTGTCGAGAGAGCTATGCGCGATAGATCCGAAATGATCTTTTCACATAAGAAGAGATGCTCTATATAAATTTTTTTAAGTAGAGACGCTCTAGGAAACATTTTCAAAAGTAAATATTTTTAAAAAACTTCATCTAAAAGTTATTCATAAATGAATTAAAATGAGGTGCACATTTGAATAAGCGTAAGTGCCTTCGCACAGAGAAGAGATGACACCAAGTTTTTTTTTAAAGCACATGCTTAAAGAAATCTACTTGCATTGCACTTTTCATCTTAAAATTATATCTTTATTATATTTAATTGAATAATATTCTATTATTATCAATTAAGGGTAATTTAAAAAAAAAACTCGTAACTTTGAGATATTTTCATAGAACACTCATTTTTTCATAAATGATCATTTTGTTCCTAACCTTTACTATACTTTTATCGCCCCTACTTTGCACAATCCTCATCATGCTTGCCTATAGTCTAGCATGAGGATAAGGGTCGCTTCCACCTATACAAACCCTATCAACCTTGATTAAACCTAGGTTTATGCATGTGGAGGCGATGACAATTTTGATGGGGACCAATGAGACCTGCGAAGGTAGCGACGACTCTTGCACCCCCTCCTTCCTCGCACAAGGGTCACGAGCGAGGCCAATGGGATTAGCATAAGCTACGACGAGTTTGATGAAGATAGAGATAAAATAATCTTTTCACATAGCCAGGGATACTCTATTGGAATTTTCAAAGTTAGGGCACTTTACAAAAAATTCTCAAAGTTAAGAGCATTTTTTGAGAATTTACCCATCAATTAATTGAGGAGGAATTTTAAGTTGTATATAATTACTCGTATAAAGAAGGAATTTTTTATTATTTATTATTTTTATTATTATTAGAAACAAAATAAAGAAAGACAATTGAATTCTCGAAAAAAGCTTTTACTTTTTTTTTTTTTTTGCAAAACTAACGTACTTTGAAAATTTTGGAAACAACACTCCTAGTCATATGAAAAGATTATTTTACCTCTTCTTTCGCTGGACTCGTTGTCGCCCGTAGCCTATGAGGATTGGCTCCGCTAACTTGATCAACCTAGTCATTTCATGTCTTGCCCGTGACTATCATATAAGGTGATGACGACAAAGGCGTGCACTCCCCTCCTCCTTCCTCTCCTACTCAAGTAACTTTGACTAAGCAATGGGTGGAGAGCGATGGCAAGACTAAATGGGTCATTTTGACTTTTTAAAAAAAAACACTGTTTAAAATTTTTTTAGAGTAAGAATGTTTTGCATAAAATTTTGAAAAGTATAAGCTTTTCTCGAGAATTTGCCGTACAAGAAATCGAGTTGTTGGCTAACATTGAGAAGACAGTAATTTTCTTTCTCATAAAAAATATTCCCCTCAAAAAGAGAAAAAGAAATTAAAAAAAGCATTTGTTAGAGCAGACAACGATTCCTGTGCAAAAAGGTATAAACATAAAACTAAGCCGGTCTACCAACGGTGGCAACCAATGGGAAGGCCCTCAACAAAGATCATGCATGCTTGTTGTGACATGTGATGCAACGTACAACATGGAAAGAAGAAGGGAGGAGGAGACGACGAAGTCCTCGACAAAGAACATGAACATGCATGCATGTTGTGACATGTGATGCAACGTCCAAAATGGAAAGAGCACCAACATGCATGCAGAAGAAGTCGAAGGAACATGCGAATATTATCCACAATCTCCAAGCTTGAGTTCATTCTCTAGAGGCGGCAAGTTCAAGTCCAGAAACATCCCTCCCCGGTCGTCGCCGGTCTTCTTCTCTGCGAGGCTATGCACGAATCCTTCGGTCGTGGTCCTGTGCCGCCTCATGTGGCCTCCTAAAGCCTGCCCGAGGGCGAACTCCTGCCCGCAGATGGAACACTGATGGACCTTGGGCTTATCAGCCACCGCTTCCGCTCGGCCGTGATCACCGGCAGCCAGCCTAGATTTCTTGTGGCTCGCTCGGTGGCCACCGAGCGCTTGGAAGGAAGAGAACTGCCGGTTGCAGGTTTTGCACTCGAACATCCGACCTCCTGACGACGACGACGCCGACTGCGCCAAGCGACCACTCTCGTCTACTCCGCCGCCACCACCACCTCCTCCTCCTCGAGAGAGAAGCATTAAGACATGGGCCATCCTAGCGCAGTCTATCTCTCCTCCTCCAATTATGTATCTCTTCATGTCTTATGGTGTGCAACAAACGAAGCTTTTTCCTCAAAAGATAAAAGGAAGTATGGAGCTGTTGCGGAGTGTAGGAGGTGATGATGCAATGAACGAGACAAAAGATACCTATATAGATGCGTGTTTAAAGGCAGACGACGTCTGATGACAGGAACGGATAAAAACAAGCTGGACTTGGGATAACCTGGTGGACACGCAAATCTTAGCTAGCTGTAAGATGGAAAATGCCGGTCTTCCTGTTCTAGAACCGCGCCAATGGTAAAGTGAGATGACATATCCTTAACGAGGTATGACAAATCACAGCAAAACAACCGAGAGCGAGTCAGCGGCAGAAGCGAAAGAGATGGGGATATAAGCTCGAGCGGCAGGGATTTAATCTGATTCATCTTATCATCTTTGGCACGAGATGGACTCTCTTCGATTAGGTTATGGTCATGAACATGCGCAGATCTTTCAAGTTGTTGTTTGACTCGGGGGAAGAAGTTTGAGTAAGTTTTGAGAGTCGGAAGATTCAGTCCATCGTAGATGGTGGAAGTTCCTCGAAGCTGTTTTCTAGGATTTATTATGCTGCGAGATGAGTTTGCGACTTGGAAGTGATAATGTATATTTTGGGTTCAAAACACGTCACAATCGATGTCACGCCACGCTACAGTTGAGTCAGCAAGGGGAGCATCCCCACGTGCCAAGTCAGAACCCATACCAAGGCGTTGTTTGGCATGTCCCGTCCCGGAAGCTCTGGACGGCGCTGTCTGGCGCCGTTCCGCGTGTCCCGGAACGACGGCCGCACAAAAGTATCATCTCATCCCTCGAGAATCGGCCGTCATGTCAAACCCGCATACGGCCGACCCACGTACAGTAGTATAAAAGCCCCTGGTCGGCATCCGGCCAGAGGAGGAGGAAAAAGAAAAGAAACAACTACTGACTTGCTCGTCGGAGGGTACAAAGTCAGGAAACACCCGACAATGGTAATTTTTGTAGGAAAATGACCACCATCGAGCCGCGAGCGTCTCAACTTGGGAATTACCATCCAGTGTACGAAGGCGAGTTGCTGACTAGCCTGAGATGGAGAGACGCTACTCAACACAAATGATGCCCCGGACTGAGGAACGTCGATCAACACCCTATCGAGAGGGCTCAACCTACCACGGTATATTTGTTCACCAACAACAAACAGTGTGGGAAAAAGGCTGTGAAGAGAATATTTCAATGGTGGAATTGTGTGACTTGGGGGATTTGTCAATTGTTCTAGATTGAGTGGTTGGTGGAGAAGTATGATCGATTCCCATTTGCTCTACGACACAGCGAGTGTCAGGAGAATTTTTCCGTTGACTTCATTCGGGTCCATTGACTTGGCATACGGAAAGACCGAAGAGAGTTGATCTAATGTTAGATACCAACCGCTGCATGCAACACATCTCACAGCTGCTCAAATAGATGACAAAAAAAAATACAGTGCATGAACTTTAGTTGTAGTTTTATGGGTTTAATTAAGTAATGTAACATAACAGCATTACTTAATTGGGAGAACACTGTGAACAGCCTTGCAGCATGCGACCTAATCATTATTATTAAATATTTTATTTAATAATAATGTAATCGTTCTCATTAAGTTCATCGTTCATTATAATCAATTTCTTCATTTATTATAGTTCAAATATTTTGATTTTTCAATCTATATATAACTATTATTATTAAATATTTTATTTAATATCGTTAAAAATGTTTAAATATGGTCCAAACATTACAAATTTGAATTGATTCTTTAACGTTATGGAGTTGATGATAATAAATGTTATTGATGGGAGAACATCTATATAAACGAGGGTTTTGATCCCTGGGCTTATAATCTCTTTTAAGTCTAAATGATTTTTTATATCATCTAAAGTGAGAGTTTTGAGTCGAAAAGTATTATAATTCGAGAAGAAATCGTTGTTGAAATTCTTGACAATGACTAAAAGTAATAATTTCTTTTTCATATTAGTTTTTCTTATGTTTTTATTATAATAATTTAAAAACATATTTTGGTATTAAAATTTCTAACATGCAAATTAAACTCTTGTCACATATGTATCATATGAACTCTGAAATGTGTACCGGAAGAAACTTGGTATCTGATGTCATAGAAAAGGACTTCATGTGAAGATAAATCTTAGAAATTAGTGTCTAGTTATTCTTATTTATAGGTTTTGGGATAGGAGCAAGATATGAAGAAATATTTTCACCTCCAATTCTAGTCACAAGTCACAATCCGGACAGCAAGATAAAAGTATCGGTCGACGAGGACGATGATGCAGGATGACATATGACGCATGGGTAGATAAGACGGCCAAATCAGCTGTACCAAATCAAGCAAACAATATGGTCGTCTTGCGGTGATCTCTTCCTCTATCTTCTCGACATTGGGTAATGCTGTGGTCGATATTTCAATGTCGATGTCGGCATATCTCCTCTCGTTCTTAGCCTCACTTTGAAGGCGAGTACCGAGTCAACTCTCGTCACTTGTAAACCAAGTAAGCCGGTAACAAAAGCAACACCTCCGCAGCCTTCCTTCCTTCACTGCGAAGCTATCCCATGCGCAGTTCTCACTGCAATCTGCTTGCTCCATGACAACAGTGGAGCAGCAAGTCTTTGGAACCTTCCCAGCTGTCGCGATCTGAAGCCTAGACCAAATGCACGGCGGAGAATGTGTGTGCGTGTGTCTATATATACATATATATCTCGGGAGGTGGATACAATACATGTTTGGGTGCAAAGCTCTATCATCTCCATCCCAATACATGAAGAGTCCAAGAGCCGACGAAGACGATGCAGAGCTGCTGCTGTCGCTCTCCTGCGGGGCGACGACGGCGAAGACCCACAGTGAGCCGAGGGCGGCGGTCGGTGTCTTCGAGTGCAAGACGTGCAGTCGCCAATTCCCGACGTTCCAAGCGCTCGGCGGCCACCGGACGAGCCACAAGCGCCCGAGAACCGATCGTTCCGTCTCCAAACGTAGCGTGCATCGGTGCTCCATCTGTGGCATGAATTTCGCGATGGGGCAAGCTTTGGGCGGCCACATGCGCCGCCATAAGCCCACGGCCGAGGAGTACTCGAAACAGACTCATCAGAAGAAGGAATCGAGCATGGCTGGTCTACAGATTGACGTCTCCGATGATGATCGGATTGTAGCCCATACGAGTAGTTCTTATCATCAGCTGCTTCAGTTATTCGTATAGAGAAATACAGGATTTGATTGTAATATACATTTTTCGTTTCTTTTCTATAGAAATTCGCGTTCAAAGCTGCTATCACATAGGAATAGAGAAATTAGATATTTCATATGCATAGAAATATGATTGAGAGAGACTATACGTTACTATTTCCTTGTGAGAATACGGAGAGGATGAATCTTTGCTGATCTGAGAACTACTTGGACTGATGATACCAGGGATCATCATCTCTTGTATCAGTAGGTTGATCTCTCTCTGACGCGTCTCGTGTACTCTCGTCTCCTCCAAGAAATAGCCATGACCAGCCCATGGCAAGCCCAATTGGAAAGCATTCTACAGTCTAAAATCCTACCACAAGAAACCATGTAAACTGTTTGTAACGCCTAAAGACTCGAGCGGTAGATCTATATTAATCAGTTCGAATGTTACAATAAAAACATATAATCTCTTTTGAGAGTTTATTATTTACTGTAACACTTCAGAAAAAAACATATGTACGTGTTGTTTGGAAGACATACATGCAAATACAAACTTATACGGGAAGATACGCATGATATCCACTATTGTAGAGGAGGTATTCATGCAAATGTGACTGTTGGAGGGGCTATTGGCAGATTACATGTTTTGCGGGGGTGTATATAAGCAAAACTCCTCAAAGAAAATAAAATCCTTTTGGGAGGACCAAAACATAAATGTGATCCGACTCAGAGGGATTCGAGGGATCTTCTTCCGGAAACGGTTTCCAAGTAACTGCGGTTAAGATGACACACCTCGTCCCCGCGATCAACGTTCATTTAAACCGTAGTTAGCCTGAGAAAAAGGGCGGCCGATTAGGGCTTGCTGGGAGAAAACGAAGAAGAGAACCTGGGTTGTCGTTCTTGATTCGCATCGATTTCACCATCTGATGAATTGGGTGTTGCTTTGGTGATTTGTTCGGAGATGGAGACCCAGTGGATGGCCGAATTCCCGCACGCGGCCACGGACAAGCGCCCGCGGAAGAGGCCCAGGTTCACTTGGGATGTGCCCCCTCCGATCCCCCCCGCAATGGTCTTTCTTCCCGTTTGCTCTTCGCCCCGATCTCTTCTTTCGATCTTTCTCCTGCGTCCGGCCCTTTTTTGAATTGAGCCTTCTGTTGGTATTCGTGCTTCTTTTCATAAATTTCGGTTTTGATGATAGATCTCGAAGAAAAAAAAGGGAGCATTTTTAGTTGTTTTCATGTGAATTTCGTAAAGGATCTCGTTGACCCGTTCGTTGTCCGGCCTGATTCATCCTAGTGCTATTCGGTTCTCGAGCGATTCTGGACTCAATTGCTGTTGTGCTGCATCGAAATATGGTATATTTTTATTTGTTGAACTGAACTTTGTAGCGGAGCGACAGGTTTTTGTTTTCTTTTTATTGCTTCGATGCCAGTGAATTTTGCTTTTGCTGGTAAAAGTAGTGCATTTTTTTTTTTCCTTCAGAAGGACTTTTTTGGGTGTGGTATTAACCTGATTAAATGCTTGAGAATTCTGTTTGTGCAATTCTCAGAATTGTCTAACATGGAAATGAACTTATCCTTTTTGTAGGTTCCTGTGACGTTGTACTGCGGAAAGGAAGCTGCCCATGTAGCTGGTGCCAACCAGTTATTGCAATCATTCTACCATGGTGGAGTCCCTCGATATGCATCTCCTCCCTGGAGGGGCGACAACAAAGACGGCCATTATATTTTTAGCATCGGCGAGAATCTAACACCGAGATGTAATTGTTTGTCGCTGTTCTGTTTATATTTGTGTAAATAGTAGCACCATGTTTTCAAGTACGTGCTATCATTTTAATTTTATCGATGCATCTGCAACCTCAACTGCACTTTTCATTTTAATTTTATGGATACACCCTGATATTAACACATTTACACTGTTGACCTATGCAGATAGGATACTGAACAAAATGGGTGAAGGTGAGTTTGTTTCACTCCTGCATTAGCCAACATGCGATAATACTAGAAAGACATTTGATTTCTTCTTTTACATCATCTCCCTTTTAACTGATTCTAATATTTAAAATTTATGAGTGACGAACCTTTGTTTGTTATGAACTCTTAGTTTTCTCCCTGTATTTTCATTTTATGCATTGCATATTCTGCAGGAACATTTGGGCAAGTCTTGGAATGTTGGGACTTGGAAAATCAAGAACCAGTTGCTATCAAAATTGTGCGTTCGCTTCAGAAATATCGTGATGCTGCAATGATCGAAATTGACGTACTTCAAAGGCTTGCAAAAGCTGACAGAAGTGGCACTCGGTAGGTCAACAATATTTCAGCCTATTATTTTATTTATTGAATACTTAGGACTTTAAGATGGATACATATACGTGGTTTCTTCATGCAGTTGTGTGCAAATACGGAATTGGTTTGACTATCGTAATCATATATGTATAGTAAGTACATATGCATTTGTGACTCAGTTTTCTGTGGTGGCCTAATGTTTCTCTCTAAGCATTTCTATTTTTATGTGATCTCAACAGGTCTTTGAGAAGCTTGGACCAAGTTTGTATGACTTCCTTCGGAAAAATAGCTACCGCTCTTTCCCCATTGACTTAGTCCGGGAACTTGGGAGACAGCTTTTGGAGTCTGTAGCATGTACTTGTTCTGTCCCTTCCATTACATGCAATTCAGTAATCAAGCATTAGATTGTGTGGTGCTCAATCATTTTTTGACACTATGTTGTTGTGTACTAAACAGTAGTGAGGTTTACAATCTTCTTTACTAGCTTGGGATTCTATTGAAATGTGGCTTTAGTGGTTTCTATAAAGGTTATCACACTTTTATTTGTGTCACAGTTATGCATGAGTTGCAGCTAATTCACACTGACTTGAAGCCAGAGAACATTCTTCTTGTCTCCTCTGAATACGTTAAGGTTCCTGATTACAAGGTACTGTAGATGGTCCTAAGGTGAATTTACCTGCATCTCATTATTCTTGTTATTAGCCAGTGTCCAAGAAACTATGTATTCTATGATGACTGATAGGAAGTTAATACTCTTTGTTTTCCTGCAGCAACAAGCTTATGTTCCCCCCCCCCTCCCCCCCCTTTTTTTTGTTTATCTGTTCTACTAATATTAAAATTGTCTCTGTATTATGATTAATGCAGGTTCTGTCATGGTCAACCAAAAGTGGTTTATTTTTCATGAATCTCCCAAAAACTAGTGCAATCAAGCTTATAGACTTTGGAAGTACAACATTTGAACATCAGGACCACAGTTACGTGGTCTCAACTAGGCATTACCGTGCACCTGAGGTTATTCTTGGTAAAATTTTGTTTTGCCTCAAATGATATTTCACAAGTTGTGTAGTTATATATATTTTTTCTTTTTATACTTGTTGACTTTTCTTTATTATTTTGAAGGGCTTGGGTGGAATTATCCCTGTGATATGTGGAGCGTGGGTTGCATTCTTGTTGAACTTTGCTCGGTGAGTTCATTCTTACTGATCCTGTTAGCAGATTGTCTTTCATTGTCAGTTCTATATAGTGGCCTTTGTTCTGGATGCTCTTACTTTAACTAGTTGTCTTACACAAAACTCGATGGTGAAAAGATGCATCTTATGATGTACTTAACAGTAGCAATCCAAGAAATATATTTTATGGGTTTTTGGATAATCTGCTTTACCAGTTGAACTAACAACATGTAGTTTCTAATATGCTTTTAAAAATAATTCTGTCCGATTAGTTTAGTGGTGACCATTGTGCGTCCTTTCTTTTCCTTTCGTTTGATGAACTAAAGGTTGCTGGATATTCTCTGTCTGTGACTGTGCATTTTGTACAACATTGCGTGGTCGCTTGTAATGGCTTAAAGGCAAACACAATGGACTTCCAAGCAGTTAGGTGGTTGCCTGGACATTACCACAACCCAAAGGGGAATTACATCATCGCGGAAAAACGCTCCTAAAGGAGGTAAATCCAGGTGCTGATGTGTGTCATACTTCCAAGTGTCATGTTCTGGCTGATTCATTGCACTCAATGGTCTGGTGAAAGATAATGTGAGATAATTTTAGCTCGAGAGCTTTAGGGCTTGATCTGGTGAAGCCTTGAAGGATAAGTTTGTTTTACTACTTGCTAATGCTCCGAAAATATTGTGATTATTGGCTCGTTTGTTTGCCCACATCTTCTGCATTAAGGTTCTTGACACTGGAGTATATGTATTTTCCTTAAGAGTAACTCAACATGGTTGTTATTTTAAGGCATCAGTAAAATAGAAATATAACAGTAAATATGTTATCCATATAAGTTATGTAGCAAGTAGTTATACTAAAATACATTGTATTTAATTTCTCAACATTAGGGGGAGGCACTTTTTCAAACCCATGAAAACTTGGAGCATTTGGCTATGATGGAGAGGGTGTTAGGACCACTTCCTCAGCATATGGTCATCAGAGCTGAGTGAGTCCTACATTTTGTTTCTTTTTTTATGATTTTGTTATTACTCAACCAAATTTGTTGACAGGTTAATCTTATGATATTTAATACTTGTTTTCTTGTATGTCCATGGTAGCCGGCATGCAGAGAAATATTTCAGGCAAGGTAGAGGAGTGCGATTAGACTGGCCTGAAGGGGCAACCTCAAGGGAAAGTATTAGAGCAGTTTGGAAATTGCCTCGTCTTCAGGTAGGTGTCAGTTTGGAAATTGACCTATTTCTGTTTTGAAAGAATATCCATCTTTTCCTATGATGTTTTTCATTCTAGTTAAGTCATGCTATCTAATAATTGTAAATGCTTTGCAGAACTTGGTAATGCAGCATGTTGATCATTCTGCTGGGGATTTAATTGATCTCCTGCAAGGGCTTCTCCGCTATGATCCGACGGAGCGTCTAAAAGCGCAAGAAGCCCTTAGACACCCCTTCTTTACCAGAGTGTGGAGAAGATGTGGTTATTCTTTGAACTAAGGGCTTCACCCTTCTTTCTTAAATCAAGTATGTAAGTGAATTATTAGAAAGAGACACGTGTCTTAGCTGAACCTGCAGACTTCATGGACAGGAAGTTGCTGCTGTACAGGGAACACAGTTGTGTAACGATGAACTTGTCAGGCTTGAATAATGCAATTTATTTTCTCCATGTTTGCACCATCACTACATCCATGACATGAATGTACACGTTTGTTGCTTGTTCAACCTGAATATGTACCAGCCAAACTGACACCAACATGGGAATTGTCTTCTCTTTGCAGAGTTTCAGTTGTGCATGTGTCTCCTGTGGTTGCAATTTAGAGAAGGGACTGGATGAAAGGTATGAAAGGAAGTTCTAATAATATGGTCACATCTTTTTGTGATCTGAGCAAACTTGAGCTCAGTATTGCTGGCATCCTTTTATCTGAATAACCAGCCGTTGGCTCAAGGCAGATGGAATATATTGGTTTCAAGCACAATATAAATAAATGTGCCTAGAGGCTGGAATCGCTAGTATGCTCCTTATTGAGTATGATATCATAATTGTGTTTGCGTTGGCAGCTGGTGTTGAACTATTCACTTAATTTTGCGTGGCTACCATATATTTTATCATCTTAATATTCTAATTGACATATTTTATTTTGTTCAGTTCATACAGAATTTTGTTCTAGTGCTTGTATATTCATACTCATGCAGGAGCCGCAGCTTGCTGATGATTTAGTTCTTGAAGGTATGTAATTTAATACAATGATTTAGTTCTTGAAGGTATGTAATTTAATACAAATTGTTCTTGGTAGAACGATAATTTTGCTGCTACTACAGAATTTTTAGTTTGCATTGTTAAATTAAAATGATCCTCATCCCGATACTCTGATGAGCTACAAGATCCTTTTTCTTTGTGTTATACTGGCCCTCCATCAAAATGAAGTTTTCACATAGAACTTGATTTCTGCTGCTGAGATTTTTTTAGCATAAATAGTATGTTTTACTCTGAACATCTTGAGCAAGAACAAGATGGAATGAAGACATTTGCTGTGTTGCCAGCGATTCGGCCAAGATGAACTGTTGCACTGTGGCTGGCATTTGACACTTCACAGGAACAACCCTTGGTTTCGATTATTGTCTTGATGTAATTGTAGATGTGAGGATTTCTCTTTATGTAAGAGAAGTCTCTTGAAGCCACGCTGGATATACCAGGTAAAAGCCTCCTACTTGATTAAAGATGTACTTCTTCAACAAATGATTTGTACAGCATTATGTGGCCTGTGTTTCCTTAGAACTTTCTTTGTCCTCTTAATTGAACAGAATTGTGAGACTGACTCAGGTGTTTCAGTGAGGAACCTAAAACTGAAAGCTGTTCACCTTAGAGCTAAATTTTTATTTTGATCATTTGCCCATCTTACTCAGGATTCATGTTTTATATGAAGGCTGATGAGGATTTAATGATGCAAATTTGAGCTTCAGATTCTTTCAGATGATGTAGATGTTTGACATCCAAAATCTTCATGTTTGTAACAGGGGTGGCCTGCTGCCTAAGCATCTGTGCTTAGGATGCTGTAAATTGAAGCATGATTCAGAGAAGTTGAAGCGCAGATGATCTTAACTCATCCATTTATTTCCATCAATCCTATGGTTGAAGGTTAGCAGCCTTTCACAGAGGTTATAATAATTATGCTCAGGAAGAATCACAAAAGTTGCTTGTAAGTGTGGTTCTCTCGAAGTAGCGTGTCAAACTTGGATAAAGAGAGAGCGAGTACGCCTGTGGTTGGTGGCTCGCTTGTCAATCGCATGATCGAGATGCATCATTTGTCACTGTAAAGTGACTGTATCTTCCTTTTTCTTCTCCTGAAGTGTTTACGCAGAGATTCTAAGGTTAGGTTCTAAGATTGATTTTTCTTTTTTTCGTATTTATTTATTTATTATTTTTATAAGAAATAAGGACATGCAACTCATCCCTGTATTAAGTATAATTTTTTGTACGACTAGTGACAAGAGACAGGTCAAGAGTTAATAATTGCTTCATGTGATTGGTCTTAAGTCACACCCATCATGTGATGGGTGGGTGCGTTATCCGTCGAGTGGGGAAATGATATATTTATGGTCATATAACTTTTTCTTTCAACATGAGAGCGGCTTTCGGGCTCAGTGATTAGCGCAAATAATTGTGGCATACGTCGTCTTCCTCGGAAGATTGTTTGTAATGAAGAAGTCGAGTGACTGATGCACACATGACTTGAGTTTGTTGGCTTTGAAAACGCCATGTGTGGCATATGGCTTTGAAAACGTCACGTTTAAAGTGCTTTTCACATTATAATTTGTTCCCGTCTGTTGCCTCCGAATTGGTTCCAAACAACGAATCCATGAAAACAAGATAACATCCGCAGATGATTCCTTAATTGTGCTATTCATTTCGAATTATAAATTTATATGTAATATTTTGGATAAATTCTTCCGAAACAATATCTACGAATATAATTTTTATATTTTTATATTATTCCATAAAAGAATCCAATAACATAAATTACAAACTAATTTATCGATTTTTGGTTGAGTAACTTTTAAATATATATATATATATATTTGTTATTTTAGGAAAAAAAATTAAAAGTATTTTAATTTTCTGAAAAATCGCCTTACCTTAATATAAGAATACTTGGAATCAACAGTCCGTTGGGCGTATGCACCGCACCAACGATATTGGTGCCACGCGTCATTCATCCCTGACTAACAGGTGACAGAAAGAGAGAGGAAACGGACGACCGGATCAAGCGGCCAATCCGCGGCGGCCGATCCCCTCTCATCCGAAACAGATTCCCCATAGTATGATCACAACTTTTTGTTTGCATCAAACGATTCTTTGCCACGAAATATATATGTATATATATACATATACATATATATATATATACATATACATATATATATATATATATATATATATATATATATATATATATTGAGGTGTACAGGAACAACATTCTCGGAGTATATATATGTATATTAATTGTGGAGAGTTGGGTGGTGCCTCGTGTGATCCTTCTTTTTGTTTTTATTTTATGTTTTAGGTGCATGATTGATAATAAAAATAAAATATTTAATTTATTTAATTGTAACAGCATCTGATATTTTATCTTTGTCATGATTAGCGTGATAGTTCACATGAATTAGATGAGCCTAGTCATGATTAATCCAACAGCTAATCGTTAGCGCCCACTCTTATCTAATAATTTTGAGAATTATCGTGGTTCAAATTAATTTGACAACATACGCCTGGTTTCTCTCATCCACGGTCGTCCATTATCTCACGATTAAATCATCACCGTCCATTAATCATTCAGGACAAAACAGAATAATACAAAGAATATATATATATATTATCATATACACCGCACAATAAATAATAATAATAATAATAATAATATTTTAGATATATCTTCCTCCACAGGAGGGGATGGTGGTCCCCGCGTTTTGATTGCTTTCGCCGCCGTCTCGGAGGACGTGTACCAAGGAAGCAATAAAAGTCGGAAAACCTGCTCTCTTCTCACCGCGGTGGCGTGACTCCACTCACCTGCTTACCTTTGCGCTCTGTTTCCCCGGCGGCGGAGCTCGCGACGACGAGGCGGATGGGAGAGCCGGAGAGGGCGTACGACGAGGAGGGAACCGAGCTCCTCTTGGTGGAGTCCGGGGAAAGGGAGCGGTCGTGGCGGCTCAACTTCGACGGGTTCCGACCGTCCGAGCCCCGCGAGAAGCCTCCCCCCCGCGGCCTCCATGACTGCCTCGGCGTCTTAGGTTCGCCTTCCCTTTCTTTCTTTTTCTATTCCCTTCGTAATCTGACCGCTCGAGTTCGATGCGTGTTTTTCTTTATTAGGCATATGCATGCTTCCCGTTCATATTATTATGGTCTTTCTTCCGTCATCCCCTTTGATCAGAAGAGCAGCCTACCACATCATCCAATTGTATCGACCGGTGCTTTCTTTATTCTACTTGCGGAAATGTTGGGCTATATTGTTTCAGATGCGATCTTTTTCTGCTAGCCTTTTGGGGATCGGAAAAAGGTGTCTCCTTGGTTTAAGGTATCTTCGTTTTGGGAATATGAGAAATCGCGGATGAGTATTTTGGCTTTTAGTCAATAATCTGGATGCTGATGAAGTATATAATACACTAGTTGATAGGAAGGCTTGTAGTTGTGGGTATTTGGAAATTGAGATCGGATCCAGTTTCATCCCCACCCTTTTTCTTGACGAATCCTTTGCTACTAGATTATTGATTTCAAAGTGGATTACTGAGATTGAAACGAGAAAACCTGAGGGTGGAAGTCATTGTTCATGGTGAGTAGTCCCTCCGTATTCATTTATTTTTCTTTACTTTTTTTTTAAATGGAGATTTATTTTTCTGGAGTCACCTCACTGATTAAGCACCTTACTCTAGATAAACATGAGAAACAATATCTGAAAAAAATTTTGCTCTTGAATTACCGACGCCTATTTCTCGGATTTGGTTTGCTAATCATGTTTTGCATCAGCTGATCGTTTTGTGATATAATTAATATGCTGAAATCTCATTTGCCTCTTAACTGTGAAGGTAGTGTTAGAGCAGTATGTTGAACAAATGAGTTTGGGATTTTTAACTGAGAAAAAAGTGTTGACGTGATGGTCATAGGCACTGGAGATGTGGTGGCAGAATATTATCAGCAACAGGAAGAAATGCTTGAGGGTTTTAACGAAATGGATGCCTTAACTGAACGTGGTTTTCTTCCTGGAATGTCGAAGGTACGAGTTCTCCTGAGGCTGAAGAGGGCAAATACTTCTGAAGGAAAGTGTTAGCTTGATATGAAATAAGCCATGGACTGACATCGTTATGTTTCGAAACAGGAGGAGCGCGAGAAGATTGCTAAGAGTGAGACAATGGCCATTAGACTATCGAACATCGCTAACATGGTTCTCTTTGCTGCAAAAGTTTATGCTTCAGTCAGGAGTGCCTCGTTGGCAATTATTGCATCTACACTCGATTCTCTCCTTGATCTTTTATCAGGGTTTATCCTATGGTTTACTGCATGCCAAATGCAGTCAAGAAATCCCTACCAATATCCTATTGGCAAAAGACGCATGCAACCATTGGTAAGTGTATTTCTTTTTCTTTTTATTTTTAATTAGTCAAGTTGATATTATACAAGGTTTACCATTGTTTGCATGGAACAGTATGTTTCCTTTCTTTAGCGACTCACTATTCAAAAAATATATTCATATGGAACTAGGCTATATGCAGCCACAACAACTGGAAATGTCATTAACTTTAGCATTTATTTATCCTTTTATGGTTATGCAAAGCACAATAATTGATATGTCCTTGTTATAGCATTTGTTTATCCTTTTACTGTTATGCAAGGCAAAGTAATTGATATGTCCTTGTTAGTTGTGGTGTGTCATCCTTGGGATTCCTCTACTGGAACTATGTCCTCGTTAGTTGTGGTGTGTCATCCTTGGGGTTCCTCTACAGGAACTATGTTCCAATTGTTTTTTGTTTCCAACTGGCTGCACACTTTTGCACTGGAAAAGATACATTTACGTGTGGGGAGTCAGCTACTCTTGCTCATAAAAAATTTACTGTTGTTAAAGCCGAGCTTTACCCATATCTATTACATTTATTTTATGGGTCATACTAGAAATACTTGGGTTATTTTGGTAATTTATTATTATCTTTTACACATTTTTCATGTATTCAGATTTCTTGCCAACTATTGCAGCCGGGTAATCATCTCTATATCTGAATGGGATGGCCCTGTAAAGAGTTTGTTTCATGTGAATTCTATTCTAGCAACTACACTATGTTATTGGGAGCAAATTCATCTTTTCTTTCTTAGATGGGTCTATCTTGGGTTTATAGTTTATCACTATAATGGGTAACAAACACTGTTTTTCTTTGAACTTATTGATTTCATGTTGCATTATCCTTGTTACTGGCTCAGGAATAGGGCTCAGCTCAAGTAACTCCAACTGGGTATCTTGTGTAAAATCCAACCTCCAACTCTAGCACCTGTGGTAGTTGTTTTACCCTTAAGGTTTATGTTTTTTTGGACACTTAATCCTCTCATTAGTTGATTTCTTCTGCTTCCACTACGTTTACTTTTCTTGATTTGTTCACAGTTGCACTAAGAATATTTCTATGATTTGCAGGGAATTCTTGTTTTTGCATCTGTTATGGCAACATTGGGTCTACAGATAATCTTAGAGTCAGTGCGCTCACTGATGTCTGATGTAAGTGCATTTGACAATATTTGGTATTGACAACCCTTGGAGTAGATGTGAAATTTCATCCTTGATCATGAATCCTGAGTGTATAATCTAAATACAGTAGAAATGTTTGCTTTCATGGGGCCTATAAAATCTATGACCTCTGTTTATAGATTATAACCCAGTACACAGCCTTTCTCTGTTTATAGATTATAGAAAATCTAAATACAGTATCGACAATCCTGCATTTATAGTATGAAAGTCTCATGCTTGTTGATATGTCAATATGCAGGACAATGAATTCAGGTTGACCAAGGAGCAAGAAACCTGGTTGGTTGACATCATGCTATCAGTGACGTTGGTGAAGCTTGGCCTTGTTGTTTACTGCCGTTCGTTCACTAATGAAATAGTTAAGGCTTATGCACAGGATCACTTTTTCGATGTCATTACAAATATCATTGGCCTTGTGGCTGCACTGCTTGCCAACTACGTCAAAGGCTGGATAGACCCTGTTGGCGCCGTAATTGTAAGTAGGAGAGGCATTATCTTCTTTCACATGCTAATTTTAGATCCTTCCGTTTAATTTTTCTTTGCATGTTATGTCCTAAGCTTCTAAATCCACAAATGGATTTTCTAGGCTGTATATTTATAGACTTTGTTGTTTTTAGTATTTTCTTTCTTAAAATAATTGTGTGCTTTAATATTGTGATAAACAGTTTTTATAGTTTGATCAATCTTTTTTTTTATAGAATATTAGGAGAAATAGAGTAAGGTTGATGCTTTGTCGGATGATAAAACTCACTTTTCTGAAAATCTTCCCTTTGGGATTGAGCATCAATTGCAATGAATCGGTAGATGGCTGGCTCATTGGACAAATGTACGTAAGCAACGCTCTAGAAACTTACAGGAAGTTTCCTCATACGGCTTTAGAAATTTTGACTTCAATTTATCTGTGATATTTTCATCTATGATTTTAAACACTAAAGAGAAAACAACACTCAAATCATTTGTGTATGAGTCAATATTTTCATTCTTTTGCATCGATACAGACACTTGAGGCATAGAGCTGATATTATTGTCTATCGTGACAGTTGGCACTGTATACCATCCGTACATGGTCGATGACTGTGCTGGAAAACGTGAACTCGTTGGTAGGGCGGTCGGCAGCACCGGAATACCTACAGAAGCTCACATACCTGTGCTGGAACCACCACAAGGCCATACGGCACATTGATACGGTGCGAGCGTACACATTCGGATCGCACTACTTTGTGGAGGTGGACATCGTCTTGCCATCAGAGATGCCACTTAGAGAAGCTCACGACATCGGGGAGGCCCTGCAAGAGAAACTAGAGCAGTTGCCTGAGATAGAACGAGCTTTCGTTCACCTCGACTATGAATTCACCCATAAGCCTGAGCATGCCCAGTCCCATGACGATTAGCCACCACACAAAGGTGTGTCGTGCCAAAATAACTCAAGGTTAAAGTCCAGTAGCGTCTTCCAAGTTCTATAGATGGCTGTCATCGTTGTTCAAATTATCAAGCGGACCGACCCTACTTGTGGTTGGTTTAATTTGCAACCTTGCTTGGAACATCATGAAGGCCAGCAGATTGGGTAGCTCGCTTATGAGAAGATAAGATGGCTTGTTGGCATCAGCGTTCATACATCCTTTGCAGTTTGTAGCTTGTGGACATTTCCATTCTAACTTGAGGAAGCTTTGTGATATGCCACTCTTCATAAAAATGCCTCGTTGCATCAAAACTTTTTATCTTCTTCCTTTCATGTGGTAGGCTTGAAGGAAAGCTACGGTATCGTGCATCTGGACCTGGTGAGTTCCCAAGTCATCATCATGATCGCATAAGCCACAGCATTCGTTTTGTCTTTTCTCTTCCCGGTGGATCCTGTTGTCATCACTCGGAAAGCCAAATGGTCCTCCACGACTCATTCGCTTGGCCATTGATGTGATGTGGAAGCATCATGGCAGCACTTGTGGAAACACTTCTTGTGGGAATAATGCATATGCATGCACATGAATCGTGGATAACAAAGTTGATATCGAAGATGTGCCGAAGAAATCATTTGGCCAGGTTCATGCCGTCCTACGATACCCATCCCACTGTAATGCCTTGCAAAACACACACAAGAACATCTTTATGGTTCTTGTGTTTAGGACTACAAAGATCGTATTGTGATTTAGCAGTGGCTGCATCTAGGTTATGCTGAGCAAATTCAATGAACAAGTGAAAGAAAGATCATCGTGCTTAGCCTTCGAATTCATCTCGGTGCAGAAAAAAGTACATTGTATTGGCAAAAGATTCATTGACCCAACAACAGCAAAGCAATCCTTCTCATGTTAAGATGTCAAGTGTCAATTATCTCAACCTCGAAGCTAAAAGTTGGTGATGCTGGAAGCGCACCGATCATAATTTGCAAGAGCAAACTGGTAAGCAGTTAAAAGCAACACATCTTGGAAGAGCAATATCAAGAAAATAGATGAGAAGAAATAACAAAAATGATGATGTAAAAACCAACGGAACTACAAAGTCCCTTTGAAACCCTCCAATCTTACAAATTCGTACAATAGTTTACTATAAGAAAACACCAAACCGTACCAGGTAAACCGAAAGAAAAGGTCACAAGCCCGAGCCTCATCCAAACTAAAGTGAACACAGACCAGAAGAGGATCTTGGCGGCACCAACTGCAAATACTGATGTTGCCTATGCTCAAGACATCATCTAACAAGAGGGCTTCTGTTAGCCCAGACTCGAAACAGACAGGAATCTCACAAGCAAATCTGACAACCTTCACCAAATCTACTAATCCAGATCGAGCCACGGATACACGGGCCTTGAGATCTGCCTGAAGTACAGGCAAGCGACGCGCCAGACACGGAAGCTCAGAAGCATTTTCGGTGGACAATTGCTGGACCAGACTCCTCGTACTCTTCCTTTGAAATCCACATCTGCATGTTTAAAGTTTGACAAAGTGATGCATCTCATATTATAAGAGAAAATATAATGACACAAGACTAGAACTAGGATGTACCTGCTGGAAAGTGCTAAGAGAGGCAAGGATGGATCCTCCAATCCAAACACTGTATTTACGCTCTGGCGGGGCAACTACCTTAATCTTCATGCTGCTTGGGGCAAGAGCAGTGATTTCCTTGCTCATACGATCAGCAATACCAGGAAACATGGTTGATCCACCACTGAGCACAATGTTGCCATACAAATCTTTCCTGATATCGACATCACATTTCATAATCGAGTTATATGTGGTCTCGTGAATTCCAGCGGCTTCCATGCCTATAAGTGATGGCTGGAAGAGGACCTCTGGACACCTAAATCTCTCGGCGCCAATAGTAATGACCTGCCCATCTGGGAGTTCATAGCTCTTCTCCACACCTGAGCTAGTCTTGGCAGTCTCCAGCTCCTGCTCGTAATCAAGGGCAACGTATGCAAGCTTCTCTTTTATGTCCCTCACAATTTCCCGTTCTGCAGTAGTAGTGAATGAATAGCCTCTCTCAGTAAGGATCTTCATGAGGGAGTCTGTGAGATCACGACCGGCGAGATCCAAACGAAGAATGGCATGAGGTAGTGCATATCCCTCATAAATCGGAACAGTATGGCTGACACCATCACCAGAGTCGAGCACAATACCTGTTGACAAATAGCCCAATCAAACAAATGAAAATTTTAAAATTTCCCACTGAAGCACACAGATTGATACAAACCAGTGGTGCGGCCACTAGCATAGAGGGAAAGAACTGCCTGGATCGCAACGTACATGGCAGGCACATTAAAAGTTTCAAACATAATCTGGGTCATTTTCTCTCTGTTTGCCTTGGGGTTAAGAGGAGCTTCAGTTAGAAGTACCGGGTGCTCCTCGGGAGCCACACGGAGCTCGTTGTAGAAGGTATGATGCCATATCTTTTCCATGTCATCCCAGTTGCTAACAATTCCATGCTCGATTGGATACTTCAAGGTGAGGATCCCTCTTTTAGACTGGGCCTCATCACCGACATAAGCATCTTTTTGGCCCATCCCAACCATAACACCAGTATGGCGAGGTCTGCCAACAATACTGGGGAATACAGCCCTGGGTGCATCATCACCAGCAAATCCAGCCTGTTTGATGAAGACAAGAGAAGCACAAGACAATTTGGTGTCCATGTTGAGAATCAAAGGATAAAAACACTCTTCAAAGAGAAAGAAACTCCGACAGTGAACTGACTGACCTTGACCATCCCAGTTCCATTGTCACAGACGAGAGGTTGGATATCCTCGTCGGCCATCTTCGATAAACCTGAAAAATATATGTGTATGAGGATAAACTCTCATCATGTATAAAGAGCCAATGAACCAACCATCGAAAACTCACCAACTCTATTATTTTCAATCATGTGGATTGTGACATTGGCATTATCAATTGATACAAGTAAAATAGTCAAGCAATACTAAAGAACCAATAAACAAATTGCTGATTTATTTTCTTATTATGTAAATTATGAGAATAAACAATACACAGTGTCACCAATCTCATTATCAATCATGGACAACAACTAAAGAGTGAAAAATTGTGCGTATAGCCATACATCCATGAGGAAGAGTGGTCAGGAACATCTTATGTAGTAGTTACAAACAGGAAGCCCCGATGTGAGTTAGAAACACCAGTAAGGATCTAGAAGAATTTGTTAGCTCTCTACCGAAAAGTATCATCTTTCAGGAAGACCAGATAATTTGTGTTTATCTCTTAAATGAGACACTATAACATGGAATCTGTTGTCTTCCCTCCGTGGAAAGATCAACTGATGTTGCAAGCGGTTTGTGATTAGCTCCCCAAATAAAGGATATAAAAAAGCCTCATAGAAGAAATGTTTATTTAGTGTTCAAACACTGAAACCATGAAAAGACAAGGTCAAAAGTCCAATGTAAGCCTGCAAACCAAAATACTAGAATACCAATGTACCCAGGTCATTCCTTGCTTTGATTCTCCGATTGTGTTATAATTAGTAATCGGCATGTAATATAGTACTACCAACACTACATTCACTATCTGTGCCGGTCATCGGAAACGAAATAGTATCACGAAGGCATAAACACCGACAATAAAAGGGGCAAAGAAACAGAATAAGCAGCAACCACAAAGAAGATCCCATTCTTCTTTACCACCAAGCAGACAGCAAAGTTCCGCATAAATGGATGCAATAAATAGGTCAGATCCAACAACAGATTAATAAAAGCCTACAAAAATAGCCTACTGGAGAATGCAAACGGATCAGAGAGCCATCAAAAAAGCAGATCTCCGCATAAGCATATCAATCGATAATCGAAGGAACTGACGCCGATAGAATGAAACCAGCGATCAATTAAAAAAGAATAAAGCACAAATAGCATCCGGTTTCCGAATGTGCAGCTCGCGACCAGCTCAAAATTAAACCCTAAAAATTCAACTTTTTGATTGAAAGACAGCATCTTTCACTGTTAAACAAGATAGACCGTCTTGAATGCACCGATCGGGGTCGATATCACCGGATGCAAACCACCAGACCGCGGATCCTAAGTTTCAGAAACAAAAAGAACACCCCAGCCGCCGATCGATCAATGAAAGCACAGATCTATGAGATCGGAGGGACCGAGATATTACCTTTGTCGAAGACAGCGATCAAGGGGAAGAGGAACGATCGAAGACGAGGAGCAGTGAGTAGCTTTTATACTGACAGATTGGAAATCGACATCCCTTTTCTCGTTTAAAAGAAGGCAATCGTCCCTCCCAACTGATTTTTCAGTTATTTTCTTTTAATGCAAATTCAGCATATGTATTCCTCCGATCAATATATATAATTAAAATATATTTTGCGTATATAAATTATTATTTATTTATTTATAGTAGCTAATGTGATTTTATTAGACAAGTAATTATGGTGTATATAAGGAAGATGTATATGTTAAATCTAAATTTTAGACGGTGTCGAAGCTCTGACTTTCTGATTTGGATGTCATTTCTTAGTTAATCGATTATACCTTGTGTTCATGTGATAATTTATTTATAAAATTACATCGGGAGCGTACTCGATAATTCTCCTCTAGTATTTATGTTATTAAGAGACTTGGAAGGTTCGATCTAAGTGTTGAATACAAAGAGTGTAATTCATTAAGGATAGAGAGGAGCCCTCCTTGAGATATGCTCGAGGATCTTATAGTGATTCTTTGAATGATTAAGTTTAAGATTATAGTTTAATACTAAGAGTCTTTATTATAAGGTGAGGGTGACATTGTGTTATAAGGTATCGATAGTCTTTATTATATTATTATTCTCATATCACTTGTCCTTTTTCATCGTGTCTTAACATGTGTAATAGAGTCGATGCGTGATAAAATTTTTATTCGATCATCGACCTTGAAGGGGGGAGGATTCAGTTATCCTATCATCGAAAGGAGAGCTTTAGATCAATTAGATCGTATTGTCGTCGAATGGAGCAATTTGAGCAATTTCGATCATATTATTGTGGAATGAAATACTTTGGGTTGTCTCAATCATGCTATCACTAAAGGAAGCGCTTTCGATCGATTCGATCATGTTATCATCTAAGAGAGTATTTTAGATTGATTTGATCATGCTATCATTGAAGAGGGCCCTTTCTTCATCGAATCGAATGGAGCGCTTTAGATCGATTCAACTATGCTGATGTTGAAGGATGCACTTTGTGTTGATTCAAATGGGTTATCGTCGAAGGACACCTCATGGTTTGGTGCAATCTTTTTCTTGGGAAATGAGTTGAGTCACTGATCTCTACCTTTCATAAGGCTAAGTACTTGATCGATAGACATCAATGTCGGATTGGCACAGTTAGTCATATTAGCCCTCCTTCATTGGATTTTTTACTATTAGGAATTCAACCACGAGGTGTTGGTTTGTGTCCTTAGGAACCAACGGTTTGGTATGACTGATGAGAAGAATCAAGATAGACAAAAGCCATTAATGTTGGCATTGATCAGGATCGATGGGTTAGGATTTGAAACCTTTCTTCCTTTTCATCTTGGCCTTGTTTTATTGTCATTAAAGAGGTGGTTGGCTTCTTATGGAGCTTATGATTAATGAAAATGAGCTCAAACTTCTTAGTTAGATCACTGTTCTAACTAAGTGTGACACATGAGAGCATCATTGCTCATAGTTACTTAGAATTCATGTGGTATTGGCTCCTCCTCGATGCTTCCAACGATGGGAGATTACAAGTAAGGCTCTAGCTCAGGTTGTTTTCTTTGCTTAATCTTTTTATATTTTCAAGACGTTAATTTATTACGAGTAATAAAATTTCATAGAATGAATATTTGACTTCTTTTGATACTTTAATTTCTTATACTAAGATATTTCGTAGTAACTATGTCTTCCAGTGGATCTCTTGACTTAGCTACAATGTTGGGTACTAATACCGATAAAGAAACACTAATGATAGTTGAAGGAGTTGATATTTGCTGTGTTAATTAGGCATTAGGCTTGTTTAATTACGTGTCAAATTTAGATAATTTAAGTAGTCATCTCGAATATCCAACATTGTTTCTTATGACCACCATTCACATTGTAAAAATCAATGAGAACGTCTTTGTCAAATTATCCTGATGTAATTTTGTACTATCATCGTACTTATATTCAATGCTCTCACTTTGATTTCTCGAGAGACATATTCAAGAAAAAAAAGTTAATAGTTAGATCGACCAATCAAAATATATTTTAACAGATAGATATGTAAAGTCATATTTTCTTCTTTTTTTTTCTAAAATCCCTCAGCAGCTCGGACCGGGCCGGATGATGTTGAACTGGGTTGAACCTATGGGCTTGTTTTGGGCTTATCTCGGCCCATTAAACACCCCATCAGTGAAAGACCCGTAGGCGCCGGCCACGTCGTGTCGTACAGTCAATAAAGCCGAGTCAGTCGACCCTTTCAAGTTCATTTTGAGATGTATAAATCAATCCGGTCGCCAAATAATAATACATGCTGATTTGTGGTTCTCTCCATCTAATTCCAGCTATGGATCTGATTGAGCGAGTGTGATCCACAATAGTGGTGCTCCAGAACAGTGTTACATGTAGTCAATTGGAAGATGGTACTGTGGGTTCTTTTGTACTCCATGATTCGTGCTGGTCGATTTCGATCCTGTTAGACCCAACATCCATGAGTTCAAGCAAAAGCTAAGCGAGTTCGATTGGCACAGGAAACTTCGCCTGCGAAGTCCGTCTCTGTGCTCTTCTCGACCTTAATCCAAGGTGAAGGACCACTCCGGCACACAGAGAAAGGACTAAAAGAATCCACTCCGACCATTACTCCGACAAAAGGAGAATCCTGCGCCTTGGCCTCTCCATGCGACTGAATCCTCTTCCTGCATGCCATCAGCTCTGGGGAACCATAAATCTGGCCTCCGGTTTGACGTTTGCCACACCCAATCATCAGTCGCTTTTGTGGTCGCAACCCAATAGCAATGAGCCACGTCAGTACGTTGTTCAAAGTTCAGGATGCCACACGTGAAGCCTCACAGCCTGGTCATCGTTAGAGCGGCTCTCTCACTCGACGGTGGCAGTGGGGTCCACACCATGTGGCCGGATTTGGACACTGCCGGGTGTCGCAACCCAGAGTCGTGATTGCAAACGCAAGACGCACCGAGACAAAGCTACTGCTATTGGGGCTGCTGAATGACCCATACCTCTCCCGTGGCAACCTCACTATGGCTACGTCCCGATGGGCCCCAAGTCGAACGTACAGAACACTGGTGTTGGACCCCACCTTCCCCAAAGTTGAATTCAAAGTGAGGCTTAAATAGGACAGCCACCGCAGAGCGCGTCGAGCGGAACATACGACACGGAGTCTACTGCTTGCTTCTATCTCTTTCTCGAATCCGACGTGCATGGAATCTAATTTAGACTCGGCCATGTCGGGATCGTGAGAACGACGCCATTTAGCCCGACCCAATCACACTCGAAAACGTCACCACTATCGAGCATCGGGGCCCATATATCTGCGCACACAAACGGGAGAGCCGACGACGGCAGCGGCTGGTTGCGTACGTGTGTCATGGTTCATCTGGGAATGTAGGGCCCACGGGCCACGTGAAGGGAGGGCCCACATGAGGGACGGACGTGGCTTTAGTGCAACTCGTCTGCACCAATCGTCGCTCGTCGCCCACGTGGTCGCCGGCCTTGCTCTGATCACATCGGTGCTGCCGCCTTCTTTTTAAGGACTAATCCCACCCCCCCGGTCGGTCGTGTAGCTTGTGTGTATGCCGACCGCGTCTGGTTTAGCTTCGTCATGGGTGACTCCTCTTCTTCATCATCGGCCTCCTACATCCGCATGGTGATCCACGAGGAGAAGAACCCCCTACAAATTTGCTCTTCTCTTTCCCCGGTTACCGTGAGACATCTTGATCTTGATCTTAATCTTCCTTCATGGGTGTTGCTTGCAGGTGCAGCACCTGATCGAGAAATGTCTCCTCTTCCACATGAGCAAGGAGGAGTGCGTGGAAGCCCTCTCCAAACACGCCAACATCAAGCCTGTCATCACTGCCACAGGTATATATGTATATATATAGAGAAAGAGAGAGAGAGAGAGAGAGAGAGCGACGACACATAATCCATGACACGTAACAAAAGCTTGATGCTCTTTTGTAAGTGATCGTATCAACATTCGAACCCTGCAGGTAACCTAGGGATTTATGTCTTAGGATAGACAAGAAATCTTGTAATAGCTTTACGTGCATGCTCGCGTATAAGAAGAAGACCTCCGTTGTTGGAGATATAGGAAGGAAGATTATAAGCGAGGAGATGAGATAGTCGCTAGATGCCTTCTCCTTTTACAAAGAAAGAATTCTAATATTAAAATCACCTTCTGTGTATATTAAGATCTAACATATGCGAAGACCGTCATTGATTTTGATCTAGCATTTATGATAGCAGTTGTGTGCTTAAATTGCCAGTGTGGGCTGAGCTGGAGAAGGAGAACACGGAGTTCTTTGAGGCGTACTCGAAGAACCGAGAGGAGAGCGTGATGGAGATGAGAACAATGCAGATGATCCGGACGATGCTCACCCGGATGGCTTCCAGAGATCCGGACGAAGACGAAGACTAAGGTGGCACCCATCCGTTGAAATTAACTATCTATATAGCCTGCGTCCAAGCTAGCGTTACTGTCGAAGGTGGTGGCCACAAGCTGCACCCTCCACGCGAGGCAAGGATGGTAAGGTAAAGTAAATTAGCCTCCGGAGATCATCCTGCGGCGGGCATTAGATCGAACAACTCGGTGGCATAGGCCGCATGCAGCATGATCTTTGTCATTGCAAATCTGTAAATTAATCCCGTACGTCGAGATTGCAAATGAAGTAACGTTTTGTGGCTACTGTTGTCGACTTCTTGTGTGGTTACAGTCGACCTCTGCTGAAAAGTTTCGGTTGATTGGGACTTCACCAGTAATGTAGGTGTGCCTCTTTACCTTTACGTGTATGATTTTG
This sequence comes from Musa acuminata AAA Group, assembly GCF_036884655.1. Lineage (NCBI taxonomy): Eukaryota > Viridiplantae > Streptophyta > Magnoliopsida > Zingiberales > Musaceae > Musa > Musa acuminata. The sequence goes on along the minus strand of NC_088346.1, from coordinate 2,265,763 downwards.
GAGGTCGAAGTTGATGGGAGATCTGAGAGCTCAACATACTATTCCACATAGTATGTCAAATATCATATATGACTTGAAGTTTTACAGGTACCGGAACAGTCATGTGACATAAACAATAAGAGCAACCCCACCTATCATCACAGAAGAAGTTGTCAGAGTCCATGCTTTTCAGCAAAGATTACCAGCTTTCTGCGAGACAGAAACAACGGAGAAGACGCATGGGACATCTCTGCTGTTGCTGTAGCTTCTTGATATGCTCACACAAGCCACACAATGGACCGAGGCAATTATATGTGTGTCATTTCCAGTTTCGATGAATTAGCTCTTCCTGAATGATGCCTTCCCGACATTACACGGTATCATTATTTTACCGGGAAGCCAGAGCTTGTCTCCATGGTTTTTACGTGTGTGGATTGGAGTCGAGCAAGCGTGATGGTGTCGTCGTCGGCGGGCAAGCATGCGAAAAATGAGAGTCGCAGGGAAGTCCAAAGAAGCGTACATCTGTTGAAAGCTGTAATCATTGTATGAAGAAATTATAAGCGCATTTATTTCTGCAGTGTCCCTTTCCATTTCTCGATTTCTTTGACAGGGTTTGGATTCTGTCTCCGCGTGATTGATGGGAATGGCATCGTTTCAATGGTTTGTTTGTCACGAAACACAAGGGGAAAGCAAATCAACGCGGAGCTCGGTCGGCCGCGATCATCATCGTCATCATCATCATCATCATCATACAACCTTTTGACTGGGTCATCAATAATGTCCGAACCACAGCTTCAAATCGTAGAGAACATTAGAAGAACCTTTCGGCAACCAGAATCTATTTTCAGATTGCTTGCAATAACACTCATCAGATGACTCTAAAAGGAGATGAAAGAACAGATAGTACCAGAGATTTTTTTATAGGTTGATTATTGTATTTTTTTATAGGTTTACAATATTTTTATAAAGTTAATAAAAATATGGATGAATTTTCATAAAAATTCTATAGTTTCACAATTGTAGAGCACCTTAAGTATAAAAATTTCATATAAATACCTCTAGCTACGTAGAAAGATGATTTTACTTTTATTATTTTAAAAATATCATACCTCAACCCTAGTCACACCTTTGCTCCGTTTCGTCTTACGCATGATCGTCAACCCTCATTATCATCATTTGTCATAAGGGTGAGTTGCCCCTCTTCTTTCTTGTCGATCGATGACAATGAGAAAGCATGAGGAGATCGCATCGACAATGAAGAAATGCAAAGAGACTACATGACATCGTTAGATCTTATGGGGCCCTTGACCTTCGTTGTTATCACTAATCTTAGAATAATCTTAGAAGTGTCATACATCATCGTTGTTTGCATCTCTTCTCGGAGACCACTATACCTTTACCTTCATCTTTGGTTAGGTTTAGTAATTGGTGGGACAGTAAAAGAGTGAAAAACAATAAGTTATCATAGAAAATTTTAAAAATTCATCTTAAAAATAGTATAATCTTATTAAAAATACTATAATTTACATGATAATAAATCGGTTCACCTAATAATGCAGTAATATCTCACCTTAGACATTTTCCGATAAAATTAGTTAATATAATTTATTTGAAGACTAGGAAAATATCCTCTAGTCTCAAGAGAGGAGCAATCTTTAGATTTAGGCTTGATGGGGCATCCTTCGACGAAGAATCGGCCTCCAAAAATAGGCGTATGCTGCTCAGAGTGGCGGGCACACGGTATTCTTTAGTAAAAGGCGAAAGAATAGTTCGCTTTGCGCCCACCACGCAGCTGCGTGACAATGTGATCGGCAGGCCGTGCCTTATGAAGGAGGTCACCGGATGTGATACGCTTTTCTTGCCGATGTGGGACTAAAATATCATCACGGTCCACAAAACAAACAGGAACTGTTGTTGAATGAAGCCTTCTTCTTCCAAAACACATTCGAACAGCGAAAGAAAGATGGTCCATATCATCGACCAAAACCCATCGCCTCCCATCTAATTGCTCTCAAACCGTAAACTCAGCTCCACGAATCATTTCTATTTAGGTCGATATCATTGATCAAATTATATATGAGAGTCTCCTTTGGAACTACATATAATCGATAATTCAACGCGAAAAAAATAATAAAATGTCACTGAATTAGCCATACATTTAACAATAAACCGTCGTCAGATTATGGTAATTTGTTCTCATTTGATGAAATCCAACGATGCTGTTGCTATGGTAAATGCTGTGATGATGTCACTACTGGGAAAAGGACACAAGGATCAAACTTTCACCTTCTTATTTGCATCTGAACGTTTACCATCAATATTTTAGCAAAATTGCTTTTCTTTATCAAAGCTATATATCCAGTCTTAACAGAGTTTGCACAAGCAAGGAAGACGAGTTACAGACTCATGCCGTGTGAAATGATGGCATTTGATATGTGCGTTCTGGGATCAACAGGAAGAGACACAGCAACATCAGACGATCCGGGTCATCTTAAATATTCAAATCATCATCTGGGTCCTCATCTGAATCTGGTTGCTCATCATCTGAATCACGAATATAATGTATTTCACCATTCCCAGAAGTGGCCTGGGCGTCTGTCATCACCGAGAAAGTAGACGGCTGGACTAAATGCGGATCCTTTTGGTCGTCAGAAAGAGATCGCCGCCCATCATAGATCTGTATGGCCTCACCATTGCCTAATATGAAAATAGTGTCATAAGAAACCAGAATGCAATCATGCACTAGTTGACCATTTCCAAACCATCATATTTAAATGTTGAGAATAGGCAGCTTAAAATAATTAGTAGTATTGTTCAATTGTTGGTCAACATAAGCTTCCATGAATAGAAACATGGATCTGATTGTATCCAGTATTAATATTGTTACAGTTCTTTAAAACACCAAAATCGAGAACCATGCAAACAGTCTGTTCCCTTTGCTCCTACAACCAGTTATTTGAAACCTTTAATACTACATATCATACTAATATCACGTAGAACCAACATCTTAATGCACTAAACAACAAGAACATGCAAATGAAGCATATTGTTTTTCTTCAACCAAACGAGTGGCAGCTTTTTATTATCTTCCTAAGCCTCGGGTATTTTAAGATATGAATTGTCAAGGAAACATTCTCGTGGACATGTCAATATCCTTTAGTCTGCTAGTGTCACCCAATGACATGGCTAAGCATAAAAATCGAAACTCAATCATAAATGATCTAACCATGTCTGCAACTTATGCATCAAAATCTACATCACCTTGTAAAAATTGACTCCTTAAATTATAGAACTGGTTATCATCAACAACTGCAGTATGCACTTTTTTCTTACCAGCACCATAAATGACAAATTTTCATCATAAAGAAATAAGATAAACTAGATTAACAATGATAGTAAGGCCACAAAATGTAAATTCATTAAATTTGTTTTGATAAGCTCTATACCTTGATGTTCATATGGAAGAACAACTTTTGCCCTATCAACACGTTCCTGATCTGATAGCTGAAGATTGAACTGTACCTGTTGAAGGATAGTGTGTTATGTATGGGGAAGCTCCTCACTTAAGCTTGTAACATTCTGAATCTAGAGTGAAAAAGAAGTGGACATGCAGGTCCCTAGATACAAAAGCTATGACAGGAAAAGGTAAATGGTGATAACCTTTGGCAAAAGGCTTTTGTTGACAAATGAATTTTCAGAGGTTACAGCTGCAAATTTAACACCAACTTGATCCATGTGTAGCTCTTCTGCCTGGAAATTAAATACCACATTATTCTGAATATATGAGTCTTTATTCCTTAACATAAAAAAATACAAAAGACGAGGGAGCCCACAAGTAGCTTCACTCTCCCATTGCGACGTTTAAGGCGTACGTAAAATTTTGCTTTACAAGAATTCTTCTCAAGCCATAGAAAGTCTCGTCGACTTCTATGTTCATCAGTAAGCTGCATTATTGGCTGTACACTAGCAACCACAGTAGACACATATGCAAGAGCTGTGGAGACCCTGGGTTCATGAAGGTCCGAGTGTATTAACCAAAAGATACATGAAATTTGATCTGCAATTAAAAGCCAATAAGTTTTCCACATTCAAGTATCCATCTTTATTATAATGATATTACAGAAAATTATGGTAATAATATTTAGCAGCAACAATGTTGACAAGTGTGATTTGAGCATTTCAGAGAGTTTGAATATGATAAACCTATTGCCACTTCACAAACTTCCATCACAAATAAAAAATAGACATAAGGTATCCAATTCACTGAAATTAAAAGTTAATGCACGTTTTCATTTGTTGCTACAGGAAAAAGAATACCTACTAGCAAACCCAAAAAATATACAAACAAGAAAGGATTACTACAATGGAGAAAGAAACTTTCACAAGATGTGAAATTCTATTCACACTTCACAGATTGATGAAGAAGCCCAGAAGCTCTATTCACAGACTTCATGTCAGTGCACACAGAAGAAATGAACCTTATATAATTTTGAATCAGCAAGCATTTAACAATACATGTAAAAGAAGATATAGGACAACACTACAATATCAATCTCTGTAGGCATTTCAAATGAATTATTATGTGGACACACATAAATACACTTGGAATGCTTTCCTTATGTGTCACCATGGTAGCCTGCAACTGCAAAGCCCTGGTTAACTTCAAGCGTACCTCGTTGTTAGCTTCACGACGAACCATATCATGTCACAGAGAGATTCTGACATACTAAATACAGATTCTGATAAGCACCCAGTCTCATAATCAGAGCTATGGGCTGTTCTGGAGTGTTTAAGGATAGCTCAAAGGGAAGGCTTCTCCAACATCTGGGTCAAAACTGATTACCTCCAGACCATTAACGTTTTGAACAAAGTGATGGAATGCCCCTGGTCTATCCAAAACATTTTGTCGGATGTTTTATCCTTCACCATCCATGCCAGAACTAATAGACTGTCTTTCACTTGAATTGCCCAAGTTTTAACGATCTGCACTCCTTCCCATTTTTGCTCTAAGTTAATCTTTGTCACTTTTTCAAAAAAAAAAAAAAACCTTTTTGCTCTTAGGCCACTTATTGTCTCTCCTAATTTGTTGAATCTACCAACAAAGAAAAGATAAAATTCTGTATAAATTTGTCTGTTTTTCCTACTTATAAAACTCATACATGGCAGATATACTCTGAAGATTATATCATTCATTTTATACCATGTATAAGAAGACAAGACAACATTATATATCACAATTAGGCATGCATAGAAAATTGATCTATCATTCAGACATCATGAAAAATCTCTTTTTATGAACTATCAACTATGATCATGACATCTGTCCAAACTCTCAAAATTAGCAGGTTAATTTGATGATAAAGTCAAACAATGATTAACATCAACAACTATCGTTGGCTTTCAGATTCTAAAAAAATTATTCATGTAAAAAACTATAAAAATGAATATACCATTGCTGCGAAGATTATTAAGTAGGCCTGCAACTGATGGTAATGATGTGTGTCGCAGCAAATTACTAACCTGAAAAAGATTACATCAAACAATAACTTAGAGTAAGAACATAAATCTGCACATTTACTGGAAACTCAGATGTAATGAGCACATGGAACTGGGATACAAAAAAGCAGAATATGGATGATCCCAATGAAAAATTAGGTGATAGTCAGACTGTATATCCTTCATTTGCAATACTTAATTATCATCAAGCATGTGTTACTGTAAGATTCTGAGCATACCTGGTCAACAGCTACTGCAAAGCGAGTCTTGCCTTGCCCAACAAACCCTGACAATAGAAGTCGTGAGTGAACGAATGTAACCCCTGGTTCAAGAAAAATAAATTAAGAGCATCAAACCAACTACAGGTAATACCTTTTCCAAGGTCAAGAACTGAAGACAACAGCTTATTGATGTCCCTCACATCTCTGAAGAAAGAGACGTTTTCCCTCGTAGAGGGCTTTTGAACATTCATTAACGGCGGAATTCGGTCCTTCCAATCGAGCGGGTCCGAGTAGCAGTCCAGAATCCGAACCCTGCTACCGAGCCGATACCAAATGACGTTCCAATACCACTCCAAGTAGCAACGTAAATACAGGTCTTTTATTTCACTTCGGCGCCAAGAACCCTTACCATTTATCAACCAGCGATGCGTCTACCCCCTTGCGCCTTAGCAAATCGATATAGAACGACGGGCTCCGATTCAACGCAACGAGCACCAAGCCACTGCCTCAAATAATCCAAGAATCAGTGAGCAATGATGTAAAAGCCTAAAAATTCGAACTTTCTACATCCCCCTACCTGGGGGCACTTGCACTGACCGTGCTTGAGATGTTCCATCGGCGATTTGGGACGCGAGATTGGCGAGGAAGTGATCGAAGACGTGGGAACCGAGAGGGCAAGCAAGGGAGTCTTCGATGGTCAGGGCCGGCGCATGCTCTCCTTCCAAGCATCCGTCCCTCAGTGACCTTGAGATCGATTCCGCCATCGTAGAACCCCCAGGCGGGAATAGAAACCCTAAAACCCATAGCAACTGTTCGTTCGCAAATATAGGGAACGCGCGGTCGGGTCACCGCGATGTATTTGAGGTTCTATGGAGGTTTCAAACACTAAAACGCGCGGTCAGGTCACCTCCCTTTCAAGAGGAGAAGCTTGCGGTCAGCTGCCCTACCTTCCCCGAGAGCCATCCACCGCCGTTCGATGCCAAATGAGTGGCTGGATCTTGCGCTTTCCAAGATTATAGGACGTTGGAGAACGTGGTCATCGGCCGGCAACTAATTAAACTATTTATCTCGGAGATAGGGAGAAGGGCTCATGATTTCGTCGGCGAAGACGATAGAAAGATTGCCTCTTTGTCCCCTCTTTGTCTTAAAGCGCCTTCCGCATAGGTTTGTCCGTCTCTGAACTCGGCGCTCTTGAGAGCTTTTCTCTTCTTCTTCTTCTTCTTCTTCTTCTTATATCCTTTTCTTTGGAGGAACACTTTCTGAAGATATGATTCCCAAAAGATTTGGTTTTGGAGCAGCCGTGGTTGGAATTAATGCCTTTGACTTCTATCTTTATCTTCAAAATTCGAATTTTTAGTATTTAGGCAGTTTGTTCTCCCCGCTTAGCGCAAATTCCTCTATTTTGCTTGTTTATATTAAAGCATTAATCTTTTTTTTTTTTCATATTTCTTTGCTTCCCTTTAGCATGCAAAGCCCTAATAATGAATTTTTGACAAAGATGGAGTTTTGTAGTGACTCCTTAATGTTTGTTCTTTGCTATCGATAGTATCTGTTGTTTCAGGTGTGTTCAGGTTAGTAGCTTTCCTCTTTTGTCTCAGAAGAGGAGATCGTCTGGGGCTATCCGGAGCTATATGTCGCAAAGTGTGGACAACTCTGAGATAGGCTCTAAGGTTAGGGCAGGAGTAATCCTTCCAGCAACAGATGATCACATTGAAGAAGCAATCGAGGCGATTAAAACTGAGCAAGTTATTGCGGTGCCGACCGATACACTTTATGGATTTGCATGTGATGCCTGGTAAGCGGGCTGGCCTTTTTCTTTGAGCTTCAGATGCTTTATTATTCTTGGCATCTTAACTCTTCATTTGCTTAATATTCATGGGACATTCTAGTTTTCAATTTTCTTCCGGTTGAATGCCGAACTGATACTCAAACTGACAATTCAGCTTCATTTTAGTATGCATGTAGTTAAATAGGTTCCCCCTTTGTAGGGAAAGAAGGAATAAGACAGAAATGCTGAGAAAATAGAAAAGAAATGCGACAATTGGTATTCGTAATCTACTGCAATGAGTAAGCAGAGAGGAGGGAAAAATATGATAATAAAGGATATTGCTGGTTCACAAAAAGTATGATTAGTTTTGGAAAAATTGAAGCTATAGAAAGAAAATGATGAATTGAAGAAACAAGATGATAAGATGAACAAAATTGTTCTTTGTTGATCATGTCTACTTCCTTTAGTCAATATCGAAGCAAACTGTTGCCAAGAAATATCTAGGAATTGGGTTTCATGGCAAGGGTACAAGGTTTTCATAAAGCAGGTGGTACAGATTTTGGTACCGATGTGAGAAATAATTCACCCACTTAATCTTCAAGATTGGTGTTGGAGTTGTCTGTTGAGCATAACCATCAAAATGGAGGGATGAAAAACTTATACTTAGCAGAGAATGAACTATTGCAGTTAATAATAGAGAATAGGTGAATTTGCAGAATTTGTTACTTGTTATTGTTGCTTTTGCAGCCACAGTTGCTGCTTTTACATTTACGAGTTACTTGGTTGGAGAATTTTCTAGTGGTATGCAAATTTTCAAAATTTTCTGTTATATCATATGCCTTAATACATTGTCCTGGGAACATTATTTTGGACTTTAAAAGTGCATTTTTGTCAGCTCTGCAGATGCAGTAAATAAAATTTATGAGATTAAAGGACGGAAGCAGACAAGTCCTCTAGCAATTTCTGTTGCTGGTGTATCAGATATATCTCGCTTTGCCACCGTTAATCACTTGCCTCATGGTTTGCTTGACAGCCTCCTTCCTGGTCCTGTGACTGTTGTTCTGAGGCGAGGTCTGGCTAATTTTACATACAAGTACAGAACATCATATGATTTTTCCTTTGTAACAGTCAGATTCAATTTTCAGGCGATTCTAGCATATTGGACAAATCTCTCAATCCAGGTTTAGATAGCATTGGAGTTCGTGTGCCTGATTTCAACTTTATTCGAGCCGTTGCTCGTGGTTCTGGAAGTGCACTGGCTCTAACAAGTGCTAATTTTAGTGGACAGCCCAGTAGCGTCAGTATCAAGGATTTTGAAAACCTTTGGCAATATTGTGCATATGTTTATGATGGTGGAGTGCTTCCTTCTGGCCGTGCTGGTTCAACAGTGGTTGATTTGATAAAGCCAGGACTATTCAAAATTCTAAGACCTGGAAGGTAATTCTTTCAAATTTAATAAGTAATTATCATCAGATTCAACTATGCCAATTAGGAAGATCAGCTAAGTTTTGCACTACATGCATAGTTTGTGTGCAACATAACAATTATATGCACATTGCACAACATAGTTGCTAGGTTCTACCAGCAGAGAGTTCACATGCTATGGATGTTTCATTATGTGTATGACATACTGGGTCAGATATACACAGTTTGTATCGAGGTATGTAATACCGTACCATACCGGTGTTTCAAAGTTGGCTCGATATGGTACAGTACCGGTGTATCGAGTGGTACACCAGGGCGTACCGATCGGTACACCCTGATGTACCGAACAATTTTATATATTTTCTTCATACTGTAGCGGTACTGGGCGGTCCATGTACCGGTATGCCATCGGACCGGTATGTACCGCCTGTACCGGGCGGTACCATTCGGTACTGCATACCATGGTTTGTATTACATACATATTGGTTGCTGTCGGTGTATTTCTGTATATGCTTGCATGAAGTTATATATCTATGCATGTAGAGAGATAGATGGGTGTTATTAGTAAGGTTTTGGAGGATCAGTGATCTCAGTTGAGATAGGGATTGGTTGAGTCTGATACCTAAACCCCATGATTTAGGCTAATTGGCCAAACTCGACTAGAATTAACTGAAAGGCAACCAGAGTTGAGAAACACCTATCAGGTCTGGCCAGTTAGCGGCTTTTACAACTCAAGGCTGTTATTCATAGAAATAATGGTTGTGTTAGCATTTTAGAAGTACATTCTATAAATTACTTGATTGTCGTCCTCAAACAATTGACATGGTTTTCATTTATTCTGTTTATCTTTGTTTACAGTGCAAGACAAGAAACAACAGCAATTCTTGAGAAATTTGGTCTAGAAGAGGTTCCTTGAGAACATGGAGTTCATGAAACTATTCTTTTAAACAGCTTACTCTTATACAATTTCTCATGTTCGAGATACACCAGTTACAAAGACCCGGAGCGGACGGGGCTTACCCTGAATCATTTACATAAGATTGAATTTACATTTTACCATTTTCGTGCATTCAGTGTTCCACATCAAGCAACAATGGTTCCCGTGGACCAGTCTTTGTTATGTAGCTGCTGATTGCAAGGGATAAAGCTGCAAGATCTTTTCAGTTAACCTGCTGTTGCAATGGAATTCTAGCTATGTTATAGTCAACATTCTTGGAGCTGCAAGCGCTGTTACTACTGCTTTAAATACCCTTTTTATCTGTGATATTAGTGATTGCTTCTCGATGAACTGAGCGTTGCAGCAGCTCCCTGCAAATCTGTTAATAGTATTATCATCTGTTAAGCACAGAAATATACATGCATGGTGTTTGACAGTGCGAAGAGAAACAAGCGTGGTGGTTGTGATCCTTAAGACAGCTCCTATTCATGCTTGTGGGGTTCTGTGGCTTGTGGTTCCATGTGGGAACACTTGTTTCTTTTGTCATCATGAGCTGCTGCTTCCTCCAGCATTAGTTAACACCGTCGAACAATTACTCGAACCATTTGTTTTGCCTTGTGAACTTTCATTTCGATCCAATAAAAAAAAGGAAAGTAAAAGAGAATGATACAAACAATTTGATTTGCTTCGTTGGGCTCACAAATAATGCCACAAACCAATATTCTATGTGATTGTAACATGAACACGAACAGGAAGATTTGCAGTGTTGCTGCCAAAAAGTAAAATTACCAGAGAAAGAAGAAAAAGATAATTATTCACATTTTTTGTTATTGAATATATTTAAAGAACTTATATCCATATAATCTCGTGCTTATTAAGAACTCAGGTATTTGTGTCTCAACAGATCTTAATTGGGGGCAACGCCGGATTTGACGCTGAAGAAAAGATGGAATTCAATAAGTAAAACCTTATTTCCATATCTGAACATAGATTTTTCACACCATTCATATTATTGCATGCGATTCCCATATCCCAACATAGATCTTTTGCGTGTAATTTTCCGAATCCAAATACGTATCACTCACATCGCCAAGTAGCCGCCACAGCCTTATGCGTGTATTCTATTTTTGCCCGACACAGTGGCATACCCACAAGCGTACCACACGAGGCACGTACCCACACGCCACACCCAACCACCGCCACGCCGCCGTTTACTCGATCGCCCTCCTCCCCAAACGTTGCGTTCCCAATCACGAAGCTCTTCTCTCGATTTGATCTCTCTCCCCTGGCGTCTCGCTTCGACAACGATTCGTAGAGTCTGGTATTTGCTCTCGAATTGGTCCGGAGAAGAGGAACCATGGAGGACGCGATCTGCGGGCATTGCTAGAGATTTCTCCTCCTCCTCCTCCTCTTTGTATGGGAGAAGGGAAGGGAAGAAGACATGGAGGTGGATTGGTTTCGGACGCAGCAGGGTTCAGGAGTCCGGCGAGGCCGGCGGAGGAAGAGGGCGTATCGGGTCGGCGGTGGCATGTTGCGGACACCCGGTGCGTCTTGGATTTGTTCCGTCCCCTTCCCGGTGGTTTGGATTTACGTGCTTCGAGTATTTATGTCTCTTTTCGTCGGTTTCTTTTCTTGGCTATGCGTGTGGCTGCGTGGCTTTCGTAAGTTGTGGACAGAACGATCGAGTCTTTGACGATGACGATTACTTGTGGCTTTCTTTCAATTTGTGGTCGTGCTTTGATCCTGTCATATGAGAAATATGAATAAAAAGGCAATTTTGGGAGGGCCGCTTTTTTAGTGGAGCGTCGGAGCAATTTCGCTGTCGGAGAAAGATTTGATTCTTCTTAATTCACGATGATTGATTTCAATAGCAGGAGTTTGTCAGAGTACTTATGCGAAATCTCTGCAGGTGCAGGTTGTCAAGTAGTTCTTCGATGTGTTTCGTTCTTAAGGTTACCTGAAGATTCTGTGTTGCTTCATCTACGTGAAGTTCGTACCACGGCTGATACTTTGAATCATTTCATCACCATCATCATCATCATCATCATCATCATCATCGTCGTCCAAACTTGATTCCTTTTTCCACCAGGATCTTTTTTGCTCTCTTAATTGAGGTCCCCCTTCATATGGCTTCTTCTTCCCCATTGTTTCGGGTTTGCTAAGCATAGAGTTCACCGATGATAGCCATATGGGCCTTTTCTGTTGACGAGACATGTCTACGCACAGAAGCACAGCTAAATTCGTTTGTGTTTTTGTTGTAGTCTTTCCTTAACTTGAGAGTTCTGCTATTGATTGGATGAATTGCTGTTAGTTATCCCTACCGAAGAACCAATAACTACTCCCAGCAAAGCTTTTGCAGCAGCTGAGTCCCTTTCCGCGTCTAAGCTAAATAATTCCACATATTTTTCAGATACCGCGACTAAGCTAAATAGTTCAAGCATCAATGACCGATTATGTATTGATGTTTGTATTTTGCATCGATGTCGCCTTGAGACCAAGTATTTTTCATAATTTGGTTCATGTTCTGAATCTCCAATGCCTGTCGTAAGCTATTCAGAGCTGTCTGAGGACAGCGATTAATGTTTACATTTGTTTGAACTTATATTTGGCTAGTAGTCATCTTCAATTAGTTTTAATTTATTTTCAGGATGCGGTTATCTAAAGGGCCAAAGGAATGATTTTGGCGTAGAATATGGTTCTGATTGCAGCAGTAGCTTTCGAAAAGAAGAAAGTTCTGTAAGTGTCACTCTTCCTTCTTAATCTAATATTGCTTTGATGAGCTGCATGTGCGCTGGAACAAGAATGCCTTTTGCAAGAGGATCTGCATATCTTCATGCATTTAAAATGCAAAGAGTTTTAAAGAAAAAACATAGGATATTTTACTTTTTTTAAGGTTAATTTTGAAATATCCAGATATCTGTAATGGATATCATAGTGGTGTAATAAAAAAGCATGATGTTTTTTTTTCAGCAATATTTGATGTTATCTCAAGTTTTCTTGATGGATGCTGTAAAAATCTCTCATTACTTGTACTGGAGACTTGATATCAGATCCAATCATCTCACGCCCAAAACAAAAGCCCTTAACTTGAGAACAAAAAAGAGAGGATCTTTCTTCTCTGTCTGATTTGTGTGTTTGGACACGTGTTCAACTTGTGACGCCTATATTATTTGTTAAAACATTCTGATGGTTCTGATTTGCTCTTCAGTCAGGCCAAGGCTCATATAATACCAGTGTAAAACCAAGAGAGAGACCCATGGATAAAGAGATACCAAAAGAAGCAGAAATAAGGTGGTCGTCGCCTAGTGTAATTGCAAAATTAATGGGTCTTGACGAACAGCCACCTGTACAAGTAGCCCATAAACGAAAGAAGACAATAAATGGTTATTTTCAAGATATACCATCTACAGGCTTGCAAGAGAAGTACCTAACCAGGGAGGAATGTTTGCCTTGGATGAGCATGGCTGAGCACCAAGAATTTAAGGATGTCTATGAAGTCATTCAAAGACTGAAAGTTGAGAGGGACAGGACAAAAACAGATAGCAGTGCATTGCCAAGTTTTAAACAACGCAAGCTTAATGCAAGCAAACAATGGAAAAGTGATGTAAGCTTTCTTGGCCAAAATTTATTGGATGCAGTGCATCTTCCAAGTGATGAATCACTTCGAATTTCTGAAAAATTTACCAGTGAGTTGGGGAACCAAGACTGCACTGAGCATAATTTTCTAAATGTCTTCCAGGAACCCGATTTCTTGTTCAGAAAGTATTTCCATGATTCAAAGCGGCTTGCACCCTCTCATTTAACAAGCAAGAAAACAATTTTCAAATCATCAAATGGTGCTAAGACAGAAAGTGGTGAAGTATATCGTTCATTGAAGAAGAAGACGGACAGGTTTGTTCATATGCAAAATGGTGTCTTTAGCTCTTTTCGGATACCCATTGCTGGTAAGGCTAGTCGATTTCTCAAGGTTCAGAATGATTCTCTTTCACATAAGTTAGCACGGTTTGCCAGCAACAATTACCAGTGTATCCATCCTAATCATATTGTTCTTTTGAAGCATAACATTGATAAATCCCGTGGAAGTGTTCATTTAAGAACCCCTGAGAATTTTAAGTTTTCTCACAGAAGACCATCCGCTCAAACTGGGATTCGAGAGGCCAACATTGGAAGAAGGGATTGGCTGAACTTTTCCCATAACTCGGAAGCTTTTCATTGCAAGAATAAAGGTTCCAGAGAACTAGATAGAGAGATTACAGAACTGAGAGAGTCTGTAAGCAGCAGTAAGATGAGCATACCAGTTGTGGAGTATAACAGATTCTCCAGGGAAGACAGCTCTTGCAATATCTCTGACATGAAGAGTTTCTGCAGCCCTGAAGGATCATCCAACCATTTTAATAACTGGAATAGCATATGTTTTGCCTTAGCTCCTTCAACTGAATTTATAAGAAGTGAAGCTAGAAAAAACTTCTCTGGGAACTGGAAGATGGCTGGTAACTCTAAGGAGACAGTAGACTGTGGTAAATGCTCAAGTGTTTTGGCTGAAATGCTTGCTTTATCTGATGTGGTAGGACAAAATTCAGTGTCCAGTTCATCGAAGGTTCATAATGTTTCAGTTGAGAAATCAACTAGACCTGATATGCGAGCATCAGGGGGTTCTCCTTTGAGTATTAGCAATAGTGACAGTTGGGAAGATGGATTCTTAACAAATCTACCAAACCCTGCATCTGTTCCCGCTTCATCAACAACTTATGGAAGTCAAAATCTAAGTAGCATGAATCGATTTTGTGATGAACATTTTTGTACACCTAATGATGTGCTGAAATTGAGACCTAAAAAATCCGATCAGAGAGGAAGTTCTTCACTCGTTGGTTTTAAAAGCAGTAATAACCAGCTTTACTCTAATTTGAGCGGGAAGGAAAACAACCTGTCTTCACAGGAAATTCACTTGAACCAAGACAGGACAAGGAAAGGTGTGCTTGCAAAAATGGCTGGTGAAGGAAATTTTAAACCTCTTTCTATTCCCAATTATATGGATGTGGATATGATGATGATAAATAATGAGGAGCTACCTCAGTTGTCAATGGCCAGTATAGCTGTAAAGGATCCTAAAGTGTCCAACAGTAATCTGCTGAAGGTTTGTGTCAACTTTACTTCAGAATTTACAGAGTATGTGTAGCAGTACATCATAAATAAGAGGATATCGTTTGAATCCTCTCTTCACCTATTTGTTTCTTTGTTTACTACTATTATCATTCATTTATAATGATCTTGCTTCCAACTTCCATGCATCCTGTGGTCATTGTAAATCTCACAGATCCTCTTTTGTGTCGAATATAAATTACTTTAATTTATTTTATCATAATTAAATTACTAATTTTCTTCTATCATACTGTTTACCATAACCTCTTACACCAGTGTTATAATGCATTTGCTATGGTATTATCTGAGTATAATAGCAGCCTAAACTGACCCCATTACTTGTAGAAAAATGTCTCATTATATTCAAGTATATACCTGAAAGGGTTTGTGGACCATACACTACAAGCATCCAGCTTTTTTTATCTTTTGATGTGATATGAAACAATTGTAAATGATTTTGTATTTCTTTAACAAAGAGTGAGAACCTATATAGAGAGTCTAGATTATATACTTGGGTTCCACCATCACTAGGATCCAAACTAAAAAGCACAGATAAACTTTTCATTATTCTCATTGCTGTTAATCATAGCATCAGAAAAGCTGAGGCATGGTCTGATATAAACCTACACTGTGTATAAGGGTATGCCTGCACACCATCATGGAAGGGACCACTGTCCTGACAGTGTGTCATCATATAGCTGAAACTTGACAAAAACTTTTTAAAGCACGTTAATTCTTTCCAAAATTCAGACCATTGTTTGAGTGTAGGAACAAATGAGATTCTCGGATACGTATGTGAATATTACCTTATGCAATGTCATTTAGAACAAATGTAGGAGAAACACAAGGTTCTTCTTTCATAATTTTTTGTTTGCCTAGAAGCTTACTTCTCGGCTTTTGTTAATTGTGGAGCCCTTCAGTTTCTTGTCATCTTTTTATTTTTATTTGTACGAAAAGTATCTAAATCATTTTCAATTGCAACTTGAAGCTCAAGATGGATCACTTTTATAACGTATTTCTGTTCTTGCAGGAAACATCATTCAGTCATCTTCAGGTAGATCGTGAACGGCTCACTTCTGTAAGAATTACAAAGGCTTTGCAACCATGTGCTGTTTCTGAACTCGAGCTTCCATTGAGAGTAAATGGTTCAGGATGTTCTGAAAGCCTAACTGGAGATCTTGGTAAGTGTAAGAAGTCATAGTATGTTCTTCATCTCTCGTCGTATTCCATTTGCTTCTTAATATGTACATAAATGACTTTCTTATTGCAGAGCTCCATTCAAAAATTTTAACCTCCAAGCTAGGAGATCAATGTGCTGAGGCATCAGAAGTTCTTACTTCAAGTAATGACGATGACAGAGAAGTGTGTGAATTCTTTCAACAGGCTGGTCATCTAGAAGAGGAATTTATGGATGAAGAGGAGAGGGAGTACACCTACCTACTCGACATACTTATCTTTTCTGGTGTTCACAGTGCCAAGCAAGACAGTCTTCGTTATGCATGTTACTTACCAGAATATCCAGTGAACCCAAACTTATTTGAAAAGCTCGAAAAGAAGTACGGTAAGCTGGTTGCATGGTCACGGTCGGAAAGGAAGTTGATGTTTGATCTGTCAAACTCAATCGTGGCTGAGATCCTTGCTCCATGTATGGATCTGCATCCATGGGTTAATTCTACAGGAAGGATCGGACCCATGTGGGGTTCTGAGGGGCTTGTTGAGAAAACTTGGCAGATGTTGGTGAAAAAACGTATCGAGCTTGGTGCAGGTAACGCAGAAAAGAAAGTTCTGGATACAAAATGGTTTAATTTAGGAGGCAACATCGATGAGATAGGAAGGGAGATTGAGAGGACTCTGAAGGAGGAACTCTTGGAAGAACTTGTTGAAGAGTTCATCATAGGTTAGGCTCCTCTGGCTGGAGGAAGCATGTGCTTCTGTGAGGCTATGCTTCAGCTTAACATGTCAATCGCCACCAAGCTTCAGCTGATTTTTGAACCATCGGCAAGTGCGACGGTTACTCCTAAGAGATCAACAATAAGAACCGAGGCATTTATAACTAGAGGGCTTTCAACAATATGCAGTAAGAACTCCAATGACAATGGTCTTTGATTGGATTGCCACAAAATTTCGATATTATGTCGGTGGTGAGTAATGAGTAATTTTGCTGGTCATTTACTCAGTTGGTGAAATCACATTAAACTGGTCCAAATCATCAAAAGGCTGTGCCGATGGTCAAGTAGACATTCTTGTGGTCTTGGCTTTGAGTTTGTGCATCTCATACCAGAGCAAAGAAATACAGATAGGAACACTAGGAGTTTTGCAATATTTTAGCAGGATAATGAGGGTGAGTCATTTGTTAGGTGGAAGTCAGCTACCCTGAGGCAATAAAGTTTTTTTTGTTTTGTTTGATTGTTTGGCTTGCAGCTCAGAAATTATTTCCTTTTTTCGGGGGGATATAGAACACGTTTGAAGGGTGTATTTTTGTTTGTGGGGTAATTTTGTCTGTGACTATATTGTTTTTGCACAATACAATAAAGGATTTAGCAGTCAATTTCCAGGATTCATTCTTCGATGAAACAACTAAAGCATGATTCGAGAATCTTTCAACAATTCTGAGGATCAATATCATTGTTATTTTGTTATCGACTGCAGACAGCCTCAGATCTGTTTTCTCATCTTTTCCTGGTCTGCTAAGATTCTGAAAATAGAACTTGATTACTAATTTACAGCCAACAATGTTAACACAATTTCCAACCTTTTAATGCTGTTTTACCATTTGATGAATACCTGAGTTTGGTTGATGGAGAATTGATGGAAAGGTTCTCAAAATTTGCATTAATTGTTGATCAACATGAACTGAAACTGACCCTAGACAATGAAAATTTTCTTTTTTCTTTTTTCGAGGAAATGGTGCCTAATTGTTCCATCTTGTTATAGTAAAGATTGGAAAATTGAAACAATCCTAAGGGGGATGCAAGCTTGAAGCCTAACCAAGTCTTCTCCATGGTACAATTGCATCATGTTTTTACCCTGTTTCTGAAGTAGCTACTGCAGGATCCTCATTACACAACTGTTAGGCCTTGACTGACTTTAATGTTCCTGATGCCTCTTAGATTCTTACTAGTGTTTTGTCGGGCACATCTACTTATGTTGAAGTGCACTTACTGGAAGCTTGTTGTAGTTTATCTTATGAGGAATAAAGTGGTTTGTTAATTACATTATCAGTGCAAGAGTGGAAGCTACTATGCTCTTTAATTTGCCTGCAGGAATCTTTAGTTATCATGAAGTTTCATCAGCATAGAATTCTCAAATTTCTAGTTTTTATATATCAGGATAACTATGATTCATCAGGTTGGTAATATAATAATCCATGGGGCCAACTGTTTGGCAATTAGCAATGACCTGCTGTTCCAGTGAAAACCATTGCTGTACCAGAAGAAATTGACTTCCTCCTCTAAATGTGTTGTGGTTATATGAACTCAAGCTGATCTTTATTCTTTATCTGAGTGGGGATGTTGATCCTTTGCCACGAGTTGGTTTTGGGAAAAAAAAGAGGTGTTGAATCTCTATCCCAACAATCAAATAAATTAATGCTACTTTCTGCTGGTGAGAGAGATTTCTGCCAGCTTCAGTATTGTGGCTTAGTGCTCAATGATTGCATGTGCTGAGAGGATGATATGGTAATGAAGTCAAAGTCTGAGAAACAAGATTGAGATCTCTGGAAATGCTAAGAGCCTAAGATCAATAGCTAAAGATTTATCAAAAGCGAAAGCTTTTCTTTGGAGATCGACTTCTTTGATCAGAACAGGTTTTTTTTGCATAAATATAAGAAAGCAGAGATATAAACCTGAGAACTCTTGTACTCCATGCATGGAAGCAGAACTGGTTTCATGGAATTATTTGAGACGAGAATCCAGTAATGGGGCACGAAAGGGGAAGAGAAAGAAGCATCTGATTCTATAGTTAGTGGACCAGAGCTTTGAGATGATGGTGATAAGAAAGGCGGCCGCTTTCTTTATGCATCTCCATCGTGAGTTCTCCTTCCCTAATCATCCACCAGTCTGCTGCCTTGCAGATGTGAGAACCAATGCAGGATTGCTCCTAAACACATTACCGTCTCTGTTCAACTGAATTGGATCTGTGATATCATTCTGAGATCCTTCGAATATGTTCTCCCTGACCAGAATTCCACTAGGAAAAAGTGAATCAGGTGTCGTGAAGCTTTTCTTAAGGTGGCAGGAAAGAATCCATTCAGATTTCTGGGAGAACAGTACTCTGGTGATTAGGGAGCTCAGGTAACTCATATTCTGCACAATAATGACCGTGGTTCAGCTGCAAAGTGCCATGACAGCAGCAATAGCAGAGATGAAATCATGGAAGAGGATGATGATGCCCTCATTCCATCACAGTAGACAAGCTCGATCGCCGAGAATGTATATTACACCAAAATGAGTACATAGGTAGGTGGAGGCAGTACAAGCTCTCTGTATTCTTGTTTTGCCTTTAGATTGTGGTGTATGATGGAGGAAGTCAGTGTTCACGTGAATCGAGGGCTCAGATCATGTGAAGTATCCCACAGTTCATGTTATTACAGCATTGCAACAACAAGTTAAATCTTGCCAGCTTGCTTTTGAGATGTTTCTCTGAGTTGAGTCTGGTAAATGGTCCAAAGAGCATTAAATTGAACTTACACAGACGAGTGTAGCCACTCAAAGTTTTCTTTGAGGACGTCTGCAAGCTCTTTGTAGCACTGCTGAAACTTGTGGGCTTCAATAATGGATTAACCGTAGGGGAATGCAGAGATTACAGATAACTAAATCTTCCCACCTTCTATATATCCATGCTTATAAGTACATCAAACCATCTCTCTCTCTCTCTCTCTCTCGTATCTTCCTTGTCTAGTTACTGACTGTACCATGGCTTCTTTGCTGTTCAAGGAAAAGAGAGGAGCTAACTTCTCCTGCGTCTCCCCGGCATCAGCAGCAATATGCACAAGCATAGATCGGCGGTCCATGGTACAGCCGAGCACCGGCAGAGCCATCGACCGCCACACGCCTCATCTGAGAGATCCGCGACGAGTTAAGGCGACTGTTAACTCCATGTCTCAGACCCCCACCAAGCCAAAAACCTGCAACCAGAAGAACGGGAAGAGCTTGGAGAGACCAAGTGATGCGTTCGGTGTGCCAGGCTCTACTCGGTATCTACTGGATGATGAAGCCGATGATGCCTACTTCAATACCATGGTGCCTGATCTGGAACCTGTCCCTCCTCTTATATCCTTGGGGCCACCTTCTCTACGAGCTCTGATGAGAGAAGAACAGAGAAGACCGAGGCCATCTTCTGCTGCCAGAATGCAAGACCAGGTTCTGAACGCATGCAACTTCCTTTACTCTACCGTTCCGCTTAACTTGCTGGAGGTTAAACGTAAATTTAGCATGTCTGCTGCTTAGGTTGTGGTGTTGAGGGTGTCTTTGCACTGCAAGGGCTGCGAAGGGAAGGTCAGGAAGCATATTTCGAGGATGGAAGGTGAGACTCTTAGCGTGACGCTACTAAGTGACCAACACCAACATAGTTTAGCTCTTCTGTGATAATTCGAGTGTGTTGTATTCATCAGAAGAAAGAAATGTGATGATGGTGGTGGTTGTTCTTGGCCAGGGGTGACATCGTACGACATAGACTTCGCGACGAAGAAGGTGACGGTGGTCGGGGACGTGACGCCACTGGGAGTTCTGAGTAGCATCTCTAAGGTGAAGCATGCACAATTCTGGCCATCGCCACCCCGCGCACCGGCTTCCCTGTGACGAGAAAGGCTGTAAAAAGGAGAATGTAGTGTCTGTAAAAAAGAAGAGAAGATATGCAGCGTGCATCTTCTCGGATGTTTGGTGTAGAGCATGATGAACTCGTGCGATGGTGGTGCGTCTGGCAAAGAAAGGGATGATAGACTTGATTCATCTCCGTGTCATTTTGGTCATCATGAATCCCATCTGTTCCTTATCCACTAGAGAAAAAGAGAAAACTTGTTGGTCTGCCTGATCACTATAACCAGCATGCATTTAATCTCAAGCTTCATATCCTTGTCTGGAACTCTGAGATATCACAAATCTGTAGTACTTCCGGTAATGTGGCCTATCACCTTCACCCCCTACTTCTAATGGCCGATAACTGTGACGAACGAGTGTTTGGAGATGCTTTCTTGCAGGTGAAGCCGTCGAGGCAAGAAACGGGAATTTTGGCTTGTACTCGATGCATTTAAGAAAGCAATAATGGCTGGTGGTACAATGATACGATTCCATCAGCAGCATTCAATTATTTCAGCATGGTACTTGGCGCATCATGTGGCATACTTACCGAATAGCTTCCGAGCATCGGAATCCCAAGTAGCCAACTTGTTTCTTTCTTCTAGAGACACCACAATCCGAAATTTAAATTTCGAACATGTTGCTAATGTCTTCTGTGGGTAATTCTCAGTGAGGTGGAGAGATGTCAGATTGATGCTGTTTTGACATATTAATCTGATCACTCCGTGGGGTTCTGTTCGACACACAAAAAGAAAGGAGGTAGTACAGCAAGAAATAATGGTTGGAAATGGGGTTGATAAGATTGAAGTCTTTGAGATCCACCAGCTCTTCTGGCTGAGTCAGGTTGTACAGCAGTTGCCGACACTTGGAAATGACACTCGAGCAACGTAGCCATTGAAGTGCGGCTATTCGGCCACGTGAAAGGAAGCAGAAATAGAACTGTTTGGTCATGAGATGATGTAGCAGCACTGTGGGCATTGCATTCTGCATGACACTGTTTCACAGCAACTTCTCTCTGTAACACATTGCTGGACGACAGTGCTTTCAGCTTTATTCACGCACTAAACGGTTCGTTTTCTCGAAGGAGTACTGTATTTGCTGTTCTGGAGGTAAAGTCTATAGTCTGCAATTGAAAGAAGATACTTTTTTTTTATTTTAAACAATTATCAAAAAGTTCTTAAATAAATCAGGGCGAAGAATGACCAAGAAGATTGATTGTACATACCATCTTCGAATTGCCGGCATGAATTGAGGTATCAAGGAAGCAATCACAATCAATAATATCACCGTTCCTCACTTGTTCATGAACTGGAAGCTTAAGCTCAATAGTGAAGCAGAGTCCTGTGGGTCTTAGTAGTATCTCCTACTCAGAAAATCTTATTAATACATCCATCAAATCCCTTATAAATAAATCAATATGCAATACTAAGTTAGTTTTGAATTGACAAAGACAGTTGAAAGTTTAGGCGCTTGCTATGATTGGTGGTGGATGTCAAGGCAGCCTCGGTGATCCTCTTCAAACCGTAGTGCATCTCTTCGTGTTCATCTTCAAGTCATGAAGAGCCCATAGACAAGTGAATCATTGGACAGGCCACCGATAAGGTGACTGGGGTTCACCTGGAAGCACGACGAAACAGCAAACAGCAGCTATCCAACATTCTCAACAGAGTGAGACGAGAAAATACTACAAGTGCCACACTGGCATAACATTGACATTGACATTGACAATGAAGCACCAGGACATTAACATATTTCACGTGTCAAGAACATAGCTCATATTCCAGATGGAAACTCAATGTTTGCAAGTTCAGAACTCTCTAAAATGTAGTCTCTAGTGGATAAACTAATAAAACCACAGCTGGAAAAGAAGAGCTTGGTTTAGGAGAGACCCTATCTTCGTCTAAGCTTTGATTGCATACTTCCTAGTTGGGAAGTACATCTCTTTCTTCTTCTGTCGTTCTGTCTTCAAGGACTCCTGCATCCAGAATGAACCAACATTTCCATCAATACAAACCAGCAAGATGGAAGAACAGATTTATATGGTAGCCGTCAAACTATTGATTATGAATGTTCTATCATGGAATGTCACACTATTATCTAGAGAATCATCTATATTAGCATTACAGAAACATAAAAGTGTGGCATATATATCCAATGTAATTATATATGTATGACATGAGATAAATGCAATATTCATGAAATTACTAGTGAAACGCCGAGTCAATGAATGACTACAAAAGAGTTTGAATACAACTTGTTCTTTTGCATTTTAGAACCTACAATATCTGCTGTAAATTTAACAATAAAACCAGCATGTCCACAGATCTCCATTTTACTACTTAACTGAGCTTATGGTTCAACGGAAGTAAGGCACTATAAGAGGTTATCCAAAAAAACATCTTTTTGGTCATCGAACTTGCTAATCCTAGAAAAACAATCTCACAATAAGCAGCAGAATAGATAAGCCCTCCATTCTTTATAGAGTCTCTAAGCGTTCTTGCTTCGGCCTCATAAAGTCTCGCTTTTAAATTAGCTCTTTATTACAAACGTCAAGATAATATATTAAAAGGAAAACAATGTATAATGCGAAAAAAACTTTTAGTCATCCGACTTTCTATCGCTAGAAAGTCAATCTCCTCAACATGCAGCAGAAGAGGTACGATGCACTGGTCACTCTATTATTTTACACAGCATCTCACTGTTCTTGGTTGCGCCGCATAAGTGACTTGCAGGTATCAGCCAGACCTAGTTACTTCTCAAGACCAAAAGAAAGATCCTCTTTACAAACACTTGGATTTGAAACCTACATATTACTCTGGAAAAGATACATTCTTGGAAAGGCAACCACTGTACCCAAATGGACATGACTCTCTTTAGCAGTCACATAACGTTATGAATGTACATGTTATCCCAACATCTTTCTCAATTCTCATGTATTGGAACGCGAGGCTCCCCTCAACATCAAGATTTGGATGCAACATCCATGTGGAATCTCACTTATTGCTACCCTCACTATGGTGTGACCAATAACAATGGCAATAATACATTTAAAAAGTCACCATCGAAGTAAAATATACACATCATACAAATTAACACAATGGCAGAGCAGACATATGGTATTAGTCTCCGAATTCTGAAAAAACATATTTTGATACAGTACCATATTAAGTTTGGTGTTCTTTGAGCCCAGATTAAGCTAGGTTTGAGTTACATCAGGTTTTGTTCTGGTCTATTCTTTGTCCTTTTCAAGAAACCTATGTTCTACCATCATCCTAGGTCCTGATATAGCCATAATTCGAAGCCACATATGGGAATAAAAAAGGATAAGCCATTTGCTCTGTTCGGCCAACATGAGACCCAACAAGCAAAAGAGAAAAGAATTCAAATATATCGAATGGAAGGAGAGGGGAGTGGGGAAACTTAAATGGAAAGAAATAAGCTACAGTTGCTCATCCCGTTTTATCTGGTTGTCTCAAGAGTTAAAAATGGAGCCCATGCCTCTTATTAAATTAGCCTCTTGTAAACAAAAAGGACAATCACCAAAGCTTAATTCACTCTTACTTTCACTTTTTCCCAACACAAATTATCCACATTTTCAAACACCATACATGCTAATGGAAATTGGTAAAAGAACAAATGCAACTACTCATCGAAACACAAAACCATACACACACCATAAGCAGCAAGCTTGTAAAACTCATGGGATGGACTATCGGTAAACGTTGCACACACTGGAGCACCACGTCTGAACCCACATTACCAATTATACAGAAGCAAACAATAAAGAGCGGATGCTAATATGCATATCGGCCATATCAATAAGCAAAGCAATGCCTATCTCCCAAAGAAATCATGTAGCTAGCTTAAAAAATAAGGGTTTTCCTTTGAAACAAGCATTACCTGATGCTTGGTAAGGCGGCGGCGGATGGCGCGAGTCTTCTTGGGCCGGAGGTCCAGCGGGATGTGCTTCTTCTTCTTGTATACCTCCCTCAGCGCCGCCTTCTGCTTCTGTGAGTTGACCGTCAGCACCCGCGCGATCGACAGCCTCACCACCTTACTGCAAGACAAGAGCCGGCAGAGTGAGCGCCCAGGGATGACATGGATCGAAGGAGGAGATGGGGATAGGGTACATCTTGGAGAGCTTGTTGGGGGCACCGCCGGTGACCTTGGCGACGCGGAGGAGGCTGAGCTCGTTCTTGAGGTCCTTGAGCTGGTTATGAAGCTCCGTCCTCGACTTCCCCCGGAGCTCGTGGACCTTAATCCTCGCTGCGACGGAGAATCGGCAGTGAGATCCGACGGCAATCCAACCTTTAAAGGGAAACACTTCTTACCCATTGGGAACGGATGTCTTCTTCCTGTGACTCTCCGACCTCGAACGCAGGTGGCGGCGGGCGGCACTCAGCGAAGGCCGGACGGGAGATGCTTCTTTTAAAACCCTAGATGGTCATAATGGGCTTATCGGGCCCCCCCGTTTGGGCGTTACAAGCCTACGGTATCTTATCCCAATTATTCATTCAAACAACGCAAAGACCATATAACTACTATGGTTGACTTGTCAAGAGAGATATTTCAGGAATTATAATAAATAAAAGAAGAAATATAGAAAAAGTAAATCCACCTCTCAAGAAAAATTAAAAAATAGAGGGGTTTTTTAAATTGAAAATTCATTATTTAGATTATAACAAAATATAATTACCATATCGATGTCTTTGGTGTACTTTTCCACGATGATGATAGAGATCTCTCTTATTCGTACATGGTGTGTGGAAGCAGCTGATAGTAAAGAGATCCCAGCGGAAACATCCTTTTTCCTCCACCCTTTTTCCAAGAAACAACAGAAGAAAATTCCTACCAAGGATTTATTGCAGGATCTCATTCTCCCATTGTTCTTGCTTTCGGCTAAATCTTTAAGTGGACTTATCAGAGTCAACTTTTCAAGCTGAGGTTGTGGACCGCAACCTTCGGAATCCGTTCCAGGAAATGGCTGCTGCCGCTGCAGCTGATTGTGAACTGATCTGAGGTTGATGTGAGTTGACAAGATTGTCGAAGCAACGTAAGTTTTCACCGTTATCATAATTACGATCTAATGTTATAATTATTGAATCTCGAATTTTGATGATAAAATTAAATTATAATATAATCGACGTTTGATCATGAAAATATATATTATACTTGAGGATCATTATATTCAAATAAATATATTAATGTTGGAGACGATTACACATTTTTCTCTATCCTTACGGAATCATATCGTATTGAATCTGAAAGACATACCACGTCAAGATATTGAGATGTATACAGGTGTCAACTAATGAGGTATATTAGTAAGTGTTGAGATGTATATAACATCAAGATATCATATTAAATCTAATAAATAAGGGTTGATCACATAATGTTAGGTGTCGGCTATGTGGTATATAGGTATCAGCTACGTGATGCAAGGGTGTCGACTACATGGCAAGTAGGTATCAACCGTATCATTATTCTCTCATGAGATGTGTACATTGAATGTTATTGATACATGGATCAACCATACTTAGTTTAGATCCACATGTTCAAAAGGTCTGATATGTACTGGGATGCTTATCTCGTAATTGACCCACACGAAGATCATGATAAGTTGATTTCTTGATATGGTCCATTCGATGACCAAGTATAAAGATAAAATAAGTTTAATAAATAATAATTGATCATAATTATAATGCTTCTTATAGTCGATTAACGAGGAAGAATATTAAACTGGCCTTGATAACGATGTTTTGAGTTGTGCTCGGAGAAGAATATTTTATCAATTAATATATTAACAATGAATCACCCAAATCGAATCCAAACCGTTACCAAAATGGTCAAATATACGGTCAACTTTTTTTGCTCGGCAGGTTGATCGAGTGTTTGACTAATTCCACTTGACTGAGTCCCGAGCTAGCGTGAGTTTGCACGGACCTATAGAAAGCTGCTTCCGAGGCTGTCGTGACCTACCCAATCCAAATCCGAGACTGTCACCGTCACCTCATATGGTCACTCATTGCATCATAGATCAAGTGTTTTAAGATTGAAAGATATATAAATGACTAAAAACAACCGAACCGATTGATCCGACCAGAAAATTACCGATATTAATCATAATATCCTTTGTTTTAAATATATTTGTTTTTTTCTTTCTCAAGGTGATATATATATATATATATATATATATATATATATATATATGAAAACAGTGTTTTCTCAAAGTATATGTTATTAGATCCTTTTTTTCATGACCTCTTTTACTCTTTTATTAACTCCCTTCTTTTTCTTTTTTATTTCAAATAAGTAAAGGTAAATTAAACCTTTATTGGTCCACAACATGACCTTTGCAAGTCATTACCTAAGATGGACACAATATTTTCTTTCCATAGAATTGAGTAATTCTTTCTCTCACAACAGTCAAATTAGCCGTGTGATTACATTCCTTTCAGATATCCAACCTTTTTTGTTTAATTTCTTCGTTATTTTTTTATAATCTTATTATAATTTTTTTATCACATTAGAACATTTTAGTCATAAAAAAATTATCAATTTTGTTGTATAAAAAAGATGCATTTCATGACTGTATTTTTATTATAATTTTAAATATATATTTGTATTTTTTAGGATGAATTGTTGAAATAAAATTATTACCTTTAAACATTTTTCATAAAGCATCATTACTTTGAAAATTTTGATGATCTTTTCATAAATGATCATTTTATCCCTCGTTCTAGTTGGACTTATCACTACCTTCGCCCTATACTATCGTCTTGTACCGTGTTTATCCATTAAGATTATCTCTATGGATTTACGTTGCCTTTTGTCCTCTTTGTCTCGTCGGAATCATCATTTGTAATACTCGATCGAGGAAATATGGGGGCCATCATCGCTTCCATGAATCTCATTGGCCTAGTTAGATCTATCATACACAACCCTCCTACAAGGAAAAAAGGGAGCCTTGCTGACTTTATCCTTATGCTCCTCGCCCGTAACTCTTGCACGAGGAAGAAGATGACACGAGGGATGTCGTCGTCTTCGTAAATCTCGCTAGCCTCAATCAAACTTATCGTTATCTTTACGCACATTTTTTTCTTGCGCAAAGGTCATGATGCACGAGAGTTACTGACGATGGTGTAGGATATATCTAATGGTAAGTTCGATGAAGATAAAAGTAAAATAAATTTTTGGAGGGACAATCTGCTGAAAATATTTAAAGGTAGGAGCTTCCATTGGAATTTCCTCCCTTGTTTTTGTTATTTATATATGTAAAATATAGATACGATATTTTAACATTTTATATCCAATGTAAGATCCGATTTATTGATGTCATTGCCAACGTAACAACGCAGCCAGCTTTCCCACCTCCTTCCTCTGACTCGGACTGTGCTCGTTCCTCCCTCCTCTCCTTCCCCTCTACTCTATAAATAGGTGTCTGATTCCCTCTTTGGGGACCCAACTTCGCCTCGTGATCTCCTCTCCTCCCTGCACAACTCACGGCAACACTGGCAGAGGCTCTTGGTCACTGGAGAGGCAAGGGAATGCGGAGCCTTCTCTCATCGTCTCCCTCGCCGCAGGACGGTCCTCAGCTTCACCATCTCCATCGTAATCATCGTCGTCCTGTGGAGCTCTCGCCTTCCCGACAGACGTTCTCGGACAGGATGATGGAGGACAGCATCGCGGCTGCGGAGGAGATCATCAGCAAGTGGGGTCCAGAAGTGGAAGCCTCCCTCTTCTCTGGCAATGGACGCGCCGAGGCCGACCGATTCCTCCGCGCCGCCTCGGACCTCCACCGCTCCATGCTCTTCTTCACCTCCCCTTCGGCCAACTCCGCGGCCTCCCCGGCCACCCGCTCCGCGGTGCTCTTCCGCGCCCAGTCGCTCCTCTCGGCCGCCATGCGCCGCCTCGAGCGTGAGCTCCACCTCCTCCTCTCCTACCATTGCCGCCTCCTCGACTCCCACTGCTCGTCCTCCCCCGAAACCTCCACCATCGAGGACGCCGCCGAGTCCATCACCGAGATGGAAAGCGCCTTAGACGTCGTCATGCGTGATCTTCGAGCGGTCGCCGAGGCTATGATCTCCGCCGGCTACACCAAGGAGTGCGTTCGGGTCTACAAGACGGTGAGCAAATCCTTCATCGACAAGTCCATCCGTCGGTTGGGCTTCGAGCGGCTGACGCAGTCGCAGGTCCAGAAGCTCGATGGGTCGGCACTCGAGTCCCGGATCCGAGCTTGGCTCGCCGCCGCCCCGATCGCCTTCAGAATCCTCTTTTCCCGCGAGCGCCTCCTCTGCGACCGCATCTTCGCCGGCTCAGATGCCGTCCGCGAGTCCTGCTTCGCCGACGTCGCTCGCGACGCAGCAGCCGCACTCCTCGCCTTTCCGGAGTCGGCAGCGAGATCGAAGAGATCGCCGGAGAAGCTGTTCCGTATACTGGATCTCTACGACACCCTGGTGGTGCTCTGGCCGGATATCGAGTCGCTGTTCATCTTCGAGTCCACCGCCGCCGTCCGATCGCAGGCGGTCGTCTCCCTCCTCAGGCTAGCGGAGGTGGCACGGTCGACCCTGGCCGACTTCGAGGCGGCTATCGAGAGGGACGCCTCCAGGTCACCAGTTCCCGGCGGCGACGTCCACCCACTCACCCGTTACGTGATGAACTACCTCGTCTTCCTCGCCGACTACGAGCTTGCCCTCGACGACATCTTCGCGGACTTCCCCTTGCAGACCCCGAGCCCCTTGCTGGATTCCTTCTTCGAAGCGGCAGCTGTGGCGACGTCACCCACCTCCTCTCACTCCTCCCCCTCCTCAGCCTCTACCACCATCTCCTTCGAGGGCAGTCCTTGGAGCTCCTCCTCTTCTGCCGCCGCCCGGTCGATTTCGGACCGAATCGCGTGGCTGGTCCTGGTGCTCATCTGCAAGCTCGACAGCAAGGCAGAGCTCTATCGGGAGGCGGCCCTCTCCTACCTCTTCCTGGCGAACAACATCCAGTACATACTGCGGAAGGTGAAGGAGAGCGGGCTGGCCCCCCACCTCGGGGACGAGTGGGTGGCGCGGCACGGGGCAAAGGCGAGGCACTATGCGGCGAGCTACGCGCAGCTAGCGTGGGCGAAGGTAGCGGCGGCGATTCCGGCGGACGTGTCCGGCATGGAGGCGGAGGAGCGGATGCGTGGGTTCAACGCGGCGCTGGAGGCGGAGTGCCGGGGGCAAGCAGGGTGGGTGGTGGTCTCAGACGGTGGGTTGAGAGAAGAGGTGAGGGAAGCAGTGGCGGAGATGGTGGTTCCGGCGTACCGAGTGTTCTACGAGAGGTGCCGTCCGATGCTGAGGGACTCCGGCGCCGGGTCCACGGCGGTGGTGCGATTCTCGCCAGAGGACGTCAGCAACCATTTGAACGGGATCTTCAGCGGCTCGACCGGGTCCGGTTCTTCCAGAAACAGAGTGTCCGGTTCGTCTAAAGACTCGAACCGGTCGCAATAGAAGATTGATTATTTTTCATCATGTAAAAAAAAAGAGATCATATTAAATTTATTATTATTAAAATTAAACTTGTTAAGATATCATAAAAAGATTCATTATATATAACAAAATTCATTACATCAAAAGAAAAAACACAAAAGGATAAATCAAAATTTACTATTAATTCTTGAAAAGGATTTCTTAGAAAAGAATGATTCATATTACATATAATTAGTGTAAAATATTTTTGAAGACTATATAAACCTATTAGGTCATAAAATAAAATCTTTATAGCAAACCTTTATCCAACTCACAGTTGTAAAGGTGGGCGGAGAGGAGAACATGATAAAAGATGACGAAGACGACGATGATTTCAGCAAATGATTAATATTCAACAAGTCAAATCAGTCAACGATCATTACAGATAATGGAGTACGAACCCTCATAGAGAAACATGGGAGGACAGCTGATGGTTTCTGCAACCTTTTTGCGTGCTCCTTTTCCATGTTGCAGCCGAGAGGGACCTGGAAATGGGACCGGCGTCGCCGGGGGAGCCTTCGACGGCCGGCGCGACACCAGCTCTGGTTTTGTCGAGCTCGGTGGACGAGAAGAGAACGAAGTACGTGAAGCAGGTGTCGGGCAGGCACAACGATACCGAGCTCCATCTCGCGGCGCGACGATGGGATCTGGCGGCGGTGATGCGGATCCTCCGCGACGTCGGTGCCCAGATGACGGAGACCGCGGAAGGGGCGGAGGTGATGTCGGCGGTGGTCAACGAGACCAACGATTTCTAGGAGACGGCGTTGATGACAGCGGCGGAGAAGGGGCAACTTGGTGTGGTGGCAGAGCTGCTCAAGTACTCGAATAAGGCAAGCATATCGAGGAAGAACAGATCGGGGTTCGATGCTTTTCATGTAGCGGTGAAAGGAGGACATCAAGGTGAAAGCTTATATCTATCGCCCACACAGTCTACTTGTCTTCCTCCTTTATATTACCTTAGAGCTCAACCCAGGGCTTCATTATCGAAGCTAGGACACTGTATTCTGATATCATTTGCTCATGTCACTTCTCAGATCTTCGACTTTATGTGCCCTTTCACTTCCTGACAAGGGAGCAAGCGATTGCAATGTTTCTGCAACTTCAAACATGATCCTTTTTGCTTTGCAATTATCCCATAAATCACAAAACCACTCGAACTTTGGTACAGTAGTCGCCACAGAGATAAATTTTAAAGCTTGGACATTGCTTGCTTTATGCTTTATGCTATATGCTATTTGTTTCTGTTAGTGAAATCATGTGTCCATAAATGCACAAG
This sequence comes from Musa acuminata AAA Group, assembly GCF_036884655.1. Taxonomy (NCBI): domain Eukaryota; kingdom Viridiplantae; phylum Streptophyta; class Magnoliopsida; order Zingiberales; family Musaceae; genus Musa; species Musa acuminata. The sequence goes on along the minus strand of NC_088346.1, from coordinate 2,234,233 downwards.
GAAAGAAGTCAAATGATGGATAGATTTCTGTAAGCAAGAAGATCACACTGAAATATTAGTGAATCAGTGAGCTTCCAGCTTTCGCTTGAAACTATTTTTGTTCAGTGGCATGCTAAAACTTTACTATCCTGTTTTATACAGACATTGTCCGGTTACTTCTCAGCCATGACCCAACACTCGGCAAGACATTTGGCCCCTCAAATGTAACACCTCTTATATCTGCAGCAGCAAGAGGCCACACCCAAGTGATCAAGCTGCTGCTTGCTCAAAATTTCAGCATGGTTTAGGTGGCCAAACGCAATGGGAAGAATGCTTTGCACTTTGCTGCCAGATCAGGCCATGTAGAGCCATCGAAAGCATTACTGGAGAAAGATCCACAACTCGCTCGAAGGACCGACATAAAAGGGCAGACTGCATTGCAAATGGCTGCAAAAGGAACAAGCCATGATGTTATCGAAGCACTTGTGGATGCTGATCCGGCCATAGTTATGTTGCCTGACAAATATGGGAACACAGCCTTACATGTAGCTACCAGAAAAAAGCGAGCAGAGGTATATTTTGCAGAGGCTTGGTCAATTATGCAGTTTATCTTGATTCCTGCATCCAATTATTTCTTACTCGAATCTATATGAATGAGCTCTTATGTGATTGGTAAGTGTTTGGATGTTCATCTCATCTCTGTTGTGCTTGGGTTTGCTTGTCATATGATACAACTTATAATGCTTTGCCAAGGTATAGAGGGTTGACTCTGATGACTATCATTTTCCTTTTTTGTAGGAAAATTCACTCTTATGTTAGTTTAGTTTATATTGGTAATGTATCATAGATCATTGAACTAACACCAATAGTGTGCAGAGATGATACAGCAAATTCTGATACGTCTAAGGAACCCCACACCAGCAATGTGAACTAATTCATCTCACCTAACCCCACCCTTTAGAAACTCCTTGATATCTAATTGTTCATGAACTATACTATTTTTTACCTAATTTTTCAAGTAATTTCAGGTATTCATATGATATTGCAGAAGAGTTACCTCTCTCCGAGGAGTCCACATACATCAAAGAGTGTTTGTGTCGCCATGGAGCACTGAGGTCAAAGGAATTAAACCAGCCTCGAGATGAGCTTCGGAAAACTGTGACAGAGATTAAGAAAGACGTCCACACACAGCTTGAGCAGACCAGAAAGACAAACAAGAATGTCTATGGCATTGCAAAGGAGCTAAGGAAACTCCACAGGGAGGGCATCAATAATGCCACAGACTCTGTGACTGTGGTCGCTGTGCTCTTTGCGACTGTGGCGTTTGCAGCTGTATTCACTGTTCCAGGTGGAAGCGAAGACGACGGCGTTGCCGTGGCTGTTCATGCCGCTTCTTTCAGAATCTTCTTCATCTTCAATGCGATAGCTCTGTTTACATCGCTGGCGGTGGTGGTGGTTCAGATCACTCTCGTGAGGAGAGAGACGAAGTCGGAGCGGAGGGTGGTGGAGGTGATCAACAAGTTGATGTGGTTGGCGTCGGTGTGCACCACAGTCGCGTTTCTGACCTCCACCTACATTGTGTTGGGCCATCGTTTGCAGTGGGCAGCGGCACTGGTTACGTTGATCGGAGGAGTGATAATGGCCGGCGCCCTCGGCTCCATGACTGACTTTGTGGTGAAATCGAAGCGCATTCGTAAGAGCAGGAAGAGGGACAAGTCGTCGAGGAGAAGCGGTTCTGTTTCATGGTATCACACCTCCGACTTCTCGGATTCTGAATTCAATCCAATCTACGCAATTTAAAGATGGATGGGAATTCATTGTATAGGAGAAAATTCTTGATTTATATTCGTTTCCGATACAACTTGTTCTTGAAGGTGGCGATTAGATTTCATTCGGAGTTTACACGTCGACTAAGATTCTTCGACGTCCTTGCAATAGCAATGGAAAATATTTTTTAATTCATTTTATATCAAGAATCACATTGTAGTAATGGATGTTAATTACATATTATCTTAGCTATATTTAATATATCAATTCTTGCTCTTTAAAAAATTATATTGGTATCTCTAACGATTATTCTAACAATTATCATTTTTATCGATGAAAATATAAAAATAAAAAGTAAACAAATAATTTTAACGTTTTAGTTGATGATAATGAACGATAACGTCGTTGGGGATTGACAATGGCTATTATGGATGAGAAGAGTGGTAGCAAGAGATTAGAGTCATTTTATATCTACGTTTTATCAAGTGACTCTTTTTCGTTGCTCGATAATTACATCGACATCGACGTCGATACAAAGCGACCCTTCGTTAGTGCACTTTTCATCCGTTACTATCAATTAAAATATTTTATTTTTTGTTTTTATTAGTAAAATCGATAATATTAAGATAAATAAATTATCGAAAATTATTATACTAAATAATTTAATATGATGATTTAGTAATTTCAAATCAAATCGAAACCGATAATGTACGGTTTAGTTAGCCGTTACGACGGTTTGTCAGCCTTGGTTCACAAAATTTAGTAACGGGAACCGTGGGCATATGGGAGACGTTATTTTCTGGGCCCAACAAACGCTTACCCGTGTCCGCCATCTATCTACCTTTTCATTGGAGATGCTTTGGGACCCGCAAACCAGACACATGACGTGGATAATGATCGTCGCCACCTCCCGTCCCGGCGATTCCTTCGAGGTGAAGACGGACCACGCGGAACGCGGCGACGTGGGTCCCTATAGGTGAAAGCGTCCCACCTAAACTGGCTGATAGTGTTACCCGTTCTCCTACCTCACCTGCTCTGTGGTTCGAAGACTCTGTTGCTGCTACTGCTCCCTCCAATCACAGCAGAGAGTATTCGCACGGGCGAGCCCAATAAGTGCGTGTCTTGTGTTCCTTGCGCGTCACTGATGAGAGCACGACGCGTCGAGTGCGCGTCCCCAAAAGAAAGTCGTTGACGCGTCCGTATCCCACCGCGTCAGCTTCCGATTTCTCTCTCCCCCTCTCCTAACTTATATACGAGATTGATGGATGGATGTATCGATCGATCGAGATATTTTGTTGCGGACGCTCCTTGGAGAGGCGAAGGGGATAGGGATCCATTTGGTTTGGTAATGCCTCTCCCTCTGTTTGATGTCGTTGTTGTTAAGATCGTATGGAACCATTTCCGGTGGACGATGTTCCTTCCTCGTTTGTTTGGTTTCTGCATCGTGTGCTAGGGCTGCTTTATTTACCCTGTTCTGTTGATTTCCCTTTGATATTGATCTTGGCATGTTTTAGTAGCGGAGAGGTCGTGCAGAACCGTAGGGTGATGGATATTCTTGGATCGGATTTGGAATTGCTTAATTAATCGAAAAGTAGGGTTCAAGATTGTGGGGTTATGAATCCTAGATGATCTGCCTCTTCGATTTGTTTGATTTTGTTGAGATGGAAGGCGTTTGTTTATATTATAGATTTAGGGATTGTGCTAGCCCCAACATATTCCTCTTGGGGCGACCCTTTCCCCCTTCGAAAGTCAACGCCTTGTTCGATTCCTATCCTTTACTCTGGACTGGCCTTCCACTACTAGTTCCCCTCGGTTATGTCTTCTTCTTCGACCGCAAAATTGCAAAGGCTTAATCCCCCAATATCGCGATGTCGATCGATTCTCACCAAAAAGATCTGATCTTTGCGCCTCCTTATCGTTCAAAGATGAATGAGTCGCAAGTAAAGAGTCCCCACCTAACAAGTTTGGTACGAACACGTGTCCCACTTTGCGTGACCAAACTCGATTTCGCATAGCACCACCCGCAGAACGCGTCCATTGCGCGTGGTCAAAGCAAAGCACGCGAGCGTTATCTCCGTGTTGTTTATCTAGTGGAATCGTCCTCTCTCCGATCTGTCTATATATTTGATTAGAAGTATCACTACGACATACATCACAGCGAGAGGGCTCATCATCTGGTAGAATTTGCCTCTCTTTTCTGTTCATTCTTTTTGCCTCTCTCTTTGCCGTTGATTAGAATTTGCCGTTTATCCTGTCGAAGAGCAAGATATTGGATCTTTCTTGAGGTTTTCAAAGCCATATTTTCTGTTTGGTTCAACATGTAAGGGTTTATTTCATCACCCTTTTTTCCTTTTTTTTGTTCCTTTCACTTTTTTTTCACTTGTAGCAAATCGCTTCTGTGTTTGGGAACAATTTTGGCTTAATTTGTCAAAGAAAGCTTAGGATTGAGTAACCAAAATATTAACATTTTTCATTTACTTTCCTAATTATTTTTTCGTTTTTTCTTCTTTTTCCTTTTTTTCCCCTTTCCTTCATCTCATTTTCAACATGCCATTTTAGTCGGGTCATTGAAGACCTGAAATTTTAACTTACCTGAGAATTCTCTATAAAAAGCACCAAGGTCTATTTTGATTTTCCAAACCCCCAAGATCTTCTTTTCTCAAAAGATCTTAGTCCTGGTCTCAACTTGGGGTATCTTTTCCACATCACTTGATTTCTGTAGTTTCATTGGAAATGATTGGTTGGGGCAACAGGGTTCAAGAACTTAAATTGTGTTCTTATGCATCATATTGTCATTTGCCTTGTTGCATTATCAAACTGGCAAAAGGAGTTTTCTTAGGCTAGGTTATAAGCAATCAATTCACTGTAGGATTTTCCATCGCCTCATGGGTCTGTTTAGGTTTTTTTTTTCTTGACTGCATTATCTGTTTGATAAAAGATATCTGGAAGAGGATTGTGGTTCATTTCTCAGATCTTACAGCATGCTACTTTACATGACAGACATCATTCTATTTGATCCACACACAAAAAAGAATTTGCTTAGATGTAGAAGAAAGAAATTTTATGACTAGCGGAGGCAGCATATGACCTTTTGACAGGTTTAGGATTGTATATGGGATGGAGTAAATGATTTGCGATCATCAAACTATTATTTTGGTTCCACATCAGGTTCTCATCTGGATAGAAGAAGGTTTGCTAGAGCCAAATGTACATGTTTTCATACTGTTGGAACTCAAGGATGTTGATCGAGATGGTTCTTTTTTCCTTCTTGTATGGTTAATCATCTATGTCTTTGAAGTCAAAGATTGTGTCAAACTTGTTCTGTCAAATGAAGTATAGTAGTTGCGAAACTTCAGACTTATTCTAACAAATAAAATATGTTAGCGATTGTAAATTAAGCTTTTTTATTTTTTTATTTAAAGGATATGCTATTAACAATTGTGCTTCCTCTTTAGGTATGTTTTTGCTATTTAGCTAATCCTTGTGGAGTTGGTAGTGTCTTCTCTCAAATTGGTAGCATCAGAACTCTTTATATTTTGGACACATGGCATTATCTGTTTGTATTAACATTTCATCATCAAGTACCCATACATGCTTCTTCTTCTGAGTAATTTGGGTCTAGAGTATATCTTGATCCATTACACGCTGCTTCATGGCTGGTGTTTTCCTATGTAGTTTGCATCTAGGGCATTCTTTGGATTAATGTTTGGAATTGTATGAAGATATGATCTCTATCAGCTTGTTAAGAAATGTTTTAGAGATTAATTTTGCTGTACATATCTGTTGTTTGTGATCCATCTCAAGAAATCAGCATTAACCATTGTCACATTTCTCTTTCAGCCATCTTCATTGAAGAGAAAATGGGAGGGGGAAAGGATAAGCATGATGAATCTGATAAAGGATTGTTTTCAAACTTAGCTCATGGGCTTGCTGGACATGGACAACATGGGGGGTATCCTCCATACCCTGGGGCGTACCCACCACCCGGGGCATACCCTCCACAAGGATATCCTCCCGCACCCGGTGCATATCCTCCGCATGGACATCCTTCTCAGGGATATCCCCCTCAAGGCTATCCACCATCAGGGTATCCTGGATATCCTCCATCAGGCGGATACCCACCTTCGGGATATCCACCTGCTGCTTATCCTGGTCCATCGGCTCCGTCACATCATGGTAAGTTGCCCAACTTTAGTTTCAGGAGATATACTTAAGCTTCTTTAGACAGACCATGTTAAAATCACTATTGCTGAGAACTCATTGCATCACATGGATGGCCAAAGTGTCTGTGTTCCCTAAACTTGATGATAAATTGTGGACACAGGGCATGGATCTAACATGGGAGCGATGCTGGCGGGGGGAGCTGCAGCTGCTGCGGCAGCTTACGGGGTTCACCAATTGTCTCACGGCCATCATCAGATGGGACATGGAATGCACCATGGCTTGGGCCACCATGGCAAGTTCAAGCACCATGGCTTTGGCCACCATGGCAAGTTCAAGCACCATGGCAAGTTCAAGCATGGAAAATTTGGCAAGCACGGCATGTTTGGTGGGAAACACGGCATGTTTGGTGGCAAGTTCAAGAAGTGGAAGTGATCCGTGATTGCCTGAATCCGTATCAATATCTCGCTATTGTTTTTATTTTCTTGCTCTAAATTCTGTCTTATATGCGTCACTCTCGTTTGTGATATGACTGTGTTGGGGATGTGTTATCGGCCTTAGGACATTTTAATCTGACATTTGTCTTGTACCTCCTGGTATTTATTATTGGTGCCCAATGATGCTGTTCATAGTGTTCGAAGAGTATACTTCCTATTGCTTCCTTCTACGCTTGGCAAATACATGCACGGTTGATTTTGGCTCGACCACCATAGACCTTTTGCTTGTTGTATGAAAAGCTGTATGGCACTCCCTTTTTCAGATATTATCTAACACGAAATTTACATTAAAAACCTACTCAACATTTTTATTTTCCTCAGAAGGCTACTTTTTAAAAAAAAAATTATTTTTTGACAAAGATGAGATTCGATTTTAGATCTTACGATAAGTAAGTTAAAAAAAGTTAGCATCTTATTACGGTAAATAGGTTATCATCTTAGAAGGTTAAGGGTTTACACCTAAAATATGTTTTTACACTCTTACACCTAAGATATTGACTTGGTGAAGATATCAAATTCATTTACAAAAAGTTGAATGTTTGAACTTTCAGATATTTACATTTTTATATATAAATGGTTGGGAGTTGGAAACTTAGTTCGATATATTTTTATATCTAAAATATTATTTGTTTATCAAATATTAAGACATATTTAGTTAAGGTTCAAGATTCACATTCTAATCTGACATATATATAGATGATTTATTAATATTGATTATCTTCAAAATTGATATCCAACACATGATAAAATTAGAACAATTCAGAGAAGATTTATATAATCCTTCATAAGTATTAAAGTTCAAAAATAAAAATAAAAACTCGAAAGTCACGTGATAAAATTAGAACAATTCAGAGAAGATTTATATAACCCTCCATAAGTATGAAAGTTAAAAATAAAAATAAAAATTCGGAACCTCCCCCGACAAATGTTTAGATTATATATCAATGTTAGTTGTCTTCAAAACTGATGTCACTCTGAAGACGCCCGATAAAATTGGAAGGACATATAGAGTATTTACATAGCCCTATGTAAGTAAAAAAGTTTACAAAAGAGTTGCATCAAGGTTTTCCACGCGCAGCAGTGGCCCGCATGGAAGTTTCAAAAGCTTCAACAAGGGAAAGCAAGGCAATTGAAGCACTGTAACTGTGGCTAAGCATGAGGAGGTTGAAAAAAAGGCATGGTAGTGACCTTCAAGTATCATCCGCCATGGTTTCTCGATACCTTCTGATGACATCCTTGTTAGGTTTCCTGTAGGTTTCTTCTATGTGATTTGCTACAAACATCCAAGTACTTATGAGCTTCTTTATGTTTGGGACGTTGTAGTTCTGGGCTATGTAAATACCACAGCCAGTTTCCAGCAAAAAAGAGAAACTGCTTCTTATCATCCCCATCGTAGACTGCTCTCTGTTACCCAAATTCAAAATGAATGCTAATATCCCTACAAAGGATAAAGAAGAAAGAGTCATTCAAATTCAAAAATACATTACTTTGATGCAAGGAGAAAGAAATGCCTTAATACATGAAAGTATAACCTTGAGAAGCAGCATAAACCAGACAACCGACTATAGTGGTGGCAGCAATGCCTAATGATTGACCATCTTGCATCAGGTGCTGTGAATTTCGCTCCTTTCGGTGCACGTGCTTACACACACAAGTAAAATGTGCCTAAGACAATTGTGAAATTTATTAAAGAAAGGCATTTATCAGAAACAAGTTAAGTTTCAGTGCAGGCTGAAAGATAGCATCAGCTTGCAATAGTGCAGATTTTGACTGACACAGGAATTTCTCCCTAATAACTTCTCTATGATAATAAAAACAAAGTTGCTAAACAACATCAAAATAAGTCAATTGGTCCCCAAATATGACAGACCTATGCATCGACAGATTACCAAAACAAAGTTTTCTAAAACTTGGATGAACCTTAAAGTTGGGCTGCTACATTGAGCTCCACCATTGTTTTATCAGGGAGGTCATCCTTCCTCCACACCCTCTTTTTCCTCTAGTTTCCTCTTCTTCATTAATATCTTTAAGAAACATAGTCTCGGTCTAAACCTTGCAATGGTAGTGACCAAAAACCCAATAACACAATTCAGTCCTTTCTCAGAAGATCAATATTTTTTACCTTCTAAATAGCAAATTTCTTTCATCAAGATAGCAATTACACAAAGTAAAAGAACTATAATGAGATGTCGAGAGCAAATGTGCATCTCTGAAAATTCCCCAACACTTGAACAGCTTCAGAAGTTAAAACTGGCTTCATTATGGAATTCTCTCACCTAATAATAAAAAAATATAAATAATTTTGCAAGTGGTCACCTAGACCCAGAGGACAAGACATATATTAACACATCAATGGCATGCATCGAATATAGAAATGGTGGAGCACAATTATAATTCTGAATACATTAAAACCGATATGAGATGAATGTTGGCACTTTTCCTATACTGTACTAAAATTTTAAATTTTGAAAATTTTCAGTTTTTGTAAATGTAGCATGGATCACTTCCAGGCTTCATTGATCTTATTGAAGATCTTCATTTTTCAGAAGTATATTTCCACGACACATATTGTACTTTCACATTTTGCCATCAAGAGTTGATGCATTATCATTTGAATCATTTTCAAAGACATACAAATAAAAGTAAGTTCTGATTTAAAGTTCATTCCATCTTTGCACTAACGAGTTAAAAAGCTTGAGTGATTAAGAATCTAGCAATATTTGAAATCCTAATAAATTAGGTCATTAAATGATTCACATGTATGATGGCTCTGTGGACAGGTGAACTGTGATTTAATGTTTCTTGTATTTTAGTCTTTCATACCTTTCTTATTTATAAATTATTGAAGTTGTTAAAGCTTAACTTTGTACAAAATATGGATTGCGATGTAGTAGAAGGTGGGTGTTCCTAATTTGCTACAGAACAAGAACGATTGAATAGATGAATCGTTGTTTCAGGTGTGAGGTTCCTCTTATTATACCAAATAGGCAGTAGTCCTACTAACATTTAGCTTCCTCTTACCTTAGTGTTACAGCCCCAGACACCGTGCATGACCATGAATTGTCATAGCACTGTGACACCACTACAAAAGACCAGTGGCAATGGAAAGAGAATAGCTCGACCGGGAATCAACACAGCAGAGGCTATAATACCGCAGGCAGATGCGATGCGACGATGATGGTTGTAACTTCACATATCACACCTCTCTTTTCTATTTCTTCTATTTGCCATTACTCTCGCACATTTATCCTGTCGAAGAGCAAGATATTGGATTTTTCTTGAGGTTTTCAAAGCCATCTTTTCTGCTTGGTTCAACATTTAAGGGTTTATTTCATCACCTTTTTTCCCTTTTTTTTTTTCATTCCTTTCACTTTTTTCACTTATAGCAAATTGCTTCTCTGTTTGGGAACGATTTTGGCTTGATTTGTCAAAGAAAGCTTAGGATTGAGTAACCAAAAATATTAACATTTTTCATTTACTTTCCTAACTCTTTTTTCGTTTTTTCTTCTTTTTCCTTTCTTTCCCTTTCCTTCGTCTGATTTTCGACATGCCATTTTAGTCGGGTCATTGAAGACCTGAAATTTTAACTTACCTGAGAATTCTTTATAAAAAGCACCACGATCTCTTTTGATTTTCCAAATCCCAAGATCTTCTTTTCTCAAAAGATCTTAGTCCCTGTCTCAACTTGGGTTATCTTTTCGACACCACTTGATTTCAGGTTCTTCTTTTCTTCAATTTTCTGTATTTTCATTGGAAATGATTGGTTGGGGCAATAGGGTTCAAGAACTTAAATTGTGTTCTTATGCATCATATTGTCATTTGCCTTCTTGGATTATCAAACTGGCAAAAGGAGTTTTCTTAGGCTACGTTATAAGCAATCAGTTCAATATAGGATTTTCCATTGGCTCATGTGTCTGTTTGACTTTTTTTTTCTTGACTGCATTATCTGTTTGATAAAAGAGATCTGGAAGAGGATTGTGGTCCATTTCTCAGATCTTACAGCATGCTATTTTACATGATAGACATCGTTCTATTTGATCCACACACAAAAAAGAATTTGCTTAGATGTAGAAAGAAATTTTATGACTAGCGGAGGCAGCATACCTTCTGAAAGGTTTAAGATTGCATGTGGGATGGAGTAAATAGTTTGCCATCATCGAACTATTATTTCTGTTCCATAACAGGCTCTAAAAACATCTGGATAGAAGAAGGTTTGCTAGAGCTAAATGTACATGTTTTCATACTGCTGGCACTCAAGGATGTTGATCAAGATAGTTCTTTTTACCTTCTTGTATGGTTAATCATCTATGTCTTTTAAATCGAAGATTTTGTCAAACGTTTTCTATCAAATGAAATAGAGTAGTCGTGAAACAATGTCCTCCCTGTGGTAGCATCAGAACTCAATATTTTGGAGATATGTTAGTACCCATACTCGCCTCTTATTGCAAGTAATTTGGGTCTAGAGTATATCTTGATCTGTTACACACTGCTTCATGGCTGCTGGTGTTTTCCTCTATGGTTTGCATTTAGGGTATGCGTTGGATTAATGTTCAGAATCATGTGAAGATATGATATGTATCAGCTTGTTAAGAACTTTTTTACAGATTACTTTTGCTCTACGTATCTGTATTGTTTGTGATCCATCTCAAGGTAGATAGAGCAATAATGTGGAATCACCATTAACCATTGTCATATTTTTCTTTCAGCCATCTTCATCAAAGAGAATGGAAGGGGGAAAGGATAAGCATGACGAATCTGATAAAGGATTGTTTTCGAACTTAGCGCATGGACTTATTGGAGGACATGGAAACCATGGGGGATATCCTCCACCACCCGGGGCATACCCACCTCCTGGAGCATATGCTCCACACGGATATCCTCCCGCACCCGGCGCATACCTACCTCCTGGGGCATATGCACCACATGGATATCCTCCCACGTCCAGCACATATCCTCCGCATGGCTATCCTCATCAGGGATATCCACCTCATGGTTATCCACCTTCGGGATATCTACCTACCGCTTACCCTGGTCCATCGGCTCCGTCGCATCATGGTAAGTACCACATCTTTAGTTTCAGGCAATATGCTTAAACTGCTTTAGACACACCATGCTATAATGATTAGTGCTGCATTACAAGAAGACCAATTGCTTGGATGACCAAAATATGCATGTTCCCTAAACTCGATAATAAATTGTGGACACAGGACATGGATCTAAAATGGGAGCGTTGCTGGCAGGGGGAGCTGCTGCTGCTGCAGCAGCTTACGGTGCTTACCAATTGATGCACGGCCATCATCAGACGGGACATGGAATGCCCCACTTTGGCCAGCATGGCAAGTTCAAGCATGGGATGTTCGGTGGGAAACACGGTAGATTTGGTGGCAAGTTCAAGAAGTGGAAGTGATCCACAATTGCTCGACTCCATCAGCCTTATCCATAAATCCATACGGTTTTTAATTTCTTGTTTCTAAGTTATATCTTATCTGCATCGGTCTCATTTTTTATATGACTGTGTTCAGGCTGTGTTATCGACCTTAGTACATTTTAATCATAGATATTTTTCTTGCACCTGCCAGTGGCATCCGTGCCCAATGATGCCGTTCAGTGTTGAAGAGTATACTTCTATTGCCTCCTTACGCCTTGCAAATGCATGCGCAGTTATGAGCTAAATTTTGATTTGGCTTGACCAACATGGACATATTTGTTAGTTGTACAATAAGCTCTCAGCCACTCACTTGTTTCAGATATTAGCTAAAACAAAAATTACTTGAAAATATGAGATCCGAGCCTAAGATCTTACAATGATGTATCAGATTCACTTATCAATCGAGGTTTAAAATTTCGTCTTTACACTTTAAATAATGATCTAATGGTGATATATCAAAGTATCAAACCTTACGTCTAAAACATCCTCATCCAATATATTTTTGATCTGATGATGGCATACTGAATCCAATATATCTTTATACCTAAAATATTGATTGGATAGTGGTGTATCAAATCTACTTAAAAGTTGAGAATTTGAAATATCATCAATTTTATTTAGATGATTTGTCAATGTTGATTGTCTTCAAAATCGATGATTCTTAGGAGACACCCGATAAAAGATCTACATGAACCCATGCAAGAATGAAAACTAAAAATAAAAAGAGTTGCATCAAAGTTTTCCACACACGACATATGTTTCAAAAGCTTCAATAAGGAAAAGGGCAAATAAAGAACTGTACCAGTAACTGTGGTTAAGTATGAGAGAGCTTCTTTATGTTTGGGATGTTGTAGTTCTGGGTGCTGTAAATACCACAGCCAGTTCCTAGCAAAAAAGAGAAACTGCTTCTTATTATCCCCATCTTAGACTGCTCTGATATCCAAATTCAAAATGAACGTTAATATCCCTACAAAGGAGCGAGGAGAAAGTGTGGTTCAAATTCAAAAAGAATGTTAACACCCCTAACAGAGAAGCAAGAAGAAAGAAATGCCTTAATACTTGAAAGTATAACTTTGAGAACCAGTATATACCTGACAACCGAGTATGGTGGTGACCGCGATGCCCAACAATGACGGTCTTGGATTAGGTGCTGTGACTTTCACTCCTTTCCGTGCACATGCTTACGACGAGTCAAATGTGTCTAACAATTGTGAATAATTTTTTTAAAAAGGACATTTATCAATACAAATTCAAAAGTTCTAGTGCAGGCCGAAAGAGAGTGTCGGCTTTGCAATTGAGTAGATTTGATTATCTTACGCAGAAATTTCTCCCTAATAACTTCTGTATGATACAAAAAACGAAGTTGCTAAACAACATCAAACTAAGTCAATTGGTCCCCAAATATGAGAGACATATGCATCTACAGAGTTCTAAAACAAAGTTTTCTAAAACTTGGATGAACCTTAAAGTTGGGCTGCTACATTGAGCTCCACCATTGTTTCATCGGGGAGGTTTTTCAGATGGTCATCCTTCCTCCACACCAGGGTTTGTAGTACCGAACTGTACCGCCCAGTATGGGCGGTACGTACCGGTCCGATAGGTTGCCGGTACACGGACCGCCTGTTACCGGTCCGAGTGCACTGTAGCAATGCTACATTACTCGGCGTACCTGGGTGTACCGCTCTGTCACGGACAAACTTTGAAACAGGATGTTTGATGTAATGCTTATATCTGTCCGTGTCTGTTGGCATGTTCATGCCTTGTACAGCATGTAGAGGGGCAGCCGAAGGCTTATAAGTCCCATTTTAGTTGGGTGGTGGCCTCTTTAGGCTTGTAAATAAAGGTTGTGTCATGTGGACACGTGCGAGAGCTTTTCGGTCTGTAATGGACCATTTTACCCTTTGTTGTGCCACTGTTCAGAGCTTGTAAAGTCTGTTTGTAATTTGCATTGTCTATAAAGTGTTTTTCGGAGATGTTTGCTTGTGGATCCCGATTGAGGCGTTCTCTCTAACCCGTTCTCTCTTTTGGTGGTCCTAAGGGACAATGGGAGGCTTTGGGGAGGCTGACCTTTGCGGACGGACACGCAAGGGTGCCGCACGACTTAGGCAAAACCAGCTAAGTCCGTGTCATATGGTATCAGAGCTGGACAAGCACTCATAGAAACACTTAGCATGCAAACGTGGGGGACCTAGCGAGACTGCGTTGAGGGCAGTCAGCACACGCGCGACCGCTTGAGGGAAAACGGGCATGGAGATGCAGGGAAAAGAGTCGCTCAGAGGAGCGGGCATCTGAGATTGGCATTCAGAGGAATGGCCAACCCTTCGCGTAAGAGGCACCACGAGAACAGGCAAGCTTGGAAGAATTTGGAGCGCACAAAGGTTGGGATGGCTGAGTTTGAGCTACGGCTCAACGTTGACAACTATACTTGATGGTGCTCTAGGCAAGCGAGGCGCTTGACAAGAATGAGACCATGCAAGGTGGAATGAGTTGCTCAACGACCAAAAGAGTTATGCAAAGCTCACAGAGGTGAGGGGAATTGCTAACTCGAAGAATTTGGTACTCATGCATGGGCTTGTATGCGGACGACGGAATGTTCGTGGCCATCCCAAGGCGACCGAAACTCGGCGCCATGGAGCATTGAAACTTTCTCTTCGGCATGTGAAGGATACGTCCGTCGGAGGCTAAAGTGTGCAACGAGTTCAGCATGTTGCTAGGCCTTGAGGGGTGCAGTGGGGGCTGTATTGACATGGAGTCGCAATCTAGCAAGTGCGTTTGCAGGAGGCAGAACAGTGCACAGTCTGTTTAGCAGATCGGAGTAGTCCAAGGGGATGGTGGTCTCCGAAACGAAGAGAGATGTTGCTCCAACGGGATAGTTATCCAGGAGGGATAAGTCCCGGCTCTCCAGAGGGAGAATCATGTGAGACGGACCTCACATGTTGAGGAGGAGTACCTCAACAAACAACAACTCCACGAAGCTCGATGGACTGAGAAAGCGGCGAGGAGTTGTCGCATGATCTCGCTCGAGAGAATGCATTGGTGGATGCATTGCGAGATTAAGTGGGGGAGCGACCTAAAGCAACTTAAATGAAGGCACACTTGGAGTCGATGTGGAGATCAGACTCAAGGGAGGGTTGACCCGTGGAATGGAGGGCACGAGGGCCACCATCGACTCAATGCAGAAGCGAGGAGCGGAGCAACTTGGGTGTAACTTGGCGAAGTACCCAAGCCGCATGAAGGGAGCCAGCATAGAAGTTGGAACATGGAGCAGAGGCACAGTGCTTTCCTTAGACGGAGGTCAAGGACATGGACTCTTGCAGAGGTAAGAGTAGGATCATGTTGTTCCATGGGCCATTCATTCTGTCGGAGTGGACTCATCTTGCATGGTGCCAAAGACGAAGGGAGCTTCTGGGCACATGCACCTTATCTCGGAGGAGTATTTGATGGAGGAACTAAGGTGACTCAATTTGCAGAGGCGAAGTCGAGTTCAGAAGACCTTAGCACGGGGCAAGAGGACGCAGAGGCGGGTACTCTTGAAGAATATGCCACAGTGTTGCCATTCGAGTTGCTATGAAGGAAGCAGTGCGCAGCGGAGATTGTGCTGGTAGGGGTAGAGGCCCAGGATCCAGACAATGATGCACAAATTACAGTGAAGTCGGTGGACTTCGGGAGCTACTAGGCGACGGACTGTCCTAGAGCGGTGCTTCATCTAGGTGTGACCCAAGAGTGGGTGGATGAAGGTCGATTGCCAAAGGAGCGAACAAAATCGAAGGTGGAGAAGACCCTGCGATGTATTGGCAGAGGCCACACATGGAGGGTTCACAATTCGAGTTTATTCCACAAGGATCAGAATGCAATGGAGATGTCACCAGGAGGCGACATGGTGCAGCGGATCGTGGTGGAACAGTTCGTGGCATTGCGACACACACGACATAGTCCCGTGAGGGATGAGATCATATGGAGGTATGATCGGGAGCTACTGGGAGCTCTGCTTTGGTGAACAACACGACGGCAAGAAGGGCTATGGATTCAAGGAGTGAAGGCCATGGTACCGCAGAGGCGGGTCTTCCGGGCGTGCACCGAATTTTGCATCGGATGAAAACCTTGGTCATCAGCATATGGGGGCTGTGTTCCACCAAGGGAAAAAGTTCGAATGCAGGTACCAGTGAGTTCCATGGGAGGGACTTGATCATGCAGAGGTATGATCGAAGCAGCTGGAGAGTTGGACTGCTTCAGAGCTCATATTCGCTTAAGGGAGCCCGACAAGTCAAAGGACAAGGTCGAGTAAGCGAACGTTGCTACCAAGGAAGCTAAGGAGAACAGAATCGGTGCAAACCCTATAATGTGATGGCAGAGGCCATGCATGGGAGTTGCAGTCTGTCTTTCCATCGACCAAACAGACTGCTTGGAGAACACAGAGGTGTTGAAGCAGGAGGTCGAAAGGGGCGAGGAAGCGACGGCGAGTCCAGAGGGACTTAGCTACCCAAAATCAAGCATCAGTCAGAATGGAGGTGGACTCAGAGGAGTGCCACAGAGACATATCTACTGATCGTGAAGAAAAGGGATGTAGATGCGAGGAGACGGATAGTAGGGCCATGGGCATGGCAGCGCCATGGTACCGCAGAGGCGGGACTTCCGTGAAAGTCATTGATCCCTTGCTCTCACGGAGGGAGAGCGTTTGGTCGTGAAAGGGGCCGAGGAGGTGGAGCATGCAGAGGCAATATCTAAGTACCGAGACAAGGCTGAAGGGCAGAGGCCAAGAAACTTCGTAAGACCGGTGTCAACAAGTTTCTCATCAAGATAGCCGTAAGTGAAGGACTTCGGGTCATGCAAGAGTGCACGACCAAGGAACGAAGCAGGCAGTACGCGGTGCTGTACCTTTGCTACTCAGTGGAGTAGGCGGCAGGGTTGATGGAGAAGACGGTAAAATCCCAGAGGCGACCTCATCTATCAGAGAATTACTCCAAGTTGGGGTGAAAACTTCCTGCATTCCAGAAGTTCAATGGCATTGAGAAGGTGAATCACAGTAACTAACTCAACGCAAGGAGTGCAAACACTTCAAGTGCTTCAGAAGTGTGAGCAAAGAGCAGGCGAATACCAGTAACCAGCTCGATGCATGAAGTACAACCTCGAGGAGGCGGGCGAAGTCAAGTAACCTTTGCCTTCTCAACTCTTAAGAGAATGGGCGAAACCGAGTACCCCAATTCTCTTATCTATCCAGCAGAAGAGCTCTGCACAAGTTCAAAGACCCTTCGAAGATAATGAAAGACAATAGTTGTCAAATCCTCACCAACGGTGATCAGTGCTACTGAGAGTAGATTGTCCGCTTCATTTCCCAACGAAATGTCAATCGAAAGCGGAAGTGATGCGAACCTACTTGGATGCGACAACTAACTGAAAGAAGAGTCAATGAGCAGATTTTGTGGAGGAAGGACCCAAAACTTCAGAAGTTTACGAGGCGATGCTCGTTAAAGCTCCAACAAGCATCCACCCAGTTCAAGCAGCATGTGGAAATTTTGAGAGACTGGCGCAGTAAGGATGATCTTTTCCTTCATTTGGTGGATCCGCAGGAATCAACGAGGATCAACACAACTCAGCCAACCCCACACCAGAGTCAGAGTCATTGGCGAGTTGAAGCAGCATGGCGGATCAAAAGGTTCGACTACTCAAAAACAGCAGCGGAGAGCAGCTGGGAGCCAGGAGGCGCATTGCAGCTGGAGCGGAAGATTGAAGACTCAGCAAAGGCGAAAGGTTGCAGTGTTCACAAAGGCTTCGACGAGGACGTCGAAGGGATAAGTGGGGGAGAATGTCACGGACAAACTTTGAAACAGGATGTTTGATGTAATGCTTATATCTGTCCGTGTCTGTTGGCATGTTCATGCCTTGTACAGCATGTAGAGGGGCAGCCGAAGGCTTATAAGTCCCATTTTAGTTGGGTGGTGGCCTCTTTAGGCTTGTAAATAAAGGTTGTGTCATGTGGACACGTGCGAGAGCTTTTCGGTCTGTAATGGACCATTTTACCCTTTGTTGTGCCACTGTTCAGAGCTTGTAAAGTCTGTTTGTAATTTGTATTGTCTATAAAGTGTTTTTCGGAGATGTTTGCTTGTGGATCCCAATTGAGGCGTTCTCTCTAACCCGTTCTCTCTTTTGGTGGTCCTAAGGGACAATGGGAGGCTTTGGGGAGGCTGACCTTTGCGGACGGACACGCAAGGGTGCCGCACGACTTAGGCAAAACCAGCTAAGTCCGTGTCAGCTCGGTATACTATACCGTACCGGTACCGAGCCCAAGTCGAAATACCGGTATGGTACGGTATTGCGAACCTTGCTCCACATCCTCTTTTTCCTCAAGTTTCTTCTTTTCTATTATTATCTTTAAGAAACATAGTCTCAGTCTAAACCTTGTAATAGTAGTGACCAAAAACCCAATAACACAATTCAGTCCTTTCTCAAAAAATCAATATTTTCACATTGACCTTCTAAATAGCAAATTTTCTTTCATCTAGATATCAATTATACCAAGTAAAAGAACTTCGATGAGATGTCAAAAGCAAATGATAATTTGAGAGAATTCCCCAATGCTTGACCAGCTTCAGAAGTTAAAACTGTCATTATGGCATTCTCTCACCTAATGATAAAAAACATTGGTGACTTAGACTCAGAGGAGAAGACATATATTAATATGTCGATGACATGCATCAAGAACAGATATGGTGGAGCACAATTATAATTCTGAATAGATTGAAACCAAGATGACAACTGAGGAAACTTAAAGGATGTCTTTAATCTCATAAGAACTCAGCTTCCACTTTTCTTTATAAATTTGGATTTTGGATTGATGCATAACTTACCATGTCATAAGTAGGTCTTGTGAAACAAATGAAGCCTATCACGAGTTTCTTAATTCTTTGGATGATTTCCTATTCACTTACCGATGTCACTTGTCATCATCCTAGGCTCCTAGCAAAAATTTTAATCTGCTGACTTAACAGATGTGTCACCAGTGTCATCCTACAGCGTAGAAATTTCAATTAACATTCAACAAATTGTCTCATTTATGAAATAAACAATCCTTTTTCCATCTGCTATATTATCAGAGCAATATGAGATGAATGTTTGTACTTTTCCTATCCTCTACTAAATTGTAAATTTCTTCAGCTTTTGTAACAATATCCGATCTTTGAAGCGTCATTGATCTTATTGAATATCTGCATTTTTCAAAAGTTTTTTTCGAGCTCACTGTACTTTTACATTTTTCCATCAAAGACTGACACATTATCTTTGAAATCTTCAAAGACATACAAATAAAAGTGAATTTTGATTTTAAGTTCATTCCATCTTTACATTAATGAATTAGTTAGATACAACATCTCTTTAATATGGGAAGGAGGCTTAGGAAGGCTATAATTTTTTTTTCTGAAGGCTCAAATAACAAGTTGTCCCACCCACTATTTTGTGTAAGTTTTTCAGTTCTTAGCAAGGATTTCAATTGCTGATACTTGGACCATGTGCTTGAATGTCATCATTGGTTAAGTAAAATATCATATATATGGAATATTGTCAGACCCAACAAGGAAGAAAGACAAAGAAAATCCATGCCTTAATTATCTGTAAACTCTTAATTTGATTTTAACCTTTAGATTCTTTAAAAATTATATATTTATACAAGATGTTGCAAACTCACTTCACTATTCATCAAATTAAGACTAAAAAGCATACAGCATCTATGAAGTCTTATGCACAAGCACAGCACCTCTGTAACACACAAACATCAAAATTTTATCCATTTTTATAAAGAACTAATAATTCATGAAAAGAAAAGACTCAATCCTTGATGATATCATGGTTCTATAATTTATTTATACAAACCATGCATCTATCTCAAAAGATGACCCTGAACAAACCCCAAATCAGTGGATTCCCTTGTGCACTAAGACACCCTCTTTACCTTAGTCACCCATCAAATTGGTTAGCCAAAATCATTTAGTGTCATAACTCCATGACCTACGAGGAGCAAGTTCAATGACACCCGAGACAACGACTTAATTTGGAGATCATATTTCCAGGTTTAAGCAACAAAATTCAAGCCATAATGAGAAGTTCATGAGACACCCTACCTTGTCTTGGAACTGTATTTGACATTCCCAATTGGAACTCTAATTGAAGACACCACAAATCATTTATTAGATTTAACAATGACTTATTTTGAGATCATATTGCTAAGTCTAAGCACCAAAATTCAAGCCACCTTCCTTGTCTTGGAACTTTGTTTGGCATCCCCAATTGGGATTCTATGACATAATTGAAGACTCACTACAAAAATCATATATCAGATTTGTCAAATCTTACAAATTTTCAGCAGACAACGGAGTCAATGGAATAGATTTCAACTATAACTGAGGACAATGTGAAGCCCAAAAGAGCATGAATCCACGAAGAACAAACCCTACGCGGAAGAACACCTAACGATCCCAGGGTGCCAAGAATTCAAAGGGAAGGCGAGCCCCGGATCCTTTACATTTACGCCTCAATGGGGTGAAGACGCTCGTAAATGAACGCAGAACCCTGATCGATTCGGGAAAAGAAAATAAAATTACTAGGGTTGTGTCTGTTCTGTTCTGCTGCAGAGATCAGGTTCTGCTCCTTATTCTGTTCTTCCCCAAACCAGATAATGATCTTACCACAGGATAAACGAAACGACACCAGAAATTTAGAGGCCAGAGGGGTTCGATAGAAAACAAATCTCACCGGATCGTCGCAGCCCTCGAGACGGAGCCGTGACCGACGACAGCAGAGAGAGAGAGAGAGAGAGAGAGATGTTTCCAGATCCACCGCGAAGCGTGAACGCCGCCGGCGCCGCCTCGTCGGATTGCGTTCCATGCGAGTTCGGTCGGGACTACTTGGAGCACCGTAATGATGAACGGCCCTGCGAACCCGATCTGGAGCTCAGCATCCCGACGCGAATCTCGACGTCCACTTCCTTGTCTCGTCCTAAACGGGCGGGCGGCATCCCGGCGAATCACACGACGCCTTGTTAACCTGTCGGATCCGAATGGATCCAAATGTTCTTTGGTTGCCGACTCGCATCATCGGCTCCGAGGTTTTATTCGCTTGGCCGTGTTAATTGTAGAGGACAAAGAAGAACATAAAAAAAAAACAGAAAAAATCTCTAATATTTCGGAGAGTAGCAATTCGGAAGAGAATCCTATCATCTATAGTTTTCCTTCTTATTTATTAGGATTATTATTGTTTTGACCCAATATTCCATGTATCACGTAACAAAATTTTCGATAAATTTAACCACTTATCTTTTATAATATATATATATATATATATATATATATATATATATATATATATATATATATATATTTATATATATATGTGACGACACTTCAATCATAACCGCCTCGAGTACGACAGCCCAACAACAGTGTCTGGAATAGGGTCACATTATGATATACCTAAATAATACGCAAGCATTCTACGCTGTACGAAAACTGCAAAGCACAACATACATAGATAGCATCAAACAACTAATTTTATGCTTCAAGCGATTATTACAGGACACCGTAGACAGTAAACCCCATTCAACAACATCAAACGAACTCATGCATACAACCACTTGGATGAAGTTTTGTCCCATAAAGGAACGAACAAGAAACAGAATGCATAGAGAAGCCATCTCTGTCATCTTCGCCACTCGGTTGTCTCTCCCTGCATACAGCTAATCTATCTATTACCCCACTCTGCTGGATTATGGCATCAGATCTCTCGTATTGCTCGCATCGACTCTCGAACGCGCGCTCCCGCGACCTCAGATCTCTCTGTTGAACACATAAACGTACCTCGTTGCATCATCGATCTCCTTAACGCGCGCGCTGACGTCGGATCTCTCGCTCGGACTCATGAACGTGCCTCGGAACCGTATCGTTCGCATCATCTCTCGAGCTCATGAACGCGCCTTGGAACCGTACCGTAACGTCGTTCGTGCCTCCAGTTGTGTGCGTCTTCTGCGAGGGAGACCTGTGGTTTGCTATGTTCATCTTCCCTCATATATAACATGCGTCCTTATCTTCTCGAGCCAATTAATCGTCACGATGCTACGCCACTCTCTCGATGCTGGAGTCATCTCGTTCTCCTACATTATGACGTGGATTTGTCTTCTGTTCCAAGTTAACTGACACGTAGAAACGTCAGGAGGCGATCCGCTACGGCCTCGTAGACGTTACTCCCATCGATCTACTACCACGTAACGAGGTCGGTGGTCGAGGAGGGACAGGTGTCGAGTGGAGCGCGGGGATTGGATGGAGCTGCTTCCTGTGAAGATTACACCGGATCCAGGGGAGGAGAGCGGTGCAGGGTTCCTACGCCGCTGCGGTGACGGAGTCGGTGTCGGTCGGATCCTGCGGCGGGTGATCATAGCGATACCACGGGAACGCGGACAAACGATGAATCTTTGTAGGCGACGTCGCGTTTTGCACACCTACTAATTATCTTGTTTATGCTAAGCCATTAAATTATAATGTTATTAGAAAAAAAGCTTGAGCGATTAAGAATCTAACAATATGATGGCTCCGTAGACAAGTGAACTGTGATTTAACGTTTCTTGTATTTTAGTCTTTCATACCTTTTCTTATTTATAAATTATCGTAAGTTGTTAAAGCTTAAGTTTGTACAAAATACGATGTAGTATAAGGTGAAGAGATCCTGAATTCCTACAGTACAAGAACGAATGAATAAATGAATCGTTGTTTCAGGTGTGAGGTTCCTCTTATTATACCGAATAGGCACGAGTCCTCCTAACATTTAGCATCCTCTTACCTTGGTGTTACAGCCCCAGACACCGTGCATGACCATGAATTGTCACAGCACTGTGACGCCGCTACGAAATACCAGTGGCATTTGAGAGAGAATAGCTCGACCGGGAATCAACACAACCGAGGCTATGATACCGTAGGCACATGCGATGCGACGACCACTTCACATATCACAGTCCATCACTTCACCTCATTGGAAGATACGTGTTGAGCACAACATGAAACAGAGCAGAACAGAACAACCCACCTACTATCATCTCTGCGCGACACAGCACCTTCACTGGATCCACAGTGAACCGCAACGAGGAAGGGGCTGAGACGACGGGACAGCAAAAGCTGCCGCAGTTGCAGGGTCTCCCCCTCCCCCCCATCCAATCACATCCTCGACTCTGACACGAGAAAGAAACCACTCATTAGGCGCCATGCGGTTTAGTCTTTTCCCCAGTTGTACACTGGACAAACGTCTCTCTCTCTCTTCCGGTCCTATCATCCCTGTACCCACAAACAAGAAGGTAACAACAAACGATGATGTCTAATCCTTGAAAGGTGGAACTCCCCTCCCCAGCAACTACAAGTCAACATCACGCACAGCAGGGAGGCATCACAGCTGGAAGCCAGTAAGGAAAAGCCCTCCAGCTTTTAAATCAGCTACAGTTCTCGAGCATCAGGTACTGTTGTAGTGGAGTGAATCGGCATTCTTCATAGTAGAAAATGAACGATGCCAGTATTGTTTCAGACGGCGGAAGGGAAGCTGGCATCTAATCTAACCCCACCCAGCATTTCTCTCTCATTATTAGCCAAGACATGGAAGCTTTTCCCTGACCAATGCTCGACCATAGCTATCACACCTGCCTGCAAGTATCCACCATATCGAACTTTATGACTTAATGCAACAAACAGTCTATACTGAGAATGGAGAACCAAACATTTCTGATTGGTGCTACCTAGCACCAACTCGTAATCAGTTTCAGAAATGGTAGCTGGTGCTTGCTGACTGAGGGAACAATACGGGATGGATAATTGGAGGTGGCGGAGCTGGCAGCGGTGGAATCACAGCCGCTGTGGAGGCGCTAGAGAATCCTGATGATGCTGCAGAAGAGACTAATGGCAAGAGAGTTGGACCATGCATTTGCCACGCCCAGTTTGGAAAGACTAGCAAACCCACCTCCTGCCTCTGATCTTTCCCTCTTTCCTGTATAATTCGATGCTGTCCATTAGACCATATCAGCATGAATTCAACAATTGTAGCATAACAAATTATTTCATGGACATATGAACACCGATGCATTAGTGGGAGCCTCGGACGTTCACTCTTTTTATCAAAAACCCAAGTGCGATACTGAAGTTGGTCAATAATGCATTTATTATTGTCAAATTGATGCTGATTGCTGAAGAAAGTAAATGAAATGAAAATGACTTTGTTGCTTAGCATATAGCTTATAAAACAGTTGATTATGTAAACAAACTTCTACTTTCTTGCAATGCACTTGGATGTCTCGTGTACACTAAAACCAGGCAAGAAATATGTGGTTGATTGTCCTAAGAGATCTTCTGAATATATAAACTATTTCCCTTTTATCTCCAACTCCATCAGTTTCTGACATAATAATTCTTTTGCCAGTAATTATTGACCATCGTACCAATTTTTTTTTTCTTGTTAAGAGATGCGACTTCAAAAGGACTTAATCATAAGAAAATCATAGTTGGAGCTAAAGTATTACTGTCACAATAGTGGAATGGGGGGGATCAGTTAGAAGGTCATTAGTATGAGAGGAAAACATTTACAGCAACTGGCACATTTAAGAACATTCAGAATATGCCTGATATCTCAACAAAATGATATATATCGAAAAATCTACAAGGTAAAAGACTATTTACCTGAGCATTTCCAGTTTCCATATCTCCAAATAAGCCACAATTGAAATTGGTACTAGTAGAGCTACCATCCCTTTTTGCACTGTCGAGGTTAGGTTGAGAAATCCTCAGGCTTAAATCAACGTCCTTGAAGCCAACTATCACGAACATAAGTTTATGAAAAGATTACTCAGAAACAACTAAATGCATAAAGAACATAATTTAGGATAGACTGGAAAACACAAGAATATTTCATAATGATACCTTCATTTTCAGGCTCAAAAAGTATCTCATCTTGATAGAGGCTTGGCTCAAAATTGGTGATAGCTACCCTTCCATTACATTTAATTGCAGCCTTGTCATATGCCCTAACAATCAAAGAAAAATAAAAGTTTTTGACTGTTTTTGTTAACCCTTTAATGTAAACATTTGTATCAGAATATGGTTATAAGCAATCAGAAATTAGACCTTGCAGCCTCTATTTCGCTGTCGAATAAACCAAGATAAATATACCTGTACAAGATAAAGAAAAAAAAAATCATGTTTTCAAATGTAAACATGGACTTTAGTCTTATAATTCAAGAAGCCAGAAAGGTTTAGGAGATGATGACCTTTAGTTTTACATTTACGTTTAATGGCGATCTAATGTTCCATGCGCTTTATTAGTGGTATTTATGTGCTATCTAAGAATTTGATTTGGAATTTGTATGTCTAACATACTTGTGTTTCACTCCTTAAACCCTGCATTTTTTTCCTATTACTTCTCTGCATTAATAACTGTTCCATTCACATTTCACTATAGTCGCATATGAATACATAACTTGCATTAAATCCTCAAACTGTCATTGGGTTCAAATACACAAACCACCTAGTTGAGATTAGATTGCATGGATAGAAAACATAAGCTTATTTGAGATCCAACTCGAGAATGAAGCAAGAAAATTAGAGAAGCTACGACATCATACTTTTTGCCAAGGAACTGTCCCATGCGAGCCTCCCAACGGCCACACTTGTGTAGTGTCACGCCTCTGTACTTGGAGCTTCCTCTTGCAAACCCAGTACTTTGACGACGAAGTATATGCACAAATTCTTCCTTTGATAGATTCCTCATCTGAAATCAAATAACATATTCACTGTAGCTTGCTTAAATTTAATGTCAGTTCTACACACATGCAAAGAAAGATGGAGGCCTGTCAGTCCCACACATAAATGTGATGTCACATTGATGTTCATACAGACATGTCTTTCTGTTTCTAGGATTACCTGCTTCAAATCCTCGTCATAATCACTGAGACTAAAGTTAATGTCAGCACCAAGTCCCCGAAATTTGATTGCAGCACGATCATATGCTCTGCAATCCATTTCAGAGACAACATAACAGTTCCCAAACGATGAACTACTGGAATAGTACATATACTCCACGACCAAAGCACTAATGGGGGATGGAGCAAAAGAAATCAAACCTTGCAGCAGCATGAGCAGTATCGAAGCCTCCTGAAGTTTCCATCGAAACAGAGCAAAAGAGTTAAAAACCCCAAACATATCGAATTAGCAATCTTTCCCCTGTTCAAGCAAAGAGAGATCGATTCTTACCCAAATAGACTTGCTTTCCACAATCCCTGGGCAAGGTTAAGGGAGAAAGGGGCACATCCCATTAAGTTAGAACATTACATAAATAACAAGGGGCAGGAGAAAGAACTTGCTAACCAGATGTGGGACTCCCATCTCCCGGTTCTCCTGTAGAAGGTGACGCCGCGATACTGCGAACTCCGAGACCTTGGGCCTCGCCTGCTCTTCTTCACCTGCTGCTGCTGCTGCAGATGACATAAAGCCTTCCCCCCCGTCGCCTCCACCGCACCGCCCACCATCCCCTTTCCGAAACTGAGATCGGCCCAGCCCAAGGACGAGCAAGAGGCCGCAGCCACCGGAGGCTGGAATGTCACCGCCTCCGCCGTAGGGAACAGCTGCTGCGTGACGATGCCCGGTTCAGGCCAGACACCACTCTCCTCCTCAATCTCATCATCATAATCATCAAAAACCGGCTCGGTGGGGTGCCTAAAGATGCCGAAGCGGCAGGTGGCGGCGCCTTCTCCGTTGGCGGCGGTTGCTTCGTTGATGGACACCTCAGAGGAGTTGGAAGCCGCAATGAACGACTCTCCGGGAGAGACCACATTAAGATCAAACCCCATCTTCGTCTCCAGAGACACCGATGGGCACTTGGCCAAAGTCCGAAGAGAGCCAACAGATTGCAGCAATCCGAGAGGAGTCAGAGGGAAGCGAGGAGTAAACTTCGGAGGATGAATTCGCCGTCGGAGGAGATTCGATCCATCTGGAGGGAGACGGATTGGTGGAAGGCAGAGGGAGTGAGATGGAGACGAGACAGGAGTGACGAGCAGTGGAGGGAGAATGCACGCAAGAGGCATGTATATTATAGTATTATCAGGACCAATAGAGCTATTGATGATCCGTCTCTTGTCCTTATCGAATCACATAGCGGGGGAGTACGCCGCAGGTGAGATATGCCGAATCTTTCGGTCACGTGCTCACGTCCTCCGTGCAAACGCTGGCAAACTACTGTTATTTAGAACGCAATGCCTGCAATTAGATACCAACTTAAACGTAATCTATGTATTCAAGAACAAATAATTATTATTATTTCTTGATCTTATGACGAACAACAATTAATTCTTTGGCAATAAAAAAAAAGCATAGATTAAAGTTTGCTGATGATAGCAGGAAAATTTAATCTAGTTATTTTCACCCAGAACCAAAACTTGCCAAAGGATTCAAAATAGATTGCCTGCAGTTCCATTGTTGACGGAAAAAGCCTGAAAACTTCAAATTTATTAAAGGAACAAAAAATTCACTAGAATGCCAGGACATGGTAAGCATGTGATAGCTTATCAATTCAATCAGTAACAACTGTCAAAACAAATACAACGTTAACACCATTCATAAAAGATTCTAAAACACCAATATTTCGAAACAGTGAAAAGATTGGTTCTACCTTTTCCGTCCTTATGTTCTGTCATCCTTGTATTTGTCACTGAAAGAATTGATGTGGACTGCACTGTATGCTTTAATCTTGTGTGGTCGATGCAACAGTGAGATAGACTGACCCGTCAATCATTCATCTAAAATATATACTAAGTCCACGTTGGCCCTCATCCCTGCTTGATCCCTGTGGATCGCCAATCATTCATCTAAAATATATACATCAGTATATCCAAGTCAATCATTCATCTAAAATATATACATAAATCCTTCCACTAAACGCTTATGATTTAAATAGGATGATCCATATCACTTGAAGATTGCCACGATTATGCTCCATCATCAAAAAAATCAATGACTAGTTTTTCTGGCCATAAAATAGAAGTATCGATAGTTCTAATCTATATCTGTTAATAGTATGCAACAAAACAAAAGAGAGCCAGGGAAGCAATACCCCTTGCAACGTGTTCCTCAAAGAAACATGTGAATAGCACTCCACAAACAAGAAATTAATGTGGGATATGAGAACAAAAACTTATTATTATTGGAAGCTAGATGCATTCTCGAATTCTTTTTGACTTCTTTCAGACTAATGAAACCATCTCAAGTTGCTAACTCATAAACCAGCAAAATACTCGAACTCGATCGAGTCATACCCAAAAGAATATAACAGAGATAATTTTTTCTATCCAGATCCCTGCCACAGAAATCACCTATAGATATGTCAGCACTCGGTTTTCCTGTTTACACTCGATGAATAGAGAAGAAACTGAGAAAAAAAAGAAGAAGAAGGATTTATCCATCTTTACCGAGGTAATTGACATCAGTTGATTCTGCATATCACAGATAGTGATCATCCTTGTCAATTCACAAAAAAAATTTTGGCAAGCAATGACCCTATCACCTTCATTATTGACCCCCCTAATCGTAGCTCGTTACTTGACTGCTTGGTCAACACAAGAGGCAGGACCCACACGATGTGGCAGCCACCTAAGTGCAGCAACAATGGTGAACATAGAAGAGAATATTCTGTCATACCACATAATATTCTTTTGGGTCTGGCCTGCTACAAAGTCCATTAATTTACTATACCAACATCAATTACTATTCACTCATGACTCTACTTTCCATCTCAATCCTAACTTCTTCGACTCTAAAATTCTTACAGGTCGGCTCCTCGATGGATGTTTGAACCATCTTTTTGCTCATCTTTAGAGTCTTGTGCACACAGACCAGGATCAATTCGGGCAGACAGAAACATCACTGACAACCACATCATCAACTATCAAGTCCTTAATTTGCAAATCATCAGCATCTTTGTATCTCTCTTCCCATATATACTACAGCAAAACTCTATTGATTTAAAAAAGTTCATCTAATCTGCAACAAGAATTCCAAGATCAATTCTTGGAACTATAGATTAAATTCAAACATTACTTCCTTAATTTAAATGTATGTTTTTATTTGTCTCCTGGATAACTTGGATAACTATCTAGTAATTTCATTTTCATTGAGCTTTATGCCTAAATCATCGGCCCAAAATACTTAAAGCCCAAGTTGCCAATAGTATACCCACCAAATCCCAATATAATTTAATTCACTTCCGATATGAGGTTAAATCAGAATATTACATTTATCTAAATAGGTCAAAAACTAGTATGCAAATAAAACAGTTTCCACGGCCTACAAGATATTATCACTTCAACAATTTGATCTCTTTTTACTCGTGAAACTTTTCCAGAATTATCATGAACGTCATAACAGTAACAACTCCTTTGTCAAACTTATCTTTGTCTAGTTCTTTTTATTAAAATATTTCTCTAGTTTCTTACCATGTAGCTCTGTTGGTAGACTTCTAATATTGAGCCTTATCAACCAGACATCAGATACCACATGGAAGTCAAGTATGCACGTTTCCCCAGCCTGCAAGAAATTATTCCATAATTTAAAGTTACCTCAAAGCTGTCTTGATGAAAAAAATCTTCCATAAGTATCTAAATCTCAAGAGGAAGGAAGACCAACAGTTCCATTGCACCTTGAGCAAGTTTCATAACCAGCTGGCCAATTCATCACAGCTACTCTTATAAGAAATTCTTTTCTTTTTTTGGTTGTATGGCAGGTATTATTTGCTTGCAACACATGACTGTGTCATTACCCAGAAAAATGCACAAATACACCATTTTCTTTCTGATCAACAACTGCAGCAAATTAGATAAGCAACAATTAAAATACCATCTCCTCTAGCACAAGTTACATGAGTGGGAATTTGAGGCTAATGTAAGTTCATAAAGATGTAGTCATTAAAAATAATGAAGTTTCACAAATTAACGGAAAAGTTAACAATTCGGCCCAGGATGAACTTCAAGACTGCATGATAAATATAAAATGTTGAAAAAATAAAATATAATGAAATATTATGATCCGTCATGTCCCGCCCAATGGGATAATCATATCACAACCCATCCTAATAGGATAATTATATTCTTAATGTATTGAGTTTGAATCATTAATTCAAAATATTTAAGTCCACACTAATAATAGTACACCTATCCAATGCTTATAGATGAATTCAAATTTTTATCCACTCTTGATGTGTAGTATACTCATGGATGTTAGACACATTTCCTGTGCTCTCTCCTATGGATGTCTTCGCATGAATTCTTTCTAAATGCACTAAAGTATTTATGGTCAACTTGTTTTCTTCTTAAGAGAGAAAAAATGAAGTATAAAAGCAGGCTATATGTGACTTCTGATAAATGTTTACTTATATTCACCTATCAACAGGTGGTTTATGCATTTACTCTAATGATTATTCACATTGTACTTATGGAAGGAATGCCTAGCCGGAAATTTTGAAAGGTCATCACATTTGTTTGACCATTGTAACAATGAAGAAGAAGAGTGTGAACATGTGGATAAGATAATAGTTAGTTAAGAACTGATGCCAAGCACAAAGAGTAGATTCAGCAAAGGGATGATAGCTTCCATCGATGAATGCATGAGGGATTTAGAAAAATTGCCAAAACTTGTCTAGTCTGGACCGTTACACAATATAAAATCAGGGGAAACAGCATTACAATTGAGCTCTATGAAATGACAAGATTATAAATTAGCTGTCTAAATGCACTAAAGGATTTATGGTCAACTTGTTTTCTTCTTGAGAGAGCAAAAATGAAGTATAAAAGCGGGCTATATGTTACTTCTGATAAATGTTAAGTTTTACTTATATTCACCTATCAACAGGTGGTTTATGTATATTGATTATTCACGTTGTACTTATGGAAGGAATGCCTAGCCGGAAATCTTGAAAGGTCATCACATTTGTTTGACCTTTGTAACGATGAAGAAGAAGAGTGTGAACATGTGGATAAGGTAATAATTAGTTTGCAACTGATGCCAACGACGAAGAGTGGATTCAGCAAAGGGATGATAGCTTCCATCGATGATTGATGCTGGGCTTGCATGAGGGATTTAGAAACATTGCCAAAACTCGTCTAGTCTGGACCATTACACAATATAAAATCAGGGGAAACAGCATTATAATTGAGCTCTACGAAGTGACAAGATTATAAATTAGGGTTCTCCCTCGTCGCTTGGACGACAGATTTAGTCAGATTCAGATTAAATTAATCTCTTCCAACTTTGCCACACCGAGCCAATATCCGTTGTACAAAATAACATCCAAACATGAAGAGACCAGAACTTGAAGAAGATTACCATCAAACCAAACGAAAGGAAACAGAGAAACTGACAAGACTATGATGAGATCTAGGGTTAAGTCGGCATTTGGTGTTAGAAAAAGAAAGCACCGGAAACTATCGATGACTAGAGCAACACGAATTGGTGCAATATCATATCATGGAACGAACATCGCATAAAGCGAATAACTAATTTGTGTCGATAAAAACTCCCAAAGAAGTGACAAGATTTCCTTACTAGAGAGACCTCGCCGCCGCAGAGCGACGATACTGTTCTCCAGCTCCAACGTGAACCACGCCATCGCCGCCAGTGATCAGGACGAAGAGGAGGAATCCATGGGCCTCTCTCTATCTCCGATCGATAACCGAGGGGCTCCGACCGGAACAAGAAATTGGCAGTTGGGAGCGGGTTGTTGGGTTTCGATCCGAAGTCTAATCTTAAGGAAGAGCACCGAAGGATCCGATAGGAAGTTTATGTTGTTCATGGGCTTGACTCACCAACCCGGCTCAACCTTGCCACTTAATTACTTTTTATTAAAAATACTAAATATTTATATTATATTATGAAACATTGATGTTAAATGATATGGGCAACGTTACGATAGCAACTGGATAATATATTTCTAATTTTCATGGTTCTATATACTTTTTATAGAGATATGTTCTGAATAATACTTTAGCATTTCCAATTTAATAGATAATTGATCAATCATCTTTTATTATTTTTTGGACTAATTGATTTAATCAGCCTATATTTTGTTATTATCCATATAGGATTAAGGAAGGAACAATATGTGGATGTGGGCAGTGACTTAGTTTAAGATTTCATGTGCAAGAAGTTCTTTGCTGTGGTCAAAGTGACTAGAATGCTTATTTGGTGATTAAGAAGGGCTTGAACGTTTGCTTGACGATCAAAATTAAATGGGTCCCTTATTACTATGGTCTGATAAGTTTTTTATAGTAGATTTAATCAGAAAAATATTCTTTAGCACGGGTAAAATATTTCATCGACATTTTATGTTAGGTTTATGTCCATTTAGGCTTAACAGTTGGTTGATGCCTTCCTCTTTATACCAATTAAGTTACCATGTGTCAAGCATTAATCGAGGCTAATATTTTTTTATCATGTATACTTTAGGAATTCTCTTGGAGGGATTTGGAAGTGTATTCATATGTTGGCTCAATATATTGGTCACTAGTGCAATAGGCAACCTCTTTAACTCTTGACTTAGCGAGCACATTAGACACCCTTCGATGCTTAACTCGAGAAGGGCGCATTAGGTGTATTTTTTTGTTTAGCCTGAGAAGAATGCATCAAACAATGGAAGAAGAGATGATGTCAACTAAACTATTTTGATGTTTTACATCAAGTAGTGGAGGGGGAAATTATGCTACTTAAACTACTAGAGTAATGCTAATGAGCATATGTCGGGTAGAGTATCTCGACGAATTGGTCAATCCATCCACTTCAGATAATAAAAGATGGACATGACTGACCTTATATAGTTGCACTCAGGCGTCTACATTGGGCGATAAAGGAAATGACAATCGATTCACTATAGAGTTATCAACCAATTTGTTATAGAGTAGTCGATATGGCCACATTTGGCAATAGAGGAGATAATGATCGATCCCTACTGCAACGATGTCGAGGAAGCCACATTGGGTAGTCGAAGCTTGTCATCATATGATCCATAATGAAGATGCTGAGAAGCCCACATTGGGCAATGGAAGTCCATCATCAATATGTTGCTCTATTGTGAAATAAGTTGAGCGATGTGAGATGCTACGTTTGACCAACTACAGGGCTACCAAGGGGCTCACATGAGAGAAAAGAGGAAAGTTTCTATATACCTACTATAAGGTCACCGAGGGATCCACATCAAGCGGTGGGGATGCTTAATTTACAATGAAGATGTTGAGTTCCATCTACCCCTTCTCTCAACCTCATCTTTTCGATATGTCAACAGGGTATCAATTAGGGTACTTTGTAGAGGAATAATTGGTATGAAATTCTTTAAGGGTAAACATTTCCGAAGAGCGCTCAATCATGGACCCCAATGTGTGGAGTTTGATGAAGGAGAAGATGACTCACATAGAATTTCCATATCTATTATGCTATACGGATTTCAACATTGTTAGCTTCTACTGCAGGGCTGCAAAGAGACCCGCATCAGATAGTGGAAGCTTGTCGTTGTTCAATCTGTAACGGAGATGTCGCGAGGCCCATATCAGGCAATATAGGTCTTTCATTGCCTAATCTAGCCTACATTAACTCAATCTATAGCTGAGATGCAACGAGGCCCACATCCGATGATTGAAGTATGTTACAACTAGTTTTAGCCCATATCATTACCCAATATCCTATAAGGTGTCAAGACGCCCACATCGGGATGTGGAACAAGCCAAGGTGCTCAGCATTGCCCCACCAACCAAGTCATATATAACATCACCAATATATTGAAGTGAAGTTGAGAAGTCTACCTCAAGTGTATTATCGTCTCTACCCAATACTAAAATGGAGCCAAGGGACCTAACTCAAGTGGGCAAGGTGGCCTCCAGTTGGTCAATCAACTTTAGTGAACCTCGATCTTGATGGGAAATCTCAAATTGACATCTCATGCGCAGTGCAAAAAATAAAAAATAAAAATAAATTTATCAAAGTCAAGTACTTGGTCATTATGCGACGATTGGTGTGCGAGAAAATCGCAAAACTAAATATCACACATATCATGTAAAAAGTGTTACATAGGGAGATCGTATATATCTGAAATTTCCATATCTGATAGAGAGGATGAAGGAGAACTTGTATACTCCTCTCTAGCGGTGATCCACACGACATATACAACGATGATAATTCTCATATCGTTGTGAGATCTCCCTCTCCACACGAATCACAAGGCTACTGGAGCCAAGGAGGAGGAGAGGAGACCGAGGAGAATAGGAGAGGCAACCATCAAAAGCTCTAGCCTATGAACTTTGAGATTTGTCATATTTATAAAGGTGCATGCAGCTTAACCCTTAATGGATCATGCCATTATTGGGTATTGGATCTCTATCCAATTATCCAGTCTTATTAGATCTCATCCATAGGATGTAAATAAAGGCTCCACATATATCTCATATATGCACCTCTACTAGTCGCAACATCCACCATATATGTCTGACTCGTTAGGCCCAATATCAAGCTGACCGTGAGTCGATCCTGTCAGAACTCCTTCTGACTTAGAATTCCTTCTAATATAGTGAATTATTATCTCTATAATAATTCACTTGACTCATTGATTATGGATATACTAGGCTACTATGCCATAGTCACCTAATGGTACAAGAGATCTAATCCATCGGACCTATTTGTCCATAATTACCGTATATCTATATTTTTTTATCCATCTAATATCCCAGAGACTATATATTAGGCATGATAATGTTAGGCCCATATAGAATCCAGTTCGAATCTTGCTTTAATCGGATTCTCACAAATAACTCTTCTCTTAATCCGAGTGACCTTGGCCTGAGATTTTGTCTGAGCGAGCACATATAAGATATTTCTCTCACGATACCAGGAGTGGATGATCCTTTGTTGATACCCAATTGCCTTCGTAAGGTTGGTTGTCATTCTCGGTAATCGATTATACCAAATCTGAAACTTTCAAACTTGTAAGTCCAGTGTCAAAGAATGTAGTATACAAGATGCATCATTGGTGTCTCAAGTCTAAGAATCAAACACATAATTGGGACCACAGAATCATTATCTGACGTTAGGTATCATTAACTATCTAGCATTCCATAAGCAAATCAATCAGTGAACTCATTCTCTAATTAGCACATGCACTGTACCTCTAGTGTCCCCCCATGAGCGACTATGAGACCAGTTATCTTCATCATATGGACGAGTATATAGCACACTAGTCTGTCCGGTTATCTCGATGTCCCTCTCGAGTAACCTATGATCGGGATGATTTAAGGTCTATGTTTAAAAGCGAATCAGTCTCATTATCGTGATATCATTATGATCTGTTTTCTATTGCACAGATCCAAGAATATCATAATATATACCTAGATAATATATAATATGATAAAATTTTAGTAATAATAAGCAAAGAGATTATCGCAGTGTGTCACAAGTCCCATCACTCACATGATTGGCTTGTAAGACACCCATAACTAACAAATCTACCCTCATTGAGCAGATAATCTTACACTTCAATCAGATTGCAGGCGATCCTAAGCTGCCCACAATGAGTTGCTTACTTTATGTGATCAATCAACTATGGGTGTCCCTGATTTGTCCATAGGGCAAATTACTTTGTGATCAACCATAGGGGCTCTCGACTTGCTTTGCATGGTCGATAAACTATGCGTGCTCTCGATTTATCCATATTAGACATATTACTTCGCAATCAACTATAAGTGCTTCCAATCTACCCATATTAGGCAACTTTGTTAGGCCAATTTGCTCACTTATCCATAAATTTGGAGTTACAAACCTTCACATTCACAAAGGATGCGTCGAACATCAAGATATATTTTTACCCATGAAGGGTGTGTTGGATGCTTTGAATGCTTTTGTTTGTAAATGATACGTTATGTGTCAGAGATGCTTATGTCTATGAAAGATGCACTAGAAGTCAAGATACTTTTGTTAGCAAAGGACTCATTAGACGCTTCATATGTTTTTTTTTCATGACAGACACATCATGCATTAGAGATGCTTATGTCTACAAAGGATACATCAGACATTGGGATGCTTTTGTGCATGAAGGATGTATTAAATGCTTTAAATGCTTTTGTTTGTAAAGGGTGCATCGCATGTTGGATACGCTTATATTTGTGAAGGATGTATCAAATATTGAGATGCTTTCATCCGCAAATGATGTATCAAATGCTTTTGATGCTTTTATACATACATGGCATATCACGTGTCAAAGACACTTATGTCTGTGATGGATGTTCATATGCTTTTGTTCATTAAGAACACATTAGATACGTAAGATGCTTTTGTCCGCTTAAGAATGTATCACACAATAGAAATTGAGATGCTTTTGTCGGTGAAGTGATGCATGAGATGCTTTATATACTTTGTGGTGTTCTAACCATGTTTTGGGTCGAGGGTGGAGCGCATTTGCTATATTACATGTTGAGTAGGTTAACCGATGACGTTCTTATGACATGGGTCCTCATTATAATACCATAATGATAAAAAGGAAGATGACTAAATTATTTTAACTTGAGTCAAGCCCATGCACGCAAGAAGTCCTCTTGCTCGAAGGGACTCAGACGCTTGCTCGATGGCTAAGAATGGTCAAATGCTTGCTTGATGTTTGACCTACATGAAGATAGAGATAAAAAAGGTCTCTGATGTAGCCCCTCCAATGCTTTAGTCAGTTACAAAACATAGTAAAAGTTTATAATAACCAATCAGCCTTGATTATTATTGTATACTAGATTTTTTATATTAGAGAATATTTTACGATACAAGCAAAATATTCTCCTAGTCTTCTGCTTGGATTGATATCCATGTAGCCCAATTGTAAACCGAGGTCTATTTCCCTTTACCATCATGTGTCGAGTCATTATTAAGATAAATATTTTTCATCTAAATTGTCTTATCTCTAAATATAAATAGACTATTTTCATAACTTAAATTCTATTTTTTAAGTTATAAATGAGCAACCTTATCATTATTATCAAGGTCACCCTCCTCAATCTATTTATATATCCATGGGTTTAATAGTGTTAGAGTAAGAATGACATGGCTATCTTATCAATACCTTATGTGACTAACTCGTCAGCATTCCACACCATTGTTCTTGCCATATGTATAGCAAGAGCCCGCACATCACATGTTCAAGCTATTGATCAACACATGACTGAGCTAAACTAGCATGATGGAACTGTCTAATGACAACTTCGATATTCTAAACCAAATAATAAATGAATATAATAATATGAGGTCATTGGGCTATTATAGTCATGTCTTACTAAACAAACTATGTAATATCTTCTCTCGGAGCCTACTATAAAAGGGATCGCACATGTATGCGTAATACATAATACAATTACGGTAAACAAAATATGGTTTATTTGACTAGTTCAATTTTCCTGATTTGAGCACTGAATAAACATCGGAGGGGCATTATCAAGATTGCCTCTAACTTAATTTTACTTGGATCGGATGTCCATCTTGATAAAATTTTCTAAGATTGGCTCAATAAAGAACCAAGTTGGATTCGAGTTGGCGTATAGCTCGGACAACATAAAATAAACTCTGTCATTTTGTTGCTACAAGAAGGGCAACTACAATATCTTAAAAAAATATCATAGGACCATCTTAGGCAAACCTCGAAGATCCAAACCTCCATAAAAATATCATCAGACCATCTCGGGCAAACCTCAAAGATCCAAACCTCCATGGACCAACCTTATATACTCCTGGTCTGAATTTCTTAGTTTCGACAATCCAAAATCAGGGTCCGATGGGGGTGTCAAATAGAAAAATCCCTCAATCTGTTCTTGACCCTAATCTTTTTTTATGATTTTTTCGAGATCCAACCTTTACTAAACCATCTCCTCAAACAACATTCCTCTAGAAACCTTTCACACTCTACTTCAGTAAATGTAAGTTCTAATGTGAATAGTTCGAACTGTCATTCCATACCTTCCTCACCTTACCCAATTAGCTCGTCAAACTCCACATATGTTTGTGCCCCTTGTTTCTACCTTTGCTCTGCCACCTATACTTGTTATGAGATAAGTAATCGAGTAACTCTATCCATCGTTCCGACTTACTTAAGTCGAGCATTGATTATCGAACGAAAGTTGTTTGGACTATCCCCGACTTAATTTCGAGAGATCGAATATTCAATTTAATGAATTTTTCTGAAATCAACTTAAAAGGAACTATATTAGATACAAATTAGCTTCCAGTTCAAATGATCCAAAATCAACTCCAACAAATGAACAATTTAAGATTTAACCTACTAGAATTCTCGGTCGTTTGCCGATATGCTCATATGTATTTTCAATGAGCAACCATTTAGAGCAAGATTGATTATCAAAGTAGGTCATTCAAACTCAAGCCACGTCCAATCTCGGTCAAACATAGCTCGACTAAAATCAAGTTTGGCTCCTAACTGATTTCGATATCGAATCGAACTTAATCGAGCCTTAACCAGACTTAAGTTGAAGTTGATGATTGGATCGTTCACATGCTTTTCTAGGCTTGGATGTGCTTCACCAGATCACGAAATAGGGATGCCCACCACCTTCATCTTGCCATGTCCCACGGACCCTCTCATCATCCTCACCAGTCATCGATGAATCTTTATGTATCGATTACCTACCATGAAACTATGGCCACCATGCATGACATGACCATGACGCATCATTCACCTGCCACGAAACTATGGCTACCATGCATTAAATTTAAAATTCCGATATAAAAAATTCCGATATATTATCTCGATTGGCCGGCCGTCCCCACTAATCTGCAAATGGTAGCTTGCCACGTTACGACGTGCTCTTCCGGAATGGATTTCACGCGGAGCCAAACGCTGCGGCCGACCGGGGGCAAAGCTGATATAACCATTCCTAATACCCGCTCGTTGATTGCTCTATCCTCTATCTTCTTTATGATTGGTACGTTAATGTGGTGCCACAAATCAACCCACACTTCCTCCAATCGTAAGGCAGGTAGCCAATCACGGCGATCGCGCGACTAATAATAGAAATAGTGCTGAAAGGAAGGTTTGGATGGTAATTGTCCGAAATATAAGGGCTGTTTGGTGTCGGTGGGGAGCAGGCCAAAATACAAAAAGAAATAAAAGAAGGGCAAAAACGCAAGAAAGAGACTAGAAATCGACCCCCCGGGGGGGGTGTTTGGGGTCTTCCCGACCTCTCCTTATTTTTTCCCCCTTTCCTCTCCTCTCTCCGTATTTTCGCCCCTCGCTCGAGCTCGGCCTCTTGATCCTTCCCTCTCCGATTCCGCAACCTCCCCGCTCCCAACGTAAGTATTTCCTCTTCGATCTCTCTCTCGATATGGTTTCATTTTCGATCGGATTCCGCGTCTTTCTTCAGATCTGTTCGTTTCCTTGAATTATTTCTGTGCTTAGGATCGCTGGTGTGCGATTGATCTTGAAATTTTGTCTCGATTTT
Source organism: Musa acuminata AAA Group (assembly GCF_036884655.1). Classification (NCBI taxonomy): domain Eukaryota; kingdom Viridiplantae; phylum Streptophyta; class Magnoliopsida; order Zingiberales; family Musaceae; genus Musa; species Musa acuminata. The sequence continues at coordinate 2,194,884 of NC_088346.1, read as the reverse complement.
CTCCGCATCGCGACGATATGCAGGTGAATTTATATGATTTCTCTGATGGATCTTTAGGGTTTCTGTATTTTGCGGTTACTTTGTGTGCATGCATGGAGAGATTTTAACCGGTTCAGGATTTTGTCAGATTATAAAATTGAATTAGTTTGTTTGTCAATTCTTCTTGATTTTAGGCTTTTATTTGCTTTTTCCCCTAAAATAATCTAATTGGGTGATCGAGGCGAGGAGATTGGGGTTGTTAGTACCCACGATTGGGTCGGCTAGAGGGAATATTTGTACTTGGGAACGGATTTTGTTGTGTATTTGCTGATCTGTCAGTATCAAAAAGCAAAGTTTATGCTGCTATTATGTTTGTTTCCTTATCGACGACAAATTGTGCCTGCTGATTTGTTTGCTTCATTATTATCGGTCTGAAACCTTCATTTGTCTGAAGCGCGACAATGAGTGACGATGGAGAAAGGACTTGCCCTCTGTGCGCAGAGGAGATGGATCTTACTGACCAACAGTTGAAGCCTTGCAAATGTGGCTATGAGGTGCGAGTCCCTTACATGCAAAAAGCATTAAACTTTCAGAGATGATCTATCTTGTTTAAATATATGCATTGCTGTTGATATAAAATATTTTAGGTTTGATGTCTCATCTTGCATTTTCTTTTATGCATAGATTTGTATTTGGTGTTGGCATCATATAATTGAGATGGCCGAGAAAGAAGACACCGAGGCTCGGTGTCCAGCATGCCGTACACCTTATGATAAAGACAGAGTCCTTAAAGTGGCTGCTGCCAATTCTGAGAGGTTAATCATTGTGTTATAATTCTGCTACTTTCTGCTTTCATTAATCCAATCAATTTATTCTTTGTTTTATATATCATACCAAGAGTTCACATGAAATTTCTCTTCCCTTGGGGCCAGGATAATAGCTGAGATGTATTCTGAGAAAAAGCAAAAGTCTCAAAGAGCAAAGACCAAGATATCTGCAGAAGCTATGAAGCATCTTAGCAGTGTCAGAGTGATGCAAAAAAATCTTGTATACATAACTGGATTACCGACCAGCTTATGTGATGAAAGTGTATGGACTTTGACATTTACTGCACCAAGATTAATATCCTATATCTGTACACATGACATTTTTAATAGGTAGCCATGTTTCTGCATCAGATTCTTGAGCGCAAAGAATACTTTGGTCAGTATGGGAAAGTTCTAAAGGTTTCAATTTCTCGTCCTGCTGGAACATCTTTCCAGAAAACAAGTAACAGCGCATTTGGCGTGTAAGTCTCTTTGCACCGGTTCACTATGTTGTCCTCTTGGTTAAGGTGTGAAGACATGTTTTTTTTTCTTCACCACAAATTCATGTATAGAAGAGAAAATTATATTCTATAAGCATTTTTATCACCAAGAATCTAAATTTTGATTATGCTGGTTCTTCAGTTGACCTTTTCTTTTTAAACAAAGGCTAAACTTTCTCACACACACACACTCTCTCTCTCTCTCTCTCTCACACACACACACACACACACACACGCACGCACGCACGCACAATCATGTCAGTGACTTGCTTAGACTTGACTTTCTAAACCTTTTCAAGTCCTATAGTGGAAAATGTCTTTCTCATATGTTTCCTTGTTTAGTGATCTATGATGGTGTATTTGCATTTTGGTGTTTTATGATCTAAATGACATCGTCATCCTCCTAGATGCCTACTTTGTTATTTTCCCTGATGTTTTGATTGATATTACAGTTTGATGACTAAATTTTCGCAGAATTTAGTATTAGATTGTGATGAGTCGGTAATTCGCCCTCTTTAAATTACTCTTGACATATAAACTTACCTTATCTTTATTAAGGTTTTCCTTCTGAAGTTACTTTTACTTTGGTACTTCCGGTGCAATGTGTCCTAGGCATCATTCTCATGCCTAGCGGCCTATGTTTTGGATGGCCCCTTGATTGATGGTTGCCTTTTGCAGAACAGTTGACACAGTATTGTAATTTAGACATTTTGTCTCCAATATATATATATATATATATATATACACTTAATAAATCTTTTCAGAAGTGCTGCATTTTATGAAGTATTAGATGAGTTCACTTAGCTTTGCTGAAGTGCAAACCAAGCAAATAATTTCTATGTTAGACTATAGGAAATGAGATTACAATTCGTCTTCGATAGAATTTTGTGAGACAACTGTAAGGTCATTTATACTTTATAGATCATAATGTTGGGCAGCTGAGAAAAAAAACTCATAAAAGTTAGTGTGGCTAAGATGAGGATGATAAATTGAATGTGTGGAGCCAGTAAAAAATGATAAAAGAAGTTACATTTATTAATAATTAGGTGTCTTCTCCCATCAAAGTTGTAATGGGGGAAACTGTTTAAGATGCATTATGATTAGTTGTGTTAAGATAGGCAGTTTGAAGATCTAGCAAGAATTTCACTGCAAACAATAAAAGAAGATTTTATAACTCTTACTTTGACTAGTGATGTTGCTTTTCTTAGTGTTCAACATCAGGTAAAAATCTATATAAACATCCTCAAATAGTTGTGGCATTACAGCTTTTTGCAGTAGCTGTTATCGAATGGCCATTCATGTGGTCTAAGCTTCACTGTTAGTTTGCTTGTTTTGTTGGACAAACTGGGACATGTCTTAGCTTTGGCTTGCCAGCATTTGCTCTTCATGCTTTCTCCTGTCTAGAGGATATTTAAATGTTACACGACTTTTGTTGGACAGGTATATTACATATGCCAAAGATGAGGAAGCTGTTCGATGTATACAAGCTGTACATAACTTTGTGTTAGAAGGTAAATCCTTGAGGTAAGCACATAACTAAAATTCTCTTTTTGTAGACTTGTGCATATTATCGTATTAAGATGCTATGACACTGGTTTCCGTCAGGGCATGTTATGGTACCACAAAGTATTGCCGTGCATGGTTAAGAAATATGGTAAGTAGAGTTGCTTAATTGTGCCCTTCTGTGTTGTTACTTGTTAAAAGTTCTGCTAATACAAGGTTTTCCATCTATTAGACTTGCATGGATAATTTTTTTTGTTTCATTTCCATTCTGAGTTGTGTTTTTTATTCAGACTTGCAGCAATCCCGATTGTCTATATTTGCATGACATAGGTAGCCAGGAGGATAGCTTCACTAAAGATGAGATAATTTCTGCTTATACAAGGTATTTTTTTCCCCACACTTTTTGCATGTACGGTGATTTTTTGACTTGTTAGTATGACCCTTACATTGCAGCTACATGTTAGAAGTGCAATCATATTGGTTGTGAGTCCATCTAGAACCTTTTTTCAGATACTAAATTATTGAGCTGCAAATTGTCAGTATTATTAATGTTTGTCCTGCAAACAATTCCAGATGTGGAGGTTACTATTGCTGCCTTGATGGCACAAAAATTTTAATGTCATGAGTAATTAGGCCATTTTAAACTGGCAAACTTGCTGCCATAATAAATTAATGCATAATTTTTATCTAACATGCTTAGTGGGCACAAGCTTGAAATGCTATATCATCATTGAGTCAGCCTACCTTTGTGGAATATTGTAGTGTATTTACAAGTGCTAGGTTCCAAAAGGCACGAAGGTCCTAAAACTCCTAAGGCGCTCGGTGCTTGCCTAGGTGCTCGTCGAGCAAAGCAAGGTGCTCCCAAATATTAAAATTAAAAATATATATTATAATTGATAAATATGATAATAGGAATAAAAATGACATCAAATTGAAATCATATAAAGTACGAAATTACATTGTCTAAATTCTAATAACAAGAATGTCAAAAGTTGCGATGTTCCTACCCAATAATATACTGTTCTGTTATGTCCTAACTCCTAATAGTGCACCCACCTCAAGCTGGTGCAGGAAATAGAAATAGGAAATAGGAGATCATTAAAGGTGTTGGAAATTAACAAAGTTGTTGCTGACTTGTTGTTATCTATAAAAGGAGAAAGAGAGAAAATGGAAAAGTAATCGGCGAAAGGATATGGAGGAAAGTGGCACTCAGCAGCGAAACAAAGCTACAAACAATGACGACGGACAAAACTGTAAGCAACGACACACGATATTGCAGTAGTAGATGAAGCTATAAACGGTGGCAAACGAAGCTTCAGCGACTAACGAAACTGGGGACAGTGTAGTCAAAGGCGCCAAGGTGTCAAAACACTTGAGGCACTGGGCGCTTGCAAATATTAAAATTTTTAAAAATATATGATTAAGAAGAAATGTGATCACTGTAGTAAAATGAGGAATTACATTTTTTCTATATCACTTTATCTTTCAGATATCACCACTAAAATATTAACTTACATTCATTTAAAATACCAAAGTACTATATTGTTTAAATCTAATAATAAAAATGACAAAACAAGAGAAGATTACTATTAAAAATCCAATAAATTCCCTTAAGAAAGTCAATGATCATCAAGTTTGTAGACTATAGAACATTATTAATAATGATTAATATGATTACAAGAGAAAGAAAAAAGAGGGAAGAAGAGGAAGAAGGGGGGCATGTTGTTGATTATTGGTTGGGAGGGGAGGGGAAGATGTAGAGAGAAGGCAATGAGGGGTGTAGCTGTTGGGGAGGAGGGGGAGGCAGAGGGGCTATTGGGGTCGGAGTAGGAGGATAGAGAGGTCGTCGTAGTAGGATGGAGAGGTCGTCGTAGTAGGATGGAGATGGGGGCTGTCGGGATCTAAGGAGTTGGGAGGATGGTTGTCAGGGTTCGTCGGGGGGCAATGGTGGAAATGAAGGAGGCCAAGGTGAGGACAGTGGTGGGCAGTGCTGGGGTAGGAGGGAGAAGGGAGCTGTCGGGGAGAAGGCAAGGGGCGATGGAGGAGAGGGTGAGGATAGCAGGAAGAGAGGAGCTGTCGGAGAGGGGAAAGAGAAACATATAGAGTTCTTGTGAGAAGAAGACATCATGGAGATCTGCCTTATACACGGAAGTTGCTTGTCGGAGGCTACCTTAGGGGGTGACAGCAAAGGAGGAAGAGGAGAGAGAGGGGAAGAGCTCGGTAGAGGAAGACGATGTCGTTGTCGTCGTTCACTAGAGACGAAGACGAAGTTGTTGCTGTCACCATTCATTGGAGAGGAAGACAAAGTTGTCGCCATTGTTCATTAGAGAGGAAGACGTTGTCATCACAATTAAGTTTCCAAAGGGGGTAGGGCCTCGTGTGTGTGGGGTGGGTGGGAGTTAAGATATCTAGTTTGATCGAACCAGAACCAAGGAACTAATACATTTAAGCTCTACCCATGCTTCAATTAAAGGCGCCTGCTTGGACCTCTTGCCAGACACTCAAGCCTCGCTTCGCCTGGGTGCTTAGGGGAGCGCCCCTTGACTTCCCTGGTTGTAGATGGCAGTGGGTGAAGATGCATATGGTAGCAAGCGTAGCGCTAGGGTTTCGTTGAGTTCCTTTCACTAGGGTTCGAGGGGGAAGGGGGGATTTGAGGGAAGTAAGTTGAATCAAGTTGGTTTGGTTGAGCCAACTTAGTCGCCTATGATTGAATGCAGATTGAACAGCCCAAGATTGGCTTGGGCATACGCCCGAGTCGCCTAGTGCCTGAGCTGAGGTGTGCGCCTAAGTGGTGCCTCCTTCAATCGCTCGCCCAAATCAGCAATGAGGCGCTTGAGTCTCGCCTTGCTTGAGCGCCTGAGCACCTGAGCACCTTTTGAAACTCTGTTGTAGAGAATAATATACCCGAAGAAAATATGATTCCAAGTGCCTTGCTTGGGCGAGGCGAGATCCAAATGCCTTTTGAAAACTCTAACGTAGAGAAGAATATAAATTAAGAAAATACGATTCCAAGTGCCTCCTATGATACATATGCAGAAATGGAGCACCTTTCAAGTGAGGCTATAAGAAAATGCTAAGAAAGAAGCAGAAACCATACAAGTATCAAGTAAAACATGGGAGATAGCTTGTTTTGTTGTATTTGCATGATATCATTTACTTCAACATGAAGTAATATGCACCATTTAACTCAATTGAGTATGCAATGGCGAGCCATGTTTTTGGATTTTACAGTTTTAGGATATATAGTTTCTGATGGCATAATCCATATTCATTAATTATTTTTATATTGTATTTTAAGATTTTCTCCTGCATACTATATAATACTAATTGTATGTTTTCTGTATGGTCCTTTTACTGCATAATCTTAAAATTATGATATAACAAAAAATATGTTGTTCCAAAAGTTTATATAGGTCATCCCAATGCATAAGGCTTTTTCTAATAGGGAAACTGAAGGTCCTGGTACACAACGATGCAAGTAGTTGTTTCTATGACTTGAATTATTGTTATGGACCTGGACTCCGCTACTGAATTCCTTGAAATCATCCCTTCTGTTAAGTAATCATTCCTCTTGTTGATTGGCGTCGTGCACCGTCCTCAACTGTCCATCTTCTTCACTCTACTCCCTTCCACTCTCTCTCTCTCTCTCTCTCTCTCTCTCTCTCTCTCTCTCTCTCTCTCCCAGACCCTCCCTCCGTCTCTCTCTCATCTACATCTCACTTTCAGTGAGAGCCACAAATTTTAAGATATTAAAATACCTTTTCCCTCCCTCTTGCAGCGTCTTTTTACCGGAGAAATAGTGGAAGCCATGACCAGCACAGTCACCACAGTTTTCTTTCCTCTTATCCCTGTCTTCATTTCTTTGTTGACCATCATAGAAACATGGAATCAGCAAGAATTCGTTGATTCCTGTATGGGGCATCCAATTCTTAGAGGTTCTGCTGGTTTTGCTTGGATTTTAATGATCTACATAAATAAATGATGATGTTGAATCATCCATGGCCTATCCTGACCTGAATTGACCGATCCAGCAAATCATTGATTATATCTGATGAGCTTTGTCTTGAACTTGTAAAAGAAATGTTTGGCATGTCTTGGTTGAACCAAAAGTAACTTGATAGACCAATTGTTTTAACATAGGAAGTTTGAAATTTTTGTTTATTTAAATTACAAATTATCCGAAGGGTTATTGTGTTTAGATTTCCGTTTATATGAGAAATAATATTTTGGATTAATGTAAATTGTCATCCTGACTAATGCAACAAGATAATTACTTCATAATATGCAAGATAGAGTTCTTTATGGGTTTCCACTTTGGCATAGTTTGTTCCAGCCAGATCCATGCATGAAGTTTCAGTGACTAAATAAATGATCTATTGACCTAGTAACTAATATATAGTCAAGCTCAAGTTATTGTTGATTGGCCAATAAATTATGCCTTAATAAGTGAGAACATTGTGTCATCTCTAGCCTGTGCATGCCAGATGTGACATTAATGCTAAGCTGCAGTATATTTCGCGTGTTAACCACCAAGTGATGTCCGTGGACTTGCTTTCATGCCATTTGTTCTCAATACTTTATCCAAGTAACCTAATAGTTCAAAGCTCGTATATAATGTATTTCAGCCAGTGTGATTCAAGTAAAGTTTAGTCCTAAATTGTTGAAGTGGACTATGCAAGTCATATGTTCAGATGTGGACCCATCTGGGTGCCATGATGGATGCATCTTAACACTTGTTCATTGTCTAAGCTAGGTATATATGTGAATTAAACCTTGTGTACTTCAGACCATCTTGCAGCAGATGACAAAGCAATTATTTTCTATTGTTTTTCCCGTTTGAGTAAAAATAATGTTTATTACTTATGGCACATTATTTTCTGCTCATATACTTGGTCTTTTGTAAGTTCACTTGCACTCCTGAATTTGTTTCGTATATGGTACCACAGGAGTAGGGTTCCACAAATTGCTTCGAGCAATTCTCAACGTCGTTCAGGAAATGTTTTACCCTCACCAATGGATGACTTGAACAACAATGGAACAGTCTTGGACAAGCATCCAGTCAAGAGTGCCTGTAATGTAAGTCAAGTTCTTTTGGGGCATAGGCATGCGTTTTTATAGGATTAGCCACTTTAAGTGAAGTTATTTGCATTATGTTTTGTTATGATTAGGTCTCATTCACTCTCTTTGTTGACCGAGATATATTTTTATGCAGAGTGCCTCAAGTCTAGTCAAAGGTTTACCTCTTAATACGGGTGCTGGGAAGTCCAATGCATTACCAGCCGCTGCTTCATGGTATGTTTCTTTTAATGCCCTGTATTGGCAAAGGTCATTTTTGCTAATATTTCAATTATTTACAGGGGACTTCGTGGTTCAAATTGCCGGCTTTTGGCTTCAAGTGTACAGTACTCTCAAACTCATGCCAAACAGAAAGTAGAGACTATCAACAATTCATCTTTACATTCTTTATTGTCGAGAAGTCCAAAGCATTCTTCGGCGCAGCATGATGGATTACTTATGACATCAAAGATACCTGAAAGCAAGGAAGCTGTTGGTGCCATATCTGGTCCATTGGAACCTTTACAACTTGGTACTTTGGCAGATTTACAACTGACTCTATCACCAGAGACAATCGTCAATGATGATTCTTCTTTAAGACCTTCATCAAATGATGATGCCATTGTAACATCAAAGCCAGGGGAAGAAATAAAAATGGCAGAGTTGGATGAATGGTCCAGGCGGTTAGAATATGTAAGACCTGACGCTGGCAGGCAGCACCAAATATCTTCATCGGAATGGTCAAAACAGGTTGTCTCAGAGATAAGCGATACTTCCCATGTTTCATCAGGTTCCTTATCTAGCTCTCCAGCTGTAGCACTTGAAGAAAAGGAAAGAGACATTGCTTTAAATTGTATTGACATGAAGCCAAGAAATACCATTATTTCTAAAAACCATGTTAGACAATTTAGCAACTCTGGTCCTGATAGAGTTATCCATGATTCTACTGTTGTTAATGGTGAGGTGCAGAGCATGGGTTCAGGATTTTCTTCAGTTAATATAGACGGCCATGATATGGAGAATCAGTTAGATATTGACCAGCATCAAACCTTATCCTCTGATCTCTGCTCAAGTGAGAGGTCCAGAAGTCGAGATTTAGATTCAGCCCCAGTTGCATTGAGCACAAATGAATTAACTGATTGGAATTCTAAGCGCTCAAAACAACAATTGATCTCCTTTATTGATGGGAAGGAAGATTCTGTGAAAGTGCATAACAATCAGTCTGTACCTTGTCTAAGTCCCCAAGATACTAATACAAATCATGCAAGTTCTACCTCCTGCAGTGATGGACTCGGAAGTAAACAACACCAATTTATTGATAGTTCATTGGACATGGATAGAAAGCAGGTCACCATGTGTTCCTTAGGTGACAAAGAATCTGCAGTTCACAATGGACATAGAGAGGATGACATAAGCTCCAACTCTTTTAGCAGGAGCGATTTGAGTTGTCCTGGGTTCAACTGCATGGAAGAAAATATGAGAACTGGTGGTGACAACAATTCTAGTGTAGATAAAATGGGCGAGAGCAACATAATTTCGAACATATTGTCACTAGATTTCAATCCATGGGATGATTCATTATCCTCCTCTGACAGTTTGGTTAAGCTGCTTGGTGAAAAGGAGGAACAAGATGGGTCTTTTAAGCTATCAAATTCATGGAAATCACTAACCAGTAACCAGTCCAGATTTTCTTTTGCCAGGCAAGAAAGTCAAGCAAGTCTTTTAGAACCTCATGTTGGAGAAATTGATAATGCTCAGAGACTTCACTCCTTATCACAGGATTCATACAAAGATAGTTTTCATAACAGACTTCAATTCAATGATTCTGACGGTTCTTATGTTATTACCAGTGGTGACACCTTGTCTGATAGGACTACTAGTAAGTATTTCCTGCTTGTTTTATACATCTCTGAAGCTATGTTTTTGAAATATTTGACGCAATAATCTGATGTATTTACTGGTCCTCTGTCAATCTATTTCTTTGTCATGTTTATGCTCTTTTTGCTTCTGCTTTGTGTATAACAGGTCTAATAATAATTTTGCTCGCTTATTTGTGTTTTTAATTGTCTGCCACAATTGAATCTCTATCCATTGATATGACTGTTCTCTTGATGGTTAAGAGGCTTCTATCCAATGGTATTATTGCCATGCCTGAAAGGTATTATCAACAAGCAACATGCTGCTAAGCTAGAAGATGATAAATCCTCACCAATACCTTTTAACTCTTTTTTTTCTTTTAATTAATACATTGATCAAAGTTCACACAACCCAGATAGGGGATAGAATGGTTCAGTGTGATCTGATCTGGGATGAAAAATTGCCAAATTGGATCGATTGAAATATATACTACAATAAATAAACAGCAGAAAGGGTAAATTGGTAAAATGACAGTTTAGAATTATATATGCCTAAAGATTCTTAATGAAAAAGATGAAAAAGAAAAATATATTAAAGATAGATATGATATGTAACCTAGTGGACGGGGGCTTCATTAACGCAAGGTTTAGAGAGGGTCAATGTATGCTCTCAGAAACATATAAAAGTAAATAATTCCAAAATATAGATAATAGTTCATTAAGAAAAAATATATATATTATGTACTTATATTAAAATAAATGTTGATCAATGTTTTATAAATATGTTATCGCAATAAAGAACTATTAGATATATGACAGAGAAGAGACCCAAAACTTACCTGCCTACAACTATGGAGATAGTGACGAGCCGTATTGTTGCCACGATACTTCTAATCACCTTACGAGTTAAACAATTATGCAGTGCAATGATGGTAAAGAAAAGGATTTTCTTTGAAGAAAACACACGATTTGAGACTACTCTGTGCTTCCATGACGTTTTCTTAAGAGTCTAAGAGCTAAACCCTCACCTTCCTTTTCCTTCTTCCTCAATCCTTTCCAACAAACTATTGACATGGCAACAGGTGGTGAATGATTCTGCAGATGGTGATCAAAACAGCTAAGAGCATCTTGTTTACTTAATTAATTATCTCACCTTATTGTACAATCATTGTGTTCGTTGCCCCCTCTACCCCTTGGAGCAAATCAGTTCATTGCTTCTCTGTTTCAGTATAATTGCTAACATTTAATGTGCAAGTCTTTGCATTTTGTGTCTCCTATGCTTTTAGCTCTATATATTTAAAATCCTACTTTTTATTCGAAGGTGTCTCGAAGGCTAAGATAACAGCTCCACCTGGATTCTCAGCTCCAAGCAGAGCTCCACCCCCAGGGTTTTCTATACCAGACAGATTTAACCAGGCATATGAGGGCTACACAGGTTTGTACTTATATTGTCAGGTGCGTGCTGCATGCATGATTGATACTTGTTTTGCTGACTTATTTCCCCTTGCAGAAAAACATATGCTTGGCTGTTCTTCAGGTGGAAATAATTATCAATCAGATTTGATTGGAAATTCATGTGATGTGGAGTTTATAGATCCAGCAATATTGGCTATTGGCAAGGGCCGGATACATCTTGGACCAAATAATTCAGCATTTGGGTTGAAATCTTCATTTCCTGAACAGATTTGCACCTCTAGTAGCGATCCAAGGCTTCATCTAATGATGCAGCAATCTGTTTCTTCTAATCAGAACATGAGGATACCAGATCAAATGGGAGAAAGATTCTTGCCATTAAATGATGCATATATTGCATCTCAATTTTTAGCAAAAAGCCATTCCAGTGTATCTCCATTTTCACAGTTGTCATACCAGCAACTGAGAAATTCACCTTTTCCTAATAACCAGTGGGATGCCTGTAACAGTTACAACGGTATACGGACTGGCAATGATATAGGCATGAGTGAAATCTTCAGAAACGAGAGATTTGGGCTTAATGACTACTACACAAGCACTCATGAAAACAAGTTCCACATACCGAGTACAGGTGATCTATACAATCGTGCATTTGGAATGTAATGCTGATCTGTTGCTGCGCAGCTTTGACCTCCTTTGTTAAGGGCACCTCTGACCATGGATGACAGCTGATTCCTTGAAGCAGATTTTTTCCAAAAATTTTCTGAGAGCTTGATATTTGGCCAATTTCCATCAACAGGTATAAACATTTCTTCTTAATCTGCCAATGAACTTTAGGGAATGCTACTTGGTGAAGGGTGCTAAAAAAATATATCTAGAAATCTGCAACATTGTCAAATATCAGGTGTGCCATGCCATTTGGATTCCTGGGAAATCTTTAGAAGTGCATAGAATCTTTAATAAATTTCCGAGCTATAAAGATGTTTTGTACCTTTCATATATCGCATGCCAATTGGACGGTCAAGCTCCTTTTGTAGAGGAAAACATTTGCCATGGATTTGCATGTTCATTGTCTTGCTTTCATTTATTAGTGTTTGAGATTGTCTAGCTGCCTTTTTGCTGGACGATTGTATCTGATGGTAGTAATAACTAATTTGTTTGTTAGGTGTTGTTTAACATGTAATAACTAACTACTAATTACTCAATGAGAGGGAGTGTGCGTATACTTGTGATGTTATGAAGTATAGGAAGATCATCAAGGTTAGCTGTGTCAGTTGCTTGGCAATGTAAAATTAAGTACATGCCTGGTGTCGAGTTTATTGCATTAATGATGTGTCGGGGACCTGGGAATTTGGTTCTCATTTCTGTCACTGTTGATATTTGCGAAGTGGCCTGTCATGGATGCGACTTAACATTAAAACATCTGGAATCACCAATGGTTGTTGCATTCAAACTGACTAGTGTCTGCTTAAGCTTGTATAACTTATTTAGGTGGTCCCCATTTTTTTTTTGTCTGTGTTCCTGCTTTCCTTTATTTATAAAACTTATCTAGCTTGGGTATCTGGCATTTTCTTTTTAAAATTTAGTTTGTGTTGCAAGGATTAGTATTATATGGCTAAGTCGCTAAGTGATTTGTTGTATTTATCCTGTTAAACTTATTAGCATATTTATCCTTTCAAAATTTGAAAAATTTATACATGGCATCTATGATAAGTTAACCAATAACTTAATTCCAATATCTATTGTAAGTAAACTGTTTATTGAAACTCTAATTTACATTAATGCCTTCTAATTGATGTTTTGGGTGCTTTTATATTTTTCTTTAAAAAATATTTTTAAAATCAAAGAAGCTAGTTTTAACCATGGTTAGCAATGGTTAATCTAGGTTTTATGGATGGATGCTAAGGACAGGAACACATGAAGAGATTCTTTTAATATATAGGGGGATATACATGCTACATTAAGATTTGTAAGCATGTTTAAAGCTTTGAAGGATATGTATAAAACCCCTTATACTCTACACTGTGATGATGTCTTATATGTTTTCAGTGTTAAATCGTGTTTTGATTGATGTTTTTGGTCATGTTGCAGGGAGGGATACATTGGTTTCATTGTGCCCTAAATCCTGATGCTTGTGTTCTCGAGGGAGAAGGCATACGGAGTGCTGTCATCTTGATGTGTCTCGTTAAATTTTCCAGGTCATGATAAATACTGCTGCTTATGCGTGGAATTGTTCTGAAACTTCGACTCTACATTGAAAAACTTCCATGTAAATATATGTATTTTATTTAAATTGGTGTATACCATTTAATGCCCAAAGTGATTGTATAGTTGAAATCGTGGTTGGCATATGGGATATGTCTTCTCGGCGACATTGTCTCATCGTCGGTTCGAATTTTCGCTTTGTCTTTGCACGCGTAAGTCCGGAATTTTCGTTTGTGACGTGAAGGGGTGAGATAGCTACATTCGGAGTATGATGGAAGATAAAAGAGAGCGCTGACAACGGAGGGTGATGACAATCCTCATGCGGGCGACGACAATCACATTTTAAGTGTTGAACTATTAAAAATTATTTTTGGGCTAACTGTAGATTATATTTTATAGATAGATATTCTTTAGCATTTTATTGTTAGGTTTAAAAAAAATTATATTTATTTATTCTAACATTGTTGGTTTTATCAACATGTCCATCCAAGATGTCAAATATTTCGTGGCTTGCCACATCTACAAGGTCACTTATGTCATTTACCACTCTTTCGAAGTTGGCTATTCGTCTTCGGCGCAGGTCCACAATAGGATTGCCCCTTTTGCGCTTCTTGCGATCCTAATCCTTCTGCGTTCTCTTCACACTTCGTGGCCTCATCCTCCAGCTCTTACATCTCCACCTTCGAGTCCACAATGATGCCTCAAGTGAAGAAGCCTACAGATCCTCGGTAAATAGCTATGAAGCGTCAGTGTGGGGTGGTTGAGGAGAGGGTAGAGGCCATCCCGCTAGGCAAGAGCTAGAGGATCGGATTGCAAAGCGATGTCATTCTACATCTACATCGATGTTGCTCCGTGTCTGCATTGGCGACAATGCATACGCTGAGTGGTATCGCTCTATGTCGTCCTCTTCCTCCAATCTCTTTGCCTCAACTCTTATCACCACTCTTCTTCCTCATCCATAATAGCGACCTGTAGCCCCCAACGATATCTTTGTCTACTACCACCATAAACGGAATTTGGACATTGAACTTATTTTTTTTGCTCATTATTTTTGTGCTTCCATCGGTAAAACAAATAATGTTATGATAAAAGGACTAGATATTTCACTTTGGAATTCTAATATAAAATTTTTAATTATAAAGATTAAAATGCTAAAGAGGTCAAATTATAAGGAGTAATATATAATTAGTCTAATTATTCTATGTAGTTATGACATACTTTTATCCATTAATTTTGTGTTACTATAGGATATATGGTGTGAATAATTTACAATCTCTTTTTTATTATTAATAATTTCATTTTATTTTTTTAGTATTTTTAAATATCTCTGGACGAAAATATCATCTTTCTCTCTCTCTCTCTCTCTCTCTCTCTCTCTCTCACTTCTTCCTACTCTTACTTCACTTCTTCTTGTTCCTTCGAGGGGACGGCGAGGACGAAGTGCAGCGACGACGGTGAGCGGAGGGGTGATGAGTAGCGTCGCCTGATTACACCTGCCGGGAGGGGAGTCAATAGCAAAGGGCTATGGGGTGAAGAAAGGGGGAAAATTTGAGGTGGAAATTGGGCCGCCGCCTTCTCCCTTCCTTGCACTCTTCTTTTTCTTCACACGTCATCGGAAGACGGTGCAATTCATCTCTATGCTCCCATGTTGACTTGGGGTGGAGGACAAGTGAGCTTCCGTTTTGTTGCAGTGAGAACGCGCAGAAAACCTTAAGAGGGCGGGCGCTCGGGAACATAACAGCAGCGCCGCCAAAGGCCTGCTTAAGAATCTTGTTGGCCGCAACAATTATCCACGCCGGCACCGCCAGATGCAAGACTTCAACAACCTCGGACAGCCCAGGCACACGGACATGACGAGCATTCCATCGAATAGCAGCTGGTAAGCATACCATTGACAAAAAATCCTGCAGGCGATGGTACTCGCGCGAAAAGAGCTTCGGTAACGACGGCCATGGGTGCCGGTGGATCTCGCCGTCTTCGTTCCGATGCAATAAGCGGGGTGATCTGGGGGATCGAGAGACCGGAGGGGCAACGCTTGGCGTACGCGCGATGGCGGTTCCGCAGGACCCGACGCAGACGTCGTGCATTTGGCGACTCATATACTGTCATTACTATATAACGAACGAACTCATCAAAATTTTATTGGATATGTTTTATATTTAAAATATTTGTCTAATGGTCAGTGGTGATTTACAAATCCATTTATTTGGGTTCGAAATCCTATTTAATATATTTTGATACCCAGAATATTGTTGATTTGAAGATGATTTACCGGACCTATTCATCAAATATTGAACGTTTGAAATCTTGTCTAATATAATCTATACCTAAAATATCGATCAGATTACTAACCCAGTTCGCAAACCTCAATTCATCAAAGGTTATCAGATCACCACAAGTTCTTGTGAAGAAAAAAAAAAGAAAAAAAAGAGAGTGTAACATCATATATAATCATGCTAATTACATATTACCTATTATAATTAGTGACCTTTTGCATTCCAATATTTATATTTTAAAAAGTTATATTTACATTTTTCATTCCAATATTTATATTTTAAAAAGTTATATTTGTAACTATATAGTAACGAAAGTGAAACATTTAAGTCCATTTACGACATCAATTTTACCAATGAAAACATGAAAATATTGGGCAAATCTTAGGCTCGACTCGAAGCTGGGGTCGTTGGAGCTCTTGTCGATCCCCCTGCTACTACGTTAATTTCAGCACCACCTCTTGCCAAGCAACCCTTTCGTCACCTGCTCTACATTGCTTTGCCTCTGCATCAATGCTAATAAAGTTATTGAGCGATAACTATGTCAGCATCGACGTAGATGGTAGTGGCCACCACAATGTCTACGGCAAAGATAGTGGCTGCCTCGTAGTTGACTCATTGGCAGATCTCATCCTCAACCCTAAGTTGGGGTCATCGGAGCTCCTATCGCTCCTCTCATTGTCATACTAGTTCTGACACCACCTCTTGCCGAACAACCATTTCGCTGCTCACCCCATGCCGCTTTGTATTTGCACCGATACCGCTTTGATAATTATAGGAATATAAATATAATTTTTTATACTTTGATAACTATAGGAATATAAATATAATTTTTAAAAATGTAAGGATCAGAAATAACTAACTATGAGTAATGAGTAATTAGCCTTATATAATTCAGAGTGTTGATTTGAATGCTACACCGCATCTGATACGACTCGCATGCAATTTCTAGGATGCCCCGACGCCATGTGCTGTACGGCTGATGCTACGATGAGCACTATCGACATGGTTGTCACCATTTCCATTGCTTCAAGTTCATCATATTAGTCTGAGCGCCACGTTGCTTAGTCGTCCGCAACGCAGTACTAATACATAGTAACTGTTTGGATCGCGTGGTTGGATGCTTCTGATTCCAATTCCCGGAGGAGGAGGAGAGAATCCCAGCGAGTGCTTGCTCTCCTAGTGGGCGTTCTAATCTCATGCACACACACACATATATATATATATATATATATATATATCAAGTGGCCAAGTGGGCACTTCATTATAGGACCGTGGAATCAGTCAATGCACCCCAAACGAAGTAACATGTGCAATTGTTGGCTGCTTAGCCATTTTTTAGAGAGAGAGAGAGAGAGAGAGTGCATGGTGCCATGGTTTAGCATCACATTAGCCATTCCATAACCTTCTATAAGCTAAGCACATGGATTGGAAAGCATAAAAAAGAATTGGGTCTTTCTATATATTTTAAACACATCATGGTTTCATGATACAGCGACATCGAACAATATTATATATCTCTTTCTCACACATCTCATCAGAATCTTTGAACTTCTTATGATGGATGTGAGATTAAATCTTATTCTCTCCCCTATTTAAAGACTAGAGGTCAATGCTCACATGTATATATATATATATATATATATATATATATATATATATATATATATATATATATATATATATATATATATATATATATATATATATATATAGTTCAGCTCATGTCATGATATAAATGATACGAGGATTTATATTCGAGCCAAATTGATTCCACTATTATTTAGGCTCGTACTATTGTTTGAGTTTGTTCATGTCATTGCTTAATTTGATGGATGAAAGCTAATACATCATCAACAACATCTCTTTCTTTTTGTCCATATATGATTTGTTTCTACCTACAAGACAATTTCATACTACATAATAAAAGAATGATCATTAAATATCGTTTCTAGTTTTTCCGTAAATCCATAGGCTAATGCATCATCAATTCATTCATGATATGAAACACAAGTGATGACTTCGTAGGTGACTCCACACAACTTCCATTTTCCTGTCCACCACACCAACATCTCCATGAAACAAGAGAGCTAAGAACTATAGAATAATATTAATAATACACTGTAAATATTGATCCGATTGATAATATACCAAACTCATTTATCAAAAGTTAAAGATTCAAAATTTAAAAGATAGTTCAGGGAAAAAAGAAAAGAAAAGAAAAAAAAAACATCTCTCAAGGTTAAGTTGGCTAAATAGACACATTGGGAGGTCTCCTCCTCCGGACACTGAACAAGGAAAAGAGACAGCTTTTCCTGCTGAGAAATCCTCCAAGCTAATACAACAAAAGCTACAAGTTAGAATCCCCCCCGAAGAAAAATCTAAGACACAGGGATGGTGTAGATTTGAGCATGACAAATCCACCCCCTCCTTCCTATATGCTCTCTCTGCCTCTCAAGTTGCGTATGGAGAAGTGTCCCTTCTGAAATGTCAGCTTCTTCTACCTATAATATATCCCCGTCATCTGTTTCTCTTTCTCTCTCGTCATAACTCTTCTACAGTGTCAGTCTCCTCTTGTTAGGTTTAGAGAAGAGCCTTGCTGCTCTCTTCTTTCTCTTGGTTAAGGCTCCTTTTCTGCCCTCCTGCCACCTGATCTCTGTCCCATGCTTCCAGATCTAAAAGAACAAGAAACCTATCCTCTCTGAAGACGCATGGAACTTGGCATTGGGTGCAACACCATCAAATCCTAATCTTGCTGCTGCTGCTACTATCTGGACACATGTACGACTATCTCTGGAAACGGATGGAGAACGACCACGGTGACCTCGGCGACATAGTCCGAGCAGGCGGCCGAATCGGGCCACGGAACATGGAGATCGAGCCGGCCGTCGAGCGGGAGCTTCCTACCGAGCCCGTTGCCTTTCGCACCAGAACCGAAAGCCCTACCGACAGCTTCGGCCATCCTTTGGTCGATCTCCGTGACTCTCTACTCGGTCGGAACACAGGTACGGAGTTCTTGGATGGGGCAGAAGCGATGCTGGCGCCGTCCAAGATGGCCATGGAGAGCAGCAGCGACCCTGGAGGAGGTGGGAGGTTTATCTTAGCTCAGAAGGTACTATCAGGCAAGCAGGAGGTCGAGATATCCTGCAGTATCTTCTCGAGCAAGCCTTCCCTGTCCTCACCCGGGGAGATGTTGCAGTTGAGCGGCGGCTCCACAGCCGGCCCAATGGATCACGGCGATGATGTACAGATCTGGTCTCCTCGGAGTAGTCAAGAGATCAAACGCAGGTTCGAGATCCACAAGTACTCATCTAGCCTTCCTGTCATGGGCGAGATCTAACATCTTAAGCATTTCTTTCCTTCTTTGGTAGGTAAGTTATATGAGTCTTGATTTTGTCTTCGGAAGATCTATTCAAAATCTTGGTGTCGATCATCTTATGGATTTGCTCCCCAGAATCTTTCTAGTCTTCCGGTAGTAGGTGAGCACATTCAGACTAGGTTAGTGGATTTTGATGGAAATGCGAGGAGCTTTCTTGTTTGAACTGACCGATTGAAGAGCTGATGGAAATCTAAGGATCCGAGCCATCAGAAGGAGATGGTCTCTTTTCCTCTTTTGTAGCACCACCCGCAGATCAAGTGGTACAGATCTTGGCTAAAAAGAGTTAACATAGACAAACACCTACAGATTCCCAGGAAACTCTTCATGTCTCATCGTAGCATGCAAGCACAATATTTCCCCCTTCATTCTGGAAAAACATGATCATCCTGTGTCTTTCGTCTCCTGGAGCTCAACATTAACTATTAGGATTTCCTTTTCTTTCTTCCTGTGTGTGCGATTGTGCTCGGAGTTAACTAGACTTGTTTATGTCACAGAAAAAGCCAGGCAAAGAAGGTGGTGTGTGTTCCAGCGCCGGTGGCTCCCAGCAGCCGGCCGAGCAGCGAGGCTGTTCCATCCGATCTATGGGCTTGGAGGAAGTATGGTCAGAAACCGATCAAGGGTTCTCCTTATCCAAGGTAAATTCTTTTCATCATTATATATGTGCACAAATGTTTTGATTCCTTTGCTAATTGCAAAGGCACATTTCGTTACTTGGTAAAGCCACATTACTTGCTCACTGCATAAAGAAAGAATAAGGTGTCGTAGTTAGCGAAGAACAAGGAGAAGCTGCTTCTATCATTTGATACGATGTTAAGTAATATAAGGTATGATGCTTCTTCACGAGGGAGCACTGACCATTTTGGCTCTTCCTTCGGACCAGTAGCTACGTAAAACCTAATATGAATACACGTGAACTAAAAGATCGATTTCAACTAGTTGACTTTCTGAATTTGTACATAAACAAACGTTGTCTCATCTCTCAGCAAACACCAAGTATTAGGTTGTTCTTCTTCCTTTTCCGGCTTGTGTTGAACATCTATAATGCTGAATGCGAATTGTTATTGCCCCCTCCGTTGCTTGTGTTGAAGCAGCAGTCTTTTTGAACTCAGAAAGAGGTAAGGATTTAGTCTTCATCTTATCGATCACCATCGTGATCAAGTATGATAAGAATACTGTAATCTCTTAACGAGTACTCGGAGCTTTTTTCCTTGTAAAAGCTGCTGAATTCCATGAGCATATATATCAGGGGCTATTACAGATGTAGCAGTTCAAAAGGATGCTCGGCGAGGAAGCAAGTGGAGCGCAGCCGGACTGATCCTAACATATTGGTCATCACCTACACATCCGAGCACAACCACCCGTGGCCTACACAACGCAATGCGCTTGCCGGAACCGCAAGATCGCATCCATCCAAGAATGGCCCCAAGTGCTCCAGCGATCAGGGTGTTCTAAAGTCGCGCACAGCTCCGAAGGAGGACCCCATGGAACGTCTGGTGAAGCATGAAGTTGCTGAGATGGAGAAGGCAATCGAACCAGCTGCTGAGGACGACGAATTCCACCAAAGCCACACGCGGATGCTCCCGGAAGAGGACCAGCCGGACGACTTCTTCGAAGATCTGTCGGAGTTGGAGACGGACCCCTTGAGCCTCATCTTCTCCTCCGAGGGATTCATGGAAAGTAAGCCGGATGAAGAGAGGGCGAACAAGGCCTTGGACCCGTTCAGCACGTTTGACTGGGCAGGCAGCTCGTGAAAGGAAAGAAAATGACTATCATAACAGGATCTTATATCAGCAAAGACCTCAGCAGGAGAAAGACGATAGAGAATAAGGAGCCATTCTTGATCCTACACGGTTCAAGCCCCGAACCTTTTCATGAACTCACAAGGTTGATTGAACATGGCAGCGTGAGGATGACTCTGTTGTGTTTCCTACACATGGTTTTAGTTGTTTAACCGAACAGTCTAGAGATCAGGATTGTAGAAGAAGAAGAGGAGGGGTTGTCATTACCCGCAAGTTTGGGATGTGACAGAAAGCTGATGAGCAACAGAAGCTAGAAACAGTTGCGCCAAGTACAGATGCGCTTGACGTGACCGAGGATGTCGAGATAAAATATATGAATGGCTTTTCTCCTTTCACTCCTCTCTCTTTCCCTCTCTTTCTCGGCCACGGCTTTTCCCAAGTGCGCTAAATAGTTCACCTCTGCTGAGAACAGTAGTCCAGGTTGCTCGAGTACGAACGCCTGGACACAAAGAAGAAGAGCTCGAGGATGCGTAGCAGGAGCTTTAACTTCTTCGACTGTTCCACATCATGTCATGAAATATGATAAAAATGATTCGGGACTCGAAGACGAACAGAATGTGTCACGGAGCTCCTCCGCTTTCACGGCGTGGTGGTTCTCATACAGCAGGTGAGAGGGAAGGCAAATGTTATACTGATGTGATTAATTTCAGCTATTTCTTTGAAGTTGACTACACAAAGCATCCCGTGCATCATGTACATGAAGAATATATTCTTCATGTACATTCACCACCTGCTCGACATTATGATACTTTTAATGGCTCACAGCGATGGTTTACAGGACCACTCACCTAACCAAACAAGATGGATGGATAGTGTTTTTGTGGATCTAATAATTCATCGCCGTCAATCTGCAGCTTATCAGATCATCCTAATTGCTGATATTGTTGATGACATATTAAGATGATATCATTTTTCAATCATATATGCTTGAATTCGAAATCTAATCGTTTAGGATCAAGAAAATATGTCAGAATCGTAAACGATACAACAATTTTTCGATTGCAATGATCATAAATGATTCATGACATAATTTTTTATTCTAATGGTTACTTGGGAGAAAAGAAAAGAGGAAGCAATCAATTACAGGCTATCAAGAAAAGACAAAAGGGAGTTATTGCAACAAACCTCGTTCCACTACACCACACCGCACCGGTGAGCACCGGCGGGGCTCGCCGGCGGCCTCGTGTCGTCGGAGCCGGCGTTAAAGACGGGGTTTCGCCGTGGGTCTGCCAATGGGTGTTCGTGAAAGTACGTCGTCATAGATGTGTTTGATTCAGGAGGAGGATGGGAAGTAAGCGTTCCCCCAAGCCAAATATCCCTGAGTCACGCCTCTCCCCCTCGTCGATCGATATCCCTCAGCTTTCTGGTTGGAATCAGAATTTGAGGAGGAATCTTGGGGGTTTGGAGTGTCGAATAGGGTTTGAGCAGAGATCGATGGCGGCCGCGGAGGAGGGCGTGACGTACGAGAGCGATCCCGCGGAGGCGCGCTGCCCACGATGCGCCGTAGGGGGGGCGAGCGACGAGGAGGAAGGGGAGGGATCCGACGGGCGAGGGAAAGTCTAAGGTGCATGGCTGGATGCGACGACGAGTCAAGGCGGCGCGGAGGCTTATGATGACGAAGAGGAATGCTACGAGGAGGAGGAGGAGGAGGAGAAGAAGCGGTGGAAGGCGAAGTTGGAATCGTGCTGTTGTGGCAGTGGGCGGAAGCCCCGGCGAGGGAGATGGACAGAAGTTTGGTAGGAAGCTAGAGGAAATTAAGGACAAGAATCAGGTGGACGATGAAGATAAGAAGAGATGCATGATGATCGATCGGTTCCAGGAGAATGGCAGAGGACGCCACAGGTGATTTTTTCTTTAATGTGTAAAAACAAATAACAAAACATTTATTTTTGTGCTTAGTCTGTAGGTGTCTATTTTCCAGCAGTATCTACTAATATGCTTCACGAACACCATTTCATTTTCGCAAATGTCGAGCTTTTTAGTCACCATTGTGGTACATTAGCGATCAAGACATAGTTGGAAGAACAACATTGGGTTACAGGTTAGCGGAATTCTCTTATTGAATAATCTATATATATGAGTCGAGATTTGACCCGAGAAAGGAATCCCTTAAATCCTTGATATAGAAGTAAACGCTAAGTACTGTTCTATAGTTTTATGTTGATAGCTTCAGGAAATATGTTTGACTAAGTGTCATCCTTGGGTTGCTTTCCAAAAGTGGTCTAATTCAGTGACGTTGGGTGCCATGTTTTATGCTTTTTTCTATAATTACTTTGTTTACTTGTTATTCTATATCCTAGGAGAGATTGCAAAGGACCATTAGCAGCAGTTTCCATTATCTTGCTCTCAAGTCCTTTATGAAATATATGGAATCCTACATAGGACATGATCATAAACAAAAGTTTACTTGTTATTGTGGTTCCATTTACAGTTGTTTGTAAGTGGTTGATTTTTTTCGTTTGCTTAATTCTACTTTTTCTGCCAATGCTTGTTTATGCTTCTATTATGCAACAAGGTCTTGAATTGGGTGAAATATCATCCTGAATCGGATGATGTTTCTTGAGTTTTATACTCTCATCTCTTGACATCTTCTGAAGGCACTTTTTAACTATTCATAGTCTCGTCTTTTCTGCTTCTCGTCTTGGAGGTATCCTCTGTCTTGCCTGGCATTTGCACTGTTGAATCATATTTCCTCTGATCATGAGTCTTTATTTAATAACCACTATCTAGGCATATGTTTGGTAGGCGCAAATTGCGGGACCCAAAAGATGAACGTGCTTGGGTGCACGATGGACTTAAAGAAATGAATCTGCATGAAACACATAACAGTGAGGTATTTAAATTCCATGCTGATTTGTTTTTTTGAACAATCTATGATGAGGTTTAGGTTCTTAGATATGCATGATGTGTTTGTCTCCTAAAAAGACACATTTCTAGGCATCGTTCTAGAGGTCGTGGTAGTGCCAAAAGCTGGGGTGCTGAAGGTTGTCATATTAGAGGAAACTGACACCGCATGATAAGTATCTATCTTGATGATGGAAACATACAAAATTGTGCTCCATAGACTGTTAAGAGGGAGGAGATCTAAGTGCTATGAGCCTATTTCAAAGAGCATAAGAGACATTCCTGCAACTCAATGCAAAGAGTCATTGATGGATTTCACTTTTATTGTTAATCACATGTATTCATTCTGTGGGATATGCCGCATAAGGGATACTTTGTTCTTCTTGCATTACTTGTCAGGTCACCTGTAAACCATCAAGAGCCAGCATCAGATGATGATATCGGGAGACAGTCTCCTCAAGCTGCAAGCATGCAATCAGACCATGTTCTTCCATAGAAGAATACATTTGCTTCAAGCGTCAATTCTGTGTCACCCTCAATTTACCCCTTTGGGTCAAGACACAACCTTGATCCAGAAAAGGGCTGTGCAAACTGGAAGTACCAATAAGGCCATTTCTTGATTGAGAGGGATGGAAGAAAATGCTATTACATCCCAGTCTAACTCATCAATGAAATATGGTTGGCCATGATAGGTTGTATATGGACGATTCCCTGGATCCGGCTGCAGGAATGACTGCAACTAACTCTAGTCTCCAGCCTTTAGGATCTTTATTGCCATTAAAAAAATTATTCAGTCTGCTAGTTGTAGGGTTCAAGTGAGGGGCTTAAGTACTGCAGGACCTCCAGATAGTCCCTTCAGAATCACCAATTAGCCAAGTTGGAAGAGTTGCTGCTCAAATTAAACCTATTTTAACTGAACACGACCGGTTCAAGTTCCAACACAATCTGCAATGGGAATTTCAACTCGGCAACTGGTCCAGTCCCCTGTGATGGAAATCAAGCATCAGCTTCTCTGCCCTCATCTGCCAATTCATCTCAAGTTGGAGAAACTGATTCACCTCCAGGTTCAAGTAAATCAAACATCTCACTGGGGTGGAAAAGCTAGGATTAGCAACCAAGCAAGTGGAAGCGACTCTTTTCTGTATGGTGGAGCTCAGGTGATTGGAGCAACTGGAGCTATGGGCCTTGCCTACGGTGATCAAAACTTTCCTGTCACTCCAGTAAATTTACCAGGTCAGTGTTGTTATGGGACTGCCATATCTTTCATCTTTATTTTTCTTCTGATGCAGTTACTTGACATGGAATAGCACTAGTTGTTAAAATTTTATATGCTGATTGATGCTTTCTATCTACAATTTTTTGTTAAATATTGTTCCATCCGATTGTATTTTCTTATTTATTTCACAGTTACGCAACTTGAGGGTCAGCATCCTGGTACTGTTGGGTTTTCTGCTACGAGAATTGCTCTTCCGGGACATGTAGCTCAGCAGCAACTTGGTTTTAGCAATTCTGAAATCACTTGGTATGAATTTATATTGTAATCGGCCAATACATTCATGTGGTTTCATTCTTCATCGTCTAAACTTAACATATTCCTGAAATAAATCTTTTAAGAAATTTATTGTGCAGAACATTTGTTAATACTACGTTCACTGCTTGGACAAGGTGATCCTATGTTCCAGGCTGTGGTGGAGGCTCGTCCAAATGATACGGTCGGTGGGGAAGCTTTTCTTTTAAGAGTTCCGAAGCAATAACCGAGATCAATCTGCAGTGGCGTTCTACTCCTTTTTTTGGTTTCTTTGTTGCTATGACTGTTGCTTGTTGAGTGGAACATTATGTTGTTTGAGTCTGCACGCATTAACTTGTGCTCTTTTGGTTAGCTAATATGACTGTAGTCACAACCTTGCCTGCCTTAACAGAACTTGTGACGCTCGTATTGAAGAAGGTTTGTCTGAACTTGTGCAGGACCGTTCCGTTAGCCTTGGGCTTTAGATTTAGAGTTGCCATGCCTCTGCAGCGAACACGGGCCTCGTTGGTTGTACGGACCAGCTCGAGGCCATCAGAACACTTGCTCGCTTGGCGGAAGAGTGGGCGCACAGATGTTGTCGGTTGCGTGGACTCGGGCCAGGCCCAACTACTTCCGCGTTAGAATGCGGCCGCGAGTCCACAGCCACACATGTATTGTGCCTCCGCAAGCCTTACGGATGTAAGCGGTGGAAACTTGAGGTCCATACGCCTCTTCTCTCTCCCTGTATCGCTTGAGCGAGTGCCGAGGATGCAGCTTCTTCAAACCCCTCCCAGTGGACTTGCCATCTCAACACAGTCTCCCCTACCCAGAAGCGGTTCTACTCACCGTCATATTTTCCACCTTCCCGACGCTGACTCTTGATGTGCTTACGTTGCATCCTGTTCTTGTGATAGGTGCGAATTCCTTGAAAGCCCACCGGCTTTCCTCCACGCTCAGGTGTTCCTCCTCGGTTCGCGTCCACCGACGCTTTGTACGGCCTCCTAGCCTCCCAAGAGCTTCTTCCGTTGAAGGTGCTGTCTCCTTACATCGCTTCGCTTCCGTACCGTTTCGTGGATATGCTTTCTTTGTTCTATAGATTTCCCCTTACAGCCAGCGCGTCAGTGGAATCAGTGGACGCAGCCAAGAAGGAAGTTCTGGTGGCCTTGTCCCAAATTATCGATCCAGATTTCGGCACGGATATTGTATCGTGTGGTTTTGTGAAGGATTTGTTCGTTGATGAAGCTTTGAAAGAGGTAATTCTGGGCATAGACTTTGCCTGCTCAATGTAACGTGATTGAATAAAGTCAACAGAGTATGTTTATCCTGTCTCTCAGGTTTCATTCCGGTTGGAGCTAACCACGCCCGCATGTCCAATCAAAGACATGGTAAGGGAGACTTTGCACCCTGTCAGCTATTCATGAACCTCTTGATTTTTTCTCTCAATTGTCCGAATTTTTTAAGCAATGAACCTGCTTGATTTGAATTCCTCCAGGACAATGCCATCACGTTACACTTCGGCCATGCACTCTTACTGTTGTATTCATGACTGATTCCCGCCTGAACTTAACATCTCACTTGCTCTGATATAGTTGTGCCATATCTAGCGCTTTTTTTCTTTTTTGTATTTCTGGAAGCATCCATTATACATCTTCCATGAACCTGTATTAACTAGTTCTAAAAGCAGCATTGTTTCTGGCGGGAGATAGTGAATTATTAGTCAAATGTTGCTATTTTTTTACTTGAGTTGTTTGGCAGATGATTTAATGTTGATATACTAATATGTTTTTCAACTCTTACATTTTGCTATTGTCACATGTTTGTTTTAGGATAACCTTACTGTCAAGCCTTAGAAATTTACTCTGAATTTTGCCATAAAACCTCAATTCAGATGCATTTGTGTCATATTGTTAGTCTGACAATGCTTCTTTCAAGAATGTGTCTGATACTTTGATAATTGACCAGTTTGAACAAAGGGCAAATGAGGTTGTTGGAGCACTTCCTTGGGTTAAAAAGGTCAACGTGACAATGTCAGCTCAACCCGCCAAACCGGTTTTTGCAGGAGAGCTGCCCAAGGGATTACAAAGAATCTCAAACATTGTAGCTGTCTCCAGTTGCAAGGCAAAAAATTTCAGCACCTGGTTATTTTCCGCATTAACATAATCTTGAATAAACTTTGCATCACATCAGTTTATACAAACATTAATTTTACCGGAGACCTCATCCGTACATAGATGGTACTACTTGTTATATATTCTATATTAGACATATTTTTGTTACTCTTAGGTGACATTTCTAACTTCTATGTACAGGGTGGCGTTGGGAAGTCTACTGTGGCTGTAAACCTTGCTTACACATTAGTTGGAATGGGAGCTAGAGTTGGCATATTTGATGCTGATGTTTATGGTCCAAGTTTACCAACAATGGTTTCACCAGAAAATCGGTTGCTAGAAATGGTACATGTCATCTGCCTCATCATAAGACTTCTGACTCTAGAAAATACACCGATGGTCATGAAACAGCTGGTCTTTATAGAACCCTGAAACAAGAACTATACTTCCAACTGAGTTCATGGGCGTCAAGTTGGTTTCTTTTGGTTTTGCTGGCCAAGGGCGTGCAATAATGCGTGGTCCAATGGTTTCAGGGGTCATCAATCAACTACTCACTACTGCTGAATGGTATGCAATACTTTTTTATACAACAAAAGAGAAATATCTGTTAATTCTTTTACTTTTCATATTTATAATTAGATTATTGAAGTTTATTTTGCCAAAATTGTTAAAGATTAAACATTACTGTTTACAAGGGCACTAAATTAAGCTTATTTCATTGTTTAACAGTGCAATGATTCATGAGATCAACTCTTCTGAAATGCATATTTTAGTTGAAATATTGCTTTAAACTTTGATGGTTTCACATGTCTATGGTTCTTTGTTAAAGCATTTTGATCTCTCCAGGTAGAGATCATCATCCATCTTTTAAAGTGCTAATAGTAAACAGGGTCTACTATTTTGAAATAGATAAAGTTCATCATGACCAATTTCACCTTCTGGAGGTATATGAACACATGCAGGTAATTCTGATTGATTTTAGCCAAAAGAAGAATCAGCTCTGCCTCCTGTTGAATTTGGTGCATCCAATACCTCTGCACGTTGTACTATGACCCATTAGAACTCGAACTGTATATCATTCCGTTTGGACTTTTGGAACCTATACATATTGTTTCCTGCTTATTCCTTTCAGAGTAACTTATCTTGTAGTAAAAAAGTCTATAGGTAAGAAACCATCAGAAGTAGCTAACGGTATCAGTCTATCCTGCTTGTCAAGCAAGAAAAGGATATTTGAACTTTTTCAATAAATCAACAGTTTCAGTACATGGGGTTCCTTTTCCATGATCATTTCCTTAATTAGGTATAGTTCATCTTGATCTACTTGACCATACAACAAAGTTTTAAGTCCATGGCGAGTCTATTTTGTGCTTCCTATTGAATACATCACAGTTTGATCGTGGACTGTCAAGATCATCATACTGGAGCCCTGCCCTTTTACATTTGGAAACAGATATAAGTATCATTTTTTTAAATATTTTTGGTTAGTTTTCATATGCTTCAAAATAATCATTTTCCATTTTTGCCCCATAAATTTGATGGTAGCTACAGAAAGATTATACTCTGTGGTTCAGACCTAGCGAAATACTTATTTTACATATCAAAATCATAACCATGTTAAGGTTCCTTTCCCCCCTGTGGTGACCTACTCATGGTTAATTGTAGTACTTTCTGGTATTATTCTTTTCATAGTCACCATTAAAGCTTTACCCTTAAAAAAGAGAAAAACATCATGCTTCTTTGGGTGGAGCAATTTTGTAGAATTTGGCATTCTAATGTTTGCACCATACAGGGGAGAGTTAGACTATCTTGTTATTGATATGCCTCCTGGGACTGGTGATATTCAGCTCACCTTATGTCAGGTAGCCTTTCACACCACTAATCATGAAGTAGACATGTTTAATCAATCCCATTATTTTCTTCCATGCAACTCAGGTTCAATTTCTCTCAGGTTGCTCCATTAACAGCAGCTGTGATTGTTACCACCCCACAGAAGTTAGCATTTATTGATGTTGCAAAAGGAGTTCGTATGTTTTCAAAACTTAAGGTGATTTGTTAAGCATGTCTATGGGATCTTGGTTACTCAGAAAGAGATAGAGGGATTCGATAGTCTTAGTGTTCTCATAGTCAGCCTGATCAATTATCATTGATGCTTGATTCCATGCTACACTATTGGTGTTCAGAATTCAAATCTCTGCTTAATTTCAATTATGGCTAGATCATACTATTTTGATAAATTTTTATAAATGTTTGTTTTTGAAGGTTCCATGCATAGCTGTGGTTGAGAACATGTGCTACTTTGATGCTGACAGCAAACGATATTACCCATTTGGAAAAGGTTCGGGTTCTCAGGCATGTGACTAACCGATGATTGGTGTTTTCTTTCTCCCCCCACCCCATCCTTTCTTGAGAACTGATTCTTGTTTTGGTGTGGTCTATTTTATCTTTTTCCTACAGGTTGTTCAACAGTTTGGGATACCACATCTCTTTGATCTTCCAATTAGGCCAACTGTATGTGTTTCATTAAGACCCTAACTTAGTTCTGTGAATTCTCAGAAAGTACAGTCATTTATAAGAATGATATGTATGTTTAAGTTTCATACTTAAAGGCATTGTGAAGCTTGAAGCTTCGGTGACTTATCTAGTACTAGTTTTCTCATACAGTCATGCATGTTTTTAGATATAGCATTTTATGTATTTACACATCAATGAAGCATTGTTGGGAATTAAGCCTTAGGATTATTCGCGTTACCCATGGGTGAGTTACAAACAAAAGTAGAATTCTAGGAGCACACAGGAATACATTATCACAATATCATGGATTTGATTTTTATGACCTGGTGATCTAAGGCCTCCTCTCAAGGAATGAAATGTCATTTCCATTGGCTTTGTTTTCTAACTTCATCTTCCCAAATCAAGTGCACTATTTGTTCTCCCAAGTCCTAAAAGCCCTTCTGTTTTCCTGTTTTGTTCGCATGATTTGTATGGGAACTATAGAGATGATGCTATCTGGTTTACTCGAGTCAAATTAACCTAAACTATTGCTGAAACCCAAATACTTTAAGATCTGAAACCCAACACAAGCAACGTTTTGCTGTGTGAGTTAATCATAGGATAATGAGAGACATCACTATACCAGAAAGTTGTAAAAAAATACCAATGATACCTTAAAGTTGAATAACCATGTACCTTGGTGAATTACCATCTTTTTGGTTTATAATTGTTACAAATACAAAAGTGATGTTTTTGTCCTTTCTGACATACTAAGATGATTGAACCTTATATCATTTTGTTTTTTGTTTGACATTCATATGAAATAGACTTTCACCTTTAGATGGCACTTGTTAGATATCGGAAAGTTGTATAAATATGAGGATATACATATTGGATGTGCATAATGCCCAGAAAATGTTGGTAAGACTGGGAATGTTCATCGATGACATGTTTAATAATCACCTCAGACAGAAGATAACTATGTTTATATTTGAATCTTGATTATCGACAGTTAATACCAAAAATGCTTGTATAGTTGATTTTCTACATCAATCTCAAGTCTTGTCGGTCCATTCAATACTTAACTTTCTGTTGAAAAAGAAGGGTATTACAGTCCTAGATTTTTTTTTTCTAGCTGTCGGCATCTGGAGATAGTGGAACACCCGAAGTAGTGGCTGACCCTCAAGGTGAAGTAGCCAAGACATTCCAAGATCTCGGTGTATGTGTGGTGCAACAGTGTGCCAAAATTCGCCAACAAGGTGATTCATGATTCAGCAAACAGCTTCAAATTAAATTGTTATGTTATACAATGACTCGGAAAGCCTTTTTTTTTCATCGAAATTTACTTGTGAATTATAAATCAACATTCCACTTTTAAAGACTGTTAAAAGTCACAATTTTTAGTATACTGAGAGTTGTGATGTGCATAACCATGAAAAGCAATCAACTTTAAACTGTACTACTGAAGTTTGCCAAACCTTTCTATATTACCTTGTACTTTCTGCTGACAGACTAAGACTCTATTATTCTTTATTTGTGGTGATATTGTTATTCAACCATCACGTGTGTTCTTCGAGTGATTTTTTTGATCAGTTGTCGTAATTTATTATCCTGTACTCCAGTGAGTGTCCCAAGATGTTGTCATAAACAAGTGGTTAGCAGTGCATGACTAAAGTTGATTGCGTTCTGAAAGTATCAACCATACAAGTATGACCTACACAACAAAAAATTTATTTCTCAATTTATTGCCACTTTAGACAACTGCCATTTTTATTTATTTATCTGCTTGTTCATGTAAAGAACTGACAAATAAAGAACATTTTGTCTTGATACAAGTGAATGGAATATCAGGACCATCAGCAGCCAGCTATAGCCCTTTTTCACTGTTTGCATAGTGGTTGTTCTTCTATAAATTATTATGACATAATGTTTTCCCTTTTTCAGTCTCAACAGCAGTATCGTATGATAAATCTATCAGAGCTATCAAAGTGAAAGTGCCTGATTCCGATGAAGAATTTTTACTTCACCCTGCTACCGTTAGGAGGAATGACCGCTCAGCCCAAAGTGTCGTACGTGTAGCATATTTGTGACTATATTGTTTCTTTGTTTCTGAGTTATTGCAACATTTTATTGTACTATCTACTTGGTATTCAATTTAGTCCATAGAAACTATTTGAATTTTCACACAGATTTTGGACCAGCTTGGTCCTTTCCACTGCTGTGAGATTATTTATGATTTGCTATATAACAAACTCCCTGTGAATCTGCATGACTCAATGATTTGCTATTGTATATGAAGCATCCTTTTATTTTACTATTTATCTAGAGATAGAACAGACTCAAAAGTAACCGCCACCAGAAAGTATAAATTGAACAAAATGTGTACCACTAAATGCTGGTTAACTGAACAATATGATGTGCATATTCCTATATGTTAGGTCTTGAATATAACCTTGTTTCTATTTATTTACAAAGTCGTTTTTCTGATACATACATATGCATATTAATATTTCGGTATGTTGAAATGAAATGTTGGCTTCTTTTAGCTTTTCTGAAAAAAGAAAGAAAATGCTTATTTGTCGTAAATATTGAAACTCTAAATACAGGATGAGTGGACTGGAGAGCAAAAATTACAATACGGTGATGTTGCAGAAGATATTGAGCCTGAAGATATTCGGCCCATGGGGAACTATGCTGTTTCAA
Organism: Musa acuminata AAA Group; assembly: GCF_036884655.1. Classification (NCBI taxonomy): domain Eukaryota; kingdom Viridiplantae; phylum Streptophyta; class Magnoliopsida; order Zingiberales; family Musaceae; genus Musa; species Musa acuminata. The sequence continues at coordinate 2,162,464 of NC_088346.1, read as the reverse complement.
TAACATGGCCTGATGGATTCAACCAGGTAACTAGGGCTCAAATTTTATTTTGGTTCTCTAGTATCTGATGAACCATTTGCATGACAGAAGCATGATTAACCACCTATCGGGTGTGTCACTTCATATTTTTGGACTTTGCTTTACTTAAGCATGGTGATTTGCATTAGATGTGCCTGTAGCATGGTTTTCTGCAAAACTTTGGACTATATGTCTTCGACAGTGGACATTGATAACTCGTATCTAGAAATAACAGAAATGTCTAATTTGACATTCAATGTTAGGTGATTTGGTTATCCTATTATATGTCAATGATAATAGGGAAGATCTTCCTTCATAAGTAGCTTGTCAATCAAATGACATGATCGCAACTTTGGACTTGTATTAATTGATCTCCATGTCCTCTACATTTATTCTGGAGTGGCAGTGCCCTCCATTTTGCTCAAAATGGAATTATCAACTAGATTTGATATAATCAGCAAGGGGTCCTATGGTCAAAGAATTTCTAATGGTAAAACGATTTATTTCTGAAGATCGACTAAATTTGAGAAGGGAAAAGATATTGCATTAGAGTAAATGGTGTTACGGTCAGACCGATGGTCCTATTGCATGTGAGGACATTGAAGCCAAGAAGGAATGGTATGATCAATTTCAGTTGATCCATTCTGTTTTCCTAGCAGATTGCTCCTTACGATCAATTGGAAACCATGGAACGCTTGGTTGATGTTCCAGAACCGATGAGGGCTGCAGGGATTAGTGCCGTTTGAAGCTGTCACGGCAGATGGTGGTGGTAAGGGCCATTGCATGATGAGCACCAGTCTCACTCAATCTGCCAAGCTTGTGGGGGCTTCACCTGGGAGCTGATTTCGGCAGGATGCCTGAAGAAATGGCTTATGTCGGCATTGTTTTGTCACCAGAGGAACAGTTCCAAATGTTGTGGGATATATGTATATTTATAAAAGATGTACTACTGCCTCACCATTCTTGCATCTTTTTACGGCAGTCTTTGGATGGAGTCTTGAAAGCTAATTCTTGATATCGTTCAACTGAGCCTGCTTATTCTCGTTGGCATTTATGTGCTCAACACATTTTACTTGGAACAAGTCTTTTGTTTTGTTTTTGTTGTTTCACAGGAATGGAAAGAGAGAAAAAATAATGATACTTAAATGATAGTATAAAAAATTTTGGATAAGTATCAAGCAGTCATGATGTGGAAAATTAATTATTGATTCTTCTTCCTTTTATGATGATTCATTATAATCTTACTGGATTTTTGTTTCTTTCGATCACATTCTTAGTTGAACACTTTTTTTCCATACAAAGATAATATTTAAGATGTTTAATTAAAGTGCATTCCATCGAAACCTGCAGTGCTCGATTACGATTAGAACGTACTGCCACGGTGAGCGCCGCGCCGTCTTCCGTCGATCCATTTTGGCCGCCAAGCCGAGTTAGTGCTCCACGAGAAGACAAGAGTGGATAAACATATGGTCTGCTTCAGTTGGTCTTCCGCCAATTACTCCGTATGGATCACATGCGTCGACATGAAGATGGATAACACACCACCTGTGGCCAAACAAATGTTTGGTAATTTTCATTTATTTTCTATTGAAAAAAATTATCTCTCCATCTCGATCCAATAATTGAGCTGTCCATCTTTCCGCCCACTTAATTGGTGCGGACATGCATCCACAAGGCACGAAGGCCAAAATCGAATTCGTGGCTCACTAATGATGAGGGTGTGCATCGTCTGATCCTGGTTTTAGAGTCATTTTCTAGGCAGCTTCGACTTTGCCGGGCGGATCGTGGCGTCAGACAAGGGTGAAGCGGAGGTCGCTTGCACTGCTAGTGGCGTGTATGGTTCGTGGAGGCCTCGGCGGATTGCACCCTGGAAGACGTCAACCGTCTCCAGCGCCCTCTCTCAATACCTGCAGCAGAGCTTCTTCCCCAAGCTCCCACCAAAGCGTACTCGGAAGGATTGATTCTTTTGGTGCAGGTATGCTACTTGGTGTTACTAGAATTTACCTAAAAGATTCGGGTAGAACTTTGATTGCATGGGTAATCGCCATCAGGTTACACAGTTCAGGTGTGGCGGATTTGCAGTCGGCATCAGATTCAACCATGCAATTTTCGATGGCGTCGGAGCTGTGCAGTTCTTTAAAGCAATCGGCGAGATGGCCAGAGGTCTGCCGCAGCCGACCGCGAAGCCGGTATGGTGCAGGGAAGCCATCCCAAGCCCACCCAAGGCCTCTCCGGACGACCATGATCTACCATTCTTCACCCCTCCTCGATTCGTCAAAACGGTGTCCGACGTCTCCTTAGACAGCATTAATCTGATCAAAAACGAGTACGTGAAAGAGACGGGTCGAAAGTGTTCGACCTTCGACGCCGTGGCTGCCGCGCTCTGGCAATCCCGAACACGAGCGATCGGTGTTGAGCTCCATGCCGATGTTAGCGTTGGGTTGGTCGCCGACGTCCGACACTTGATGGGCGACGTGCTGCCCGCCGACGTCCGACACTTGATGGGCAATTGTGTGTACCCTACGGGATTGACGGCTTCCGGGGACATGATCGTGCATGCTTCGCTGGTTGAGGTCGTCGACCTTATCAAAGAAGACAAGAAGTTGCTGCCTGAAAAGATGGCAGACTGGTTCAAGGGGTATCCACGGGAAGAGCCGTCGAAGCCGCGTATGGACACTACGGAGCGCTGTGCTTGACGGACTGGAGTCGTGTGGGGTTCGCCGAAGTGGATTATGGCTGGGGAGATCCAATCCACGTGGTTCCTTTGATCGGGGAGGGACACCCGATCGCGTCGGCCATTTTCCTCGAGCCGCCGGTGCCCAACCAGGGTTTGAGGGTAATGACCAGTTGTGTCATCGAGGAGCATCGAGCAGCCTTCAACGATGAGATGATGAAGTTTCTGTAGTGCTTGCTTTTACGTCTTGTGTGAAATCAATTGTCGTGTGTGTTGTTAAGCTTGACTCCTTTTTTAAGCTTCTGATATAAATCTCTTTCGGCACTCTCATCTAATAAAAAAAATCAGTGCTTGTCTTTAGTAAAATCCAAATCCATCTTTACATCCACGTATCAGCTCAGAGGGCATTGACACCACATCGATATAAATCTCCATTATCAGCCGTAGTAATGCACTCTCCAAATAGGGTATAGGTCGACCTGAACTATACCCATAACCCCCTCCAAATTCATGACAACAAATACCGTCAACCTGATAAATAATATCAAGAGAGGTTAATTGCCTCCCTACTACAAACTCACTCTGCCATGTACAAGTCTCTGGTTCCAGATAAACAACACCCACGGAATCCTATTTAAATTGATGAAATATGGAACAGAAACATTAAGATGCACGCATTTATATACATCTCTGGTTGTATGTACCTAACCATCCTTCAGGATTTGTCAAGCCCATCGAACAGAAGACGAGGATATCAAGTAGGCTTTCATATTTCACAAAGACAACTTGGCAGAGTCTGGTAATCCTCTCGTTCAGACCCTTTTGAGTGCAAACTTGAGTCACCGGTGGGCTTTCTGACACAAGTCCAAATGATCATGCAGTATCCAAATGAAAAATTGGATAATAACATCACATAAAACGAGGGCAAGCAAAGGCAGAGATGAGTAAATAAGTCTGGGAGGTCAATGCAGTGCTGCTTGGGCAACAAGATGTGAATATTCCTCAGAGACAAATGACTTCACCTTCAGCTCAGCATCTTTACCATCTTCACCTGTATACTTCAACCCAATAACTGTTGTCAAGCCTGTCAGGTAATAAAACTTCAGCTTATTAATGATTTTCTCAGATACCACTAGAAAACTAAGTTGCACATAAAACAGTATTATCGTAAGAGGATCAGAAAAACATTAGGCACATGACCTTAATCCCAAGCTTGCAACTACAGAGGTTTGGTATCGTCAAAAAAGCTGATCTACTATTACTTTGATAGGCCTAGGATAAAGTTAGATAAGAGCTGGACCATGGTTATGCTTTTGCAATATGGCAATTTGGAGAATTCCATTTAGTAATGAAGCCTACAGATTAGTTTACCACAAAAGTGGAACAAGATTTAGGGAGGTCTGGCTCCTAAGACCTAAATGCTATATTTGCAATGCCATAGTTTGCATGCAAATACAAGACTCTCTAAAGTGCATGACAGGAAAGGAAGCCTTTCTACCCAGTTGCATATGCTGGAATGACATGACTCAGCTCCATACAGAGTAAAAAAAATTTTCACTGTCTAAAAGAAATGTACTTTGTTCCATGATTGCATAATGTGCTTTGTTCCATAATTGAAAAATTCAATGTGTTTTAGTAATAAATGTGCTTAAACTTTATTCATCACCAGGGGATTACTTCAGAACATCCCCTGATCATAAAGTCATACAATAAATTGAATGCAATAAGTCAATACTTCAAAACAACTCGAGTACTAGTATAGTAGTATTAAATAATGTTCTGTAATAAATCTGCTATTGTACATTGCAAATACTCCCCTCATATTTGGAAGTAGCCTAATTAATATGGTATGCATATGATTATTTGGAAGCGAACTTCAAAACACTGAATTAATTAGACCACTGGAGGTGCTTATGAATGATGCCTCCCGCAATGTAACAAGATCTCGAGAGATGGATAAGCAGCTAAATGAGATAGAGCAGGTCAGCCTTAAGTCATTATTGATCATGTAACAACCAACAGAGACTTGACATAGGCATGACATACTGTCACGGACAAACTTCTAAACAAGGTGTTTGATGTAATGCTTATGTATGTCCGTGTCGTTTTGCATGTTCATGCCTTGTACAAAATGTAAAGGGGCGACCGAAGGCTTAATAGTCCCATTTTAGTTGGGTTGGTGGCCTCTTTAGGCTTGTAAATAAAGGTTGTGTCATGTAGACACGTGCGAGAGCTTTTTGGTCTGTAATGGACCATTTTACCCTTTGTTGTGCCACTGTTCAGAGCTTGTAAAGTCTGTTTGTAATTTGCTTTGTCAATGAAGTGTTTTTCGGACATGTTTGCTTGTGGATCCCGTTTGAGGCGTTCTCTTTAACCCGTTCTCTCTTTTGTTGGTCCTAAGGGACAATGGGAGGCTTCGGGGAGGCTGACCTTTGCGGACGGACGCGCAAGGGTGTCGCACGACTTAGGCAAAACCAGCTAAGTCCGTGTCATATGGTGTCAGAGCGGGACAAGCACTCATAGAAACACTTGACATGCAAACGTGGGGGACCTAGTGGGGCTGCATGGAGGGCAGTCAGCACACGCGCGACCGTTTGAGGGAAAACGGGCATGGAGATGTAGGGAAAAGAGTCGCTCAGAGGAGCGGGCATCTGACATTGGCATTCAGAGGAATGGCCAACCCTTCGCGCAAGCGGCACCACGAGAATAGGCAAGCTTGGAAGAATGCGGAGCGCACAAAGGTTTGGATGGCTGAGTTTGAGCTTCGGCTCAACGTTGACAACTTTACTTGATGGTGCTCAAGGCAAGCGAGGCGCTTGGCAAAAGGACGAGACCATGCAAAGTGGAATGAGTTGCTCAGCGACCGAAAGAGTTGTGCAAAGCTCACAGAGGTGAGGGGAATTGCTAACTCGAAGAATTCGGTACTCATGCATGGGCTTGTATGCGGACGATGGATTGTTCGTGGCCATCCCAAGGCGGTCGAGACTCGGCGCCATGGAGCATTGAAACTTTCTCTTCGGCATGCGAAGGATACGTCCGGAGGAGGCTGAAGTGTGCAACGAGTTCAGCATGTTGCTAGGCCTTGAGGGGTGCAGTGGTGGCTGTATTGACGTGGAGGCGCAATCTAGCAAGTGCGTTTGCAGGAGGCAGAACAATGCACAGTTTGTTCAGCAGATCGGAGTAGTCCAAGGGGATGGTGGTCTCCGAAACGAAGAGAGATGTTGCTCCAATGGGACAGTTATCCAGGAGGGATAAGTCTCGGCTCTCCAGAGGGAGAATCATGTGAGACGGACCTCACATGTTGAGGAGGAGTACCTCAACAAACAACAACTCCACGAAGCTCGATGGACTGAGCAAGCGGCGAGGAGTCGTCGCATGATCTCGCTTGAGAGAATGCATTGGTGGATGCATTGCGAGATCAAGTGGGGGAGCGACCTGAAGCAACTTAAATGAAGGCACACTTAGAGTCGATATGGAGATTGGACTCAAAGGGAGGGCTGACCCGTGGAATGGTGGGTGCGAGGGCCACCATCGACTCAATGCAAAAACGAGGAGCGGAGCAACTTGGGTGTAACCTGGCGAAGTACCCAAGCCGCATGAAGGGAGCCAGCAGAGAAGTTGGAACATGGAGCAAAAGCACAGTGCTTTCCTTAGACAGAGGTCAAAGACATGAACTCTTGCAGAGGCAAGAGTAGGATCATGTTGTTCCATGGGTCCTTCGTTCTGACGGAGCGGACTCATCTTGCATGGTGCCAAAGACGAAGGGAGCTTCTGGGCACATGCACCTTATCTCGGAGGAGCATTTGATGGAGGAACTAAGGTGACTCAATTTGCGGAGGCGAAGTTGGGTTCAGAAGGCCTTAGCACGGGGCAAGTGGACGCAGAGGCAGGTACTCTTGAAGAATATGCCACAGTGTTGCCATTCGAGTTGCTATGAAGGAAGCGGTGTGCAGCGGAGATTGTGCTGGTAGGGGCAGAGGCCCAGGATCCAGACAATGGTGCACAAATTACAGTGAAGTCGGTGGACTTCGGGAGCTATTAGGCGACGGACTCTCCTAGAGCGGTGCTTCATCTAGGTGTGACCCAAGAGTGGGTGGATAAAGGTCGATTGCCAAAGGAGCGAACAAAATCGAAGGTGGAGGAGACCCTGCGATGTATTGGCAGAGGCCACACATGGAGGGTTCACAATTCGAGTTTATTCCACAAGGATCAGAATGCAATGGAGATGTCACCAGGAGGTGACATGGTGCAGCGGATCGTGGTGGAACAGTTTATGGCAATGCGACACACACGACATAGTCCCGGGAGGGACTAGATCATATGGAGGTATGATCGGGAGCTACTGGAAGCTCCACTTCGGTGAACAACACGACGGCAAGAAGGGCTATGGATTCAAGGACTGAAGGTCATGGTACCGCAGAGGCGGGTCTTCCGGGCGTGCATCGAATTTTGCATCGGATGGAAACCTTGGTCATCAGCATATGGGGGCTGTGTTCCACTAAGGGAAAAGTTCGAATGCAAGTACCAGTGAGTTCCATGGGAGGGACTTGATCATGCAGAGGTATGATCGAAGCAGCTGGAGAGTTGGACTGCTCCAGAGTTCATATTCGCTTAAGGGAGCCCGGCAAGTCAGAGGACAAGGCCCAGTAAGCGAACGTTGCTACCAAGGAAGCTAAGGAGAACAGAATCGGTGCAAACTCTACAACGTGATGGCAGAGGCCATGCATGGGAGTTGCAGTCTGTCTTTCCATCGACCAAACAGACTGCTTGGAGAACACAGAGGTGTTGAAGCGGGAGGTCGAAAGGGGCAAGGAAGCGACGACGAGTCCAGAGGGACTTAGCTACCCAAAATCAAGCATCAGTTAGAATGGAGGTGGACTCAGAGGAGTGCCACGGAGACATATCTACTGATCGTGAAGAAAAGGGATTCAGAGGCGAGGCGACGGATAGTAGCGCCATGGGCATGGCAGCGCCATGGTACCGCAGAGGCGGGACTTCCGTGAAAGTCATTGATCCCTTGCTCTCACGGAGGGAGAGCGCTTGGTCGTGAAAGGGGCCGAGGAGGTGGAGCATGCAGAGGCAATCTCCAAGTACCGAGACAAGGCTGAAGGGCAGAGGCCAAGAAACTTCGTAAGACCGGTGTCAACAAGTTTCTCATCAAGATAGCCGTAAGTGAAGGACTTCGGGTCATGCAAGAGTGCACGACCAAGGAACGAAGCAGGCAGTACGTGGTGCTGTACCTTTGCTACTCAGTGGAGTAGGCGGCAGGGTTGATGTAGAAGACGGTACAATCCCAGAGGCGACCTCATCTATCAGAGAATTACTCCAAGTTGGGGTGAAAACTTCCTGCATTCCAGAAGTTCAATGGCATTGAGAAGGTGAATCACAGTAGCTAACTCAACGCAAGGAGTGCAAACACTTCAAGTGCTTCAGAAGTGTGAGCAAAGAGCAGGCGAAGGCCAGTAACCAGCTCGATGCATGAAGTACAACCTCGAGGAGGCGGGCGAAGTCAAGTAACCTTTGCCTTCTCAACTCTTAAGAGAATGGGCGAAACCGAGTACCCCAGTTCTCTTATCTATCCAGCAGAGGAGCTCTGCACAAGTTCAAAGACCCTTCGAAGATAATGGAAGACAATAGTTGTCAAATCCTCACCAACGGTGATCAGTGCTACTGAGAGTAGATTGTCCGCTTCATTTCCCAACGAAATGCCAATCGAAAGCGGAAGTGATGCGAACCTACTTGGATGTGACAACTAAATGAAAGAAGAGTCAATGAGCAGATTTTGTGGAGGAAGGACCCAAAACTTCAGAAGTTTGCGAGGCGATGCTCGTTAAAGCTCCAACAAGCATCCACCCAGTTCAAGCAGCATGTGGAAATTTTGAGAAACTGGCGCAGTAAGAATGGTCTTTTCCTTCATTTGGTGGATCCGCAGGAATCAACGAGGATCAACACAACTCAGCCAACCCCACACCAGAGTCAGAGTCATTGGCGAGTTGAAGCAGCATGGCGGATCAAAGGTTCGACTACTCAAAAACAGCAGCGGAGAGCAGCTGGGAGCCAGGAGGCGCATTGCAGCTGGAGCAGAAGATTGAAGACTCAGCAAAGGCGAAGAGTTGCAGTGTTCACAAAGGCTTCGACGAGGATGTCGAAGGGATAAGTGGGGGAGAATGTCACGGACAAACTTCTAAACAAGGTGTTTGATGTAATGCTTATGTATGTCCGTGTCGTTTGGCATGTTCATGCCTTGTACAAAATGTAAAGGGGCGGCCGAAGGCTTAATAGTCCCATTTTAGTTGGGTTGGTGGCCTCTTTAGGCTTGTAAATAAAGGTTGTGTCATGTAGACACGTGCGAGAGCTTTTCGGTATGTAATGGACCATTTTACCCTTTGTTGTGCCACTGTTCAGAGCTTGTAAAGTCTGTTTGTAATTTGCTTTGTCTATGAAGTGTTTTTCGGACATGTTTGCTTGTGGATCCCGTTTGAGGCGTTCTCTTTAACCCGTTCTCTCTTTTGTTAGTCCTAAGGGACAATGGGAGGCTTCGGGGAGGCTGACCTTTGCGGACGGACGCGCAAGGGTGCCGCACGACTTAGGCAAAACCAGCTAAGTCCGTGTCAATACGTTAAAAGGAATTTCTTGAATACAACACACCCAGATGACAGCATACATTTTGAATAAATAGCTTGATTCCAATTGAAATTACGTAGAATGCACTCACTAACAATTCTGCCCATAAATTAAAATCTCAATCTGGTACCGATGGCCAAAGCAGTATGATATTAGCAAAGAGAATAATACCAATGGTTGAGTAGCATGCTACCAATACGAGACGGTGTACCAACACTTGGTACAGGTTGGTACTGCACAGACAAAGAGAAGAGGAGAGGAGCAGATGAGGAGACGGGGGAGGATTAGATAGAGGAGGAGGCGCAGATGGAGAAAGATAAGAGAAAAGGAGTGGAGCAAGAGGAAGAAGAGGCAAAGATGGAGGAGGTGCAGGAGGAAACATATCCATAAGAGGCTATGACCCAGACAAAGTGACCGCAATGATGTGGCAAAGAGGAGGTGCCACACACCAGGAAAGAGGCAGTAAGGCGAGAGAGGGGAGGAAGCAAACGTGGAGTAGGAGGTGTAGCATGAGTAGGAGGAAGAAGATGTGGCAGAGCAAGAGGAGGAAGATCTGGCAAAGGAGGAGAAGGCAAAGACAGAGGAGATGTAGAAGCAGGTGTACTAGTAGGAGACTGACTCAGACAAGGAGGAAGTAATGGCAATGATGCAGCAGATAGAAGGAAGCAGAAGTAGCCAAACAATGGGGTAGAGGCAGAGAAGGGGAGAGAGACATACAGAAAGAGAGAAAGAGAAGAAAAAGAAAAGACAATTGAGAACCCACCATGCAGTAACTTTACCACACTGGGCTTGTCAATGTAAGTAGACCAACACCAAACTATACTGGATGATCATCAGCCTACCAGTTGGTTGCTGAATCAGTAAATACCAACATGTACCCACCGTTGTGGGTGATATTCCAAGTTTTTGCCTTTGTAAAATCAGTGCAAAGAACTTTTCTAAAGTGTTGTCAAAATTTTCTCTGAAGATGTAAAGAAAGGCAACAAAGCCAAACTTTTTGCCCTTTTTGTACATACTCTTTCATTACAATAAGTCAATAATTTTGTAGGTTTTCTAAAGCAAAAACATGTCAAAAATTTCAATGTAAATAATACCTTTTAACAATATAAGATAACACAATGAATGAATAACCATAAAATAATACTCACTATCATGTATGCGCCCATATAAAAATCTCTCACCACGCCAATATTGTAAGGGTCTCGACTTAATTCTTGTGCTTTGCCTTACACCGGATTTCCACATCATACCAGCATCTGAAGTTGTAAATGAGTGAGTTTCCAAATATTCTCAATGGAAAACATTCCTATGGTTTACACCTTTAAGGCATTGGTAAATCAGACCTGCAAGACTTTGTCTTCTTGAAACAAGTTTTCGCTTGTTTTTTCTACTTGGCAATGCTTTTTGTTTCTTTCCATTATTTTGGGATGTTGCAGAAGTCGCATTATGTCCTCGTGTCTAAAACGGTATAAGAATATTAGATGCATAACAAGACTATACCCCACCAACGAAAAGTTTCAAACATCCATAATGGTCCTGATTAAAAGATGAGAAACACAAACTACAATAAAACAAGGATTTTCAATCTTATATTAACAATGGAATATAACATGTCAATCTGTTATCACTAGAAAATACAGTAGGTGATCATATATCTCTATGACATCCTTCATGTAACCAGCATATCATTCATCGAAATGTTTAGAATGATAAGGTGTCTGTATAAATCATTCTCTTTTATCAAGTTAATGTGGTACATATTATAGTTACTGATGACATGAGTAAAAACTCATGCATTGGAAGCTCCTGATATGCCTGAAAATAGTCCACAGACTACATGTGATAGTGAGCATGGCTTAATATGTGGACTTTGCAAATAAGTGGTTATTGGAAAAGATAGAGCAAGTTTATAACTCCATGTACCTACCACCACTCATAATCTACTCCTAGCCATAGGGGTTTAGCCCGATGATAACCTTAAATGATATGATACAATGGGTGTCCACTAGTATTTATGTATCATTTATTATTTTTCGGTTGGTATCAGGTGTATGGGTTGGTATATTGTCCAATACACCAAACCAGTATCAAACCGAGATTTAAAACCTTGATGGTGCATAAAATGATCTCCAACCATTTGTGGTTTTAGGATAAATTACATGGAACATGCATTAAATTATGTTTTGATCTTCAAACCAATTTAGCTCATTCTTTGGACATGTAAATTTTTTTTATCAAGTCATGTTAATAGCTTTTGTCAATAATTAATGATAAAAAGAAGATAAATAATAGACACATGTCAGCTCATCACAATCATTTAATACTATCATAGTGGTATTGTCATGCAGACTAGAAACTTAGTAGGAATCGAAGTTAAACCCAGGCCTTTATATTCACATCATAATCAGACCACTCCTGAGTGAAAATGTGTGGCAAATCACATTCCTAGCCTGAAAAGATGTGGAAGAAGAGGATAAGAAGAATCACAATTCTTGACAATCCTAATTGAATTTCCTAGCATACACAGATGAGGAGGAAGAGGATGAGAAGAATATGAGTAAATAAAACTTTTTGGTTGATTTTGAGACTAGGAAGTTTTTCAAACATCATTGATTTTGAGGCGAAAGAACCAAGCCCTTCAATCCTTCAAATTAGGTTCAAGCTCAAGCTCAAGCTCAACTCTCTCTCTCTCTCTCTCTCTCTCTCTCTCTCTCTCTCTCTCTCTCTCTCTATATATATATATATATATATATATATATATATATATATATATATATATATAACTTAACAAGAACTTTGTCGCTAAGAAGACATCTTGGTGGTTAAAGCCCTCTATGCACAATTAAGAAGCAGGTTTGATTCCCATTGTAAGCATGTTATGTAATATTTGAACGAAAGGAGTAGGAAAAAAAAACATAACAAGATTTGTGGCAAGTTCCTTTCTTACCAAAATATGCCTTACAAAGAAACCCAAATGATTGCTGACATGAAATGGTATTTGGCTATAAAATCTTGCAACTTCCCATTACACAAGACTATATTCAAGTGTCAAAGAAAGTTAATTTTCACTTAAAAACCATAAAGCATTCTTATTTTTTCCTTTCTTTTCTATTTTGAAAGTTCTGGAGATGTCGTCACTCCAATCTAATTGTTTCATCATTGATGAGAGTAATCTAAAGAAAACATTCTAAGACTTGTGGTATTACATAAAAGTGGCAAACGTGTCGCATAGGTGCATATACGTACAGAAAAGTAAGAGACCAAAGTTCCTTGCATTCTCCCAAAATACTATGACGTTGTTTGGCATACACCTTTATTCCAATTAGTTTTTTTTATTACTTACAGCAAAAAAATGGACAATAATTGCCTTGATTAATTATGGCCTAATATAGTGTAAATTGGGTTCATTGATTGCACTAGTAATTAACAAGTTATCATTGAGAAACATAGGGATCCAACTAGTTCTGAAGATCTCAATGAACCATATAGTGATATAAAAGAAATAAACCTCTAATGCAAAAAAAAAAGGTAATACAAGAAATAGATACAAAAGGCAAACCTCAGTGTCCGCTCCTGTTATTATGTGTTCATCTTTAGATTGCTCACTCGGAGGAAGAACTGTTGTCCAGGGAATTGAATTTTCTGACAAATATTATATGATGCAACTAAGACTTAAAAGTAATATAAAAACTACTACCACAGTAAATTGCATTTGTGCTTGCAACAGTGAAATAATGGAGAAATTATAGACAAGCTACACATTGTACTATTGCATATATCACAATCACAAAAAATCCAAAGCAAGATAACTGGACATATAACGAACAGCCATAAACCACCACAACAAAAAACGAAACCAAAGTTAAATTCCCTTAGCTGCATATGTAAGAGGGAAAAAAAGAAGGATAGAACCTAAAAAGGCAATTTTACAGTGTAGGCAGGCATTGACATGATAAAAGGAAGGTAATGACTTAGAAATAAAAATAAAAAAGACACTGGAACAGGACAAATTAATGTTTCTTCTTTAAACAAACCACAGTAGATACGAACAGAAGAAGATGGTTTAACTTGCATTATCTGGATAAAATCCTTAAGAATATGTCAAATTTGAAAACCATCTCAGCAAGCATACATACCTCTGGATGCCTCTGGACCAACGACCAGAACATCTGGTGCTCTAACTTTTACCTAGAGTTTGCATAAACTAGCTATATTTCAGCACCCTTATAAAATTCTCAGAGTAACCTTTACATCTACAAGCACTTGCCTGATTTTGCATATTGTCATCAGCACCACCTTCATTTACATTAGTAATACTTTGAGAAATCACATGGTCTTCAGCTGTAACCAATCCTTTTCTGTTCTTGTGATTGGTGCAACTAGGAGCTGGATCCTCAGCTTCATGATCAGGATGTTCACATGATGGATCAAGTTGGATATGATTGTCCTGCAAGGTACATATGCCAGTCTTAGAATATGATACAGTAGTACTATGAATATGGCCCAGAAACAGAATTGCTAATTCCTCTGCCATTTGCTTGTTTAACCCACCGGAAACACTCCAGTCATTCTATGGTATCTATGTTCTATGGTACTCTCAGGTGAGCAACACACATGTTCTGTTACCTTTTTGTCTATTTCAATCTTATCATTGATGGTTTTATCTGCTTCAATAACTGGAATCACCAATTTAGCAACCAAACTTGATTTTTTGTCATATGTCTTTGCTGAAACAGAAGCATGTCTAGCAAGCAAACCATTCTGATCAGTATTATTGAAATCATCAGGAGGTGGAAGAGTCTTTTTCTTTTGGCAGCTAGTTGGACAAGGAACTTGAGAATATGGTGAATCCTCACTTGGAGAGATCATGTATGGATCTTTCAGGGGATCATTAAGTGAAATACGCCGTTGCAATTCTGCAATCACTGCAAGCGGACCTGTTGCTAGGTTTGGTGAAGTTTGTGTAAGTTGGTGTACTTCCAATTTCGTTAGCATAACTCTATTGTCCATAGTCCTAAAGTCATTTCTTTGGACAGTATACCATTCAGGGACATGCGTTTTTCCCACCTCCATTGACTTAATCTGCAAGTTCTCCGTCAGCAGTGCTGTCCCTTCACCTTCATCCAAAGCTTCAAATGAAGACAACAACTTCTCTAGAATATTGTTTACATCGTTCTCCTCATCAGCTACAGAATCTGTTAATATTATAGAAAAACCAATTCAGAGTCTCATCCAGTGAAGGATAATTAACTAACATATGATTATTTGATAGAATTACTAAACCTTCTTGTTCAATGCCAACAAATAGTCCATTATTTGTTTCTGTCAAATATAAATTGTAAGGTTGATCAAATGAATCAGGATGCAGATTTTCATTTGACTTAGTTCTGGTTGAAACCTTGTAAGAAATAGCATTCCTTCCGTCACTGTCTTCTTTTGATGCATTAAAAGCTTTGATAGTATCAATAGCAGAAACGTGAGGTTTATAGCTAACTGTCTTCCTGTTGCAACAAAAGAAAACAAATATCAGCGCAAAAGATCAATAACAAGATAATTTCATCTTTAAAAAGGTGAAGCACTTAACAAACATAAAGGATATAATGTTTTTCATTGTAACTAATTTATGAAATATCCAGTAACCCTTGACCAGGATGAGCAACTACATCAGATCATAAGATAGCACAGTTTGGGTCTCAGCTGGCAACTATGGTATAAACACCCATAGCATTGGGGGATTCATGCCTATTACCTATTACAAGTCTATTCTAAATTGTCTAGGTAGCTAATACAAAAATACATACCGCGCCATCTATAAAGCTTTTCATGTGGGTTTGCAGAGTTAATAATTTTGTAAATGGAGTCACTCAATTTTTAATGATTGTAAAAATTGTCAACAAAATGTACAATTATCTTAAAGTTCTATAAGAAACATCAAGTGTTTCACATCTAACATTCATCCATTTATTATATGCACGATGAAGTTGGGTTTATCTCACTCCAATTTTAAGAACACAGGTTGGAATACAACTTGAAGGGGAGGAAACAAAAAGAAAAGCAACATGCATTATATTAAAATGACCTTTGCAATTGCAACTCCAATATGACATCGGAAAACAGTATGAAACATTATAGTGAATTATGAACAATGATTGATCTCCAATATCAGTGCACCATTCAAACTCGGAACTTTATCCTGGTGAGTGCAATGCCAATGTCATTTTGCAAGTCTTGTTCTATTTTACTCTCCTAATCAATTAGGCAGCAGACAACACATTAAGAAGTATGGAGATGAAGAAAAATAAGGGATCTGAAACCTAGTTGCTCACGTATAGAGAGTGTCATCAACAAGTCAAGCAGGATTTAATATGGAACTCAAGTATTAACAAATATTAGCATCATTAAAGGTTCCTGTACATAACAACTAAGTTTAAACAATGCATTTGTAGACAACAAGCAAAAGCATACTGAACCAACTACACATCAAAGTCAGTCATACCCCAGAATTCCAGGACGACGTCTATGCCCGGTGGCTCGCTGATTCTTTGCAGCTTCAGTAGCAACCTCACCCCTTAGTTTCTTTAGCTCTTTGTCCGCATCTAGACCCATAAAAAGAAATGGGGTGGGGGATGAACAACCAGGAGGTAGTAGTTAGAAGACAGATTAACTTTAAAAGTAGGCAAAGGATTACTCTCAAGCTGCTCAAAGGCAAAATAGTACTCCTCCGGATCATCTATATGATCTAGTTGAGAATTCAAATCAAAATCTGGGACAGGGTTGCTGTAAAAGGACAATAATTTCATAGCTCCTTTTAGTAGTCTCATCAGATAATGAAAAATTAAAGCATTTGACATGATACACCGGGTGAGGAGGCAAGAGGTTGAACGAGACAGTTACAAGGGCAAAACTTATGGCTTGTAAAAACTGCTGCTTTACCCAGAGAGAGGTTTCAAACGAAACATAGCCCGTTTCCGGCCCAGCGCTGGTCTTCTTCCAAGAGGCTGATATGTGGCATCTGCAGGAATAGTCTTGTCCCCATCCTGAATCGAACAACTCTTGTTAATAGCCTGTGCCTGCTCCATGACCTCCTTGGAGCAATTCAGAACCTGGTCGTCAACAAAAAATTACCAATCAGAACCTTAGGATGACCAAAACCTAAATCGATAGCCTACCAAACTTGAGAATACTCCAAATATAAAAAGTTAGGGTCGATCCTCGGACTCGCATTGAAACACCAAAACCCTGATAGAAAGATACTAAAACCTCAAACCTGCGTACAATAACCCATAAGATTGGAGAGGGAGACCGAACGTCACCATGGAGTCAGGAACAGCTTCGATCAACTCCATGAAGGGGTTCTACATGAAGCGCGACTCCTGATGTCTGAGTGAGGAGAGAACCAAGGGAAGACGTCCGTAAAGAGCTCCTCGAACTCGCGCCCCCGATGGCCAACCGCCACGAATCACGGCGGTTTCGTGGAGTTGAGAAGCCCTCGGTAGCTAAACCGACGAAGAAGAGATGTAGACGACTGGAGAAATGGCCATCGGAATTCGGGAGAGCCGAAGTGAATATTTCCTTCGAACTTCGTAGCATAAGATCGGTTAAATAAGTTGTCGAGTCATATAAATGGAACGGGCTAATTTAATATTAGCTCGGGTACGTGTTTGTAGTCCTGATTTTTAATTTAAAAATTATATTAAAATTTTTATAATTATAAAAATAAACCTTCTAATTTTATTCATCATAATATCGATTGATTTTATTAATAAAAATATAATTTTAATAAGTAAAAATATAATTTTAAT
The DNA here is from genome assembly GCF_036884655.1 of Musa acuminata AAA Group. Taxonomy (NCBI): domain Eukaryota; kingdom Viridiplantae; phylum Streptophyta; class Magnoliopsida; order Zingiberales; family Musaceae; genus Musa; species Musa acuminata. The sequence goes on along the minus strand of NC_088346.1, from coordinate 2,145,346 downwards.
ATCTTAATTATGTATATGTAAAACGACGAAATAACTACTTAGCATTGGTGTTGACAGATATATAGCATTGATATCTATGTCATCATTTTTCTTATTTCTCATATTTATCTCCGTTCCAATCCACATAAAGGCCCCAACAACGTTATTATCCATCATCATAGAAAACATAATTGAGAAGTTGAAATTATAATTGTACTTATTATTTTTATACTTTTATTAGTAAAACCGATGATGTTAACATAAATGAAGCTAGATACTTTATTTTTATAATTATATAATTTTTAATATAATTTTTTTAAATATATGAACCAATATGTTAAATAGATATAACTGATAATATATAATTAACCCAAGTTTTGATCTACAAATATGGTAACACGAAATCATTTGCTATTACTTAATTGATCGAGGAGTCTGTTGATCCACTAAACACTATGGCTGTCGCATGCAAAGTTTGTTAGGATCAGGGTCGGCACTAAGAGGGGGTGAATTAATATAGCGGATAAAAACGTCGGTTTCAAAAAATCTTTTATACGATAAAACCCGAACTCGAAAATGCTTAAGTTGAAACACGTGTTCGTAAATGTATTGAAGGCAGTAAGTTATTAAAGAGGTTTGCAGTAAGATAATAACAAGAATAAAATGCAAACCAGAGAATACAATAGTTTTAGAGTGGTTCGGTCAACGTGACCTACATCCACTTTCGGCTTCCTCCGACGACGACGTCACCGACGTCCACTAGAGGCCTTCCTTCAATAGGCGAATGCCAATCACCTTTTATACCCCTCTTCTTCTTTTCACGGGTTTAGGAGATAACTCTTACAAGCACTCACTCTCCTCTCTAAACAGAATTCTAACACTTAGACTAGAGGAGGATTCTCACAAGAGATTTATATAACGATTCTTTACTTTTAAACTCTCTATGCTTGTGTATTTTAATCAGGGATGAGAGGGGTATTTATAAGCTTCAAGTTGATTCAAATTTGGAGCCTAAAACTTTCTCATCCTTGGTTCCCTAGGCATGGGCAGTACCACCACCCAGTATCAGTCTAACACTAACACTGTCTTGGGCGGTACCACCGCCTAGGTCTGGCGGTACCACCGCCTGGGGGCAATGCTGGGCGGTACCACAACCTGGCACCCTGCCAGGGGTGGTACAATCGCCCAGACTGACGGTACCACCGCTTGACACTGTCTTCGAAGACTATGCCACGATGGTGAGACTTCTTGGGGCACTATTTGGGCCTCTTATTATGCCCAACACAGTCCTTACATGGGCCTAGCTAGCCCCTAATTGAGTTGGCCCAAATCCAAACCCAATTACGTGATAACTACGAAATCCAAGACATGATCTGAGCTAAACAAGTCTGTAAGTCTATTCTTCTAGCAATCTTCCGACGATCTCTCGGCAATGTTCCGGCAGACTCCCGGCAAGCTCTTGGACTTCACGATGATCTTCTTGGTGAGTTCCGACGAGCTTCTCTAGCAAGCTCCGAGACTTCTCGATTGGTTCCGATAGAACTTCTGACGAACGTCTGGACTTCCGACGAACTCTCGAACTCCCAACGAAGTCGCGTCCATGACTCCGGGACTTCATTTTGTTTCATGTTTTGCTATCATAGTTAATCATACACATGTAAAACACACTTCGATCTAGACAATTAATACTAAGCATTAATCATGTTGTCCGGCATGTCATTGATCCCTCGACGCTTCGTCCGAATCTTCGACGCATCGTCCTCTCTTGCAGTCTATTGCCCAATCGGCCAGTTGACTCCGCAACTCCGATATCCTCGGCGTAATAATCGCTCTTTTTGGCCCGATGCCCGAATCCATGGCCCGAAGCCTTCTGTCGATATGTCGATTGATCCTCTGGCCCGACGTCCAATCTTCTGACATGTTTCTTCAGCCCAACACGATTCTTCTTGCTTTAATTGTCTCATCCTGATCGAAGCATCCAACGTCACTCAAAACGCAGATTAAAACATAAATAATTATCAATTTTAAAAGTTTACTGAATATTATGTGATATATTTATCATTCTAATTTTATTATGTTTATTCAAAAATAAATATATTTTTATTATTTAAATTAATAAGCAAATGAATTAAATGAATGTAATCTTATAAAAAAAATTAATATGGTCCATATATATAATAAATAAATAAATATAATCATAAAATGAAATATAATATAATTTATTTAATATGTAAATAATATTTATTTCTTACTTAAATCACGTTATTACATTAAGATATATTGCTCACTAAGTTGACAAGTATTTAATCACGTAATTTTGCCATGTTATAACATACATTGCTATTTACCTTATTATAATCATCAATTACAATGTCAATAAATTAAGTGGAAAGCATTTGTAATGCAACATTCAAGTTAAATATATTTTTTAAAAAAAATTAATTTCTATTTTTAATATATATTGAACCCTTAATGTATATTTTAAATATGTTTCTGACTATCATGTTAAAATAGTACAAATAGCACATCCACGATGGAGCACGCCATTAATTTTTCATCAAAACAATTATCAGGTTTATATATATATATATATATATATATATATATATATATATATATAATATACATTAGATGTTTTTATATAGATTTAAATATGATGTCAATAAAATGAGATAATACTATACAAAACAAACCAAATGTCCATATCTAAAATGCGAAACATGAAATACTTTTAGCACGATGACACACCCAAATTTATACTTCTTTGCATGGCCACGTTTGTTTCCAACTATAATTAAATCAAAATTGTAAATCGGGCCAAGGAGGAAACAGTTCCAATCCCAATTGGGTAAAACCAAAATTAGAATCGGACTCAATAATTTTGATTTTGATTCTTCTTCAAACTGATCAAATTATATTAAAAAAAAACAAGAATCAAATTGATCGTTGATCGGGCAGCGCTGACCGTTAGATCGAAGGAGTGGCAAATGACTAAATTACCCGATCAATAGATAAATTTACTCTTTTCAACAACTAGGAGGAGGGTATTTGAAAATAAAAACTCAATTTTTTTTATTCTTTCTCTCACCCATTCATCAACCAATCATAATATTTTTTAAACTCCCTATTTTTAATATTATTTACAATATCATTCTCTTCCAATAGGACATATTCTGGTAACACCCCGTGCCAATAGTTAGCAGCCACATCAACGCTAACATAGCCTTAGGGTTGATATAGTGCACTACGTTGACGCAACATCTCGGGCTCTAATGGGACGATCGCTTATTCCCGTGTTATCCGAGGTCGTACAAGTTAGCATCGCATAGTACAAAAGTCACTTCGAAAAGTTCAAAACGATATCGCGTGGCGCCAATCCATGTAGGTCGATCAATACCTACACGAAATGTATGAGCCGACCACCTGAGGAGTCGATGGCTATTAACATACAATGTATAACTGACATTCGTTCACAGGTATAAAAATCAATCTCTTGGCCAGCCCGAACACCACTTAACGTTGACTTGAGCTTCGGAGGGATTGACTTAAAAAATCTCCCTCTTGACCTTCACTTGTGTGCAGGAACTCGATGGCGAAGCAAGCAATAACCAGACATGGAATGAAGAAAAACCCCTTACTCTACCTTGGATCGATAAAGCCTAGACCCGAGCCACTTCAATTTGAGCATCAATATGGGCGAATATACAAACTCGGGATTGAACCAAATCGTACTAATCTAATACCCAACACCTATCATAAGCTCTTTTTCAAATTTGATAAGTGAAAACTCCACGTGCCCAATGCCCGAGGATAATTTTTCAAATCATAATATGTCTTTATTGAGCATACGCAATAAAACCAATACTTTCAAATTTCCTTTCAATAATATATAAAATACTGATGGAAAGTAAAAAAAATGACAATTAACTTATATGATCATTATAGTACAAATTATAATAAATAACGAATTACCTTGAATCTTCTGAATTTATAGGTCCCAATAATGATCAGAGTTATATAATTCCTAAAGGAAGAAAATTATTATTACAAATAAAAATATCGATGAGATCGTTATTTGATATTTATCTAATGATTTTGTGTGCATGTGTTTGGGTGCAACACTACAAGTATATGATTTCTATTTTTTCAATAGCTATACATCATGCAATAATCTTTTTAATTTTAGCCATTATTACAAGATAAATATTAACAACGAGTTATTTATTTAATTCATAACAAGATAAATGTTGAGCTTCATATATACTATACCATAGCTGACTATACCAGAGATGATCCATGAAAATTATGAAGATTCATTTAATTTATCAATCAAATGAAGACATCCGACACTACGAGCGATCGATGATTGATTTTTTGATATATTTATTTTTGTATCATTAGATGTATATATATATATATATATATATATATATATATATATATATCAAATAATATATATGAAGCTCATGAACTTGAACATGAGACTTATCACTTGCCGAGCCGAAATCAACCCCGCAAGTTCGATTAGCTCGATCTCTCCACACCAAGGGGCTCCAACAGCCGTCCGACCCACCCTGCCCCAAGACCCCGCGTCGCGAGCCGCTCAACGGTGAGATCACGAGAGCACGACCCTCAAAGCGAACGAGCGGTCCGGAACCCATCATCATTTAATGGAGGGCCCTGGTTCCTTCTATTTTCCGTCGGTCAGCAGCTACTAGTGAAGGAAGCGAGGGGTAGGGTTGCAGCAGCCTCGCATACCACCACACTCGGCACCTTCCTCCTCTTCTTCCCTCCCCCTAGGGTTTCCTCAGATCTTCCCGAGAATGGGGTCTTCTCTCCCGCCCAGGGAAGCTAATCTTTTCAAGGTCATCGTGGTAAGTGCCCTCTCTCGCTATCCCGCTCGATCGCCGGCAGTTCCGGTTCATCCGGTGTTTGTGTTCTTTTTCCTCATCCGACCCGTTTCTTGTATTGGATTTTTCGGAGCCGGTGCTTGTGGTGATTTCGATGATGGTCTGGTCATGTCGTTGCTGAAATCGGCGGTTCTTTACGTTTTCTTGTTCTGCACCACTCCGTCACGCATATTTTCGGAACCAGGAATTGACGGGATTAGGTTTTAGCTGATCGCTTCGAGATGGATGGGATGACGTTACATCACTCCGCGAAGTCATTGATGTTACATAATTTGATGGAATTCTCTATTGCCTGACAAAATTTGTACCTATGTTTGGATGTTTGCTTCTCCATTTTCGTGTTTAGGACTACCTTCAGCTGATTATTTCAGAATTAGGTAGGTTTTGGAGCGAAGGGTTCTTTGCTTTTGGCTCTGAATTTTTCATGACCCAAAAGCAAACGTAGTACAAGATTATCATCTTAGTACCAGTGGCAGCTTTATGTCACCAGATCTTTCAACGTTTGTCTGAATAATTATTGTGCACCTTTTGTACAAATAATTTGTATGAGTTAAGTGAAATAAAAAAGGCTTTCCGTTTCAAACTAGCAACTTGTCAACTAGTACTGCTGTTGAATGCGTGCAAAATTCAGTCAGCTCGACTTTGTTAACATTTTTGTTTCAGACATACATTTGCTGGTTTTTGCAATCCATGGGCTGCTATCTTCTAGCTAATCCTATTTGGTCGTCTACATTAGAATCAAAGATTCATGATTTCATATAAAATTTATTTTTTAAAAAATATATAAGTCAAGACATGTTTGTTGTTGACGTGCTTTCAAGTGTATTATGCTATATTTGTTAAACCAAGTGGGACCAAGGTCTGGAACTATTTCTTGAATGAACTTCAGAATCCCCATCATCATTCAGTTGGGGTATCCTTGTCAGTTATTCTGCATACAAGCATGGATGTATTAGACAACTCCGTACAAGTATAACCCGAATTGGCAAGAAGCGAAATAGCATATGATGCAGGAGATCCTTTTTTGAAAAAGACATATGTAGTTGGCACTGACTACAATTTGAAACCTTTTGGTATATGTGAGAGTGACTGTGACAGACCAATATGTACTTGATAAAGAGTTCCAAGATTTAGCACTTATATAGGCTACACTGGTTATAATTGTACATAGTGATGCAGCATTATTACCCATTAGGATGTATCATTTCAGAGATTAGTTCCCAACAACAAGTTTGCCATTCTTCAAATTTAAGAAGGTAATACCACATGTAGCAGGGCAATATAATGAAAGCTAACAGATCCAGTGTCTGGTCTTTGTTGAAATTAGTTACTTGCCTTCTAGGCATCAGCAACACTAGTCCTTTTGGCAGACGTAACAAATTTATGTGCCAGAGCTTTTTCTGTACTAGCATGAAGTTTTTAGAATGTTGCACTGACTGACCCATTATATTCTTCATTCATTTGTCACCTATGAAATCCTAATCAGCTACTTGGGTATTGCAAATTTCAAGTCTAATGTCTTTTTATAAATAGTGTAATAGGTATTTTTTTTAGAAAGTGTTGGAAGAATTTGTTTGAGTTATTGCATGTTTTCATCTATTATCTGCATAAATAATTAAATAAATTATTTGTTATTTGAACAATCACTGGAAGAATTTGTCTTATTAAAAAAAGTTCTAGAAGGCATTAGCTTGACATTTTTCAACTTTGCCTCCTTTGTATGGTTTCTCAACATCAAGCTAAAGCAAACATTTTCTTTTTTCTTCAGAAATCATATGAGACCAAACAGTATAAAAAGGGACTAAAGTCTGCAGATTCTATCTTGAAGAAGTTTCCTGAACATGGAGGTAGGTTTGTGAGAGGTCTCAGTGCCTTGCCTCTTTTCTGTATTCTCACTAACTTGTTTTAGTATGATTGTTGGCTGATGTCATGTTTCTACTGCCGATAGAAACCTTGTCCATGAAGGGATTAACATTGAATTGCATGGACCGGAAATCAGAAGCATATGATCTTGTTCGTCGTGGTCTTAAGGTTAGCCAGTAATTTGCACAAAAAGAAAAAAAAAGTTGCTTTGTACTTTATATAAACTTTGTGTTGTGCTGATTTCTACCTTTTGCAGAATGACCTTAAAAGTCATGTGTGCTGGCATGTTTATGGTCTACTCTATCGGTCAGACAGAGAATATAGAGAAGCAATTAAGTGCTACAGAAATGCTTTGAAGATTGATCCTGATAATATTGAAATTTTGCGTGATTTATCATTGTTGCAGGTTGGTATGGAAGTGCCAACTCTCTGTTGAAATTACTTTTAGATTTTTTTTGAAAATGAAATTAAAGTTGTCTTCTGCTTTTTGCTACTGAATGTGGTTAGCTGTGGTGAAATTTACGGGTGTATAGATCTTAGAACTCAGAGGCATTGGTCATGCTTTTCAGTTATTCGGTCCTTTGATCCTGTTGTGGGTCATTATGTTGTCTGATGATTTGAATCATCTTTAGCCTGGTACAGTTGATGAAAAAACAAGAAGCTATGATTCCAATCATTTGGGATTGGCACTCAAGTAGAACTACTTTTTTTCCTCCTTGATTAAGATTTTGGTGGTAATATCATTTTTAACTAAGAACCATCAAAAGCTTCCCTTTTTGGTTTAATAAGTGTTTCTAGGAGTCCTTGTACCACTAATCTTAATTTAGTTCCATCATCTAACTGATACATTTGCATGCCACAAGTTCTTCATTGTACCCTTAATCGGAATTATCCCTAATTTTTCAAGAATGCAAAGCATTTCTTATCCAAAATATAGGGTGCAGATTAAAATGTATATACAAGTAATTTTAGGTGTAGACTCAATTGAGCACAGATGTCTTAATGCTAAGTCAAGGTTTCATTGAGGTTTGAGCATTACTTGCAGTTCAATCATCAAGGAAGTTTGTCGAGAAAACTGGATAGTGAAAATGTTGTGAGTGGCTAAATTGTTTTGTCAGAACTATAAAGACCATTTTTCAACATTACATCATTAAGAATCAGCACTTTGGACGCTGATACAAGACATATATTGTCAAATGATATTTTCTTTACAAGTTTTAAAGTTGTAGTTCTGCACAAACTTGGTAATTGATGCTGAAGCATGTTGGTTCCGTAAGAATGGATCAGTAAGGCCAGCAATCAAGTCTTACAGAAAGCCATATTTATTGCACCATTAATTCTTTCTCAATTTTCATCCATTAAATCTCGAGGACATGATTCAAGATTGATTTTGGAGATTGCAAATTTCATGGAGATTTAGGATCACCATATTTTTTGTTCTGAAATATTTTAGGTGATTCTATGCTTTCTGGCTATTTTGATTGTTAAAATGGTTGAAAACACAACTGCAAGTAGGCAATGGAAGGAAGTGAACCTGATTGGGAAGGAAGGAAGTGAACCTGATCTCGACAGTTTGCCAATGGAAGGGATGGTAGATCATCTTAACCTAAGGGACTTATCTTCTGAAGCGCATGTAGAATGTTCTAGAGATGGATAATAGCAGCAACAATAGCTACTCCAACCAGGTTGTGGTTGGGCATGCAGGTGGAGGGAGTGAGATCTAAGTCTATAGAGGGGAAGGCAAGGTAGAGAAGGCTGAAAAGGGTCTGGAGTTCCTTTCCTTTTCTGTTATTAGGTGATGTTAACAGCAACGGCTTGACATTATCAAAACCTATACATAAATATTTCTGGTCACGATTGTTACATAAGAATCTGTTTATGAATAATGCGTGATTTGTCATTTATACCATCACATAAAAAATTTTAGTTCAAGAAATGTTTGGGTGCCTCTTTAAATTTCATGGGTACTTGATGCCCAGAACCGATCATCCTCTGTTGGTTTGTACTGATTGTTTGGTGGTTTCAGTTTGTTAATTAAGAAGAGAGCTTTCCATGTTTTAATTTTCATGTTAATGTGAATTAAGCTTAAATTGTTGTGTTTTTGTAATGTTTTTACTTATGTTTTGTTATTTCTTAAAAATGTTGTTTTGTCTTTTTCTTTTCATGTTACTTGGATTCTCTTGGCTAATTGATGTCATAAATGTTTTATTCAAGTTTAACTAAAATTTGTGTATGAAACAGTAATACATGCTTTTTTTGCAGGTACAGATGCGGGACCTGATAGGGTTTGTTGAAACGAGACAGCAACTTCTGGCATTGAAGCCAAACCACCGGATGAACTGGATTGGCTTTGCTGTTGCTCACCACTTGAATTCCAAGTAAGTTTTATTTCATTCGGAAAATTATTCCAATAATTCACGAATGCCCATCGATTTTTTTACTATAAATATATCAATAAAATTTCACAAAAATTGGAAGTCTTCTGTTTCATAGGATAGTAAATTACATTTAAACACATTTGTCCCTTCTATTTGGAATTTGGTGAGAGAACTATATTCTTTGGTAGTTTGGTTCAATCAGAACATAGTATGTTAACCTTTTCTAGGAATTGATGGTTAGGATAGCATTTTAATATGGATGATACGCGTATGATCTAATATCCATTGCATGGTACAGAATCATGGAGATTGATATTCATAGCAGTACTATATGGAGAATACACAAATTCCCTGATATACATTGCATGATACGGAAGCACTGAGATCAATATTAAAGCATTATTATAAAAATGGCACTGGAGAACCAACAAACATCTGCAATTAAATGAGAAACTTGACCATATTGATGGGATATTGTCTCCATGCTCATCTTTGAATTTTGCATGATAGGTTTTCGGCTAGTTATTTTGATTGCATTGCTGCTGGTAAATTCAAATTTCTAAACTTAATGAGATATTAAGGTTCCGGTTTTTGGTACTTCCATAAAACCACACAACGGCTTACTTCTTGTGATGTCCTTTATCATTGGGGGAACCAGCATGACGATGACAGGTCATTCAAATTCCATGTTTGTGTGCAAGCTAGCGCCAAAAGGACTTGTAAAGGAATGTTTGTTCTAAGCTAGCAAAATTATAATGGAACATAGGTGGATAAATTGTTGGAAGTTGATATTAGTAATTTTGATACTTAATAATCTCTAATAAGTTCTCTTAGTATTAAAACATAATCTTTTTGTTACTTATCCTTGATTTCTGTATCTGATAGTGCTTCAAAGGCAATTGATATTCTAGAAGCTTATGAAGGAACACTAGAAGATGATTATCCTCCAGAGAGTGAGCGTTATGAACATGGTGAAATGCTCTTGTATAAGGTATACATAATGTTTATAAATGTAACTTCAAGCCATTAGTGTATTTTTTCTTTTTTTTGTTAATTATATTTTTAGAACTAATTATTCTTCCTCTCCAATTTTATGTAGTAACCAAGATTGTAATAACTAGGCCGGTTGTCTCACGTGTCACTATGTGAAGAGTTTGGTTTGGTAATTCTTTTGCATGGGAGGATTTGCAATTATGATCCCCATGCACCGAAAGTTGCCTTCAAATTTTTAGACCAATGATTTAATGAAGTTTCCGTGTTACAATTTTCAAGCTAAAGTAACATTGTGTTGATGGTGATTATGTTACACTATGACATCCTATGGTGATTATAAATGTTTTCCCAGTATTTTTACTCCATACTTTGGTATGTTATAGCTTATTTTTCTTTCTTTGTATGACTAATCAACCTGCTTGATCAGTGCCAAATGGTGGCTCCTACCATTTGTAAGAGTAATTTTTCATGGGAACATATAAAGTGTGTAAAGTATATATATCTTTAAGAGCGGACATTAATTAGTACTGCTTTATGGAACTTGTAGTTTATTTGAAAGATGTATGGTCAAAGGGAACCTTGACGCCTATGGTCACGTGCTAATTGTAAAGCATCTTTATTTTGTGCTATAATGTTTCGACAGAAGGCTTTGTTCTGTCCTGTGAATTATCAGCGGATGAAGTAATACAATTTATGTTGGGTCCTTTTTTTTCTTTCACCATTCATAATTCTTTTGTACTATAATGGATCGGCTTTGTTGGTGAGCATGAGGAAATTTATACAACAGGCATATTTTACAGATTTCATTGTTGGAGGAATGTGGGTTATTTGACAGAGCACTGGAGGAAATGCATAAGAAGGAGGCTAAAATTGTAAGTTTTCACTGTGGCTGATGCAGTTTAGGTTCATGATCGATAGTCTTAGTTGGACAAATCATAGATGGAAAAGTTGGCATATTTTACTTGAAGGCCTTAATAGTCAATATCAGACACCATTTTGGTGCATTAGATCATCTTTTACAGCATATCTGTTACCTGTATGCTTAATGTCTCATCAGGTGGATAAGTTGGCTTTCAAGGAAGAAATGGCTTCTATAGTCTTGAAGCTTGGTCGTTTTGAGGAAGCAGAGAAAATGTACAGGTTCCTGCTTGTTATGAATCCTGATAATTACAGGTAAGTAGTTTGATAATATTCCACTTCATATAAATATGCATTTTTTTTTTATCGTGTATATGTGAATTCAAGGTTCAAAATTGTGTACTAGTAATGCACCAGTCAGGACTCGAATCAGTACTTTATCATCTTGTACGGGTGTATTGAGTGTCGGTATGTCGGTATGTACCAAGTTTTAAAAAAAATCTGAAAAAACAAAATAACAAACTGACTGATACCAGACCTGTACAGATGGTACAGGCTCTGTACCATGTGTACCAGATGGTATAGGCCCTATACCAGACAGTACAGCCTTGTATGCTCCTATACCAGATTGTATAGGCTCCATACCAGACAGTACAGGCCTTGCATGCTCCTCTACTGACAGAGCAGGCCCTGTACTGGGTGTAGCAGATGCTATAGGCCCTATATCGGACAATACAGCCCCTGTATGGTCCTGTACCAGACATACCACCCAGTTTATCTTGATCTGCATATCGGTAGGTTTACCTTTTTAATTTCCACTATCCTCTTTCTCATTGCTTTTTGTTGTATTTTCATCTCTTTCTCGGTTCCTATTCATTCTTTTAACTGGTCACATCAGTTGATCAAGAATAATTTTGATCAAGATAGTTGGTTCTTCTAAATAAATATTTATCTTGCTTTAAACTGACTGATACCCATTGGAAATGGCTATACCAATAAAATTTATTCTTTGGTGGACAACTGGTTTGACTGACATTAACTAATTTTAGCAAATCTTTAGAAGGTTTTGAGTTCTGAAGTCTCCATAGTCGAGAAGTCTGGAATCAGGGTCAGCCCTTGCCAATACTCTTCCAGCTGCTTGTTCAGCCATCCCTAAAATTTATGCAAATGATATAACATTATGCACATTTGGGTAGCATTTATACTCTGTTGATGTGCTCTTTGAAATAGTCACCACAGATATATTGTCCTTGATAAAATCTTGTCTATGGATAGCTATTTGAAACCATGGCTATATATCTTGTTGGACTCTACTTCTAAACAAAAAATATTTAATCACCGAGCGACTTCCATTTGTAAATATATAAATCTTGGTCATGATTATCTATTTTTATTACCAAAGCTAGCTATATTGGACTAATATCTGCATCGAGAATAAAATTACTCTCTCAAAATGGGGTGAGATGATTAACAAGACAATCCTGTTGCTTAGACAGAAGTATTGGAATTTCCATAAGCATTTTGCAGTCATTTCGCTAGGGGTAGCAATGAATTTACAGTTCTTTGTTCTAAACTTACTCAATGTGGTTGATTGCTATATTTCGTGTTTTCTGTTTCTTGGCCATTTTCTTTCTTGCCTGATAAGGTGTCTTTTTCTCTCTTTCTTCCTTGAATTGAAAAAGAAAAAGGGTGCGGGGGATGACTGGGTGGGGGGGGGGATCTTTATCGATTAACTTCGTTCATTGTTGTGCATCAAGAGTTGTTTCATATGCAGTTTAATTTTAAATGACTTTGGCTTTTTGGTTATGTTTCATCCCTTTCTTAATACAAACTGTCAACACATTTTGGAGGATTTGAACTTTGTTCATTATTGTTGCTTACTTTTGAACAGGTACTTTATTGGCCTGCAAAAATGTCTTGGACTATATTCTGATAAAGGTGAATATACGTCTGATGAAATTGAAAGATTAGATGCCTTGTATATGTCACTTAGGGATCAATACAGTTGGTCTTCTGCTGTCAAGGTAAGATAAAACTTCGTTCGTTGCTTGACCATGATGCTGCTCTATGTTCTGTTATTCTTTTCAGTTACACTGCTATAATTATTGGTAGGAATGAGAAAGATCTAGCCTTTCTCTTGTTGCAAGAAATTAGCAACATGCCTGTTAGAATGTATTGGTTCTTTCGAAACAAATTGAATGTTGATTGCGCATAGATATACTCTACAATAAAACCTTTTTCTTCTTGATTGTGTTAATGCCATCATGCTCTATTTGCTGATTAGTTATGCAAGCTTCTTAATCTTTATGAAAAAATATATTTTAATTGGATTATTTATTGCTGTGTCATCTTTTTGGCTCAGCGAATACCACTTGATTTTCTAGAAGGGGACAAGTTTCAGGAAGCGGTGGATAACTATGTCAGGCCTTTATTAACTAAGGTGGGAAGAACTCTGTTACCATATAATTTGTTGTGGATCTTGTGCTATAACATATTCTGTTCCGTTATGGGTCATGTTGTCTCTTATTTTTTTTGTACTTTTTTTATTATTATCTTCAAATTAGGTATATAATGGATAACCATAGCTAACATTTGTCACCTATATTCATTAGGGTGTCCCCTCATTGTTCTCTGATCTTAGTCCGTTGTATGACCACATCGGAAAGGTATGCAGAATCACTTCAAAAATGATTATGCAATTTTTTTCCTCCCAAATTCTGTATTTTTTAAAGTCAAAAGTTGACATGATCATTGAGTAGTTGAATCCCTTTTGCAGGCATCTATTCTTGAACAATTATTTCTTCACTTGGAAGACTCAATTAGGTCAACAGGAAGCTTTCCTGGAAGGTAAAATTGAGACCAAATTTTTTCTCCCTTTATATTTTGCATATTTGTGAATTATGTTAATTATAATGTGGGAAAAATAGTAGAGCACACTGTATTGGTGTAACATTTGTACAATTTATCAAGCAAAGGGCGTTGACACTTTTATCTGCTTGTATTTATATTTTTTTTCTCTAGGTGAAAATGTATGACTGAAAACAATTTTCTCCAGAGCACTTACTGGATGTGTGTGTATGTGTATGTTTATGTATATCTATATGTATATCTATATATATATATATATATATATATATATATATAGATATTTATATAGTATGTACAGTATGTTTCAGTGACTTGAATTTCGGTTAAGTAGAGAGATTGTTTCAGTGATTTGAATCTTATCAATTATTGAAGATTATATCAAAAAGTGGGTTTAACTAGCTATGGTGTAAAGGAGCTGGCTGGTTCAACTCGGGACAACTTGGGAATTGGCATTAGATTCATTTTGTCATTTCAAACTTTAATTCTTGCATACGCAGACCCTTTTGAGACTTCTTAATACATAATGTAAAAAGTAACAAGATAAAGGTTTTGACCAAAAATGTAAACCACTTTGCATCAAATTGAAATGACTGGGCACATGCACATGATTATGAGGTTTTGACATCATATTATCCTCTTCATTTAACAGTTATATTCCCTTTCGGAGGTTATAGAGATGTGAATCAACTAAAGGCACAAATTTTGCAACGCATTTTGTTAGACCATCTCATTGTAGAAACTAGATGGTGAGGAGCCTTATTTGAGTGACTCATTCATATGGAAGTAGAGCACTATCATCAGTTGATGGCGTCTTTTTTCATATATACTGAATATTGCATTGGCTTTTCGACCTTTGAAATCATCACTTTTCAGCCAACTAGAAGCATGTGTCTTCCAAACAATGGTCTGTACCTTCAAAATGGCTGCTAAACTTTCTGTTTAACATGCATGCTTTTGATGTAAAGTGCTTCTTGATAACAACATTTGTGAATCCTGTTTCTAAGGATTTAAAAAAATTTCAGTTCAAAAAAGGAGCCTCCTTCGACACTCATGTGGACATTGTTTTTGCTATCCCAGGTTTGTATTTGGTGTATCTTTTTATGAATTTAGAATTATTTTATGTGTTATATATGCCAAGATTTTTGCTTCTGTTGTGGTGCAGCACTATGACAGACTAGGCCAGTATGATCTTGCTCTAGCTAAAATTGATGAAGCTATCGAACACACTCCAACAGTGATTGATTTGTACTCCATTAAGGTTCGTGTCATAAGTCAATGATATTAAACTTGGGGACCTAGTATTTGATTGTTACTTGTATTTCTATTTTAGCAGTGTGAAGTTTGTCATATGCAAAATCTTAATTGGTTATGTTTGTTTTGATTTCTGAAGATACAAAAACTGTTCGGTAGAAGTTAAAAGTTAAAACCCTTCCATATTTTATGTCCTGCTTATTTCTTGTATAATAAAGGAGGGTGGCAATTTATTTTGTTCAGAAAATTATGATGCACTTTTCTAAATTTCTGTTATTAATCATTGAAATCAAGATTTTCTTGAGTTTCAAGCTTTATATCTTCAGAGTTAAAGGTTATAATTATACATGATAATATATAACCCTGTTCCTCAAATGCAGGTGCAGATCTATGTTTTCTAAATACAATTTGATAATATGATTTTTCATGGTGTCAAGTTAAAAGAATTAAACATTAGATATAACACGTAGCAAATAAGAATTACAACTAGGAACCCATGAATCTATTATTACAGTTGTTAGCTAACTAGATGATGATGAATTCTGAACAGTAGAAATGAGAAAAGTGCAAAATGATTATTGATTGGCACCTTAACTATAGAGTCTTCTCTAGATGTCATGTAAGATATGCCTTTATGAAAACACTTGGTATCTGCAACAAATGTAAAATCTATCAAAAGCTTGTGCATATCAGATTGTTTTTGATTAAATTTTGAGAGCAAAAGTCTTGAACGCTAGAACCCTGTCTCTAAGATTAGTACATCCCCATCTTAGTTTTCCAGATTGTTAACCAGGGTACCAGTGGACCTGGCTGAAAACCTTCATAATTTCGAGTATTGACAACGTACTTTACGTGCACCTTCTACTTGATTGGTTAGCCATGATGATGCTGGAAACAGTGTTGGATGAAGACTTCATAATTTGGCCCTGTACGAAGAAAGATGGTCTGGAAGTGGTTTTATGAGGAAATTTTTATGATTCTCCAAGTCCAGATGTAGTTATAATGGAAGACATTTCAGAAGGCAACAACAACAACAATAAAGCCATAAAGTCCTAACATCTTGGGGTGGCAAAAGTTAGAAAACTTGCATGAAAGGTGGTCTACATGTATAGTTTGTTAAGACCTGGCCATGTGAGGACAGCATTTTTAGGATGCAGTATCATGGGGCGATTAAAGTTTCTTCTCAGCGAGATGTGATCAGACCTTATCAGGAAAGGGGTCTCATTTTGATGTCTGCAGTGTTCACACCAGTATCTGTGCTTGTTAGGAAATGGAGATCAATATGGCACAATTGGACCATGTAAGACTCCTACCAAGCTACTTCATGCGTCTTGAAGCCTCTGACTTCATTTGTTCTAGTAGTATGGGACACACAGTAATCTGTGTTAGGGTGATATTTATTTTGACATCAGATATTTATTTTGGCTGAGGCTTCATGTTATGATTAATATTTGAGCATCTTAAATTTCTTTGAGAAGTGCCCTCCAGATCGACAATTGTTCTTGTTGTTAATTCTAAGCAAACCTCTGTAATCAGTGGACTGAATTCCTTTGTTAAAATTTTGAAATAATAAATTGTCATGTATTCATTTACGGCATTAACATACTCTCTGCTGATACAGGGCAGAATATTAGAACATGCAGGTGATTTGCCTGCTGCTGCTGCCTTGGCAGATGAAGCTAGGTCAATGGATCTTGCTGATCGTTACTTAAATAGTGAGTGTGTTATGCGTATGCTTCAAGCTGATCAGGTATTACTGTCAAAAATGGATGTTCAATGTCCCGAATGATATTCTTGTTTGGATCAATTTTTGCTTTTGCACATGGAAATAATATTTTTTATGCATTGATTGATGAAGGTTGGATTAGCAGAGAAGACAGCTGTTTTGTTCACCAAGGATGGTGATCAGCACAATAATCTTCATGACATGCAGTGCATGTGGTATATATGTTTGAATTTCTTATCTCATTCTTTACTATTTGCTTGAAGAATCTGGCATATGTACTGGCACCTTTTTTTTACTCTATGTGTGTGTGTCTTGTGTAAGGTATGAACTTGCTTCTGGTGAAAGTTACTTTCGTCAAGGTGATCTAGGACATGCACTCAAAAATTTCTTAGCTGTTGAGAAGCATTATTCAGACATGACAGAGGATCAATTTGACTTCCATTCTTACTGTCTGCGTAAAATGACTCTACGAGCTTATGTATCGATGCTGAAGTTTCAAAATCAGTTGCATTCACATGAGTATTTCCATAAAGCTGCAGCAGGTGCTATAAGGTGAAGTTTCCATTTTGATATGTTCAGATGTTTATTTGACAAGGTTCTTCATTGCAGTGTGTTTTTTAACAGTTTGACTTGTTCAAGTGTTACCGTATTATTTTTAAATATACTTCACACCTTATTAGTTTATAGTTACAATCAAAACTTAAACTATGACAAGATAGACAAATTTTTTATCATTTATACCTGATAATTTTTCACCTAATTGAAGAAGTTTGACGATGAAATGAATAATATTTTTCTTCTTGGTACTCTACATCATGATCTGAAAAAACTTTGAAGAAGGATTAATAGCCAGATTTCCATAAAAGCATTTAATTCTTATGTTCTTCATTATTCTCTTCAGCTTAATTATGGGTGCATCATCAACTACTGAAAATTAGTTTTAGTGCATAAAAAGGAAATATAGGTGCTTGTTAACTTATTTTGAAGAAAACAAAATAACATCTTTGACTATCATGCAGAAATTGACCACCAGAACCAGAAAGTATTTGAATTCTAAACTTTTGAGGCCTCAAAAAACTGATCCTCCCATCTGCACTGCTTGATCTGGATGCTGTCAATACTGATGTGGTTTAATAGTCAGCCTTGTTTTAACATTAGCTATAGGTATCGAGATCTTTTCTGACTGTATCGCCCCAGGTCTTAGGGCAAATACATTTGCTGCTTTGGCATGGTATCTTGTCCTTAGTGGTTCCATCAACATAATTGTCTTTTCTTATGCCATAAGCTTTCTGGACTATCAACATGAAACACTTCATCCTTGCTATAACCAGAGTTGGTCCATATTAACATGTTAAGCAAATCATTAGGTATTTGTTTTTGTTTTCTTTTTTGTGTATGTGTGTTGGGGAAGCAGGAGGGAAGAGAGAGAGAGAGAGAGAGAGAGAGAGAGAGAGAGAGAGGAGGTTTGAGGGGGTGTTGAGGTGTGACCTATGATTCTTTGATCACAGAAAAATTAGATGGCAAAACAGAAGATATTATTTCCTTACTAAATAGATCCGCTGAGGGATGCTCTCATAACACATATGCTCAGCTGACTGTTTAACTAGGAATCTGCTAATGTTGTATACAGGATTTTACCTTGAAAAACATTTATGTAAGTACTTTCTTTTTGCTTGGAATTTTAATTGATTCAACTCTTGAAAAAAATGACATTGAATGTGACCTTTTAAGTGCAGATGCTACATGAAGTTGTATGATTCTCCATCAAAATTGATGACAGAGGAAAGTGATGAGATGTCAAAGTTGCCTCCTTCACAGAGGAAGAAAATGAGACAAAAACAGAAAAAGGCGGAAGCTCGTGCCAAGAAAGTAATCTTGCTAGTAGTTTGTAGTCATAGATGTTGTTCTGTTGGGATGTTTTCCTTGAAAATTCTCTTTGATATTCCACAGGAAGCTGAAGAAAGAAATGAGGAGGAAACAACTTCTTCTGGCATGTCTAAATCCGGCAGGCGGCCAAATGTCAGACTTGTTGATTTAGATCCTCATGGGGAAAAGCTCATGCAGGTTCCTTAATTCAAACAATTATTGTTCATCTGAATTCTTTTTTCTTTTGGCTTTGCAATGCAACTGCTTACTGGTGTTCTCACTAGGTAGTTTAGAATGGATCTTCCAAGAAAATCTGCATTGGTTTTTATGATACTGCTTAAACAACTAACTGAAGTTATGCTTTCTAAGCAGGTCGAAGATCCACTATTGGAAGCTACAAAATATTTGAAATTGCTTCAGAGCAACTCTGCTAATTCATTGGAAACTCATATTCTTTCTTTTGAAGCAAACATGAGAAAACAGAAGATTTTGTTAGCATTTCAGGTAAATTTATAGTTAATGCAGTTCTTTAATATCTCACTTACTGCTTAAAATGTTATTATGCTTCAATTACTGTATAAAACATTGTTCTCACAAATGAGCTGTTCCAAATATGATATATGTTTATCTACTTACTACCAACCAGGCAGCAAGCCTTTCTTAATAGGGTTTGTTCAGCATGTGAATTAAGAATGTCTCCACAACTTATGAAAGAGTAATTTGTAGTCACCCTCCATGCTTGATATCGCAAATAAGATTTCAGATATAGTCAAGAAGAATGGATGAAATAAAGAGTTTTGCTTGCTACCCAGAATTCTGTTGATGAAATAAATCTAGAATTCTGTGGTTAAAGCTAAAAACAAGCAAAGGAAACTGTAATTTTCTTAATTGGGTCCAAACAAGTTTAATATGTATGCCTGCTACCCATACATTGTTAGTACTTCTAACATCTTATGTGATCTTAAATTGAACTTTATGCCAGATGTTGTATATTCACGTTGCAAAGATTGTTCTTTGATCTCCACCTTTGTTATTGTTCTGACTTCAAAATTTCAATTCTTCAGGCTGTTAAGCAGCTGATTAAATTGAATGAGAATGATCCAGATAGTCATCGATGTTTGGTATGTCTTGTCAACTAGCAGATTTTCTTAATTTAACTTTTGCTTCTAAACTGTCACTTGTCCTAATTAAAATGAAAAGGAACATATTCAAATTAGAAGCACTGATGACTGATTTGTCTACATCTTTGTATAGTGTTTATAGTCTTATAATCTTTATGGATTTCAATCATATTTATTTCAGTTAGCCGAAATATTTTATTTACATTTAACTATGGTCTTGATTATAGCCTTTGCTTGTGTTCATATTGGTCAGGTTCTCATTTTCTGTGACAATCAGTTAGCATACTTTAATATTTTAAGGAACTACACATTGACCTTATTAGAAAGGGATAAACTGGCAAAAAAGTTCTAATTTCAGAGAATGCAAGTTTTCACTGAAAACTGTAGGTTTGATGTTGTGGTAATAGAATGGTGGTGCAATTTTCTTGTGGAGGTTGCTTGAATTTGAGAGGCAATTACTACCAAATTTGAGCTGTGTTTATAACATGATTGAGTTTTTGGCTATGTCGAGTCTTTGTTGAGACATCCGAGTTGGTTAGTGCATTATTGCACAAAATATTCAAGGCCACATGTGTGCGTCATGTACATCATTTAATGTAATGAAAACATATTCTAATTTTTGTTAAAAAAAAGTTTTTGGCTATGACTTTAGTCATTAAACATTTGATACAAGTATTAACAAGTGATTTGGTTCTTTTCAGCTTGTTTTCTGTAGTGATGATAATAGGACCTGACTGCCCATAGGCAACACACATGTGGCCCATGGGTTGAGCATGGGACTATATTTTTCTAAACCTGGATCTGCATCCAGATCCAGGTCTGATCAGAACTTAGCTATTTTACTCAATACTCCGTGCATATGTTTATTTCTAAACCTGTGCAACATATATCTTGTGATGTCAATGATGTCTTTGCTTTTTTTCATCGGTTTGCTTGAAGATTTGGGTGGTCTTTAAATTTCTATTTTTTATAAATTAATTCGTTTTTGTAACATGGAATTTTAATTATATATATTAATATTAATATAGCAGTTTTTTTTTTCACGACACCTGAACACATCTTGGACCTGTGCTCAACCTTGGCTGATTCAGACTTGATTTCCTGTTACCAGAACCCAGCAACTAAAGATAGAAACAAGCCTGATAATCATGTTTCTGTATATTATTTTTGACTTCTATAATTTTTCTGAGATCAAGTTATCTTGAGTGACTATTCACCTGATGACTCGTGAAAATTGAAAGTTAACTAATTTTCTAAGGTAGGATGATTGATAATCCAATCACAAAGATAAACCCTTTTCTTGTGTCTTCCTATTGCCTTGCTTGATTGTCTATTAATCTAAGCCTCCTATGCTTTGTACACCGTCTAGGATGCTTGTAACATTAAGGTGTGCTATGTTTCCTCACGCCTTGTGGATCCCATTCTTCATGCTTGTTTCCTGCATGCTCTGTTGCTTTTCGAAACTTGTTTCTTCTATTTTTTGTTCATAAAAGTAACACTAATCAGAAATTTGTCCTAAGACATCCTATGCTAATTGTTCTATAAATCTTAAAAGTACTTAACAAGAATCCTAATATCACTTTTACATCTGGAGTTTCTGTCATAATGAATGGAGCGGGATCAAGCACATTGATCACACCTGAAGAAAACTCTAGGTGTGTAATCCTATCTGGCCTATATTCCTGATTTTTATAATGCAAGCCTTTCGGCAAGGACTGCTTAGTGCAAGAATTTTAGATGAACATGATATACACTAATCACTTCACATCTGAATTATGGGTTTGGCATCTCAATGGTGGAACGGATGAAGCTGCTATTCTTGTTGCAAATTTCAGTAGCAGAAGCAATGCTGGAGAGATAATTTGAAGACAAAAGTGGAAGGAAAAAGGTGGGGCATGGGAATCATGATTAATTTCATAGTGCTATATAACCTGTGGGCACGTACCCTGTACAAGGGACTAGAAGATCAGCTACAAGTGATTGTAAATTAGAACCAGAAACAACTATAATATGTGCCAAGATTGGATGGGGTCAGACCGAGGCATTCCTGAATGTATATTATGACCCTCGAGGACAGTTTATATCAGAATGTGTGTTGCAGAAACTTCTTCGTTGTTTGATTTGGAATCTGAACACCTAAAAAAGAGGATCCAATTTTGTCCACTGTTGATCACATCATAGCATCAGACATCTTATGTGGTTCTGACATATGCAAGAAAGCTTTGTTTCTATTTCTTTTTTATATAGACATATATCAGATAAACATGAAGCATAAATGGCCTTCAACCTCCTTGTTCACCACTTACAGTTTTACCTTTGTAATCTAAAACTTTTAGCATCTGTTTTGGCCCGGTAGATTGTCACGGTCATTATTTTTGGTAGATTTATCCTGTGTACCATTTCACAGATAAAGTTCTTTCACAAAATTAGCAGCTTTACTTCACCAGTTTCAGACTCAGAGAAGCTCGTTTGGAATGTATTAGAAGCAGAACGACCACAGATAAGGTTGTTGATGTCTGTTTTACACTCAAATTCACATTGTTCTTGAAGTTGTTGATAGGTTTCTGGTTCTCATCTCTTGCAGTCAGTTGAATGGAAAGTCACTAATTGAAGCTAACAAATCTTTCCTTGAGAAGCACAAAGGTTTCTAAATCATTCCTCTTAGTGTGGATCACAAATTGTAATATTGTTAATATCATTTCTTTGATGTTCCAGATTCCTTAATCCATAGAGCAGCTGCTGCTGAAATGCTGTATGTTCTTGAGCCAGAGAAGAAGCTGGAGGCAATTAAATTAATTGAAGATTCAAAAAACAACATAGCAGTGGGGTAAAAATGCTCAAAACTTGTTAATGATTTATATACTTTATGTCACTGCGATTATGGGAGCAACTTTGATATGTTGCTGGATTTTTAAGCAGAAATGGGGCACTCGGTCCGGTCAGCGTATGGAAACTCCCAGACTGTATTACCGTCCACAGATTGCTTGAGACAGTGTTTGACGATCAGGGTGCTGCTTCTAGTAAGTACATGAGTATTAGTCAATTAAGCCTTCAACGCATACGAAACTGATAGTCATCTTGGAGTTTGGAATTTTTAGTTTAGTATATACCAAAATATCCTTCTTCCTGATAATTCTGTTCAACTGCAGGATGGAAAGCACGGTGTGCAGAATACTTTCCATGCTCGACACACTTTGGAGGCTGCAGAAACTCCACTCTTACTTGCACTTTAAATAACAATTTAAAAAATTTGCCAGAAAATGGGGTTGCCGCTAGCCAAGATGACAACCTCGCTGATTCTCATTCCTTGAATGGAGAGTTACATGCATTTAAGGACCTGAAAATTTCATAATATAGTCCGTTCTTTTGTCTAACCCTACAGGTGGAGACAAAAAGCTTAAGAGACGTCGATAAACTGAGTTTTCTGCACTCATTACAGTGACAATCCTTGATGAAGAGAAAAACGCATGTCCTTGCCGGAGCACTGCATTTTGTTGTCTCATAGCATTACGGATTGCATTATTGGGTTAGGACTCACATCTCGAGCAAATGCTTCTCTCTGGCTTGTTCCAAGATTGTATTGTTAATTATCATCTCATGAAAATGGTGGAAGATTTTCTCTTACGTCACAAGATCAGCTATTTCTTGATTATGAGTTAAGTGGCAAAGATATGAAAGCGGTCAGCTAGCTCTGCAACCAATGTTTTCAAGTAGTTGGCGTATAGTTTCGCATCTGATTATATTTTGTACTCCTTACGGACCATAAATTTTGTGCAATGTGTTTTTATTGAAGTACAAATTGTTTTGGCACAAACGACTCGTGACTCCGTCATTCTCCGACAGATGAATAATGTTGCGTTTTCATATCCGATTGATGATGATAAATGTATATTTCCTCGTCTCTCACAAGATCAAGTAATGCTGTGAAGTTGGCAGTTTGGTTTCAATCATATTCTTTTATTCTGTCTTGTGTTGTTGTGATTTGTATTTGTATAACGTGTGTCCTCAACCTAACATTAATATCTATGAATATATTTATATATAGAGAGAGAGCGAGAGATTACGGCTCATGCAAATGTCAAGTGGGTCAGTTCACCCGATCAGCAGAAGCATCTGTTCACGATAGTTCATTGGATTAAAAACTATGGAGTTCTGATACCTGCTGGAGATGATGAAAACTCACTAAAATAAACGACGTGATTCTTTGAATCAGGGGATGAACAATCCCATGTCTCAAGGCGTATGGCAACGCTGATGACTTCTTTAATCTTACCCAAAGCACGAAGTCATTCATTGACAAGTTTTGGTCGATCGGCTCTCACTTGTCGTGCTTATCTTTAAATCAATGTAGCTTTTCTTTATCTAAATGAAAAGATGCCGATTAGGGATCCGTGTGGCTCTACATTATTGTATCTTCTATGATACATATTTAATGGAAGAGCCCCCTGTTGTCACAGAATCCGTGCATGCACAGGCGCAACGGGAACTCTCGGAATCCTGCGTACAGAATCTAATCTGCATCAAGTCTCATACGTATGCTTCTGTCTCCCATTGACATGTTAGCTTATTATTAATTGACATTTTATCAACAACGTTACGTGCGATGCGTCCAGCCAAACATCGTCACATGTATCCTTTGACTTGCATTGCCGGACAGCTTCGTTTACTAATGCCTATTACGCCGCCAAACGGAACTCACGTATCGACTAAATACGTTGTACTATCAGCCATCGCATGCATGTGGCAACAGTTAACAGGAATATGTCTACAAGCAAAGCCTACAATTAGTAATTTATTCGGAAGCAATTTGTAATTCTAAAATAAAAAAAAAGAAGTAATTTGAGTTGTGATTACACCATTAATTCGAGCGATCTCAAAAATTGCCACCCTCGCTCGCTGACCTACATTGCTTCCTTGGACTGAAATCAGCAATCATCTTCACTTCTTTCCTCTGATCCGTCCTGAGGCCCACGCAAAGGCGGAGGAGATGATGATGACCCTAAAAAGAAAAGAAAAGAAAAGGCTTCGCTAGTCCCAAAGACGATGGCATCCCGTCCATCGGCACGCTGCTACAGTGGAGAGGAAATCTTTGACGGACTGTTCGCCATTAAAAAGCTGCTAATAGTTATTGATTAAACGCCACATTGAGTTGGGCTTTTACACGACACTGCGCCAAACTCCATCATTATATTACTCCCGCTTCCCTAATCTCTCTTTTGCCGACTTAGTTCAGCCCCCGTTGGGTGGCCGTCCTCTCTCGCCTCTCTCTCTCTCTCTCTCTGTCTCTCTCTATATATATACACACACACAGTCAAAAGAAGATGAAATAAAAGAATAATCTCACATCATTAGAGATTAGATGAGTTGGATTATATACATTAATTTTGGTTTGGAAATCTAATAAATTTAATTTTTTTTATTTAATTAGTATCAAATTCGATGTGTGTCATTTGATTTTTTGACATGTTATGAAATGGACCAAAAAGAGTGGGGTTATATACAATTGAGTCCCTCCCTATCTTACATGGGAGACAAGGGCTGTGGCCCACATTTCCCACCCAACCCATGGGCCCACCAAAGCCCAACCAACGACTCCCTCCCTCCAATTCCTGTGCCCCCCTCCTCGCTATATATTGGAGCTTCTCCTACTCTGCCCGCATCGCCTCTCGCATCGGTCATTTGCGGATTCACCCCTAGCTAGGAGACATCGTGGGAGATGTCGACGACGGAGACAGGGAATAGCTCGACGACGGAGTCGGCGGTGTCCGGGCTCGACTACGAGGAAACGCAGCTGACTCTCGCCCCACCGGGGGGCTCTAGATCCGAGTTCGAGAGGAAGCGCGGCTTCTCGGAGGGCGTCGGTCTCAGCCTCGAGACCAAGGATTTCTTGTCGGGCTCTTCCGATGAGCCCCCCATTTCCGGTGCCGGGGAGCCTTCCGCAGCCAAGTAAGTTGTACTTACTACTGATCGAGATGACGCACGCATTTCCCTCCCTCTGATCTCTCTCCACTGCCAGAGTTGATGGGTGTTTTTCGAATTAGAAGGGCCTCGGACCGTCGATGAGAGGACTAATGTGCCCCTCCCATTGATTAAAGTTCTTGGATTCACCAAGCCGTGCCTTTGCTCCACAAAAGTTTCTATTCTAACAGTCGTAGTACTCGTTTGTAAGACGAGATTTCTCTTCACATTTACATCGAGATACGGACGCTAAGCGTACGACTGGGCATTTCGTAAGAAGAAAAGCTACTACTTCCATAATCCGGTGGTTCATCCTAAGGAAAGGAGAAAGAACGAAAAATCCAAAAACAATTTTAACCCTTTTTTGGTTGGGGCGCAAAGGATTAATATGTTTGTTGACTTCAAGTGTATTCATAGCACTTCTTTTCCTGTTTTTTGACAGGGCACAGGTGGTGGGGTGGCCGCCGGTGAGGTCCTTCAGGCGGAACGTCCTGAAGAGCTGCACCTACGTGAAGGTGGCCGTCGACGGGACGCCCTACCTTCGTAAGGTTGACCTCGAGGCATACGCAGGATACCAGCAGCTGCTGATCGCCCTCGAGGAGATGTTCTCCTGCTTCACCGCCCGTGAGTCCATTTCCTCTCTCTTGGCCACATTGCCATCCCATCCTTCATGTATATATCATTTATTCATTCATCATCATCCTCTTCAGTTTAGTTGCTTGGTGAAATGGTCCATCCAGACAACTTGAAGCAGGGATCGCTAGCATTTGATGATGACTGGTTTTATATTGATTTACGGCAGGTAACTATCCCAACGAGAGGAGGCTGGTTGATCCTGTGAACGGGACAGAGTACGTTCCAACTTACGAGGACAAGGATGGTGATTGGATGCTTATCGGTGATGTCCCTTGGAAGTAAGTTTTCCCTTTCCTTGTATGGCTGTGAAAGTGAAAAACTGAAATTGCAAAAAGATGTTAAAAATTGCTTCAGGTGGTTCTCAAGTCAGATGCATGCTCACTAAGAACTTTGACTTTTGAAACTTTAAGAGTCACTCAACTTTACCATGATGCATAGTTATAAATGAACATTCCTATATTCTGTATTGGATTGTGTTTTTCCCTCTCAAATAGGTTCCTTCCTTAAGTAACATTCATTGGTGTCTATAAATGTGTTCTTTGAAGGATCTATAGAATTTACAAGTTGTATTGGTTCGGTTGAAGAGGATTTTGAGGCATTTGGATTAGGAGAAAAGATGTCTGTGCATGCTAGTTGTTAAATGGAAATGGAGGATTGGTAGAAATGCATTCTTTACAATCTGAGCAGTGTCGAATGTGGAAATGCAACTTTATGTCTGCAAATATCTTGTAAGTAGTGATAATGCTAAAGTTATATATGCATAATATACAATATTATGACATTATAGTAAGAAGGAGATGAGCTTCACTTTGTAGGGTAAGGTCGAGTAGCAATTTCCTAGGAAACATCGAGGGGTTTGGTTCACATGTTGAGGCTATTGACAAAGAAGAGCTTGAAGGGGCTATCTCAACCGTCCATGGCGAGCATCATGCCACTGAGAATAACTTTGTAGAGTGGTCAGAGCTATATGTCAAACTAATCTTGTCCTAGGGGGCCTATTTTAAGGTTTATGTTGCTGAAAATTGTAAGAAACAATTGGAAGACCCTTTTTCTCAATAAATTGAACTGGGAACTGAACTTTTGTGCTAGTGGATGAACTAGAATGTTCAAAGAATAGCTTGAAGCTGTTAGGACAAGGTTTTTGTGCTTTGTGTTCCAATCTGATCAGTTCAAAGTTGCATCAATTTTTTCCCAATTTTCCAAGTAGTTTAAATTTCATTCTTCTTGCAAATTCGCTTGTTTCCACTGTTGAGTATAACCCAGTTTGTAAAGTTTGCACATGTCAACTTGCTTGCTTCCAACAAGAACTGAAGTATGAATGGTATCCTTATTGTCATTCAACAGTTGTGATGGTATGTGTTGCACATAGCATGAATTTAACATCTAGTTCCCTGGAAGGAACAAGAATATCTGCACAAAATATAAATCGGTGACACTCAACGCTTAAAACAACATAGTCGAGCTTATTATGTGGCTTACTCTTGTAAGAATAACTAATCACAACTTGTCTTATAGATAGTCTTCATGTTTAACTAAGCACAACCTGTGATGTGATTAACTAATTAAGCTTATAAATTACTCAGGCTTGTAGTTAGTCTTCATGATTAATTAATCACAACTTGCAATGCCAAATAACCCAAAAAAAAAAAAAATCCTAATCAGATGCCTGATCTTATTAGGCATCTGATAAAAAACATATGGCCATATGTGCTTTTCTGGTTACGCATCTGATTAATCACAACCTATTACTAAGCCTTAACAACTTATGGCCAGATTGATAAAAAAAAAAACATATGTGCTTTTCTGGATTTTTTTTGGCTATATGATCCCCTTGAATTTATATTTTCTCAATGCATCCATCTTGGTATTAACCGTGTGAGTGACATGATTGAATGAATAATCATTCGATAGATGCAGAATTGAGGGTGTAAATCTGATCACATGGATTTTCATGAACTAATCATTAAGATATGTACGTGTGATTTTTCATCTGGTACAGAGCGTAGATATGATAAAATGAATCTATGATTTCTTCATTATTTGATCCATAATTGAGAGGAAACAGAGCCCTGTCAAAAAGTTGTACAGGGCTCTTAATTCGAAATGTTGAATTTGATGAGAGTTCTCTTTCCTGTTCTTTTACCAAGTTACTTTTGCTTTATTAATGAACGTGTGGTGTTCTCAAGACTACTGCAAACATGCTGACAACTTATATTTATTTTCACATTAGTTATCTCAAGTATCTAGACCATCTTTATTTGTTAATGGTTAAACATTGCTGATCTTGTAAAGATAATGATGAATTGAAATTTTGTACTGTGAATTTGGACTTGCATTAACTGTTCTATAGGACATCCCACTTCTCCACCATGGTCTTGGTAAACTGAAGGCAAATTTGCCCATTATCAGACAAATCTAATCCAGTTGATGTACCCATGGCAAATTTGCCCACAATTTGTTGATGAAGTCAAATTTCAGTTCAGTTATGTTGTATGACCTGTAGCTCGAAGCTTCATCATTATATTGTAGGAGCAGTTCATATGGTTGATTCTTGCTTGCAGGATGTTTGTAGCATCATGCAAACGGCTTCGGTTGATGAAAAGCTCAGAAGCTGTTGATTTAGGTAATTTTGACAAACCTTCCCCAATATCAATGGCAATTTTCTTTTTTTCTTTTGAACTCCGATCACCATTTTTATCTGCATATGGATGGTGTGGAGCACATAGATGTCCATCTCTGAAATCCCATGCTTATTGTAATATTCATTCCCACAGAGACATCTCCTCATTTCCTGTACTTTTCACGGGCTCACGTTTATTTTACTTTTTTTTTTTTTTTTGGTCTGTTATGGTTCTAACAGCTCCAAGAACACCCACAGGTTGCATCACTGCGAGGTGAATTGGGATCCACAACATCTCCAAACGATGCGATCATGTACAGAAGCAGTTTCGCATATGTTTTGAGTAGCATCTAGGAGAGTAGGAATAAGATAATTGTTGTCTGTGGGCAGATGTGTTTGGGTTTGTTGTTGTCGTGTGAGAATAAGCAGACCTGCGTTATCCAGCCAGAAATTTTCTTCTCGTGTTAGCATTTTGGATGAACATTGCTTTCTGATGCTTGATTGCCAAGGCCTTGAAAAGTATTGAAATCATTTATTTCTCGGTTATATTGGTGATTTCCGTTGTTCATTGATGGCAATCAATTCATTCATAATACAATAATAAATATCCCAAAATTACAAATGTCAATTATATAGGCATATATATGTATATGGTTCGGTTGCAAGGACATCTCTCATATCTTTGTAGATCCTTGGCAGGCAGGCAGGCAATCCCATCTTCATCTCTTCTGGAAGTTGAGCATCTTGATGGAAAATGCAAAGAGGAAAGCAAACATCACAGGAAACGCCACCACCACGGCAGCCACCACCCCCAAGAAGCTATGTTTGAATCCAAAATAACTCCTCAAGAACTCTGACACCGGCACGTTCTTGTCATCCATGATAGTCTCTATATCACCGAACTGTGAGGCGACTAGACCGTACAAGGTCCAAGCTACGGGACACGCCCAGTAATACCATCTCCACCACACCGGGATTCTCTGTGGACACGATGAACCAAGTCAGCGGATGTATGGCAATGGATCGAATGCGAAACACCTTCAAGAATCAAGCGAATGAAGCTTCGACTTACCGGCCGCGGAATAATGAATCCAGAGAAAAGGTTCCATATTGCGTAGAAGAAAGCGGAAACAATGGAGGCGATGCTGTGATTGGGAGTGATACCCACCGCCATCATCCCGTAGAATGTGAAGTAGAGGAGAGTGAAGTACATGAAGAACAAGTACCAAAAGAACTTTGCAACAGTCCACTCGAATCCAATCATCGCGTAGACGATCACACCATATAGGGCGGACTGACACAGAATGTATGGAAGCTCAATCGCCACCTGCGAGTGGAAGAACACTGTGAGTGAGTAGAGAAGCGTATTGTCAAATTGACCGGAGAAACAATGACGTACTTGTCCGAACGCGTAAGGCAAAGCGGAGTACATTCCAGCCGCTTTCTCCCTGTAAAAGACTGTTCGTTCGACTGCCACCACCGGCTGAACCGATGAACAGTTCTGTATACCCATGAACAGAACCGCGGCATACATCGAACCCATCGCATTAAACAGATCTTGCTGAGTGTTCCTGCAATGTGAGTTTCCACCACCGTGACTCCTCGGATCAATTCATCGAGTGGAGTGACAGGTTGAGGAGGATCGAGGACTTACATTTTGCCGCCCAGGTCCCAGAATATGGTGCCGAACAGAAGAGCTACGATGGTGGTGAAGAAGAACCTCACGGCGGTGTACGGCGGATTCCTCCAGTACGACAAGTGCTGCTTCCACAGGCACGCCATGCATTGTACAGGAAATGACTGCGAGTACTGGGTGGGGAAGTACAGGTCGCTCGAACCAGCAGGAGGTATGCTGAGATCCTTTATCAAGCTCTTGTTCCTCCTGAAATTGCAGAACACGCACGCACTCATGTGAGACATGATAGCATCTCGAAGAATCCTTACGGCAGGAGGAAGCACACTCACCGATACAGCTCCGAATTCCTGTATATCTCATTGAAATTGGCGCCCAGTATATTTTCTTGTGCCTGCGAAGTCACTTCCAACATCCATGTCGCGGGGTTGTAACCATCTTTGATCTTACTGATACCATTGATTCCCTTGGAAGAACAAACATCGAACACATACTATCAATCGTATTGTTCTGCTAAATCATACATATCTATATATCTATATATGTATAGTTTCCTCACCTCAAAATAGCTAATCAGATGGGAAGAGTCACGACCGAGCGGACCCACATATATCTCTTCCCCGCCACGCTTTAATAAGAAGAGCTACGAAAAATGCAGCAAAAACCCCCATTAGAAAGAAGCATGAATTGCGAACCTACAAACCTGAGAGAATTCTGCTCACCTCATCGAAAGCTTCAAATATGTCGATGCTGGGTTGGTGAATGGTACACACCACAGTCCTTCCGGTGTCCACTGTGTTCCTCACGGCTCTCATGACAATGGCGGCGGCCCTTGCGTCAAGCCCAGAGGTGGGTTCATCCATGAATATGATCGATGGGTTGGCGACCAGCTCCACAGCGATGGTCAACCTCTTCCGTTGCTCTGTCGATAACCCATCTACTCCCGGCAACCCGACGAGTGCATCCCTCAGCGGCGTCAGCTCTACCAGCTCCATGACCTCCTCCACGAACATCTGCAACAACAAGTAGCTAGGCGTGAGTCTTTTGCATGGAGATTAGCTCAAAAGTCACGGTCTGCTGTGGATGCTTCGACCAACCTTCCTCGTTTCAGAATCGACCTCAGAAGGTAACCGGAGCCACGCCGAGTAGGCGAGAGACTCCTGAACCGTGACATGAGGAGAGTGGATGTCGTTCTGTTCGCAGTATCCCGAGATGCGAGCAAAGGTCTCCTGCTTCTTGGGGTAGCCAGATATGCTGATGTCTCCTTCAATGTATCCCCCTGTCTTTCTCCCAGCCAGCACATCCATCAGCGTCGTTTTGCCAGCTCCACTCACCCCCATTAGAGCTGTAAGCACTCCCGGCCTGAAAGATCCACTGACGCCCTTCAGCAGCTCCAACCGGTCTTCAACCACACCTTGAGCTTTCATTTCCTGCATGTTTGTTCATCACGATCGTCAAAGGTGTCCAAGGAGATATCTGCAACATGTTCTTGAATTGTTCGTGAGGAAAAGAATTACCTGCGGCATGTCCACAGAGTACCTCACGTCGTCGAAGGTGATGGACAGTGGAGTAAACGGAAGGACCATTCCCTTCTTGTTCTGTTCGAAGGCCGCCCTCATGGAACCCAATGAGCTGCTCTTCCTCCCTATCCCACTCGCGCTCTCTGTACACCAAACTTTCAGTCGGTAAAACACGTCGAGAAATATGCAGCAGAGTTAGCACAACATATCGATAGGTCTCTCACTCTTGGATGCAGAGTGACGCACGGATCTTCTTCCTCTGGACGAGTTCTCCAACACTTCTCCGGTTAGATTGGCGTGTTTCTCCTTTAAGGTCTCTTCAGATAGAGGTGGCTGAGATTTCCCAAAAGCTGCAAAATACGATATGGTCGATCAAGATCTCAGTTGTCGATTCAGGAACTTCAAGTCAAACAAACTTGCTTGTGGAACTATACTCACGATCGAGGTAAGTGAGAGCCAAAGTGAAAAGAGCATTGAAGAGAAGTACGTAGCCGACCGTAGCCCCAAGGCCAATCCAATACCATTTGGCTTCGGCAAAGATACCACGGGACTCCAGAACTGTGACTCCCAGCGGCTCTGTTGAATTCAAATTCGAAGGAATCTGTGGCGCAAAGATAGATCAAACGTGTCAACAAATCTTCTGATGAAAACTAGCGCTTACAATTCTTCTACTCGCTAAAAGCAATATCCTCTCACATGACTCCAGCTGTGCCCCAAGAATTCATTCACTGAGATTGCGTTCTGGGGGTACATCAGCGGCGAGATCCAGTAGCCCCAAATCCACCATTTCTTCACTTTCTCTGCCACGAGCAGGACGCCTCAGTGGTTCAGCCATTTGTGGAACTGAGATGTCTACGATATGGAGAAAGGAATCATTCGGTGGTACTTACCTCGTGAAAGAATGAAGCCACCCAGCACCAGAAGAATGAGAAGAGCAAAAGCCCCGAAGGTATTTGCCACTATCATGTTCCTCCCGACGGCCCCGATGGTGCGGAAGAGTCCAGATGCCATCTGGTTCGTCACCAGCAGCAGCAGGTATTGCTTGAACAGCCTGTTACAGGAGAAACGTATGATATCACAAGGGTAGAATGGAAGGGCGTTGTTTCCCCAGTACGAACTCCACATCCCGATTTCTTCTTACCTTCCAACATTTGGATCGAATCCAATGACGTAGTAGGTTGTGAAAACCCACACTGCAACTTCAGCAAATGCAATGGGGATCTTAAGGATCCATGCGGGTATTGTGTATGACCATGCGGGATAGAAAAGGAGATCTCTCTGCTTGAAGAAAACAGGTAGCTTCATAATGGTCATGGCAAGTTCAGAGAACCCGTTGAACATGATCGTCACTATCCCATAGAAAAGCGCGCCATTATAGATCATCCCGTCATCTATATCGTTCCGGTGCATCTTAGTACGCAGAAACACCGTCATCGCAATGACCGCCATGATGACAAGCTGTAAACAGAGGATCGCAGAAGATGAATCACCGTTCATGGTATTAAAGGCCATCGATCAAGGTAGGGAGAGGGTAGCTTACTTGAACGGCCTTGAAGATGTAGACGAACGAGTTCCTCTTCATCAGCAATAGTTCTCTGGCCATGTTTGCTTTTAACACCTCCTTCTTGCTCACCCCATATCTCGTGGTGGTAAGAGCAGCAGGATGGCTCTTGCTCTTATCAAACGGGACAGAAAGTTCTTCGGCTAAAGCCCGACCAATATGGAATTGTTGGAATGCCTCGGCAAATTCTCTAACGGGCACGTATCTGTAAGGTTCATCCTGGCGTGACCAGTACTGTTGTTGATCCTTCCTCGACGTTACCTTTGAACACAAAGTGAGTGTCAGATTGAAGATCACGACAGGAAGGAATTAATGGAACCATTTCTTACGGAAAACCTACTTCTTGCAGGAAGTCCGCAACACCCTTCCTCTCTGGGCACTTGAAGCCCATGGACTCGAAGAACTCGACGACATTTTCACGAGGGCCTTGATACACGATCAGGCCATCGGAGAGAAGAATGATGTCGTCGAAAAGGTCATACGTCTCCGGTGCTGGCTGCAGCAGGGAGATAACAGCAGTCCCTCCAAGAATGTGGATGGTTTGCCTGAGCGAGTTCACTATCTGGAAAGTCGTTGAGCTATCCAGACCAGTCGATATCTCATCCATGAACAGAGCTCTTGCAGGTCCAACAAGCATTTCACCTACGTCGAGCAAAATGGAAATCAGAGACACACAACCGGCAACAACATAACCGGCAATTCAACCATCGATGATATCTACCTGTGGTGACACGCTTCCTTTGTCCACCAGAGATGCCTCTCAGCATCTCATCTCCTACCATCGTGTCAGCACAGACCTCCAAACCCAGGATCTGTACAGAACGTTTAAATTAGTCCATTGTTCCCGAATCAATCATCTTGCTCGGGCAGTTTATGGGGTTGAGACAATCGACTAACATCTTCGTAGATATGATTAGAATAAAAGCTAATACCTTCAGTATGTAGTCTGTGGTCACATTGGTTTCTTGTCCTTTCATTGCAGATGCCTGCAGGAAAATTGACACAAGAGTTGGACATGATCCACGAGTAATTCTTCTCCAGTTCAATTCATTGAGAAGCCCTGCTTTATCTAAGATGAAGTTGATCTATACCTTCATGAAGACATCTACGTCTGGATCTGGCTTGATGTTTGCTGCCTTCTCTCTCCTAGCTAACTCAGTTAACATATCTGAGGAACACCCACAAAAACCAGTTTAATCGTGATTCGCTCATAGCTTTCAAGTAATCGAAGACCGATAAGGTGGGAGGAACTTACCATAACGAGTGCCAACTCCTTGGCACCTCGCAGAGAAGGCTAATGTTTCACGGACTGTCATCTCCCCTATATGAAGATCATACTGGCTGATGTATGCAGCGGTTCTCTGAGGGACGAATTCTTTCATTTCATGACCGTTGTAGGTCACTTTTCCGGAGGTCTGTGGTTAATTTCCAGATGAAGGAAGTATCAGTCACAACCCAACAAAGAAAGAACAACATTATGAAAATGGAACAGAGCATCGAGTCTTGTCTTTTCACCTTCAAATCAGAGCTGAGCTTTCCAGCCAAAGCCAACAACAGTGTAGTTTTTCCTGATCCTGGAGGACCTAAGAGCAAAGTCATCCTGAAGAACCAAGTTCCAGGCGTTGGTATTCGATTAGACAGAGAGAACAGTGTGAAGTAACGAGAGATGGGTCAAATGAATAGAAAAGAAGGAAACATCGTACCTGCGAGGTTTGATGATTCCATTGACGTCATGAAGGATCGATAAAGGTTTCTTTCTACTCGGTAGTATGTGCAAGTAATTTGCGGCGGTCTTTTGTTTCCACAAGGAGAAAAACAAGAACCGTGGTGATGATCAGTATGATATTATCAGAACAGGAAGAAGATTTCGTTCTGCTTATGTGTGAACGGTGGTTGTACCTCCAGTACGTTAGCGACGGAATTGAAGACGGTAGGCAATCCTCTGTTGCCCACGTGTGTCTCTGCTTCGATGCTTAGGTGCTCATACCGCACTTCGATGGTGGGAAGATCAATCCCAACTCTACCATCGACAAAAGCAACCGAGACAGAGTTAGCAGCAGCAGCAGCAGAAGAACAAGGAACTACTTGTTGTCGCATCATTTTCTTACCGGTCGATACGGTCCTTGAGCTTGAGCAAGAAACGCTCATTGTCCTCCTCGGCGACCCGAACGAGGCGCTCCATGAGGGTCTTCCTCTCCTGGAAGCCGAGCCGCTGGACGTCGACCTCTTGCAGCTGCCTGCCATCCTCGGCCAGCGTCAGGATGCCACGGCGCACGCGGTCGAAGGTGGGCAGCTTCTCGAGGGCGGCCCACTTGAGGGCCTCCTCGTCGTCTTCGTCCCGCGACGACCGCGAGAAGATGTTATCGTCCCTCTTCCATATCGAACTATTCCTTCGCAAGCTCGCGATCCTGTGCACCTCGCTCGGTTCCATCTCCACCTCTCTCCCCCTCTCTCCGCCGGCCTGCGCCTCCTTTTCCAACCAACGCAAAATCCTTATGAATGATGATCACAAGAAAAGAACGAGAGCCAAAACCGAAGCCGCTGTTCTTCCGCTCCTCTTCCTCCGCCTCTTAATTTTGTCTCCCTTCTTTGCTTGCGATGGAGAGAGAGAGAGACAGACAGAGGATATCCTGTTTGGTGTGGGAAAGCCGAGCAAGAGAGTATAAATAGATGCAAGGACGCGTGACGAAGCTCTGCAGTAACAGACGAAGAGTGCACAGTAGCGGTGCTACGTTTTCTCCACGATAGTATGCGCGCGAGTGGTGGAATTAGCCGTCTGAAGGGGAAGGGAAGGAGAGCGACGAAAGTTCCCCTTCGAGACTGGTCAGAGAGAGATTGCTTGTCGACCGCCACCGTTCTGGTCCCTATAACGACCGTTGACCCTCCTGCTTCTGGAAAGAAATGGGTAGACGTAGCAACACAAACCTCCCCATGCGTTTACCGACCAGTCCTAACCAACATCCCGGGCCCACGTTCCCTTGTCCCGCAAAGAAGTCGACGAATAAAATAATTGGTAGAACACCGGGTGTGTTTTCGTAGGTCAGAAAATGAGGCGTGTTGAACCACGAGAGAGACCGATGCTTCCAGCCGCCTAAAAGCTCTTCTGACTGACGGGCGTCGGGAAGGAGCGAGCCTGGCGAGGTTAGCGAGTCAGCCAATACTACAAACAAGATAGATGAACTTGTCATTAGGTCGTAGCTTTTACACGTTTTTGGTGTTCTGACGAGGCGAAAGATGGAAGAAGACCGAGTCTGGTGATAGCTTTGACGAGGCACAAATCATTCGGTAGGAGAGGCTGCTTCCAATCCCATCAATCTAAAAAAAGGTCACAGGCCTCCAGAAGTATAGACGTCCCGTGCCTCTCCTCCTCTTCGCAGCATGTGAGGAGAAAATAATTAAGCTTCAGGTTCTGCCTCGGTTTTCCAAGCGCCCAGCGATGCAAAGTCGTTTGGATAACTTCTCTAAACAAAATTTCTTTTATTTTTTCTCCTGTTTAACATATTTTCTTATTTATTCTTATATAATATTTTTATTTTCTAAAAAATAAAATTATCCTGGCTTATGTTTCGTTCACTATTGTCATCGCCCTCGCCAATCTCCTCTTCCCGTTCGATCAAATAGATCATCTCACTCTTCGACACAAAGTTGCGTTAAAACTTTCTAACATAATATATTTTTTTTTATCACCCGTTGTGCCTCCAATAACAAGCCCCTCATCGATTGCTTGACATCCCTCCCACTACCATCGCATCAATCGCTAATCTCCACGACTACTAGTAAGATGAAGAAGCTCATCATTGATGCTAATCTCCCCCTTCGCCTTCGGCTAATTGGGTATCCCATTCTTCGACGTAAAGCTACGTGAGAGTACCTATGAGATTTTCATCATCAATGGTAAACCCCTCACCTACACACAGTTAATGAAAGATTAAGACGATAATGAGAGCATGCGAACAAGGATGTTGACGAGGGTATATAAGCAAAGTGAGACGGAGGTTGCCATAGTAATATGTGATAGAGATCGAAACTAAGATTAATTTTATTTTTAAAAAAAATAAAAATATATGCATAGAATTAAAGTCTTTTGTTGCCATTTCTGTTTCTCTGATTGAACAGCAGTTGTGGGTCCATTTGAGTGATTGATTTCTTAGCCAAACAAAAACTAGAACAGTGGTCCTTTCGTCACCCTTTGGACTCCATCACCATCGACCAATAGTTTGGGTGATACAGGAGGTGTCCTTCCATCAATATCCATAAGCGTTTCTTAGAGTCTCCAGTATTCCTTTTCCATTAATGACTATCTGCGTTGAGTTTATTGATTGTATGATTTTTCTTTTTTCCTATTATGCACGATATTAAATGGATATTTTGTTGGTAAAAAAGATGGAGAGGTGATCTTTTTAATGATAAATCGGATAAAGGGTTTGAACTGTGATTCGAAGAGTCTGATTCAGAGTTCAAAGAACAGATGCTGCTGCTAATATGGGTTGAACACTAGAGAATTTGAATCATCATACCTGGAAATGCCATTCAAACTGCACGAGGCTATTTTACAGGCTTGCAATCGGTCCACAAAGGAAGGAATGGCCGCCATCATGTCGACCCTTTGACCGTTGACCATTGCATTGAGGTGACGACACTCATGACGTGCGAGGCAATAAATCTTGGTTTAGTGTCCGGTGTCTAGAAACACATTAATTATCGTGATGATTAAGAGATAGTCACACGAGATTAAGATCCAAAGATTAGTCTCACGTCGATACAATTTAAATTTCTCAAAACGAAACAGAGTCATTAGCAGTAGCAACAAAATAAATTAGGTTGTGATAGATAGGTTTATTATAGTTGGCTGTAGGAAAAGTCGAGGGATTTGGTAGAATAGCTTGCACACGGACAAGTATCACAAAAGTCCAAATGATCATTAAATTAGTGGAGAATCTTGAATGATTCAAAAAATAGCCATAAATATTCCTTAACCTTGAAAGATTCAAAAAATAATTATTTGAAATCTTTTTTTAGTGTGTTAGGATGGATGACTATTGAAATCAAAGAAAGATTTAGTCTTTTATCATAGGGATACAAATCAACATGAATAAATATGCTATCCTTTTCCAAGCACTAAACACAAAATCTGTAATAGCTTGGGAATCAAGCAAGGATCTTTGGCTTTTGAACTTATCTTGGTGTTTACATCCGTCACTATCGGTTGGAATAGAGGTATGTTTGTCTGATTAATCTATGCTAATAAACTCTGTAATAAATGCTATGTCGCTCTAATAATCTTAATCGACATCTAAATATCTAACAAGAACATCTCTAGGAATAAGGGACATAACCTTATCAAATCTACCATCTGTACTAGACATAAAACTCATCCCTCTCCTTAACATCAAGGACAACCTATGGGTTAAACTCCTCACCAACAAATACAGGAAAGCTTCTACTGCCTGGAAGAACCTTTGCCACTTGCTTGACGTCTTTCCAAAAGTCATTGGAAGTGGACAAAAGACTTCTATTTGGAATGACCATTGGATAAGTAGCACCGCTTTAGCATCCTGGCCTACTTCCCGTCAACATGGTAGGCAGCCAGCCTCACCCTCTTTTTGCTCTTGCAAGCGATGTCATGACATCCTTCCTGTGGGCCAACAGCCATCTAGAACCTCTCCTATGATCCCTGTGAGGATTTCTAGGTCCGAACCTCTCGTTCCATGAAAACGATCGCACCGAAGAGTACATACAAATTTCTACAAGATATGTGGGTTCCATGGATTCCACCGATTGATTCAGTGAGTTAAAACATTTATATGAAAACTTGTATGGAAAAGGCTCCCCATTCTCTAAGGAAACTTTGTATCATATGGAAGCTTCGTTTTTAAGATATATATATATATATATTATAAAGAAAAGAAATGACGAAGGAGATGCTAGGAAGTATTGATTGATATAGACACGTAACGTTCTCATATGATGTGATTTAAGAAATATATATAACATATATTTTTTTCTCGATATGCTCTGATATCCTATTTAAGTAGTTTTAGCTTAAATACATTAACATATTCTTCTCCTATTTATATAGATTAAGTGAGAGATTTTTCGTCGAGGAGAAAAGATTTATCGCATCGATAGCCTGACAGCTTGTTCTAGGCAAACGGCTCTGATACCCTAATAGAAATGAAATAGAAAGAAGAAGATTGTATTGAAAAAACTTTATTGAAGAAACTTTATCGAAGTAGCTTTAGCTTGAATATATTAAGCTGTTCCTCTCCTATTTATATGGATTAAAAGGGAGGGTTTTCCTCAACAGAGTAGAAAGATTTCCTAGAAAATTTTATCTGTTATCACTGAAACATATATAACATAAATTTTTTCTCGATATGCTCCGATATCCATACAAAAGTAGCGACGAGTTTTTCGTGAATGAGACAGACAGGATTTGGGGGAAGGGATAAATGATACGATTCTGGTTTCGACCAGATTCGGATAACAATTATGCTGTCAGGGTGGTGTTGTTTATCTTGACTCACCTGTATTACTTACTATTCCTTCATCCACCAACGTCGTTCTTCGACCCAGTACGTCAGATTAGATGATTTATCGGGTTATTCTTGAATTGGATACGGATCCAAGAAAAATCTTATTTATGAACACCTTAACTACGGCAACCCAGCCATGACTTTGGTCCCTGATGACTCCACCCTTCTCGATGCTGTGAGGATCCAACCGAACAACCACCGTGGATCTGTGATCCGATGACAATCTCCGTTCCCTCTAGAATCTTGACTATTGACTTTCTGGCAAGCATTCCAGATGTTAGAATCGGTCAAGTTCATATTCCGATATATCCTCAACGATTCATTCATGTCAATGTTTTGCTCGTGGATTCATATGGTAAGAACACGTTGGGCTTTCAGCATCGCATGTTTACTTCAACGCGTCACGTCATTCATGCATTTAAAGTCGTGTACTCGTTGGAAGTTACAATGGCTTTCAGGTTAGACAGACGCCTTTACTGGGGTTTTGTCAGCTCACTCTATGATCTCTCTCCGTCTCTCTCTCACGTTGCTGTCAGTGCAGACAGGCCATCCCATAGCGAACTAGCACTGCTTTCTCGGACTAACTCGGACCCGATCAACCATGAAGAAAACCAGTTAAGAAGGTCTCAAGTAAATGATGTTGCAAAATTAGAAACATCTCCTCCCTTAGCCTGCAATTGTTTTTATCTTTATATAAGCATTTCCGAAGGTTTAGAGAACCATGAAGTGGTGGTATAGTAAAGCATATTCAGCAGTAATTGTAGCTCATTTTGGCTATTCAGCTCACTCATGCGCCATCAATCAAATCAACAGCAATGCATGCTATTTAATATGCCGTTGCAACTCCAAACATTCAAGTACTCGACCAAATCAGACACACAAATTAATGCCTGTCGCCCAAAACATTCAATGTACTGACTACCCCCCAAGGGATTAAGGTCAGCTGTGAAGATTTACAAAGATGATTGAGCTATATGAAAAAAATGTAACCAAAATTATTTGGAAGATCTCATAAGCTGGAGAGTATCAATTTGTTGGTACAAATAAATACATAAGAGGATCACTTTTTTGCATGATCTTGGGCAATACTTTTACTCAGCACATAACAATCAGGTGGGCTAATGTTCGTATAGTAATTTTGTATTGTATCTACGACTTCAAATCCAAACTTTTTGTAGAAGGCAATTGCGTCATCATTGTTAGTCTGCACATGCAAGTACACCTCCGAGATGTTCTGCTTGCAAGAAAGATCCAGTACATGACTCAACAACTTCGTACCTGTAAAACACAACTTTGTACCTGTTTAAGTTGATGATTTTTCTAAAATGAACTTGATTTACCAATTACATTTTTTATATACATAAAATCTAAATAACATTGATACTAGGTGAAACACCAAAAAAAGCCCTCAAAAACAGGAAGTTGTGTTAGATCTGTATATACACCAATAAACATGATTACTATGGAAAATCAAACACAGAATACCAGGCTAGAAATAACCAATTTATCAAGTTCTCTCTCACAGATTTTTGGTACCAAATGCAGTGTGCAAGTATCGACATAAAGTTATGAATAGATCGAGTCTTCAAGTCTGCCAAACGTGTAAAAAACTTGACAGTGACAAGCACAATCTTCATCCATGAGTAGACTCTAAAAACTCTAGCAGGTGATTTCCCTAGAAAATAATCGTATTTTGGATACTTTTCAAAAGGTACATCTTCTTTTGCTTTTTCCCAAATCATACCCCTAATTTAAAAAATACCCAAAATACTCCTAACAAATTTTCCTACCAAAATTTTCCATTGATTCTTTTACCCGTTTTCAACTCTTTTAGTGTTTTCATTTGACTCGTTTACATTGATTTTCAATAGCATTTATAAGATTTTATTAATATATTAAAAACATCGTAAACATTATTGAAAAATATTGTATCTGACATCATATCGTACCTCTTTAGTTGTCATTGCTCATAGACTATTATAATATCATATTTTTATGCTTGTAGCTAGTTTGGTGGGAGGGGATGCAATATAAGGATGTAGTGGATGAACAGCCAACATGGATGACCTTAACTTCGACACCTGAAGTCACTAATTTGACACCTAAAGCACATTAAGTCAAAGTGCAAATCGACTACCATTTAGTTTTATATATGCATGATTAAGTTGTCATGATGACAAAGTTCTCTTTGATGCTCTGCTCTTTCATCTGCTTAACAATTGTAAGACCCAGTATTGCATTTTTAGTTGGTCAAGTCATTCTATGCAATCTGCGAGGAACCAAATATGTGAATTTTATTTTTAATTCTGGGTTGTCCTACAAAAAAATATATTCACCTTAACTTGTGTGATTTTAAAAATGTTGATTTGACAGTGAACAAGATAATCAGATATCTACGTTTGAATGTTGTTTTTACTACACTTCTCTATCACAGAAGCATAATACAAGGCTTCTTTGCTTACTACTTAGGAGTGTATAAAGTGTTTTATTGAAGATGTTTGCTTTCGTATTTGCAAACCACCTATTTTACACGGTGACAATCAAGATGCTTTAAAATTAACTTCAAATCCAAATTATCATACAAGAACTAAAGATGTTGAGATTGAATACTCTTTCATGCGGAAAAGGTGCTTGACAGAATCATTGACGTCATAGATGTCAAGAGCAAAATACAACAGATCCTTTTATTAAATCTCTATATTTTAAGGAGAGTGTAAAGATTAATGTTATATCTTTTGGAGTTTCTAAGAACTTTATCTTGTAAAGAGTAGATAAGATAGAATTATAAATAGTTTGGTCACATCTAGGAGAGTTTTAATAAGACTAATAGAGTTTAATATTATAAAAGAAGATTATCCTAGTTTAAAACATCATCCTACCTCTATAATTAGGTACAATATCCAGTAGATCAGCCAAATCCAAAATAATCAAGCCCAGTATTAGAATTTAGGTTCTTGTAAGTATTTTCAGAAGTTCTATACAAGTTTCTATGTTCCACCTTGTTTTCTTCTTCTTTTTCGTTTTAGATCTTGACTAGTAGTATTCCTTGCTGCTATTTGAGAAAGGGTTACACATGTATGTGGTACCTCCCTTTCTTCACAGCCCCCATACTTAGATATCATCATTATCTATGTGTTTTGTCTGTTCATGCACATATATATCCACAGCATGAAATAAGGAAAAATTACAACATTTTCTATAGATATAAGGTGATCTATAATTTTAAGATCGTACATTTAAAGTCTTACCAATTCCAAGCCCACGATATGGTGCCAAAACACCCAGGGTCATGATATAAACACAGATGGCCCCTCCTTCCTTCTTCTCGAGTCGACATGCAATGGAACCAACACATATGTCACTGAAATAAGCTACAAAAGCATGAAAGTGTCAGAAAAAAAATGCTATCTGTAATAGTATAAAAAGAAAATAGGATCAACACCTTTCTTCATATCTTTCTTTAATCACTATCAAGATTTAATAGTATGAAATAAGTATGGTTCTCCTTATTATATATCAGTACCAAAATGCCTTCTTCAATTAATAAAACACGTTAATAGGTATTAGGTTCTATGTTCTAATCTATATTATGATCAAATGCTTCTCTTTTTTGCATTTGCAT
Organism: Musa acuminata AAA Group; assembly: GCF_036884655.1. Taxonomy (NCBI): domain Eukaryota; kingdom Viridiplantae; phylum Streptophyta; class Magnoliopsida; order Zingiberales; family Musaceae; genus Musa; species Musa acuminata. Next base: position 2,101,447 of record NC_088346.1, on the reverse strand, counting down.
TAATTTTTCAAACAATTTCATGTTTCCTAGTCACATAATTATTTCTAACTCCAAGTCTATAGGCTGCAAATGCAATTTTTATTCAATAACTATGGAGTAACTCTTTGACCTCCTTACCTTCAAAGATCTTTTGTAGGAACTATTTCATCTTTGCAAGCATGCGTCTTCATACACATCTGTAGTTCTTAGCTTATTTTAGACCCATCATATTCCTTATATTAAGTATTCCTAGCAACTCCTTTAAAAAAAAAAAACAATTAAAGGTTATCATTATTGCATTGGTATAAAGCTCTATAATTTATACTCTTTGCAGAAGTTGTTTTTATTATTGCAACATCACCAAATTTCATCAAAGACACCAATACCTATTCTCCTATAAAGATTTTTTTCACTCTCTTAATTTGATTGCCCACAAATGTCCACATGTTTTTGGAAATCCAAGCATTCAAACTCTTTGAAATCCATATGAAGTAGCATAATGAGAATATATAGTCAGGCAAAATTAACACAATTATGAAATTTAGGGACCAAATAAAAGTGAGAGGCCATTTATAAAGATGAGTTCATTCAGTAAACGCAGAAAGAAAACCACAATATTCACGGCACCAAGAAACATGGTAAATAAAGAATATTGTTTGAACCCCTACAATCGAGAACACCCAACAAATTTATTCAAGATAAGGCCGAAAGAAGATACTTCTTTGGAGCTATGATCGGAAACCCTCCCCATAAGCTTATCATCAACAAAGAAACCAAGCAATAAAAACTCAAAGCGACAGCATGCAGCTACTTGATAAGAAACCAAAGTAACACAAATCAAGAAGTTAAATCATTATAAGAAGCCCCTGGTAAGATAAATCAAGAAACTAATAGGCACCAACCAAATGCATTGTTGATCCGATACGATGATGAGTCAGAATCAGCAGGTGAGACGACAGATGACGAGTTAGAAAACAGATCGATCACCCGCGTCAAGATCTCACGCACCACCAGAGCAGCAAGGAGGAAAGATCAAAGCAAAGAAAAGATAACGGTAGAGTGCATCCAGGAAAGGAGGGGGAGGAGATGGGACGGACCGAGTTTGGTGAAGTCGCCGGAGGCGAGAGCGTCGGCGTAATACTTGTCGTTGTAGCGGACGGGGAAGAGGGCGGTGTTGAGCTTCTTCAATTGCATCACGTTTTTGTCCCGAACCCCGTCCAGCGATATCGCCGCTGCCATCTCCATCCGTCGTCCTCCCGCCCCCATTCAATGGTTCATCTGATTAACAAACCCTACTAATTGCCCCGCCTCCCTCTCCCCTTCGTTCTCTCTGACGTACGTACATATGTATATTACGTCAGCAAACAAATAAACAAACATATTAAGCGTCGATTGACATTCCGCATATATAAACGGGTTAATTGTAAATTATCGAGATAGTCAATCCTCTTTAATATTTCGATGTCTAGATTTAAAAAAATTATATTATTTTTTTATAATAATAAAAATAAAATATCTATTTTTATTTATATAAATATTGCTGGTTTTATCGATTAAAGCATAAAAACGATAGACAAAAAAGTAATTTTAATATCTCAATTACGTTTTCAATGGTGATGGACGATGATGTTGCTGATATTCATGGTGACTGTTATGGATGAGAAGGGAGAGCGACAACGAGAAGTAAAACAAAGGAAGAGGAGGAAGAGGATGACGCAAAGCGACGATAGTCTATTGCAAGCCGAATGTGGTCTTCCTTTTGAGTCTGCAACATTATCGTCCACGATGCCAACTTCCTTTTGGCTCATCATGTTTGCTAGGTCACTTATGCCGCTTGCCACTCCCATGATGCTGACTGTCACGTGTCTGGTGCAAGTCTACAATGGGTCCACCTCCTTTGCACTTCATGTGATCCCCAGCCTTTTGGCTCCTCTTCGCACTCCTTGGTCTCCTTGTCATCTAGCTCTTATCTCTCCACCTCTTAGTCCATAGTGACATCTTAGGCAAAGAAGCCCATAGATTCTTGACAGATGGCCACAAAGCAGTAATGCATGATGGTTGAGGAGAGGGTGGAGGCTATCCTACTAGGCTGGAGCCGAAGGATGAGGCTGTGGAGTAGACGACGGTGCATGAAAGCGACAACCTGCGTGGTTGGCCCGCACTAGGAAACGACTATGGCCTTGCCACTACAGGTGACCCTCGTAACTACATTGTGGTTCGTCATCAAGCATCTCCCAAAGTAGGATGTGATAGTGGAAAGGGGCAATTGAGCGATGCTCTAACGACTTAAGGCATGCTCCGGAGTGCTTACGAGGCTAATCATCACCACCGCCATATAGATTGCTCGGGTCGTTGAGGGCAAAGCCCGAGTCATCGACATAGTTATTAAGCGACACAAATGTATATGCAAAGTATCGACATATGCATTGTTCTCTTCCTCCTCTCCCTTTACCTCAACTCTCGTTAGTACTCTCTCTCCTCATCCATAACAGTCATCTACGAGTCCCAACAACATCGTCGTCTAACCTCATCGAAAACATAATTGGGATGTTAAAATTATATTTTGATCCATTATTTTTATGCGTGAGTAAAATTAATGATGTTAGGGTAAATAGAATTAGATGCTTTACTTTCATATATATATATATATATATATATATATATATATAATCAAACCCATATAAACTGATTCTATATAGCCTATCTGTGTCAAGGCTGCATATATGCTCTTTAGACCTTCGTGTAAAAGATCTTTTACACGGGTTCTTTCTGATCAAACTCCATATATTGTTTGATCACTCTCTGAATCAAAGAGCTTATGAAAAGGCAAATTATAATTTTCAATTTTCACTTATATTATTGATTTAAAACCAAATTATAATTTGATATTATCAAGCTATTTGAATCGATAACATTCAATAGAAGATCAGTTTCATGAATAATAAAATAATATTTATAAATAATTAAATATTACTTCAATAGAAAATAAGATAAGAGAAAATAGATATCTAGATATGATAATATAATTAATATTAATAATATAAGAAAAGATAAAGGAAGAGCTAATTTTTTAATAAAAAATTATAAATAAAAATTTAAATATTTTAAACTTAACTAAATATACAATTTTTTATAAATCTCAATGATAGCAAAATATTCTTAAATAGTTAGGATTTACAAATTTATTGTTGTTATCAATGTAGCATGTACTTTAATGGGTTCCACACGATGCACCTCAAGAGTGGCATTTCTCATGGGACACTCACGACGTAGTTGCAGCAACCAAATTTCCACGGAAAAAAGTACGCCCATTCGTGATTGTCTTTCTTTACGTATATCAAATATTGTGGTAAATTTCCAGCAAAAGATCACAAAAAATCTGTCATGCCATGCTCGAGACAAAAGAATGCCAGACAGACTAATCTAAATACATCATTCAACAACATGACTATGTAGATGTTTGTCATTTTTCATACGACCCCCTCAGATACTATAACCAAGCTTTCTCCAAGAAAGATTGTTTCATGGGGTTGAGAATTCATCTGATTTCTATGAAGACACTAATTTTATGGCTAATACAATCATAAGATAAACTTAAAATGGAATAAAAAGATGTGTTTGGTTAAAGAGTGCTGGGCACCACACCATGCTGGATGCCAAGAAGTCTGGTGTTGCAAAAAGTGAACAGAGCTATTGAATTGGAAAGATGAAAAATTAGACTGCTGCATGAACTGATACGTGAGCAAAAAAGTCATAATAAAAACATAAATGCAGTACCAAGAATACCATATTAATTCGTTCCCACTGTAATGGTGAAGAAGTAGAGCTTCAAAACTACCGCAAGACCTAACTGCAACAAAAATATTCCAGCAACAATCAGGAACCATCTCTCCCCAGCAGATTTGATGTGCGTACGAAGATTGAGGGCAACAAAAGTTGCAGACATGAATCCGGCAACACCAGCAATCACCCATCTGAAGATTTCTACAGGTACAATGGAGAGACACTGCAACAATGCAGATAAACAAACAAGCATTAAATAAATGACCAGGCAAACCTACCCAAATAAACAAACAATGCAGATGAGCAAACTTGATATCCAAAACTCACTAGTGCAAGGACAACAAAGATATCAATAGAAGGAACATTGCAGGCTAAGACAAATTATAGAGCAGATATTCTAACCCTTACATTTTGCATGTAGAAAATATTTCACAAGGTGTTATGCTGATGGGATTCAGATCAAAGAACTACCAACAGGAAGTAATTATGAATAACAGGATGAAGTAGCAATGCAGATTCAATCCTTTTATGGTGATGTAGCATGCAACAAGAGATAATTCCTAGCACCTCCCAACCTTAACAGCACTAGCTATATTTTGTATATATTTCCAATTTAACAAATGTCATCATATAATAAATACTTTCAAATTCTAGCTTTATTCCATATTCCCATGACACAGTAATAAGAAAATCTTGAAACTGTTTTCATGACATTGCAGAGACTCGAGGACTAAAGTAGACCTCTCCTGAATTTTTGGAATCATTGCCTGGTGGCTGAACAAAATAGGAACATTGAAAACCCTAAGCTAGTCAAAACAGAAAAGCAAAGCATACTGTTTGTTATACCCGTTCTTGAAACACAAACTAAACACTGCAAAGACATGGTAGCTTGCACCAACAATGTATAGGTAAACTATAGACAGGCAAACTAAAATTATCAACCATGGAGACTTAAAAGATGCTTCAACTTGCAAAATATGAATCCGGAAGACACACAATCTTAACAATGGCTATAAATAATGAATGGTCGAAGCCCTAGAATGTATGAGAACATAACATGATTGACCCAATCAACATGTAAGATGATAGCTAACACAGATCAAGTTTGCTTCATCAAAAAGTTTGAACTAAGGAACAAACTACTCCATGTACCACCAAGCCCTTGGCTCCTGAAGTTTTCAAGTAGCAAGCTTACCCATTTTCTCATCAAAAACAGGTGTTTCATATACAAGTTCTAAACTATTGCTCATGTCATTCTATTGATCAAATTATATCTCGAAGTCTCAGAAAAATATAACATAGGCATCTGACATGTCTTTTATTTTTATACAATTGTTTCCAAGCTTCTGGATGGCCCAAGCAAGCTTAGCAAAGGAAGTTACAAATCTAAATGGCAGTTGACATATAAGCTATCTTGGTGATGTAAATGCCATGGGTACGATTTGGTACAAATGGTGTATACCAGTCCGACAGCACATAAAACCGGGTAGTACACTCGGTACAGGACCTATATCGCCAGGGACAAGCCCTGTAACAGGCAGCAATTGTTTTTATTTTTATTTTTATTTTTTAGCTTCTTTTCATGCCTTTTCAAATCTCAGCACATACCAGTATATTGACACATGGTATGCTAGCGGACTGGTATGGGTTCGGTGCCTGATATTAAAAACCTTGGTCAATGCACATTATAAGGTCATATTATGGAAGATGATGTTGCTCTAGATACTACAAACCAGTTGAATCAACTTAATAAAAATATCCCCATTGTTCACGAGTTTGGATCTTCGAACAATAAAAATTAATGGCAAGAAAGATGCCGTGGGAAAGCTGCTTTTGAATGGAACCAACATATAAAATAGAATGCATAGCATACCGAGGCAGGAATGAAAACAAATAAGGAATATCCATATAGACACCAAAGCTGAACGAGCCCGGATGGTGCTGAAAAGTACTTAAGTATGGCGTATAAACCAAGAGGGACCAAGGTGACATAGCCATAGAATAAACCAGCAGACCACGTGACCAGGTTAATGTCGTAGTTCCACTCTTTCTTCTGCAACTCATGTGCCACATAAGTGACAAATGTGCCAATAGCAGCCGCCACAAAGATCAAAGTGGTGCATATCCAGAATGGGCCATACCTGCAAGAAGTACAAAGCAGAAGTAATAAAAATCCAGTATTACAATTGTTCATGTTATACATGTTGGCAGACCTTTAAATGAATAAGGATATCATCCACCAAACGTTCCATACATGGCACAAGATCTCAATATGTAGAAGTTTAGGTGTTTGATTAAAAAAGAACCGAAATGGTATTTGTTTCATCATCAAAATGAGGATGAGGTTTAAAAATCCACTTACTAGACTTAAATAATTAAATCACTTCACATGTCTGGTTCAACTTTAAGCTTGGAACCAAAGTTGATCAAGGTTGGCAGATGCTAATCATAAAGTTTATATATAATTTATCAATCTGATTACATTACTAATTGTCTACGTTTGAAGTAATGTTATAATATATTATGTTTTGTTAATATTATTATCAATATCTATTACATATTTATATTTAATATTTTAATTATTTTAAGCTTATCGATTGTTTAATGCTGTTATATCAGACATCATTATATACTTCTAATTATTTATAATTATGGTTCAAATAGTTTTATATAAAGTTTAGATCATACTTTATCTTATTTATGTCATCTAATATTTTATTTTATTTATATGTATATTTTTAGTATTATATATATATGGCTAATATGTTGTAATAATTTATTGTAATTTATTTATAAATATTACATAGCTACCGATCCTAGAATTCCAAATATTCACCTTCACACAATTTTCCCAGATCCATGGAAGGCAGCAAAACTAAAAGTGTCAGAGACTACCTAAAAAATTGTCCAACAAATTCATTGTTGATAATTATTGAAGCTTCATAGAACGAGGGTCAGAACTTGAAGGGTTGCATCAGATAGTGTGCCGAGGCTAAGCTAAGTAGCAACTCATACAATGGCGGATGCAAGACCAGCATAATAAGGTAGAAGATCATGTAAGGAGATGGGGTACGTACAGGTCCGGATTATCTGCCGTATTCTCGGTGAAGGTCCCCCTGAATGGGAAAAGGGAGTCTCTGATCCTTTGTAAGACATCAGACGTATCCACATCAAAGTACGGCTTGTATGCACCGACGGTGAAAGCATGCATCCATCCCGTCGATCGGGGCTCATCGGAGATCCCGCGAGCTGGCTTTGAAAAGCTATCTAACAAAATAGGATCTCAGATCAGGATGAGACCTCAACAGAAAGCAAACGCAGACACGACGAGGCAATTAGCCAGAAGAAACAATAATCATCAGAGAGAAAGGTAAGGAAAGGGACGAGGGGAAGGGGACGGTCACCGTCGGCATCGGAAGGGGGGCGGAAGACGGCGGCGATCTTGCCCTGGGACTCGGATGAAGGTGGAAAGGTCTGCAGTTTGGACTCTGCATCAAAGAAAAACCACAAACGATGGCAACAATCTGAGAACGAATTGCATCAAGAGAAAGAAACCACGAATCTGACGGGAGACGACGGTAGTACTAACCTGTGAATTTGAGGGTCACGTGATCCGGATCGGAGACAGCCTGCGGAAGCAGATCAAGCCAAAGTGCAACGGATCGGGTCAAGTCAGATCCAAGAAAACAAATGAAAATACCTGACCGCCGTCATGAAAGAGGAAAAAACGCTTACTACCGGGACGGATCCGGAGACGACGCTGTTCTTATTCTGGTCGTCGTCAACGGTGGTGTAGCCACCGCTCGACATCATCTTCTTTGAACTTCCTTAATGGATTTCGTTTCTCACAACAACGACAAGACGGGTGGCCGTGGGAGCGTCTCCTCCGCCTCCTAGCGGCTCGATCTATTTTCGAGTCCTAGGGGACGTCGCCACCAAGAGAGAATTGTCGAGGTTGACTCTCTTTCTTTAAAAAAATAGATTGATTTAAGGGGAAATAATGCAGATGCGGGGTCACGGCATCACACCGAACCGCCTCCAAAGAACCACCGACGTCGTGTTTGGGTTCGAATTTACCGCACCCAGTACTCACCTCGGTGGAAGAAATGCCTTGCAGAGTTAAAAGATACATAAAAGAATAAGACAAATAGTTTATGATTTTAATGCAAGTTGTCCAGCCCTAAGGTACTGAAAACATATAACAAAAATTGCATAAACTAAACAAATCAATCAGCACAAGGTAAGTATTACAAACAGCATGCACAACTGAGGTTATTGATGATGTGGTAAATGGCCAATCAATTCTGAACTGAAAAATTATTATTGAAACAGGCGGGTGTGATCCTGATCCATCAAAACTCTCTTTCCCAAGAAAGAACGCCAATGTGCCATTGCACAATGTTGCATCGCAGCCACCGCCGTTGTAGAAACAAACAGTGAGATCAACTTTGTCTCAAAACCAAGATATATACACATCAATGGAAAAAAGAGCTCTTCAATCACGGAACTGTGTCAGTCTGTTACACCAGCACGAAAATTAGAGTACAAGTTTTCAAGAACACCCCATTTTTTATTTTTCTCTTTCAAAAGCACTATAAAAGACGAACAAAAGAGAACCTGTAAACTGTAGCAGACGACAACCTTTAACCCTACTCAAGCAAACCAAATTCAACTTTCAAACACTCAAGCTAATCTGTAAAAAAAATTACAGACTCATGAAATACACAAGGTAGCTTTGCATAATTTATGTACATAAAAGATGCGCAATATTCGTATTTTGCTAAAAATGCATGATAATATGTAGATGTGATAGTGCAACAGAGATATAGACATGTGCCACTACCTAATAGGCAACCCCACCTGAAAATCCATCCCCATCATGTAGCAAGCTCTCGGTTAACCAGTAACCATCCCAGGAACCACCTATCCTCTGTAACCAATGCAACAGTCAGATCAACTTTATTAAATATCACCAATGCAGACAGGGTAGAGCAAAACCAAACCTGAACCATTGTAAATTGAAAGATCTCTTCCTCCTCTGGGCGAGAGCCTTGTATCCATACTCTTTGCTTAAATCGGTTCTTTTGGGATGCATGTGTGCCATGAAATAACAAGGCAGAGTAAATTGTTTTGGCATGCTACATAACCTCACTGAAAATATTCATCTATCTAGAATATTAGTGCTGAAATCAGATTGGACACACAAGCTTTCACTTAAATGGGACCAACCTCTTCAACCCACAAACTGCTCAAGATTCTCCTTTCCTTGTGACCAAGCAAGACCCGGTAAGTCGAATGGTGAAATATTCGTCGAAAGCGTTCAAACTACATTGCCAAATTTGAGAAAACCAAGAAGCGTAAGGAATGACTTAAAAGAGTAAGGAATGCATGTGATTATGTACCGGTCAACACAACTCCTTAAACTGAATATCTTTCTAACCTGTCCTAGGTCAAAGAATGGTCCAAAATAGGTTGACCTTTCAAAAGGATCAAATCCAGCAAACTGGTAGAAACATACAGCAATGCTATCATCTCTACCGTGGAAACATAAGCTACAAGTGTGCTGATAGCAGAGACAAAAGAACATACCCTGTACATGACCTCTATCCCATAGTCTTGACGAGGTTGATCATTGTATTTTAATGCATCAAGCTGCCATTTAACCGCTTCTTCTGCACTAAACTAAAACATGCAATAACAGTTCTTCATATTGCACACACAAATATAGGGAAACTAATGCTGTTTTGCAGTCAGAACATTACTTCCAGCCTAGGGCCAAAAGGTCTTTTCCTGCGGGATTCAAGCCTGAAAAAGAACCAGAGAAACCCATAAATCTTTGTTGAGAAGCAAAATGAAATCTTTTAACATAAACTTTTAAAAAGATAAGAAGCATAGAGAAGTTGTCATGACAGTTGACATTAAAAATTTGCATTAGATACTACATTTAATTATTCACAAATGAACAAAAACTCTTCTCTTTTCTAATAACTTTATACATCCACCTCAACAATCTCGTTTCAACGACATAAATTTTTTTTGTACGTGTTGCTTTTTAATCACCCAACACTCAGATACATAAGCATCATGGTCCAACAATTGTCTTATAAATTTTTTTAGTCTAAAAGAAGCACGGTGGTTACGTGTACAACAAAACTTGATTGTATAGGACAACAAAACTTACAGAATAAGAGAAAACACCACAATTATTTTGTAATGGGATGATAAATAATGGAATGAGAACTAGATTGTTAGAATCAAAGTTATGAAACAATGGTGATAAGGGACTATTTGGTCGACCGGCCATTGGTGCGGCTTATAGGCTCGCGAAGAATTATCCGCTTTGGACGATGGGCGTACCCGCACGGTTTTGTCCTTTCAGAGCATGTGAGCTCCAAAAGGCGCATCTGAGATTAAGGGAGACTCGACGGACTTATGAGACCTTGATTCTCATACTCCTCGATCAATATGGGACTAAATGGCCTTATCAAATGGTTATGCTTATAACAAAAGAAAGATAATAAACGAAGCATAATAAGTTTGTCTTGTCTTCTTGATTGACATGCAATTCCAAACAAACAAAAATAAAATCAACACACAAGAAAAATATGAAGTAGGTTATACCGAGAACATCATGAAATGTCTTATGTTAAAATTAGGCCTACCATGGATTAACTGGAGTTGTAAAGGAAATGCAGACGATGGTATTTGGTTTTAGGAGAGACTTTTGACAAAACCCTAGATACTAAAAACATTTTCTATTTTACCTTTTTTTTGTTTTTTCTTTCTGTAATACACTTAGAGTCTTAGTTGTGCCTTACCAAAGAATAAAAAAGGAGATGCAAGTTATATTTAATTACGATTACTTGATTTTGTGGGAATTGTTGAATTCTTGCTGTTTTCAAGAATCTAATGAAATACTGGATGCTTGATTTGTTAATTCAATAAACAACCATAGACGATCGCATAGGTTGACTAAGCAACGTATAACTATTTTCAGACGCTTAAGGTAATAAGGATATCATATGTGGTCATTAAACCTACGGTGGTTGGTCATTAAACCTTGTCTAAGACACGCCCAGAGGGGATGAAGGTGGATCAACTGGTAATTGTCTATGTTTCCTAGAAATCTCTTAAAACGCCATGAAATTGCTTCTTTTGTTTTCCTTCTCACTTCGCCTCACCATTTGCAATTGGATAATGTGTAATCAATCGATTTCTCGTCCAAACTCTCAGGAATCCTTGCAGAAAGGGACCCATAATTAGCGCCTAAACAACAGAAATCAAGCTAAAGAAGCGCCGCGCTAATTTCCACATGAGAAAGCGGGGGTTAAAAATGAAGGACAAATTTACCAATCGGAGGAGAGGAAGTCGGGAACGGGGACGTCCGAGGAAGACGAAGCTCTGATGGATGGAATCACAGATGAGGGTTTGGACTGGCGGCCGCGAAAGGGACTCGCGCACAGAGAGATCGGTCGAAGCGGGGACGACGATAGCGCCATGATGCTTTGATCTGATCTGCCCCCAGCTTCTCTTCGTTTCGATCTTGCCTTAGTTTCCCCCTCCCTCTCTCTTCCCGCTGGTCGATTCCTCTTCGTTATCCCAATTAATAATAGAAAGCGTTGTTTTGAGGGTCTGGTTGCCGCCTTGTCTAAAGGCTTACGCAAAGGCTATTAATGAGAGGAAAAAAAATGAATGTCTCATCACAAAAATATATTTTTTCGTTTTTTATGGCTCCTCGTGTAAAGAGGCTTTAACACTTAGAATCAAACCACAGGTCACGACTTTGAGGAACAAGCGAGAGTTAGTTAGTATACTTATCAGACTCGATTAATTATACATATTATTCATTTTTGATATGGGATTAATGGGATGTTACAGTATGGTGGAGTCTCCACCATGACACCACTGTCCACTTATGTGATTGACATCTTAGCTTCACATGGTCACCCTCCAGTGTCACCTCATTGTCACGTGACCAAATACTCTGTCTTATTAGAGATAATACACTAATAACAAACAATCTCCATATTTTCACACATTTTGAATAATTACACGTCTCCCCTATCCGATCGCAACGATATACTTAGAAATTGCTTAATCTCGAACTCTGCATGAGTGAGTTATGTTCGAGATCGACATCCCATGACTTCATAAGCATGTCATTCAAAGGTATTGGAGACCTACTACAAAAGAGACCTACTAGAAAAGATTCATATTGATTCCGAATCGACTTTCACCTCTTGCACAATAAAAAAAAAATTGGTACATGTATTCTTATGTTCCAAATGTATTATGTAGAATAAAATTGATGTCCATGTTTTGTTATATTTCTCGTCTTTATTATTTTCATGAATAATTTTATGATAATGTTAAAAATGTCTTAAGAACATTTGGTTCCATTCGACCACCGAAGAGACGTCCATTTAATTCCATCACACTCATCAAATGATAGAATATATTCTATTAGAGATGAATGAGTATCTATCATTACAAAGTTTGAAAAATATATATAATGGTACAAGGGCTTATGGTCTCTGACAACAAAGACGAAAAAAAGTCGAAGTTTTGTGATTATAAAAATATTTTTTTTAAATAAAAATAATTCGAATAATATTTTTTATTAGAATGATGACTGATGTGACAGATTTAACATAATGAATTTTATCGTTTCTTGTCATCGTAGATATCTTTATATTAAATTTGAAGATTTCAAAATAACTCATTGGATGATCAATTATTTTTATTATATATTTGTTATAATTTGATTGGATAATTAATCTATTAATATTATTGAGCCTACCCCATTAATCCAAAATATTACTATATTATACTCTTCAACTTATTATAAGTAAACTCAATTCACATGTTTATGAAACACTATAAATGCATAATCAATAAAATATTATTTATTATTATGATATTTTACATGATCCTAATTATATATTATCTTTTATAATTAATTACTTTTAGTATCTCGATTCATATACTTCTAAAAATGATATTGAGTTCTCTATACTTATAAGAATAAAATATTTAATCTCGTTTTTTCTTGTACCTTTGATTCTGTTGATGAAAATATCATAGGGTTTATCATTGAGTGCATATGTAGTATTTTCATAAGCAAAATTATGAGGAGACACATAAATAAATATTTTTAATTTTATAAATATAAAATAAATAATATATTTTTAAAAAAATAAAAAAATATTAAAAATAAATTAACTATAAAAGATTATAATTAGTCCTTTGATGGACTTGGAAGTATCTCCAATGACAACTGAACTTTTCCTACGACACTTCCAAGTGACAGAGCGATACACGACAAACAGTTGTCGCCATGGCATAACTTTGAGGTGGACAGGTGGGTAGATAGTGTGTCTGATGCGACCTGGTGAGCCGAACTTGTATCCCATCGTGCTGACAACTCGATAGGAAGAATCACTTGTGCTAACTTGACACATGGCAGTGTATGACCCAGGAACACATGACGTGCAGGCACAACGACGGGGATCGGTCTACAACTTAAAGCAAGCTATGAAGACACTGCGTTCTATGTTGGTGGAGTTCATTTGGTTTATATGCTTTTAGCATTTTTTGTATATAAAGCAAACCACATTTATTCCCCTCATATCTGCATCGTGATCACCAGTCACAACATCGTAGCCCATTTTTGGACCGCCGTGCTTACAAATGCTACCAGCGACGAACATTTACACTTGCGGCTGGCAGCACGTCGAAGATCTTAGTAAATCATATGAAAAGGAAAAGATATTTAAGTAAGAAAGAGAAAAAAAAGGTGATCGTATAGTGATCTCTGGATGCGGTGCCGCCGAGCGGCGGAGCGTCGTCCGTCAGCACATGTCGGCGGCCCAGTGTGGGTCATGGAAGAGCGGCTGCGGCAAGGGCTGTTTTTGTTCCATGGGCTTTCGGAAGGAGACGATGTGGCTGCCCACCATGTAGGCCGTTACCGGATCGGATAGGCGGACGTTCTCCATCCGCATCTCCCGCAACCTCTGCGCGTACTCGGACCCGCGTAACAGGTCCCACACCACTCCCACTCCGCCGGGCTTCAGCACCCTAACCATCTCCGCCAGCCCCCGCCCCCTCTCCTCGGCCGCCGCTGCCCCCAGCCCGCTCGCCGACACCACGACGTCGAAGTAGCCGTCCGCAAAGGGCAGCCTCCTGGCGTCGCCCTCTCGGCACGTGACGTACTCCTGCACCCCTTCCGCCCCAGCCCGGCGAAGCGCCTCCACCGCCGTCTCCCTCCGCCGGTCGAGGCCCACCACCCGTCCGCCGGAGCCCTCCTTCTTCATCTGCATGGCGACGGCGTTGAGAAGGATGCCCCGGCCGCAGCCGACGTCGAGGGCCGTGCGGACCGCCGACCAGTCCGGGACGGCGGCGACCATCCGCTGGGCCATCTCCCAGCGGAGAGCGAGGGAGGAGTGGAGCACACTGCCGGCAGCGTAGAGGAGGCAGAGGGCGGAGAGCGCAGCGGTAGAGCCGGCGAGTCCGGCGAGGAAGCGGAGGGCGGTGAGGGGGACGGCGGCAGGGAGGAGGGAGCGGAGGAGGGCGAGGGAGGAGGGGAAGCGGAGGAGGAGGAGGAGAGCGATGGCGGCGAAGAGGGTCGCGTGTAGGGCTAGGAACGCCACCGTTTGCCACCTATCCGTGCCGTAGATGGCGTAGATCTGCATCCAATCCCGGTCACCGGTCTTCCCCATTCGTAGTCGACTTGGAATTCGATCGACTGACTGCTTACGGATCCGTCCTTCCGCCCACCAGATGCAACGAATCGGGAACCGATCACTCCTTCAGATTTCGATCTCTCCGGATCAGTCGGATCTCCCCATCTATCAATTCCTCTGCCAAGAAACAACACTTCGGCAGTGTCGATCACAGTCAAGCATGTTTCACTTGTGCCGCCGAGTTTCTTGGGAGGGCGGTGGGAGACAGTGCCGAGGCGGACTCCTCGTACACTATATCTTGCTCCCTGCTTGACTGCCTCATTCCATTTAACGTGGACTGCACTGACCGGGCTGCTACTCCGGCGTCCGTTTTGTATCGCTGATTCAGGAAGATAATAATAATAATAATTAATATTATTAGAATGTTACTATCGTTAGCTTGATTTTGATGCGGTATATAAATTAATAGACGCCGACAGTGTGTAATGAGGACCATAAGCTGTGGTAGCAATTTTTGGGATTAGGAAGGTGTGAAGAGAAATGATGTGAGATTAGGTTTGATTTGGCGGTGCGTCCCAAAGTCCAAATCGTGGAATTCTGCTCTCAGGGAAAAAGGCATGCAGAGACAAAGAAGGAAAAGATGGAAGCAGACAGCTGTTTGCAAGATTGGCTTGTGGTGGGAGACTGGGGCATCATTGATCATCACGACCGGAGGCGCCGCTCTGCGTGTTGACGTGGGCAGCCGCGGAATCGGAGATTGCCGCTCGGTGCTTTATCTTTGCGAAGAAAAAGCAAAAGAAAATTAATGTATTTTAATCTGTAGCAAAAGAAAATTGCATCGATCGTTTGCCCTCTCACTAAAAGTGTTGGAATATAGTATTATTAGACACAATGACCACAGGTTGTTTAGTGGAAATCAAAATCTTTATTTCGATCCTGTAAATAAAAAAAATAACATAATGCATTGAATATCAAAGAGAGTCAAGAGAACAAGATGAGTAGATCATTTAGTCCCACGTTGATCGAGGAGTACAAGAACTAATAACTCATAAGTCAGTCAGATCTCTCTTGCTCTTAGAAACGTCTTTTAGAACTCATATACTTCGAAAAGATAAAATCGTGCGGGTATGCCCATCGTCTAAAACAAATAATTCTTTATGAGCCTATTGGTCATACCAATTATCGACTGACCAAATGGTTCCTTATTAGATCGGTCTTAAGAGAGCTCGAGATCAGCATCTCGGTCGAGCAAATTCGCTCCCGAATCATACATCTCGATTATGAGCTCTTGGCTCCCCTATAGAAGGGATCACTAATAATGTCATTTAGTTTCATATTGATTGAGGAGTATGAGAACCTAAAATTCATAAGTCTGTCAAATTTTTTTTACCTTTAAAGATTATTTTTTGAGCTTAGGATAAATCAAATACTCCGTTCTGAAAGTTTGGATAATATCATCTTCAAATTTGCATAATGTTATTTACATTTTTCTGCCACATGAATTATGCAACAACTTATATGATTGTGGTAAAGCTTTTACGGGATATGATAGTTTTGGATGCCGTTTCTTTACGACATGTAACACAATAGATTGCTCGATAATATGATCACAACAGAGAAAAAATATTGATGCTATAATAAAAATGGACCCTACGAAAAAAGTAAAACTTAGAAGGTTTTATTAGGCTCATAACTCACAAATATTTTTCGGAGTCATAATTATATTCAAATTATTTGAAGGATAAAAATTGTAGTGAACTCAAACTTATTTATTTTATATATTAGAAAAATAGTTTGGAACACTTTGGGTGCTTGTAGATTTTTTATAGTATGTATAAAGAGGGCTAAGAGGAAAAAAAAACTTCTTTAGCATTTACATGAGAATGTGTATAATAAATTTTGAACTTAGATTTGGGTTGACACAACAAAATGTTAATTTTTATATTTATTTTTCTCATATAAAGGATATATGATTTTTCTATATAGACATAGGCAAATAGACAAATGGTTTTGAACCATGAAATTTAGTGTTCTTCTTTTAGTTTATTCGTTGTTATTTTTGATATTTTTCTTTTTTGTTTTAAAATATTCTATCTCAATAAGATGAGATCAAAAATATCTTAGATTGTTTCTGCATGCTTTACTATTGAGAAATTTAATGAAGAAAAAAGTTTGATTCTATAGTAATCAATGATGAATGATCTTCTTATTTAGGAATATCTAGAAAAAAATTACAGCGACAAGCGATAAAGATCATGAGAATTTTGAGGTAAAATATGTAAATAATATTTATATTATTATTATTAATATTATTGATGATAACTTGATCGCACTTAATTGAGATAAGTCAAAAAAAAATTATTTGGTTAAATGTTCTACAACCATGTTATATTCGAAGTGAAAGTTGTCAAGGTTGAGGATGAAAATGACGAGACTTGGTAAAATATTTGAACATATTAAAATAATTATTTAATTAATTTAGAAAAATTAATATAAAAATAAAGTCTTATTGCCTCTTATATCATTCATTAACTTAATAATTTTATGAATAATATAATAATTCAAGTTGAAAAAGATTTAATATCTTATACTACTAGAAAGAAGAATAAACGTTAGAACACGAACGATAATATATTAATTACTTAGGGTCGACTTTCTGACAAAATGGATCCTATCATAATAGATATACTTAAAAATATTAAGTAAAATTATTTTTAAAAATAAAAAAAAGAAAGAAGGGATCGACGATTGTTTTTCGGTTTTGAAAAATGATAAATCCTTATAGAAAAGCTATATTTAGATTCTTCTTTTTATTATTTATATTTGTTTCGAAAAGGAGGATCATTTTAATTTATTAACTATTTTACTAGCAACATATAAAGAATCAAATTCAACCAAGACAAGAAAAGAAATGCAAGAAATTGACTGTATGGGATGATAGGATCAAGAAAAAAACATCATCCGAGAGATTGAAGGCGAAGCCTCACTCAATGAGAAACACACACAAAGTTCGTTCATTAGTCACTGGCAAAAGGATCACAACTACTACTATTTATTTCTTTATTTATTATTCTGGCAGTCAAAGAGACTTCTCTTCAGACCTCAGGGGATAAACGTCCACTTCGCTCGGCCGCAACTACGACAGTGTGAGTCTTATCCGAACGAATCTCCCACGAAAGCAATCAACCCTTCCGGTACAAGTAATGCTTTAATAATGGTACAGATTCACGAGGGCATGCTACTATAACATCAGATTACCCAAACGAACTATGCTTGATATGTACTACAATCATATAATTTAATGTCGAATAGAATTGGTCGGATTTATAGTGCTGGTTCGAGTGTTATGATCATGTAAGAAGCGAATCCAGAACTTGATATAGGTTTAGTGGTACTACACTTGCGTAATTTTTGCTAGATTTCGTCTTCGTCTGGGTGGAGCTGCGGCGGTGGTGTGCACTCCGTGCTATGGCACTTGCTCTTTGTCTGTGTCTCCCCTTTTCTCTCCGCCTTTCTTTCTTTCTTTCTGTTCCCTACTTTTTACCCGTTGCGATCTAAGTGGAATCTTAGCATCCAAGGCTTGGCGCGGGCGGCAGCTGCGAGGGGAGCTTCGGTGTGGTATTGGATTGCAAGATCTGTTGGGGTATCTGACCTCTCTGCTCCTTTCTGAATCTTGCGATTTTTCACTTTGTACTCGGAAATGACGCATTTGCTGCTTCCTGTGGTGATTTCTTGTAAAATGATTGGTCTTTTTCTTTTAGGTTGCTGCATTTTTGGTGCTTCTCGCCGCGTATAGTTTGTTCAGCAGCAAAAAGATTTCAGTTTTCTGTTCTTTTTTCGTTTTGCTCGTTTGTTCCTCACATCTTTTTTAGCAAATTTGAGATACTTCTGTAGCTACCTGCGATCCTCGGAGGGATTTCCTAAGAACACGCTTCCTCTTTCAGTACATGTGTAATTTGATTTTGCGGTTCGTATAGGACGGACTTTCTGATTTCCATTTCCAAGAACTTGAAATTTTAGTTCTTTTTCGCATTTAGCGTACTCGTAACTAAAAAATAGCAGTAGATGTGCAGGTATTCAAACAACGCAAAGTTATGCCAGTGAAAAGTTAGCTTCTTCACTTTTTATTTGTTTAAATCGGTAATATAGAGCATCTTAGGTGGGCATGGAAGGAAGTGTGCACGTAATGTGTATTCTATAATCATCTTTTCCTTATTTTTCTTCATCTCAGCAGGATTGTCAGTTTGCTGCTTCAGAAGAGAGATACCATCATGCTATTTGCTCGGGTGCATCGTTTGAATTTAAGACTCTTCTTGTGGGTTGGCTTGATGTTGATTCTGGGATTGCCATATTGCTGTGCATACACTAACGAACTAGATGGTACGCCAAGTTGTTTTATATGCATCTGAACACATTGATTCCTGAAACTTGAAAACTGGCTCCTATTCAACTCATGATAAATTGCTTTGCAAGTTCTGTCTCTTTATTTGACATATAAATCATGTTTTATAACCTTTTCAAGCATATATGCTATTATACGCCTACAATGCTTAGCAGCACACTTTCAGAAATTATTAATGTTGTTCCCCTACGATGGTGTCAAGTATCAATTAGAAAATATATAGATAGATGTCCATCTTCCATCTTCACGCAACAAATTAATCTGCTATTCTCATTTTGAAGCTAAATACTGAAGATCTACAGGTAAGGAATGTGGGGAAATATGATCAAGTGATTCAGGAACCAAATGTCGATGTTTTTTTCACTGGAAACCGAAAAGTTCATCATTGATCATACATTCTCACTTGACATTTTTAGGCCTATACCAGTTGGTCACACAAAAAATGACTTTTCAAAAGGTAAGGAGCTTTGTTATGAGTGAAGGTGGTGATCGAAAAATGGCCATGGTGGCTGCAATGTAGGTTTGCAGTAGCAAGTGCCACCATACTACAGATCGTGTATTATGGCTATTCGTCTGATCATTTCTACAAATGGGTGCTAGTATGCGATAAAACACCTGACTTCAGTTGGAATCAACTGAACCTGGCAGATCCAAGTGGCAATCTGCTGATTCTTGATGATTCCAGCTGATTTGTCATTTGTGAAGAAGAAGAAGCGTGAGAACGGGCAATCACCACAAATCTATCATAGTTGAAAAAAAAAAAAAGAAAACAAGAAGATTAACTGATTAAGAAAACTGGAAGAGAAATACCTCTGTGGCTGCTGCTGCTGTTGTCACTGATATATCAGTGCCACTGCATCTATCAATCCCATGCTGCTGCTGCTATAGTCCCACATTGATATGAACGGGCATTGATATTTAGATGATCATCTTCACATTCATCAATATGTATCTATTTTCTTTTACATGTGGCTGAAATTAAAGGATTTGGCTCCCATTCTGTCATTTGTTTTTCTTTTGAGGTTTTTCTTTTCTTTTTACTACTTTAATTTTTATTTACATTCTTATTTGACTTTCTTCTTTGTTGTGATACCGTTAATGTGTTCAAAGCGGTACATCACAATAAATACTTATCATACTTAATTGTCATCTAAAAACTGCATTAGGAAACTTCTACAGTAGAAATTATGTTTTTTGGCTCTTGTTTTGGGAAAAGAACTTTGGAGCTTCATTTTACGTAGGTGACAAATGTTTTATATATGCAGAATGTCACTATTTGCCTATTCAGCTTATAGTTAATATTTGCACAAAAATGGTTTTCTCTTAGTTTCTGCTATAAATAGCTTTTATGCTGCCTTGGGTTCACCTCCTCTTCCTGGATGGGTTCCGAGTGGAGGAGACCCCTGCATGGAGGGCTGGCAAGGTGTCCAATGTGTTGACTCAAATATAACTGGAATGTACGGTAATTTCCTCCTAACTTATCCTATTGAAGTAATCACTATTTGTTCTCATCTAAATGGTCTGATTTTGTTAGAGTTATAAATGGCGCAAATCTTGGGGGGCAACTGGGTGATGGATTAGGCAATTTTTCGTCAATAACGACAATGTAAGTGATACTTCATTGAAATTCATTCTTCTGTTGACATGAGCACAATGCTATTTTTTGTACTGCCATATTGTTGCTACAACAAACAACAGCCTGTAATGTTGTCATCTTGTTTCTCTATTCTCCAAATTGAGCTGTTCATTTCAGAAAGCTCCTTTAGCATTATAATCCCCCCTTCTAATGCCATCATCAGGAACTCGTGGATTGATCTTTGTCTGCTATTTTATGTTGTAGAGATTTGAGTAACAACAATATTGGCAGTGGCATACCAGAAAATCTGCCTCTTACGTTGCAGAAATTGTATGTTTTAAACAGATTAAAGTATATTCTAGGTTTCGTTCTTTCTGATCTCACTATGTTACTAATGTTGAGTAAAGCTGTATTGTTTCCTTCTCTGGGGCAGCTTTCTTTCAGCTAACCAGTTCGCAGGAAGCATTCCAAGTTCTTTATCAAAGTTAACACTTCTGACTGACATGTAATTTCTTGCTTATTTTGCTTAAGGGAACCTGCATTTTATCTTAGTTGATAGATATATCTTACATTTTCTGATCTTTGTAATTGACAGGTCAGTTAATAATAATCATTTGACTGGAGATTTGCCAGATGCTTTTAGTTCTCTTACTGGACTAATAAATTTGTAAGTTAGACTTTCTACTTTAATAATCTTCTTTCTGCTTGTCATTCAATATTCTTGATAATTGTTATGCCAAAACATTCACACAGGGATCTTTCTGTCAACAACATAAGTGGCCAGTTGCCACCTTCAATGGGAAGCTTGTCATCTTTAACTACATTGTAAGTGTCAGCTGCTTATATATCTGATAATTTTGCTATTTTTTTAGCGTGGTATTAGCTTAATAACTTGTTTTGCAGGCATGTGCAAAATAATCAGCTTTCTGGGATCCTTGATGTGTTGGAAGATCTTCCTCTCAAGAATTTGTATTTTTCCAAATAGACCTCTAACGTTTTTTTCACCTTTATTTTTTCACTACATATTCTTAATTGTTTTTTAGTCAATTTGAATTAAATCCAGGGTCTGCCGTACCGAGCCATACCGCCCGGTACGGGCGGTACGTACCGGTCTGACAGGTTGTCGGTACGCGGACCGATTGTTACCGGTCCGAGAGTATTGTAGCACTATAGCAGTGCTACAGTACTCGGTACACCTGGGTGTACCGCTCGATATACCGTACCGTACCGGTACCGAGCCCAGGTCGAAATACCGGTACGGTACGGTATTGTGAACCTTGATTAAATCTATTACTTTAATTCAAAAATGGAAGTAAATATTGGCTTAATGTTTACTGTGAAGAGGTTAAAAGATCATACGAAACCGTTGGCCTAAATGGTGATATTGATAAGGTCTTAAGTATCACTCTGATATCGGCTTGGTAAGCTATTGAACTATTCTGGTGCCAATATATTGGGCAATATATGAACTTGTTTCACTCGGTATCATTAGAAAAAGAAGATAAAAAGTTTAAAAGTGAATGGTATTATACTTAAATCAAGCTATAATTTTTTATAACAGTACATCATCGGGCCAGCAAATACCTGTCAGTCTTCAGTATTCTGACCAGTATTTAGCCTCGGTTGGGTAGGACTCTCACGTTGTGTAACATAAGTAGACTAAGCTTATTTAGTTAATCGTTTATGTGTTGAGTTTTAGTTCCTAAGCTGTCAGATGAGTTCTCTCTCTCTCTCTCTCTCTCTCTCTCTCACTTGCTCGCTTTTTCTCTTGCTGGACCATATAGGTCAGTATTAATTCTTTTTTTATCTTTTCGGTGATACCTGGTTGTAGAGATCAGTTTGCCAGCCAGTATATGTATACTGTACAAGTCTAACAAGTTGTGAGTCATTTCTTTGCTCACTAGTCCTCTTGACATGAATGCTAATTAAACAAGCTTTGTCTTTTAGTGCTTGTGTTAAACTTGAATGAACAAGTGTGAAGTTTTGTTGCCTATGCTTCCGAGTAAGAGGACATAGGACTCTGTCAAAGCTGCCTGTGTTGAGATGCATTAAGGTTCACAGTTTTTAAACATGTTTCTTGATCTGGCTTAACAGGAACATAGAGAACAATCTGTTTTCTGGACCTGTCCCAGAGAAGTTGCTGAATATTCCAAATTTCAAGTAAGCATCTCATACTGATTGAATTCTCTCATTTTGCGCATACATTATGTTTTAAAGTGGGAAACATTAGGTCTTGAGTTACAGGGCTAATTTACTATAAATATCAGTCAAACTTTCTTGTTGTTTTTTCACTCAATCTCAATATTGAATTGGTAGAAGATATGTATACATGTACACATAAGTCACACACATACACACACACTGATATATACACAATGAAAGTCTACTACTAACTTGTTGAACTGCTGCACAGAAAGGATGGAAACCCGTTTAATACCTCCATCACACCATCATCAGCGCCACGTCAATCTCCACCACAATCTTCTCCTTCAGGGTCTCCTATACCTGATACCATGCATACAAACTCTTCAGATGGTCCATCCAGTCAAGAAAGTCCCCACAAACTGTCAACCGTAAAAATCGTTGGATATGTCGTTGTCGCTGTGTTTCTAGTTATTGTCATTGTATTGATGGTAATATTTTGCTTATCAAAATACCAAGAGAGGAAATCAAAGCATGATGAATTGTTCAGAAGCCAGGTTGGAAGAACAGAAATGGGATACAAAAAGCCTAGAAGCGAAGAACATTTTGCAGAGACAAAAAACGAAGTTCCAGAAGGTAAGATTAATGCATCTAAGATATTTTATCTTCAGGCTGTATTACTTTCTTTTTCTGTACAATCTAGAAATGGTTGTTTATAGCTGCAAAGAAGGGCCACAGAGAAAGAAAGGAATATGTAACTGATATGGTAATGACAGGTATATTCCATTCTGCTTGGTGGTCTTGTTACTAGTTTATGTAATTATGACTATTGTCTTCCGTCCTGTACCAGTTGTGAAGGACTCTGAAAAGAAGAAGGAACACATAATTGATATGAATGAGACAGCTGATATTGTTATGCCACAGTCCCCTGTGGAAAATGTTACTGTAACTCCGATTGTCCTCAGAAAAAATGTTGTGGGCCATTCTCCAGAGATGATGAACACCACACCAACTTCTGTGAGATCCTTTTCTGTTGGAGATCTTCAACAATACACAGACAATTTTAGTGAAGAAAATCTGATCAGAGATGATAGATTGGGCAAAGCATACCTTGCACAATCTTCTGATGGAAAGGTATGCCGTTAATCTTTGTGCCTATAACATGAGAAGAACATTCTGTTTCGTTTTTTTTTATTCAAATGTCTATTCAGCTTTCGGGCCATGAAATATTAAAATGTCTGTGCAGTTTGCTACTTTGTGTAGCTGTCTAGATGATGTTGACAACACAATCATAGACCACCAATATTAATGAAAATTGCATTCAACATTACACTTAGTTTTTCTAGTTTATTAAGTTGATGACCTGATGCTTTAAGAGGAAGAAGCTTTCCAGGTTGGCTTATTCACACCTATGTTGTGTTGTTTAAATTTTACACCCGATTTTTGGAAAATCTTTGTTGTCCATATTCACTATTTTTTATTATGTCAAAATAGTAACATCCCTGACACTTGCTGTAAGCATGTACTTAAATTGTATTCTTCAGCACTTTCTGAAAAGATTGTCCACTGATACTTTTACTAATCCTGCTGTGCAGCTATTGGAAGTCATGAAGCTTGACAATGTGAACTCAAGAGTACCTGCTGATGACTTTCTGGAGCTAGTATTAGCTGTCTCTGAACTGAGGCATCCTAACATTCTTGAGCTTGTGGGGTATTGTGCGGAGTTTGACCAGCGTTTATTTGTATATAGATACTTCAGTCAGAAGACCTTACATGACATACTTCATGTTGGAGATGATCTCAACAGTAGACTATCTTGGACTGCCCGCCTTGAAGTGGCCCTTGGAGCTGCAAAAGCCTTAGAGTAAGTAGAATATTTTTCCATCGTAGATGTGTGGTATAAGAAATATAGATTTTTGGACTGAGAAAGTTCACCTATTGTTGTGCTAGGTATCTGCATGAGAATTGTCAACCATCATTTGTGCATCAGAATTTTGGACCTGCCAATCTTCTCCTTAATGATGAGCTTGCTGTATGTGTTACTGAATGTGGCTTGTCTTCTCTAATGTCAACCAACTCTGTTATGCAGGTAATTCCAGTTAGTTGCATATTACAGACAGCCATACTTCAAAATTAAGGCTTAAATCAGTGAGTAATAGAAATTTGATCGTTACATACCTGTACTAGTCCGTAATGGTCGAATTTTGATCGAAATCAATCAAGGGCCTAGATTGAACTGGTTCCAACGGTGAATTTGATCGTCGGATCCATTTGAATGCCTATTTAACCTCATTCCTCCCCCCTATTTTATCCTATTCCAGTCTCATATCTTCTAATACTCTTTCTCACTCAATCACTCTCTCGTTCTAAAAAATTCTCACTCTTGTTCAATATCAATGGAAGAATCGTTCGGAACGTGCTGCAAAGTTATTAATCAACATCCGAAAAAGATAAATCCACTATCGCTTCCTTATTTGGATATATTTTATTGAAATAGAACTAAATGCTTTGGATATATTTTATTGAAATAAAACTAAATTTGCATTTAGTTCTAATTAAAATACACTAATTTAGATTTTGTCCTAATTTTCATGTATTTTCGGAGATTTTCTGGGCATTTTTTGGGACTGTCGGCACATTCTAGCGCATCGCGTATCGGTACATTGGTATAGACCGATGTAATGGACCGACCAAAGACCGGAACAGCCAGTCGGCATGAAATTGCAGTCCTTGACACAAACCATTTTAATTATTGCACCTTTTAGTTTTTTTCATAAGACTATAAAGGGATCCAACCCACTCCTTGCTTTCCTATAGGACTAACTGTTGGTGCTATTTTCATATCAGTTGTCAGGCCGAATGCGTGCAATGTACAATTATGAAGCCCCTGAAGTAAATGAATCTGGGAAATTTACTGATAGAAGTGACGTTTACAGCTTTGGGGTTGTCATGCTAGAACTTCTTACCGGACGGAAACCTTATGACAGGTAAAAGAACTTATTTGCATGCCTACTGATTGACTTTCTTTAATTGTTCTCTTTCCTGTCTTCCTTCATGTGATACAGGGAATTGTCTGTAATCTGTTTTCTTACCATAACTTGCAGTGCCCGCCCTCATTCTGAACAACATCTTGTCAGATGGGCTAGTTCTCAGCTATATGATATCAATGCTTTATCAAAAATGGTGGATCCTTTAATATCTGGAAGTTATCCTGAGAAATCATTGTCCTGCTTTGCTGATATTATAAGCCGTTGCATTCAGGTACCTCTTTGCTCGACTATGCACCTGCAATTTTGAAGTTATCGTACCATTGGGTTTTCTTTTCTTACGCTATAGTCGTTTATAATCAGTAAACATGCTTCCATTCCCTAGACAATATCATAAATCAGCTTTTACTTCTTTTTGGGCATGCAATCAGTAACAAAAACACATTTTCTGATCTCAACATAGATCTGGCACTCGAAGTTTGGAATCAATTGTCTATATTCTTTTCCTTTCATCACTGCGGTCACAACAATATAGTATTGAAACATTGTATTATTTTCTGCGCCTTCATTATTGCATTAGCTTGTTTTAGTATTTACTCCTAGGTTGATTCTGATGTTTCAGATGTTGCACTTTGATTTGTTTCTGAGAACACCAAATTCCAAGATGATGACCAAATACTTCCTGCAACAATCACATAGCATCTTTATGTAGAAAAACACATCCCTAATAAATGGTTCTTGAATTTGGACAAATTTGTACAAGTTCAAAGCACATATGGTTTAGAAATGGTAAAATTTCATGTTAATTCAAGCAAATCTGCAGCTGCTGGCACATGATTTACATGCTTTTCAAATGAAAGTATTACTTTAAGCATTCCAACTCATGTTTGTACTTCCAAGAGGCAAAATAAAATGTTCTAACATGAGATTTTATTCTGCAGCAAGAGCCAGAATTTAGGCCACCAATCTCTGAGGTTGTTCACGACCTCATTCGCATGGTAAATGATGTGAAACATGCAACAAATGATGACCATGTCTAATCTGCAAGAGGAAGTTTGTTCTGCAAGTAGGACGTGAATGCCGGAGCTAAATAATGTGCAGCACCAAATTGCTGCTTCCTGAACATGGTTTCTTGTAATCCTTTTGCCTATGCGGTGATGATCTCAACCCATGAGAAAGAATGGTGGTTGGCTTCTTATTGTTGATCCATCATCTGACACATTTAGCTTACTTTGTCATTGTTTTAAGTTTTAACATTAACACGAACACATCATCGTACTTTTTATGGTATGAAACAGAATTTTTCTCACCTTGTTTCCTTTTCAATCTTCAGAATACTGAAGGATGAAGCTATGTTCCATTTCACCACCACTTGGAGAAGTTAGCGTCAGAGGTAGGAAACTGTGAAGGCACATTTGTCTGCTTAACTTTATATTGCATTATGCCATGGATTTGGGATTCAGTCACTTGATTGCTTCTATCTCACTTTTCTTAATGTGGATATTAGTTTTTGCAGCCTTAGACCTTAAACCGTTTGTAATATTTGAGCCGCCATTGGTGGCACAGACATTTGCAAGATTGCATCGCTTACATCCCACATAGATTTATCAGTCTACGATATCAATATCTAAGCATGTGTTTGGGTTGGAAGGCAAACTGGTAGGATAAAACTATCAGCTGAGATCTACAGTTTGATGATCACATTGCATTCTAAATTGTTATCGGATCCGTCTATTAAATGGCCAACCTGAAATCAACAGCGTGGTCCATTTATTGGCCTCTCAAAAATGATTCAGGAGGCATGAATCGAACCGTTGGCGGTTTGGTCTCCGCTTGGATCTGCTCCACGTAATGAATGAACCACACACAACCAGAGTCGTGGTCGAGTCGGAACGTCGGTTAGGTCTCCAAGGAAGTATCCTACGTGGCTAACCATAACCCCGTCCTTAGCCCAAACGAACTGCCACACGCCACCCGCGGAAGGCTTTCTGTCACATCCAAGAAATCTGAATCGATCTCTTTGTTGGTGGGAGGGGAAGGGCGCTTTCATTGTCATGGCGGGGCGTTACGACAGAAACCCTTTCGACGAGGAGGAAGATGTTAATCCTTTCGCGGTACTAATTGACTTCTTCCCTCTCTTCCCTTCTTTCGTCACTCTACTCTGTCCTCCTTCCTTTTGCCGTAGATCCAATGTCACCCGGTTAGCTTCGGGTTCTTGTGGCAAACATAACTAAACGAAAGAAATCCGCCCGATGAAGATTTGCGGCACCCGGGAGATCCGAGATTTTAGGGTTCTTATTCCTGAATGTCGTTCGATATGCTTGACATTGTGGATCTTTGAAAACCGAGGAAATCGTTATGTGGGCTTTCTTTTGCATCGGCGACGTGGAGTCTCCTGTCGTACCTTCTCGTTTGCTTTGGGACCTACGGAACGGAAAATTATGTTTGTTTGGTATTTTGGTGTCCTTGTCCTATTTAATATGTCGAACTAGATGGCTAAGGTGCTGGACATAAGAACTTTGATTACGAAACCCACATAAGTAAGATCATGTGAACTAGACGACATCTTAATGAAATTTCCCTGAAAAAAAAAGGCAACGTTGTGAAATACTATAATGTTTTAATTCATGTAGTATAATAGTTGCTAACTTGTTGTCTTTGATTACCTGATGATTTATATTAACCCCTATACTAATTTGTAGAAAGAATCATTCCCCAGAGTAGAATTTTCTTTATTGAATAATTGACAAAAACATTCAATGTGAAGGTGATAGTACCCAGATAGAGGGCTTTTTTCCTTAAAATCATACGAGAGCATTAAGCGTTCTTAAGGAATCATACTTCTATATTCCCATGATTTGACTTGTTTAATCTTGGTATCAGCAAACAGATCTGTGAGTTTATTCTTATTGATAGAGATACAACTAGCCTAGAAGTGATCCTTGGTGCCACCTTGTTGTTGTTCTTTTTTGACCAAGGTGTCAAGGATTCAAATAATTGGTACAACCTTTCTGCATGTGGATGATTAAGACTGTAAATTTTATCCTTCTGAGATGCTACATTGGCAGGAGCTTTGTGTACTGACCTTTTCTTTACATATATTGATGCTGCCTAGAAATTTGTGTTGCAGGATCCTGGTGTTCGTGGAAAAGCAGCTGGATCAAATTATGGTGGAGGGTCATTTTACATGACAGTAAGTTTTTTTTGCTGAACATGTGGATTATTTGTACTAGACAAATCAAGACCTAGATTCTAAATAGGTTGTATTTGTTATCTGCTTGTATATATAATTTACTAGATGTCCATTCTAATTAATAAATTCCCATATATGAATATTCCAGAACCCTGGAAATGTCCCTCCCGCTTCCAAGCCTAGACTTTCACCCCTTCCTCCAGAGCCTGCTGATTTTCACAATGATCGTGGTGCAACAGTTGATATTCCTCTTGATACAGAAAAGGTATGCTAGTGTAATCTTGGTGACTTTGACTGAACTTGTGGTTATAGGATTTCTTTATTTTGGTTTCATGATTGAAACAGATCTGTTATATATCTGAGAAACTGATGCATGCATATGCATTTACATAGGAAGATGAAGTCATAGAGTTAGGAAGGGTTACAGAAAACGGAAGCTATAAGAGGAAGAAAAACTCACCCAAGGTAGAAGTTAACTAGGCACTTCACTAACACTAAGAAATACAAGTTTTATATACAAAAACAACTTTACTAGCTAGCTATCTAGAAAACATGAGTTATTATTTATGAACAATCATTTCACTACAATCGCTCTATCTTAGCCTATACAAGTCCTCATTTTTAATATTTTATGTGTGGAATAAGTTGGGCCTCCTAAATCAATTGGCTTTACTTGATTGGAGGTTTCATTTTGGCCTTGGTCACCTTTTGTAGTCTCTGGACACAAGGATTAAGAGTTCTGGACACATTTTTGGACTCCCAAAAATTCTGAGAAGTTACCATAAACATCTAGCCAAAATAAACTCTTTTATTATGTTCTCTATAAGACTAGAGAGAAATTGTGGGCAACCCAGTAAAATAAAAGAAGATCTTTACCTAAACGTGGGAAAATAAAAACTTCTACCATAGTACTCAAAGAGCAACTTGAACTTCAGATCTTCTCATTCTGCTTGCTTTCGTTGTTCTTCACTTGAAGCATAGGCAAAATTTTCGGTAAATGGATTCCCTGCCTGGACAATTTTGCAGGTAATACCATGTTGTTTAGGTGTCACCATCGGTAACCCCTAATGAATTTACATGTTGCCACAGCCATCATTATTGTTTTTTGGTGGTGATACATTTTATATATTGGTAGGTTAGATGTGAATGCTTTCAGATAGTCTTCTTTCTTTCTCTATTTAGAGGTGAATGCTTTCAGATAATCTTTTTTCTTTCTTCTTTATATGTTGTATTTTTTTCCTTTTTATTTTTAATTTGTTCAGACTGGCACGCTTGTGTTAAGCTAGGTTTGTTGTTTCTGGCATCATACCTTTCTCATTTGGAATGCTGCAAACTAAACCCATAATCAGGATGCTATATTAATAGTAAGTTAGACCAATCAATAGAGATGTTTTAGTACCATAGGCCATAAACAAGAAGTTGCACCTCTTGCAATACCAGCTGAATGCACTAATAACAAAAAATATTTGAAGTATGACCCAGCTCTTAAAGGACTTTGCTAGGGGGCAACGGCCTTAATCAACTAGTGGTTCTACACATGTTTAATATTTACACCTATGGCTTGATCATTTCTTTTTAATTAATAAATTATATAGATTCTGATGTTCTACCTTCTTCATATGTGTAAAATTTGCTCTCTCTTGAGTTCCATTTTTGTCACATAGGACTTAAAGAAAAAGGAGAAAGAACTTCAAGCAAAGGAAGCTGAATTAAATAGGAGGGAAAAGGTATGCATTTGAATCAAATACTGAAAAGTTAATTCTTACATGTAATATTGATGTACTCAAATACTGAAAAGCAAAGGAAGCTGAACTTTATTTGTGGTTCTTCTATGATGTACTCTTAACATTTTGTAAGTGTTTATTGTGTGGCTTATAACTAACTAAAGATAATGATATATTATTGTGGATGATCATATTTAGATATTTTGATGACCAGGAATGGGTTCAGGGGGTTTTGATGACCATAATAGTTTTTCAACCCTTGAATCCTCCTCATTCCCCAGATCGAAACATGGTTTGGGACCTTAATCACCTTATCATCAATTTATATCTTTGACCTTGGTCATTCTTTTTTTTACACATTGAGGAAGGATGTGCAGGAACCATAGTGCAGTGACAAAGTCAATAATTAACACATTGCATAAACTATTATTAATAAGAATTACCTATACCATGTGCAGGAACCATAGTACAGTGGTTAGTTCTACTGTTCCAGCACTGCAGTTAATTCTACTATACCATGTGTAGGTACGCCGGAATGGATTGGACCCTGAAACCTTGGAATACTAGGCTAAACAAGCTTTGATTGCTCCGAAGCCTTAAGAGCTATCAGATGTTCAAGTGTCACAGTGTGCTTTATTCTTACTGAACAGACCTTAAATGAATATGAATAGGTTTGTTGACCAGCTGCTGAGGTGGGGATTTTTATCAATTTTTGTCAGACAAAAATTCATCATGCTGTGAGTTCTCGATGGTGATTTTGAGGCTGTATGGACCACCAGAAGATTCTTCATATAAATTAACACAACAGTTATGACTTAGGATATTGTGTTTGACATTTGAAAATAAGCTATAATGACATAAAACGCAACAATTTAAGATACAAATTGAAGAACATTTTATTAATTTAAAACAACAAAACAAATACTCATTTGATAAGGTTTGTTGGAAAACATGGACATGTCATGTGACAAAGTTCAAAAGAGTTATGGAATAAGACCACATTGAATCGAATCATGATGGCACATCCTTGTAATTCAAAGAAGTTATTATGAGGGACTGTAAGTCTGCAAGAAGTTCAATCATAGTTAAATATCCTTTAATACAGCCTAATATTTAGATGGAGATTATCAGTCACTTGGAGTACATTCATTAAGAAATTAATGAAACATAATTTTGCATGCTTCTTGTGTGAATTAAACAGAATGAAAATTTAATATCCAGATTGTTTAAGATTCATAAACTTTTTACTATATAGCAGCTATGGTATGTGTTTGGTATGCATTTTATGTTTGTTAAAATATTGACATATTGAAGTGTGCATAAAAAGCTATTTTCTTACAATAAATAATTTTCATTCATTATATTAAATAACGTACAAAACATTCTCACTTGGACTCGTACATGAGACCTTATCAATTGTGCAACAGCACTTACTAATGGAATGTCTCAATAGAGGCAAAAAATCTAAACATGTGAAGTATCATTTTTAGATTATGTGAAAGATAGATATGTTGTCTTGAACATTAGTTGCGGATTGGTCAAACTACATAGGATAACTTCTTGAAGTGACAACATATGCAATCCTTTATTATTATTTACACACACTATATTGATTGTTCTTGGAATCTTTACTAGTTCTAATGGTTATAAAATACATCTTTGATACATAAAAGGATTTGATACTTATACATGCCTTTATAATGAGTCTCTTTGTCATGAACCCAGCAATTTATCCCATATTTCCCATGTCAAGATGACTTGACTCAAGTCCTAGTGCGGGATATGAGCCCAACTCGGTTGATATTGGTTCGGAACAAAATCTGTCTTGCCTCAGCTTGAATTGGTCAATTCTGCCCATCAAGCCATTTCTGGCAGACCTGCCATTAGTTAGAAGAGGAGCAGCAGCAGTCCAGTGGAGGAAAAAAAGACAACAAAAGACAGAGGGAGGAGGAAGAGAAAAGGATGAGGATAATATCCACCGTCATACACTCTCATCCTGCTTTGTTACTCTGTGCCAGCCACTTGCCACTGCTTCCCACTACCATTGTCCATTGTGGTGAAGAGATTTTATTATGAAGAGAGGGGAGAAGAGAAGAGCAAGAGAAGAAATAAGAGTGGGAAAAAGGAGAAGGGTAGAGGAGAGAAAAGAGAATAAATTTTGGAATTAGCAACCTGTTTTTTACTTTAATATTTTTTAAAAATTAGTTAAGATATCATCATATCCTTATAATATAACCTAATATTTGGATAGGGATCATGAACAAACATGACAGATTTACGAAATGAGACAGCAAGAAGGCAAATCATGATTGCATGTCCTTTTAATACCAACTTCATAGTTGGATTGGATCATGAACCATTAGAAATTTATGAAACTTTATTTTGTGTGATTCTCGCGTGAACAGAACGGAACTATAAAATAGAGATTTCTATCATTCCTAAGATTTTTAGCATATGGAAGCTGAGATTTATTTTTATTTATGCTTTGAGTTTGTTTTAAGTCTTGATATTAGAATGTATGTATGAAAACCTAAATTTCTGAAGTGTTGGTTGCTGACTATGCAAAAGATAGATGCTTTGCCCATTATATTTTACATAAGTAGCTGAAAGAGCAAAAAGATTGTACATTTAAAAATGTTAACTTATGCAATTTATTAAGTATTATCACAGACCCCATTTTGGTGGGAATCTCATGCACTATGTTTGTCCTTTCAATTATCGTAGGTTTCAAATACCTGTCAGACCAATATGTATTGATTGGTAAATATAGGACCATGGACCATTACTGAAACTTATATATTGGTATTGATTGGAATTCAATTTATATTTTCTTTTAATACCACCCAATATACTAGTACCATATTGGTTTATCTAAGTGTCAAAACTGGTATTGGACTGAGATTTATAACCTCGATCTTTATTGATTGAAGTGATCATGAAATACAGTTTTGATAGTTAATAGGATTTTGAGTTTTTTAAATGTGTCCATTATTAGTACTAGGGAACCTATAATAAAAGTCTTGACTTACCAAGACCTGTAAAGTCAGTAAATATCATCTTTGGAATTACAAATATTTACTAATTTCATAGGTGCTTGATTTCTGTGCTCCTACAGCAGCTTGTTTCCAAGACAGATATAAGCAAAAATACCATAAAGTATTGATTTCAATCAAAGTCATCAGTTGGTGTGTGGCAAAATCCATGTCATTGTTATCTGATTATAAATATTTTCTGCATTTCTGTATGCTGTTTGAGTAAATTTATGCTTGCACTTGCGTCACTATTGACATTTGGTATGGTTATGCTATTTCTCATTGCCTTATAGAATAATATATTTCGTATACCTATTTCATGTCAGAGATAACATTTTACAATCCTCTTTTAGAGCAGTCCTAAGAATAAGCACCTTATTTGATAAGTTTCTTGTTTATATTGCCACACAAAATAACCTGTAAAAGTCATGCATTTACATGTCAATTTTCTAGTTACTACAATTTGTTGTCAATTAGTTGAGATGTTTTGATACACCATTTGATCTGTATCTGTCATTTAGGAAATCAAACGAAGGGAAGAGGCTGCAGCCCGTGGTAAAATCTATTAGTTCTATTGATTAATCAGAATGACTATTCATCTTAATTGTTCTTATTTAAAGAGGCACCTAATTTTCTTTGAGAAACTAAAGCACATTTATCTCTACAACTTTTGTGCTTCATTAACTTTTCTGCTTTTGCAGCCGGTATTATTATTGAGGACAAAAATTGGCCACCCTTTTTTCCTATTATTCATCATGATATTGTGAATGAGATACCTGTCCACTTGCAAAGATTGCAGTACTTCGCATTTGCATCTTTGATAGGTACGCCGTGGTTTATTATGACTTCTTGTTCTTTGTCTTTCTGTTTTCAGGCATTAAGATAAATGACAATACTTCTAAAAACAATTATTATGTACTTTTCCTGTTGTTTTGACATAATTTCTGTGTCAAATCAACAGTGCCATAGATGCATAGATGCAATATGCGGCATGAGACTTGGATATGCTTCAAGGCTAACTGCACCAGTGGCATTATTGGCATAGATGCAATATGCGGCATGAGACTTGGATATCCTTTATGGCTATGTTATTAGGGGGAGGCTTACATCACAGTATAAGTAGAGATTATTAACATGATGTTTTGGCTTATCAGCTTAAAGCAGTTAACACTTGTCTCATAGTTAAATTGAGTCATGCTTTAGACCAGCTCCTTTTTTCAGACTACACATGTTGCAGTGCTTCGGTGCTACAGATGATTCACTAGTCCAATTGATCTAGGAATGAGTCGTACTCTAATTTAGCCCAACCCCATTTTGACTCGTATTTCAATTTAACTCAATCGGAGTTTGAGGCAAACTCTAAATCAATCCCAATCTGGCCGAACCAAGCTTAATCTCAAATCTAAATTCAATAAATTTGATCGCGTTCCAAGACTATACCGAAATTGAATGGTCGGATTTACATAATGCGTTGCAAGACAAATAATTTTATTAGTAAAAATATTTTAAATATTAAAAAATTATGAATTAAATTACACTGAATATGAATTTACTTGCATTATGGATGTCTTGGTTTATATAAACTTCAGTCTTGCGATCAATGATTTGTAAGTACCAATTGACCTTAAAATAATTTGTGAATGCTTTCTTAATCTCCTATCTTGCTGTTATCAACATATGTCTAAGATATGACATTTCGGGATGCTTGTCCATATCAACCCTACGGAGGACAACATAAAGTGGTTCTACTCCAATTATAATTTTCATTCACGGTATCCCAAAATATAGAAGAAAGAATAATCTTTTTCACCTTTTTTCTGTCTTTCGATCTCGAATACCTAGAATCGAATCATTCCTGTGAGGTGACCATTGCTTTGAGACCTTGCCTCTTTTGTTGTTTTGACTTTAAGGTACTGAAATTTATAGCAAATCGAGTGACTCCAGGTTGGAGTATCTCACCATTTGTATACTTTTATATCAAATAGTGGACCCAATAATTATAAACTTTGTTATCGACTGTGCCCGAGCTACACACTTGCTAACTTATGATAGCTTGCTAATATCCTTCAGCATTAGATCCACATAATGAGCTACATATGGAATCTAAAACAATATTATTATTTTTTCATTAATTGTAAACTAGTCTTCTTGAAATTGGCTTCATTGCCGGTGACTATTTAGACAATGTATTATGGTCTGATCTCCTCTACTACGTTGTCTATTAGGTTTTCAATATAGTTTGTATTTTAAATCTTGTCGGAAGCATTACTTGACTTATGTAAAACCATCTATCTGTTGTAATACACAAGAAAATTGATGATGCTTATTCTTGTTGGCCTTGTCCAAGTGTCACACATCAGTGTCACCCCATATCTGTCCCACTATCTTTTAAAGGATTTGGTCCAATCCTTCAGTTCTGTCACCTCCTCATCTAAATACACATCGTGAATCTCCTTTAGTGTTGGAGGTTGGATCCTCATGCTTGCCTTTTGAAGAGAGGAGATCATGCTCTAAAAATATGGACCTTGGGTCATGTTTGTTGGAATCTTGTGGAAGTTGAACCATTTTGTAATTGTCTTCTCAATATTCCGTTTCTTTTCTTTTGTATATGCACCATGTATTAGTCGAAATCCGACCGTTACCGATCAATACAGGTCGGTAATGGTTGGATTTCGTCCGTTCCGATTGGTATAGACCCCATATCAACCTATACAAGGTCATGTAACGTGTATCACCCGATATGGGGTGGTCCGTGGATCGGTCCCTTGTTCAATTAGTATATGTCGCCCATACCAAGAGGTACACCATGGTACGACGAACCTTGTCTTTTGTGTAACATCTAGGTTACACCCACATGAGATGTGGGTGGAGAGTTTAGTCGGTTTATAAGATTAGATAAGTTAACTAATTTTAACTTGAATTGAATCATTTTAGGCCAAGCCTATGATGTTAATGGAATGATACCAGATGGCCCTAGTATTGAGTATGATGAGGGGCTCAAGTTTGATAGGAGCACCCGTGGATGGGGCAACAAGCTTTAAATGAGATGGACTGTAATGTTACAATTTAGTCTCTTGGATTTTTTTTTTTTTTTGCTGCTGCAGCTATTTTTGAACTATCTTATCTTCATTAGTACTTAAATCTTTCATTTAAATTTTGGTCAGTTGGTTTTAATTTTTGAACTCTATAATTTTTTACTTAAATCATTCATTTAAATTTTGGTCAGTTGGTTTTAATTTTTGAACTCTATAATTATTAGAATGCTTGCTTTTGGTTCAGAAAATGTAAATAATTGCACATATAATTATTTTCTTTGCCTGCATGAGTAGGTGCATTATCAGCTTTTTCTGGATGACCTGATTGATATAGTGGATGAACATAGAGGAGAGGGAAGGGGAATACTAGCAAATTTGATTATTCCTGTGGTTGAACATGCAGTTTGATTTCTATGTTTGGACATTTTATGAAGCAAAACGTGTGAATTTTTCACAAGATGCATAATCTATGTTATAATTCAAAGGCCTTATTAAACAAATTAAAAAAGGTGGCAATTTTTAAGTTTATGTATAGTACTTGTAAATTTGATGAAAATTGTTCTTTAAATTTTAGATTATGGTGAAAGTAAAATATTATAATCTTTTGCAACTTGGACATGCTGCAGGTTTGACCGCATGCCTATTTTGGAATATTGTAGCAACTACAGCAGCTTGGATTAAGGGAGACGGTACTGCAAAAAAAATGTTCTCATCCGATGAGTATATGTTCTAGATATTGTCCGAGTATTGTAGTGAATATTACAATGAAGATCAATCTTTGTTTTCCAGGTGTAAAGATCTGGTTCCTTGCCATCATTTACTTTATTTCTGGAGTTCCAGGAGCATATGTCTTGTGGTATCGACCTCTTTATCGTGCCATGAGGTACTATATATATATACATATATATTTTTATTTATTTATATCTAATTGTTGGTTCTGATAAGCATTTAATTTCACTGGAGTTAAATGATCTTGTACACTGATGTGGCATTTGGCAATATATCTGCAGGACTGATAGTGCTTTGAACTATGGATGGTTTTTCCTGTTTTACCTGGTATGTTTATTTTATGTTTTTAGATTTCATGGTGATTCTTCATATTTTTCCAGTGAAGAAACATTGAATGGCTCACTGATCCTTACTGTTTGCAGCTTCACATTGGCTTTGTCGTCTATTCAGCTGTGGCTCCTCCACTCATTTTCCATGGAAAATCTTTGACGTAAAGTTTTGTTTTTGGCATGATACTAACAAAGAGGAAGAAAATTTCCTCTTGGAAGGCACTTTAAATCCAATTTTGCTGTTAATTATTTTTCTGAATTAGTTTTCTTGTGTTTTCTTATTAGTTTTTCTTCTATCTTCAAGTTTACTTCTTCGCAACCATAGTTTCTAAGCTCTTGCCTTTGCGTTGTACTCTTTTTACATCAGTTCTCAATTATTACATGCTGCATTAATTTTCCACACCAAAGCCTAGATTTGGATGACCATGTCATTTACAATATTTCATGTCCTTTTAATCCTGGAAATCCTTAGTAAAAGAATATATTTTTTATCTACTTCTACTTGATATGATCCTACTTCCAACGTTTTATTTATTATCTTTAATATTCTCTTTATTGGGAATATAAATATTTCTTTAAACAAGAAGCTGCAATTGCAACAGTCACCCACGATAGATCCATGTTGGCCATGGTGCCAAGACAAGTATAAAGGTCTAGAATAGTGCAATTCTACAACTTAGTATTCTCAAGGATGTGCTCTATCTAGCAAAAGGCAACAAATATGATCCAATTCAAAGGTTTTAAGCAAGTTAAGCCTATGTTGCGTCATTAGCTTATTAAGTATCAAATTAGATTTAAGGGTGCTTTTTTAATTTTTGGTTTTTTTCATTTATTTTTTAAGATTAGGTGAGAGATTCAATAATTGAAGCTCTTTTAGTGAGGAAAGAATTATCATGTTATCTAATTTTTGAAATCTTGAGGGCTCAGCAGACAGGAGCTACTCTTCTCAGCAATGAACTCAGAGAGGCATCTCCTCAAGCTGCCTTTCTCCAAACATCGACTGTATAAATTGTATATTAGTCCAGTAAAATTACTCCTTTGCTACACTTCTCAGCAATGGACTCAGAGAGGCATCTCCTCAAGCTGCCTTTCTCCAAACATTGACTGCATAAATGGTATATTAGTCCAGTAAATTTACTCCTTTGCTAACCTGATGACCAAGGTTCTACTCATAAAAATAGTATCGATGTTCACAAACATAAGGCTGCATATGTTGATCTTCCTAAGACCCCAATTTGGTGGGAGCCTCATCCACTGGGACCACCTATTTCCTGTTAGGAAAAAAGTTTTTGTAGTTATAGGATCTCTTTAGATTTATTGAATTTAGTTTCTTAGAAAGGAACTAAACCTAATGAATGTCTCAGATGATGCAAAATATCCTAATATCTGATTGGATACATCAATATATGGTTAATGGATTAAGAGTTTCTTTTTAAAGAATGCATAGAGTAAATAGATGTTGTTAAGTCAAACTTGGTTGGGAACAAATAAGAAAGGACATGATGGTTAATCAGTGACATATCCTTGACAAAGCTAAATTGTCAGAAGGGATCCATGTAGTTGATACTGTCATTGTCAAATTCTAGATGTGGTCCCTAACATGCCTAATGAAAT
Organism: Musa acuminata AAA Group; assembly: GCF_036884655.1. Classification (NCBI taxonomy): domain Eukaryota; kingdom Viridiplantae; phylum Streptophyta; class Magnoliopsida; order Zingiberales; family Musaceae; genus Musa; species Musa acuminata. Next base: position 2,062,240 of record NC_088346.1, on the reverse strand, counting down.
TGGTGATATGAATTGGTCCTATGACACTTTTGTTCCGAAGGTTCGAGTGGAGTTAAGAAATTGTAAACTGGTCTGATCATAGGAAGGGCCTATCGTACTCTCTTGAAACTGTTCTTTAAGCTATACCATTTTGGTTTCCTGATAACAATTGATAGCATGGTTGGATAGGTGATTAGGAAAGTTTTGGCTGAGAATTGGCTAATGTTTGACCTTTTATGTTTTGGCTGAGTATGCATGTGTAACCTTAATGTCTGATGGTTTTAAGCAGAACATGTTGTATAATTTTGATCTTTCCCGTACCAAAGTCTATTACAAAATTTAGAAGAAAAATATGAAAGTTGCCAAAGCTCCCCCATTGAAGATCTTTTGGCGATGATGAATATTTTAACAGATCAAAGTAACTTCATTTTGTCAGTAGATGTTGAAATACTGTAAATATTGGATTTGCAAGTTTTACGGCAGAAGCTCATTGTGCGTTTCTTTTCATTTTATGACTTATTAATATTGCTTTTCTGTTGCAGAGGTATTCTGCCAGCTGTAGATCTTATCAGCGAAGATGTTTTGGTTGGGGTAAGATGTAGATAAATTAAAGATGTACAACTCAAGGCCTTCTCATTAATTATTATTATGCCATTACAATATTGCTTAAAGTAGCTTGTAAATAATGGAGTTGGCAAAAATTTAGGAAAGGCTGTTGCCAGCTCCATGGTCATGATCATCGAAGAATCACTCTTTTGCCAGTCATGCATAGGTTGCTATCTTTGTAGCGTGACATGGTGCAAAAAAGCACTTCATGTTTGTAATTGTGATAAGTGCTGTATGCAATAAAATGAAATATTATTCACTCATTTTAGCTTGTTTGAATTGAATTTTCATAGTTGATTTATATGTTTCTTGGTTGAAATGGTAAAGAAAGCTGTTATAAATGATTGTTAAGATTCTGTAAGGAATATCTCTCTTCACCGCCACCGATTTCTAATGCAACCTTATCTAACTCTCGATGATTTTACTTGTAGATCTTCTATTTAGTCGGATTTGGATTGTTCTGCATTGAATCCCTGCTCAGTATCTGGGTTATGCAGGTTTGTTTACATACCCTTGAAAATTCATTTGTTGATGATCTCTTAAGTTTAAATTATGTGTTCTATTATTACTGCAGTAAGTCAAAAAGGAAAACATAATATGAATAATTTATACGGTGACCTAATTGATCACCATACTTGTCTTTGAATCTTGAAAATATAATACATATTGTTTGCACAAGCCTTCATGGGAGAATATACCATTTTTTAAAGAAATTAATATGTTCCTTCACCTCAATTTGAACTTTGAGAAAAGAAACTTGTCGTTTCCATGGTTTGGGAATATTCTCATTCGTGTACAGTTCACTTTTTTATCTTCCTATGTGTTCTCACCGATGATCCTTGCATCCTTCTACTTGCAGCAAATATACATGTATTTCCGGGGGAGCGGGAAAGCTGCAGAATTAAAGCATGAGGCAGCTCGTGGTGCTCTGAGGGCTGCAATGTGATTTACATATACATCACTGGTCGCCAAAAGACTAAATAGGATATACGATGGAATCAGCACCAAAAATATTGCAGTAATGCTTTCTTTGTTTCTTCTGTCATTGAATTATCTGACAGTTGACGTTTGGATGTCACAGTGTTCGTCCATGTGAGGGTGTTATTTGAAGCTTCTTTGTAGCCGTATTGGCTGCTTGTGTCTCATATGCTCTTTTTGTTTTGTGCTGTTGTGCTATAGAACAACTACTTTCGTAATAGTCGCGGACAGAATTGAGTTCATGCGTCTGCTATTCGTTCATTTATTAAGTTTTTGATTGGCGATGACTCTTTTAAAAGTGTGTTGTCGCTTGGCATGATCAAAATGAATTGCAAGATCTACCAGATCTAATTTTTGACACTTACTGGACTTATATTGTGCATTGATGTAAATCAAATATACATACAAAAGAACGAGATACAGTTACGGAACTTGCTACTGCAAGTTTGATCATAAGTTTCTGATGATCATATCTCATATATAAATACATGTAACTCAAAAATGTTTACATTAGGAAAAATTGAGAACAAATATTTTTCTTTAAAAAAATAAATTTTATCTTTTATATATATTAATATAACATAAACAATCAAATACTCTTGATAAAACTTAGTTTGGTTTATGAGTCTAAAACTTCTTTATATTAATTTTTTTACCAAAGAACATTAACTGTGCATCCGATTAACCTTAGTATTATAAACAAGTATATTTTAGTCTGATGTACCTGATTCATTTATTGAGAATTGTAACCAGTTGTTGGCTAGCTCTAATAAGCACTTTATCAAATCATTACAAATATCCTCCTATTTCACAACTAGTCATTGTAATAATAATAATAAATTATCTGGTAGATCAAGAAAAGGCACGCGATCCTTTGATTTGGGTCGCCATCCGTCTCGTCTCCTCACCACCTTTGGTTAGTTGACTGCGGGGGTGGGAAAGGCTGCCCGTCACCGTGCCAACTTCTCTTTCGCGCCTACCAGGCGGCAGCAGATCCATCATGTTTTGCTCGACGGTGGTCACACGGTTCTCATGATATATCCCCTTCCAAATCCTTCGCCTCGTCTACCAAAACCGCGTGCCCCATTGCCACCCACGCGTCGCTCATCCGTTTCAGCTTCCTCCCTCTCTAACTCCCAACTTCCTCTTTCTTTGATTTGCTTCGCCTTCCGTTTCTTCTTTCTTCCCTTGCTCGTCTCTCGGCCTTTCTCATCAGTCATTTCCGCATTCATCTTTGCAAGCTCGCAGTCCACCAGTGAGAGCAGAGATGAGGCCTATCATTTAACAAACAGAGACATATCTACATAGGAGAGAGAGAGAGAGAGACAGAGAGAGAGAGATCTGGTGCGCGGAAGGAGAAAGGAGAAGATGGTGTTCTTCTGCTTCCTAGTGGATCAGCGGCGGAGGGTGCGGAGCAGCAAGCCGGCGGCAGGGATCTGCTCGTGCTGCGGTGCCTGCGCGAGCGTCGCCGACATGGTGACGTGCACGCGCTTCTGCTACGTGACCGTTCATCGTAAGGCCTGGCGGGCCATCATTTGCACCTTCTGCGGCGCCCTCCTCAAGTCCTACAACCGGTAGATACATAGTAGATGGATTTGCACAGACCACCTATGAGATCTATGCATGTAGGCTGAGATCTACGAGGACCATTTGTTTCTTGGTCGCATGAGATGGGATCGACGGAGCGCTTGCCTTTTGATTTCCGTTGTGAGATTGTGTGTATATATGATGGTTAATTTGATGCAATTGTTCTTCTAAAAGAAAACTTGGCTTCTCGGGTTGGATTTAGGGATCGATCAGATGAAACACTAGTAGGATCGTATTGGATGAAAGCCGATGGCCATTAATTGTTGCTGCCCACCAAATGCAGTCGAATATTAGCTGTCCCAATTAATTGCCCACTTGGCCCCGCTAGTTCTTTTTCATCCGCGTTTCCAAGGACTGAAGTCGCCCTGGCCCACAGATGGGGCCGTCGCCTGCTTACGAGCAGTGGTGGGCCATGGCAACAGAAGCGCGTCTTCTATTGGATGGATGGAGAGGAGAGGGGGGCTCATATAATAGAATGATCAAAAAGGTAGGATTTCTTCGATTATGATACAAATACAGTTACATAACTGAATTAACCTGCCCTTTATTCTCATCGTAACTCGCCCATTTATTGATTTCCAACCATTCACTGTTCTCATGTCAGGACATTAATACGAGAAAGAGAGAGAGAGAGAGTTACAGCCGTTCACTCTGCTACCGTTGTCATCATCTCTCATGTCGTCTTCTCCTATGTGACGAGCTTCATACTCCGGGTGCTGGATCTGCGGCCGCGGCCGTTCCTCAACACCTTGATGGCCAACCTGAAGGAGACCTTCCCCGATGACCCACCCCCTCCGGCACTGCTGGAAGCCAATCATCACGAGATATAAGAGGACAAATGTTAAGAAAATAATTTGTTCATATTTTATAATCTTTTTTTTATTAAATCTATTATTAAAAAATTATCATGGCACAATAATCGAGGCTAGAGATTATTTATTAAAATTATTTTGTCATAGTTAGTTATTGACATAAGTATACGAAAAATCACGTTTAAATCCACGTGATCTTGATTTTTATATAAATCGATTATGAAATAACCGTTCGAACCTTCTCGACTATCGAGGGAGCATTTGAGCCCCATCTTTGACTACATTGGATTTCTTGTCCATATGATCATCAATCGAGTTGGGTTGATTCAAGTATCATTAATATTATCACTATCATTTTGGCGCTAAAAGAAGAATCCCATATCGCAAGAATGTCATTCCGCCAACTCACTAAACATGTAGTTTATCGAGGATACCTCGCCTCCAACCACAATACGATTAACATGGTCTATAGAGCTCTCTATGATGATTGTACGATTGACACACCTCGAAGTATTTTCTATAACAACATTATGACTAACACAGCCCAAGGCATTCTCTATGATGATAATATGATTGACATAGCCTGAGATGCTCTCTACGATGATAGTACGATCGAAAGGACCCTGAAGCATCTCAACATCCAAGATATCCTTCGTGGATATAGGCATTTTTGATGTGCGATGCATCCTTTGTAGTAAGAGCATCCCAACGTCCGATGTATCCTTTATGAAAAAGAGCATCTAAATATCTGATGCATCCTTTACAGACATAAGCATCTTCGACATGTGATGCATCTTTTGCGGATAAGAGCATCCCAATGCTCGATGCATCCTTTATGAATATAGATGTCTTTGACCCGCTATATATCCTCCGTGGATAAAAAATATCATGATAGTTGACATGCCTTTCGTGGACATAAGCATGTTTAATGCGTGATGCATACTTAATCGATGAGAATATCTAAAGTGTATGATGCATCCTCTATAGCCAAAAAAATATCTTAGTAGTTGACACATCTTTCATGGACATAAGCATCTTTAATGCTGATGCATCCTTGACAATCAAGAGCATCTAAGGTATCTAATGCATCCTCCATGGACAAAAAAACATCTCAATAGTTGATGCGTCCTTTGTGGACACAAGCGTCACTATCATAGAGCTAACTTGCCTGATTTGAGTAGATCGTATACAGATAAATTTCTACCTGAGGTGAGTTAGATTAACTGAACTTAGAGCCAGTTTTTTTAATATGAATAGGTCGACATTTGAATTTCAGCCCAAGATGGTTGGATCAAGAATAAGCTACTTGATATGGGCATATTGAGATCTTGCCCGACATGGGTAGATTGAGAGCTTAACTTATGCTATGTAGAAATTTGCCCAATGTGATAATAGCATATCAAGATCTACCCAATATGGGTGTCTTTCCCATCACCCGATGTGGGCAAATAAAAAAAATCTGACAAATTTTATTGCTTGATGTGGGCAAGTTTGGGATCTATTTGATGAGACAAAATCATAATCCTAGCACATCAATAACCATAATACAAGATGTTGGTAGATTGGGATCAAAATCTTACCCGATATTGGCGCATCGTCTCCATTACTACAGATTGTGCGAGATGGGCTTTTGTTACAGAAGATCGGGTGAAGACGTTTCTAATATTTGTTGTATGAAGATTAGCATGTCCAAGGTGGATTGGGTGGCAACATGGGCATTTAATAGTGCATTGGCAGGCAACAAATCGAGAGGATAGCTGAGATCAGTTGATAAGCTATATAAGTTAATGAATTATGTGTAGCTCTTCTTCATGGCTATTCTCGCTTCCACCCCAACCATTTGCCATCACGAAGACCTCCTCCCTCGTGTCATCGAAGCGATCATTAATGGGCCAATCTTGAGCTCGGTGGAGAGTACGTCAATGATATTTATCTGACTTAGTTTAGGACTACATACTCAATATGTTTAATTTGGTTGAAGAGGAGGCTAAAATGCTCACTCGATAATCGAGAGGACTCGAACACTTGTTCCGTGGCCAACTTGCATAAAGACTAAGTCCGAGTGGATTTCGGGCATGATCTCTTCGAAACTTAAGTCAATATCTAACGGAGATAAAGTGATTCTATTAAATAGTTTATGACATTGATTATTGTGTCATGATAGTCTTCATATAATAGGTTTTACTCGAACGAATATTCTAAGGTATGGGCAGAATATTTTCTTAGCATTTGTTCTCTATATCCAAAATAAGACCTCGATCTACAAAAGTAGAAGATTGGTCAGGTGGACAAGACAAACGATATGACAAAGTAAAGACATAAGGACTAAGTTGGGTATATAAACCCAACTTAGTCCTTAGTAGCACTACTCACTTTTTTATTTCGAGGTGATAGGCTCCATCTCACATGGGTTTAAACCACATTGGGTTTTCCCATATGTCAATGACATCTTCCTACTTCATAATCTCAAGATTCAGAATCACAAGAATGGAATTTAGTTTAATAATGTAAAGTTTAAAGAGTTTTGTTAATCTAATAAAGTTCAACTAAGGTTTAGCTCGATAGCTCATTTTTAGACCAATGATATTATCGAGATCACCAATTGATCCATTCTCAAAGGGCTCAAGAAGTTGGTCCTTAGATCACTTGGGTGGATGAGCTATCGAGTATCTTGAGGGCCTCCCGAATAATACTTAAGACTGAGTCGGGAGAGTCATTATTCAGCTTAGCCTTTGGCGTTGAGGTTATCCTATAACCTGAAATAGTATTTTCAATATCTCAGGTTGAGAATTTTGATGAGAAAGCCTCCTAAGAAGAACTTCGGGCCAGACTTGACCTAATCAATGAGGTTAGAGCAGAAGAACACTTAAAGGTACTGAGATATAATAAAGTGATGACCAAACTTTACAACTAAAGTATTCACTCTCGATGAGTCAAATTAGGGGACTTAGTGCGTCGAAAAGCTAAAATTAGTAATCCAACTAGATCATGGGGTAAGTTAACGTCAAATTAGGAAGGGCTTTATCGAGTTGTCGTGGTCATTTGAGATGGAGCCTATCACCTCGAAATAAAAAAGTGAGTAGTGCTACTAAGGACTTAACACATTGTAAGCTTAAAGAAGTTCTACCCCTGTGGCATCTCTCATAATCAGCTTAGGGTGACTATCCCCTAAGCTTCAAGCCTTAATCTTCTATATTATTGGTACCAATTGTAAAAAAAAGAATATTTTTCAAGTGTAAATGCTGTAAACTAAGGAAAGAAAGTTTCATTACTTTAAAAAGACTACACTAACTTGATCAAGCCTCTATATCCAAAATAAGACCTTGATCTACAAAAGTAGAAGATTGGTCAGGTGGACAAGACCAACGATATGACAAAGTAAAGACATAAGGACTAAGTTAGGTATATAAACCCGATGACTCAATGAAGGCCAACATAACATGACAAAACTCCAGATCCTTCTTGAACTCGATAGAGGCCTTTTTTAGTCGATGATCGTCTCCTTCTAATACCTTGGTATTATGGCCTTCTCAACCCCCAACATCTCCTTTGGAGCCCTTAGTTTGTTGCCTAAACTCTGAATCTGCTCATTCAAGATAGCCAATTGCTCAGTCATACTCATGATTCACTTGCTAGGTGTGATAATTTGCCCAACAAGCTCAGAGTTATAGGTCCTCAGCAAGTCTAGGTCTTGAGTAAGTCGTAGTAGCTTGTCCTCCATGATACGGTTGTTCCCATCCTCAATTGTTCAACCTAATAAGTGAGGTATCATTCGACCTCTTCTAGCTACATCACTAGCTTGGCTCCTTGAGCCTCTACTTCATAGGTAAGTGTTGGGTCTCCCCTCTCCCTCTTTAGCCCCTCCATCTTCTCCCAAAGATTGTCAATCATAAGATATTATTAATTAATCATATATTTTGAACATGGTTGAGAAGGGCCATGATATAGTGATGCTATAAGTCAAAGACAAAAGAGTTAATAGTGACACAACAATAATATACTAAAGTATTTAGCCCGACCCACACAGAAACTTGCCATGATAGGAGGCACAAGGTAAGACATGCTGCATATGCATGTTAAGAAAGCCTAATCCATATGGGAAGAAACCCATTATAGTGAGAGGGCACAAAGCAAAACATGCTTGAGATGCATGAGTCGAGAAAGCTTAACTTGCGTAGAAAGAACCAACTGTGGAAGGAGGCACATGGTAAAATATGCTAAAAACACATAAGTCGATAAAACCAAACCCGCATATAAAGAAATCTATCATGATGAGAGGCATAAGGTAAAATATGTCTGAGACACAAGTCGAAAAAACCTATCCCACTTTAAGAGAGCCCTCTAGGTCGAGAAAGCCAAAGCACCTAAAGAAAGGCTCCCTTGAGACATGGAGGTTGGGAAAACCCAACTCCCTTAAGACTAGCTCAAAGTGGAGGGGGAGAGCATCGACTCTCTTTCCACTTGAGGCAAGTGGGTCATGTACCAACCCTTTCCCCACTTAAGGCAAGTGGGTCATGTTACTTTTTTACGATTGGTGACTGCACCCATCTAACTTTGGTTACTAAATTAGGTGTTGAAGGGACTAGCTTAGAAATTTTCTCTCTTCCTTAGTATTCGTATAGGTGGCACCTCGGACGATCTCATTGGGAGCTCAATATTTTCACCTCATAAACACCTCAAATAACACTGCACATATGGATCTGAACCACATCAGTTTGACTTAGACGTCAATGATATCTTCTCCTAACAATAATGAACATAATAATAATAATGATGATATCGATGAATAACGAGGCAATAAGATGTCTTCTTCGATGCTACGTTATCCTTCTTCTATAATAAGATAGAAGTGACAACCGTCAGAACAAACAAGATGGTCGACCGACATGGAGTTGAACCCATATTAACAAATACAATTGGTATTACATGACAGGGATGCATGTGTCGAGTTCGACCTGTAGATCCGATCATGGTTAGGTAGTCCCGAATTGAATCGAATTCTAACGGTTTGACCTCGACTAAAAATAATAATAATAACAAACGATCAAACATCTATCCAAATAATGAATCTATTCATTCCAATAACTTAAAATTAATTAATTGGAGATATTTTTAAAATAAAAAAATTAAAATTAAAATAAACAGTTTCGATTCCAAACTAAAAGCAAAACTGAAATCGAAACCACCGATGGATGCAACTAGTCATTCTTCCTCCTGCAGAAGAGAGTGGACAATGTATTAGTAGGACATGCAAATAATTAGGGAAGACGCATCCCTAGTATTTGTTCCGTAGCCGCGTGGCAGCACACGTACGTCCACCTCGTCTCTCCCATCACCAAAAAGAGGGCAGGACCTGATGCGATAGATGCATACGTGTCTTCTCTCCGATGGAGGGTTAAATTGACTCCCCAACGAGTGAATTCAACAGTATGTCCTGTCTCTCCGCTTGCAAGAACTCTGTTGCAGATCTTTACGTTCGCGGACGGAAGGAAAAGGAACCCCGCAGCACGTGATCTCCGGTAACGGACGGAAACATCTCTGGCTCCACTCGTTGCCGTCCAAAAGTTGGTCATCATGTCTCCGTTCTTTCATTTTCTAGATAAAGAGGCGATGATAGCCGGTGTGGGGTCCTGTGGCTTCTCCATGTAGGTGGTGACAGCCTCGTCTCCTTCCCCAGGCTGGAAAGCAGCTGCTTTGGGTCTCACCAAAGCCTCGGGGGATCCATTTGGTCGGCGCATTCAGCTCATCTTGGTCTCTCCTTGAGTAGTGCTACTGGGCCTGAACGCAGAGTTTGGAGCGAGAGCGGTGCGTCTGAGTGAGAAGAACAAATTCCTTGGTTTATTTCCTTTCCTTCGTCTTCTCTGGTTTTGGTCCCTAAATAAAGACTTCATATACTCATCCATTTCCGTTGGTTTGACTAAGGATTTGGCATTTGGATTTCCTCTTTTTAATCTTTCGACTGAGATTTTTTTCTGTTTCTTTTTTCCTTGTAGTTTCCATTTTACCGAAATCAGAAATATTAGCCGTCAGAATGTGCTGATCTAGATTTGTATGTTGGTAATTTTCTTTGCATAGATTTCTAGAATATGATCAAGAATTATTAGGATTTTTAAGATGGAAACTGGAACCACAAGTTCCAAGTTGGGAAATGGTGATCTTGAAGTGCTCGAGAGATTCATCTCATAATCTAGCTGGGGAATCTGAAAATGTTGAGGCGGATTTGCTTGGGACTGTCCATTGCATGCCTTGCTTTGATTCTCGTCGATGGTTCCTTTGCTGCATTCACTCCTGCGGACAACTATCTTCTCGCCTGCGGATCTTCCCAGAATGTGTCAGTCCAAGGCCAAGTCTTCCTTCCTGATTCACAGCAATCCTCCTTTTCTCTAAGAACCTCTGGAGATGGTACCCTTTCCACCTCCAATTCTGCTCTGCCATCCCCAATATACCAATCCCTTCGTATCTTCTCGGAACCAGCCTCCTATAACTTTTATCTCCGGCAACAGGGCCGCCACTGGATCCGTCTCTACTTCTATCCTATTGCCAATTCCGGCCATAACTTGAGCGCTGCTCCTTTAACCGTCATCACAGATGAGTTCGTCCTGATGAACAACTTCACCTTCAAGAACTCAAACCGCACTTACCTGTTCAAGGAGTACTCGGTGAACGTGACCTCTGATTGCTTGGCCCTCACTTTTATCCCATCACATGGTTCTGTCTCATTCGTGAATGGGATCGAAGTCGTCTCGGTTCCTGATGAGCTGATCTATGACCAGGCTCTTGCAGTACCTAATGCTCCTTTCAGTGGTCTCTCTGTGCTTGGTCTTGAGACCATGTATCGCTTGAATATGGGCGGTCCTTTGCTCACTCCACAGAATGATTCTCTCGGGAGGACTTGGGAAAATGATGCCAAGTACCTCCATGTCAACAGCTCCGCCGTGAAGGCATCTGCGGATCTTGCGACCATAACTTACCCTGATGGAATCACCATTGAAACAGCACCGAGGTTGGTCTATTCCACTGCAGAAACAATGGGAGATGCAAATGTGACAGATTTAAATTTCAACATCACCTGGGTTTTCTCGGTAGATCAGAACTTCCTTTACTTGATCCGCTTTCACTTCTGCGATATCGTTAGCAAGGCTCTGAACACACTTGTGTTCAATGTCTATATCAATTCTGATATTGCTATTGCCAGTTTGGATTTGTCATCACTGAAGGGTGATCTATCAGTGCCCTACTACAAGGATTTTGTTTCCAACTCCTCGGATGGTTCAAACACAATGACCGTCAGCGTCGGTCCAGACGTAGTGGCTGATTTCAGCAATGCTATACTGAATGGACTGGAGATCATGAAGATTAGCAACGGTGCGAAAAGCTTAGATGGAGTCTATGCTGTTGAGGACCTTCTTCCAGAGTCACCCCCAGGAAGGAATAAGTTGGGAATCGTAATTGGAATAGTCTTGGGATCAATGACTGTCATTACACTGATAACTTTGTGCTACTGCTGTTTCATCGTTCGCAGGAGAAAGACTAAACCCCATGATCATGCATGGTTACCACTACCCTTTTATGGCCACTCCCACACCATCAGCAAAGTATCGACAACTTCTCAGAAGAGTGGGACAGCAAGCTGCATATCTTTGGCATCTACAAACCTTGGACGGGTTTTCATGTTCCAAGAGATCCTGGATGCGACCAACAAGTTTGATGAGAACTTGGTTCTTGGAGTGGGTGGGTTTGGAAAGGTCTATGAGGGGACACTAGAAGATGGTACTAAGGTTGCTATCAAGAGAGGGAATCCGAGGTCTGAGCAAGGGCTGGCTGAATTCCAGACAGAGATTGAGATGTTATCCAAGCTCCGGCATCGTCATCTGGTCTCGCTCATTGGCTACTGTGATGAACGTTCTGAGATGATTTTGGTGTACGAATACATGGCAAATGGACCCTTACGGAGCCATCTATACGGTGCCAACCTTCCATCACTTCCATGGAGACAGCGCCTTGAGATCTGCATTGGTGCTGCAAGAGGGTTGCACTACCTCCACACCGGTGCAGCACAGAGCATCATCCACCGTGACGTGAAGACGACCAACATTCTCTTGGATGAGAACTTTGTTGCAAAGGTAGCAGACTTCGGTCTTTCGAAGACTGGCCCTGCTTTGGATCAGACCCATGTTAGCACCGCAGTGAAAGGGAGCTTCGGGTATCTTGATCCTGAGTACTTCAGGAGGCAGCAGCTGACCGAGAAGTCGGATGTCTACTCCTTTGGTGTCGTATTGCTGGAAGTTCTCTGTGCAAGGCCAGCTCTCAACCCGGTGCTCCCGAGGGAGCAGGTAAACATCGCAGAGTGGGCAATGAACTGGCAGAAGAAAGGAATGCTGGAAAGAATAGTAGATCCAGCATTGACAGGGAAAATTAATGCAACTTCCCTTAGAAAATATGGTGATACAGCTGAAAAATGCTTGGCAGAACAGGGAGTTGACAGGCCAACAATGGGAGATGTTCTATGGAACCTCGAGTATGCTCTCCAGCTTGAGGAGACTTCTTCGCTTGATGACCCATATGAGAACAGCATAAAGAGTATTTCTGGTATCGTACTACCACACATGGAACCCCTTGACAACAGCATTAGTGTCGTCGAGGGAGCAAACACCGGTTCCGAAAACGACGCAGAAGATGCTACGACAAGTGCAGTGTTCTCTCAGATTGTAAACCCTCGAGGGAGATAAAAGATCGACGGCATTCCTGCTTCAGAATTGGTCTTGCATGCCATGTTGTTCTCTCTTCCATCATCTTGTTTCCATTTGTAACACACCTGTCGGTTTAAGGAGGTTATGCTTCAGTGTTGTAGGTTAGACTTTTCCAGATGTAATGTGAGCTAAGTCATCTTTTGAAATATGGATGATTGAGATCAAATGATGAAGGACAGAGTTTACCTTCTTAGGCTATCTACCAATAAAGAGAGGATGTCAACATGTGAAGATCTTATGCTTGAGTTGAATGTTTTGTTCTTTACTGTACCTTTTTATCTTGAAGTTTAAATGTTCAGCAATGCACGAGACACCGACAGATATCAGAATGTCTATGATTAGATCCTGAACGGCCCGTACCATCTACAAGAATGCATTGCATAACATGCTTCATTTCCCATATGAACGGCCCATATGAAGGCCCTATCCATGAACGGCCCATATAAATGCTATATCTTCTCTCTCTCTTTCTTTTTTTTTTTTTTTTTTCTTTTTTACTTTTCTTTTTTTCCAATGCCTTCTTGATTTTCTTTTTCTTTTAGGTCAAATCTATCAAAAAAAAAAACTTCACTTTTTTACTTTTCTTTTTTTCCAATGCCCTTAGTTATCATTTTTATCACCTCTATCTTATGAAAAGATCTCATCGATCACCTACATTGATTACTAATTCTATTTTAAATTTTTTTTCTCATATAAAAAAAGAAACGAAGGTAAAACAGACAAGATGACAACAAAAGTCAAGGATAATATTATCTTTTAAAAAATAAAAGATACTTTGTGATAAATAAATAAATAAAAACTCTGTGATAAAAATAAAAATTTAAAAGTTTTTTTTTTAGTTTATCCTCTTTTTATCCATTTATTATTAATTTTTTTAAAAAAAATTCATAGCAGAAAAAAACATGAGAGAGGAAAAGATCAGCGGAAGAATCCAGATTTGGTGAGCCCGGAACAGATAAAACCACCACGGGCTTCGTTCCTCCTCAGTTCATTGCCATCCGTTCACCTTCCACTTCTTTTGGCGTCTTATTTCTTAGCTGAATGATTTGTTCGCCATGGTCTCGCTGCAAGTCTCTATTCTTTCTCCAAATTCCGGATTCTCTTTTGGTAATCTTTACGGCCAAGGATACCGACTCGATCTAGGTTCACTAAAGCACGCCATAAATTGCTCGCTCCCAAGAAGAAATACTGTCGGATCTTTGCATAGAAATGGGCGCTTCATCGAGTATCCTCGGCAGGTGTTTCCATATCCAGGAGGTAATTTGAAAGATTTGATTTTGGTGGGTAGAGGGAGGAAGGGGAGCTTGGTTGTAGTCGCAGCCAACCAGGGATTTGGTTTCAATGGTGGTGGTGGGGGAGATTGGGACAAGGGTACCACCACGAGGGTGCTGGGTAATCTGGCTTTGGCTATCGGGCTGACATACCTCACCATGACCGGGCAACTTGGCTGGATCTTGGATACTATCGTTTCCATCTGGGTAAAGAGCTTATATCCTGTGATTTAGTAAAGAGCTTATATCCATGGGCAAAGGGCTCATGTTCTTGGATTCTCTGATGGATTCTTTTCACTCAGCAAGTAGTCGATTGATGTTTGATCGTGTGTTTGGTGCATTCATGATGTATTGATTCTTGTAGATGCATGTTCATATTATGATGACTTTCTCAGTGTGACCAAATGCTTCCTTTCTGTTTCCTATAAGATGTTCTTAACTCTCCTTATTATCTATGTGTTAATAGGAATACCTTTTGTGAATTTGGATTAATTTCTTTTTGCTAATTTTTTCATCCAGTCATTGTGCTTTGATACATCATTCTATTGTATGAAATGAGAAATATTGGTATCTTAGGTCGAATCGGTCTCATTCTTTCAGGGATTGTCACAATTAGAATTTTGTTAGGGGAGATGGAAAGTGATTTTATTTCCCATGAGAAACGGAAAATTTGTTTATTTGATGTCCTCCTAATAGGTACTTCTCTCATTTTTTTGGCCAAGAGTTGATCTCAAAATTAAGTATAACTAGGTGGCATCTTGTCTAACTCCGATACAGAAAACTTTACTCTCTTTTAAATTAAATTAAAAATTATAAAAATTTCTTTAGATGGGCATAGAAGGAAGTATGACATCGTATTCTGATGCAACTGTCAACTTCAGAAGTTCCCCCAAAAAAATGCATTTCATACTTTGGTAGCTGATGAGAGTAATGGGCAATTGCTAGCGAGAGTCGTGAAGTAATTGTTGAATTGAAGTTCGTAATTTAAAAAGGGTATGTTAATGTCCAACTAATTCTTGAGTTACTGGTAAGGGGATCACAAATTGTTCGAGACGTCTTACTCATGGTTATTGGGCAAATTTGGGACTAGGAAGATCCAATGATTCATGACCATTCAAAGGAGTAGCAGTGATTGACTTCAGGAAAGTTGAAAGTAGACTGAATATTATCTGAGTCAAATTTCTGTCCTAAATTTTGTTGCTCATATTGCACATATGTCCCGTCCGAAGGTGATGTTTTGATCTCTACAGGTATTGAAAAGCTAAGTAACATTGCATACGGTCACTCTTCTTAAACCTGCATTATTGGAGGCCTTGTGCATTGGACCATTCTTTTCTTACTTATTCAAAAACTAGGAAATTACTGAATATATCTGCTTCTCATTCCATTGACCTCTCCAACCAAACCTCAAAGCCACTTCACCAAATAAAGGCACAGAGCACAAAGATGAGGAAAAAAGTAAAAGAGAGATAATTAAATTGAAGGCACTCAGATTTGATATGGTTCAGTCAATTGACCTGTATCCATAAGAAAAGACGATGAAGAGAGTTTTATTGCTATGGAGATAAGACATGACAATGGTGTAGATCCCAAGATAAGTTTCTCAAGAATAGCCATCTCTCTACAAAATACCAGCTTACTATTCCTAGCCCTAAGTATCAATTTATATACATACATGGGGTATATAAATCGTCAATTTATGTGTACTCTGTCTAGTAGAGGAGGAATGGGTAAGGGGCTCTTTCCATTGGTCTGCAATTAGATGGTCTGTCCTTAGTGGTCTGAGGTCTGAGCGGATGTTGGATGCCATACAACAGATATGTAAGACATCTTTCACAATCTTCAACACCACATCTAGCACGTTGATTTGGTTGAATTCTTTTGTAGAGCCGGGCTATCCTCATCATATCCTGCAATCAGAACAATATGAGTTATATGGCTACATTCTGTTGTAGTTATAGTTCAAAATTTTTTATAAGATTGTTTTCAGGGACCTCCCAAATATCCTGGTAAGAACTTGTAGTAATATTTTTAATATAAACCAATTAGTGTACCACTAATATGTTTAATTTTTAATGGGTTAATATTTTCTTGTCATTCTGTTTGAAGCTTATACAAGCCTTTACCAGCTCAACAAAGCTGAACAACCATGCTGCTCTGCCATCCCTCTCCCTGTGAAAGAAAACCACATAAATGACAATAGAAAAGACAACAAATAAATAAAAACATATGAAATGCCTTCCTTTGTTCTTTCATTTTATTCATATTATCTATGTTTTGACATTTTTCTCAATGTTTCACTAAAAACACATATCAACAGCTCCTTGCAGTATTGTTACCTATTGTGGGGTTTGGCGCTTTCTTCTGGTTTGCTGGACGAGACATAGTTCAAAGTGGTGTGAGTATTTTTCCATTTCATAATTTTTTTTTTTCTATTTCTTACATTCCAGTTGCATCTGATCCAAGAAATAAGCTGTTGAAGAATTGACATTTATGCATCAGATACGCTTAAGAAAATGATATCCAAAATTTACTTTATATTTTCAATTCTGAAGCCTCAATATTGGAACTGTCATTACTGAATGTAGGTGTTCTCTATAAGGCTGCCCATTATCTTTGTTTCTTTTGTTTTTTCTTTTTCTTCATGGATGATGTGGTTCATTTTGTAGCTTGAGCTTTTCTGTTTACAATAGTGACTCTGGAATTTCATTTGAGCTTGTTTCTGAGTATTTAATCTGGAGATTTACTAACCTTTTAGCTCTTCCATGTGCAGTGTCCCAACTGTGGAAAGGAATTCCAGATTTTTAAGTAAGCATGGCAGTCATCCTCTAGATTAAAATTCTCTACAGTAGTGAGCTTTAAGTGCTTTTCTCTTTACTGGAACAATATAACAACAAATTGTTTTCTTTTAGGTCAGCTATGAAGGATGGTCCACAACTCTGCCCTTTCTGCAGTCAACCTTTCTCTGGTAGTAAACCTATCTTGATTTTAAATATATTCTGTGCACCACTTGGTTGATCTGATTCCTTATAAATATACGTCCCATTTTGTTCTTTTGCCAGCTTATTAGTTGATAAATCTAATGAAGATGTAACTAAAGAACAAATGACATATGAGAATTTCTATTCAAGTGTATATACCATCTTATTCTGAAAATGAAAATATTATATCTGGTGCTTGAAGGCCATGTAGTGATAAATATCGTTTGGATCATACCAAATCTAAGTCTGGATAGTGCCTAATTGTTCACCGAGCTCTTTGCATAGCCAAGTTGGAAGCTTACAGTTGTAATTCTATCTTGTATGATTGAAGATCTCCGAAATGACTATTAGACTCACTCACATGTTTCCTACCCGTCTCTTTTAGTTGGGATTACAGATGTCAGATTTTTAGAAACTGGATAATTAATCAAATGAGTCACTACTGTATATATGGTAGTGATGGTGACCATATATATATATACACACACACACACATACATACATACATACTTACATACATACATATATGTGGGTCTAACTGCAACTGCTTCAGTATATTTTGACAAGATTGATTGTGCTGCTACTGTTGCTGCATGTGCTTGGCAATTAGAACTTATATGAAATGAACGATCAGAAATATTTGTGTCCTTTAGGATTCATTTTCTTGGATTTTGGTTGGAAATTTTTTTGCAATTGAAGTATATTTTTGTTAACATTCTAGTGTTTTCTAGAATTATCTTTTATTACTTGCTTCCTTCCATTTTATTGTACCTTTGTATTTCATTGTCTCCAAATAAAGTGCTTTAGCAGTGGAGGACGTGAGAAAAGTCTACTTATGTTTTAGCTCTGAAACGGTGTTATCTGATTGCAGTACAGGGCAACATGTTTGTAAGAGAATCAGCTAGGTTTTCATCTGAACGCTCCACAAATTACGGACAAGCCTTCAATGGATTCTCATCTCGAGTTGAGAAAGGTAGCACTTGCTGCATATTTTGTCGTATACTTGGCTTTCAATAATAGTTTATTATGCAGAATCTCTTTCTACTCGAAGCCTTGGACAAAAATCATGATCTTATTATCGCAGCTGTTTAACATATGCAGGAAAGGCCTCTTCTGCTGCAGTTGTTGACATTGAAGCCGAAGTGAAGGACATAGATTGATTTCTTTCCAAACCGAACCGAAAATGGTAAGGGGCTCTCTTAGATTTGAGTGCATAAAATGTTCTCATTCCTCCCAATTTTTTCAAGAATGCAACCATTAATTTGTTTATACTTGCATATTTGCCATTTTGCCTTTTCAAAATGTCATTTTGCACCGATACTTCGAGGAATTCCTTTTCTTTCCCACTGATACTTCCTTCCAGGAAATCATACCCAAAAAACATCAATTGCACAGTTTTCCGTCTTTCTGGACAGCTCTAGAAAGAAATTATAAAAGTCAAAGCTAATTTGTTCTAGACATAAATCAATTGCATTCCACTTATCATTTGAGGCACCATTTTGCCGCCTGCATATTTCATGCCAGAAATTCTTTTTTTTTTCGAGGGTAGAAAATTCATTTAACATATTCGCGTAAATTCTTGTATGTATAGTCACTGTGAGTTGAGTTGAGGAATTGACCTAGACAATGAACTTGACAGGATGACAGGATTCTAGTATTCTCCGAGTTGCAACCTCGACTCTCTCAAAGTATCAACTTCGGACATCATACTATGTGCAGCTGTCGCAAGGCCCCAACATGCATAAACAATGAGTTGTTGGGTATATACTGTGAAGCTTCAAATCGAAAAATGGGTTGTATTCATAGAAATCTATTTCGTCATTTAGGGGCAGGCATCTCACATGGAGACTCTCTCTACATCTCATGTACACAATTAGAACTGCTGTTCGCAATAATTTTTAGTGAAAACCATAAGTTATAAGATTGCTTTACCTGTGGTCATTTGTGATTAGTGATGATGGTCGGAGAGACAGTATGATGGAGTACAGAGGGATAAACACTTGTTTACTGAGTTTTAGTCAGCAATTATTGTACTAACAACTAATCCTGTAAGTGAATATTCATACGTGCGAAAGATTGGTTCTGAAAGAGGATTTAAGTGCGAAGGAATGAATGTTTCAACGCTGAATTCTCTGAGGAAACAACAATGAGCGTTGACCAGCATATCAGCGACTCTCACATCACTTGAAGAAGCGGATTTGCGTGGTGGGGGAGAGGAAGACTGGTTAGCAGGCGACGACCCTGGGCTAAAATTCGTAATCGGCAGGATTTAAGATGCATATCGAGACCACAGGGGGGGGATAACGATGATGATAAATGATGATGCAACGGAGGCGACACAGCAGATAACGAAGAGCGAGCGATGATGTTTTCGGAGCGAGATCCAAGCCGCAATCTCCCTGCTTCTACATCCTATCCAATGGTCCCTATATCATCATCACGACTCAAACCCCGCTCCTGCTGCTCTTGGTATATCCACTAGCGCACTCCGTGGCGATCATAGGCTTACCCAACACGAGAGGCGGCGGAGCGCGGATGGTAATGCTGTCCCACAAGGCGGCGCTCGCCTCGGCCGTGGTGGTGGTAACGGCGGCCGCGATGCTGCTCCACGCGGGTCCACCTATTAAACGGCTCCTCGCCGCCGAGGTCCCACGGGCGTTCGCCTCCATTGTTGTCTGGCTCACACCGCCCTACCTCTACTTTGTACTCAACGCTGTCATCCTTTGTATCGCCGCCTCCTTCCGCTTCGACAAGCCGCACGCCGAATCCACCGAGTTGGCATCTTCTCCTACGCCTGAAATGGTTGTTCACCTCATGGAATACATGCCTCCTTACGAGGAGGAGCTAGTGGAAAACGCCTCCTCGACGCGGTTCGTCACCGCGACGACGGAGGATGACAGAGGAGACCAGGAAGCGATAGTTCTGGGCGAGAAGGAGACGGTGTCCAAGGCGGAGACAGTGGGAGAAGAACAAGAAGTGGGTCCGGAATTCGTGACTTCGAGCTCAAACTTCTCTCCGGAGCAGAGGCCGTCGACGGAGTCCCCGATGGAGTACCTGGCCGGGTTGGAGAAACCGCTTGTTTCGATCAGATTCGGACACCGCAAGAGCCTCAAGCCCGGCCCTGACGGTGAGGCGTCCATCTGACGTCTTCCGTTTCTTTTTCCGTCGGTGGCGATTGGCGGCGCCAATGATTCCAGGTTTGAATTGCTCAGTAGGAGTAAAATGGTGAATCTACGATGGTGCAGGTAAGGCGTTGAGGAGGGTGGCAAGGCCAAGGCGAGAGGAGACGCTGGAGAGCACGTGGCGGACGATTACGGAGGGCCGTGCGATGCCGCTCGCGCGCCACCTCAAGAAATCCGACACGTTGGACACACGTGTCGTTCGCGAGGATGCCGCAGAATCGGATGCGGCGGCGGCGATCCGGAAGTCAGAGACGTTCAGCGACCGCGCCACCGCGAGACCGCTGGCTGGCGGAGGCGTCGGGGAGTCATCGTCTTCTTTGACGTCGAAAACGTCGGGAGTGGGGCGGGGGAGGCTGCGGAGGGAGCCGTCGCTGGGGCAGGAGGAGCTGAACCGGCGGGTGGAGGCGTTCATAAAGAAGTTCAACGAGGACATGAGGCTGCAGCGGCAGCAGTCGCTTCAGCAGTTCATGGAGATGATCAACCGTGGGAGTCACTGATCAATCTCACTACTGGTAGAAGATATAGAAGCATGACTCGCTGTTTGTGTTTGGTTATGGCCATTGGTTTCTTTCCCTTTCGGCTTTAATTCTGTGCTATATTTCTGTTCATTTGCAAGTTCGTAAAATGTAAGAGATTGCAGTCTGTTCCTCGACGAGTAACCAGCTACCCTGTGAAGCTGTATCATTGGTGACAGGACGGCCCTGTTCTTGTTGAGTGGGGAGGTCACTGAGACGACGAGGTGGACGGCAAGAGGGAGGGTTTTGGCTCCCTTCCTATCGATCGCTCGCCACGATATGGCTCCATTGATCACCCACTAACTATATTCTAAGTGCAATTGGATCAGATGGCACTTGAGGCTTTGCTCCTGAATCTGTTCCACAAACAAACGGTAGATTAAGCATCCCAGTTGTACCACACGATCTATTCGTGATGTGATTACTTACATGCAGAGAAGACATGCGAACCAGCAAACAGAAACATTCTTGCAGAAGAGCTCCTTCGCTGCTGACCACCTGCCTGAGCTCCGGAAGCAATGAGACCATCTTCTGCGCATTCTATTGCCATTACCCAATACGTTGGCAACTTTGTTAGCACTGACAGAAGGAAAACATAATACTACTCGTCCGTAGAACAACTCAATATGGCTACATGTTGTTCTTACCGTGTCAGTAAGTCTGCTTATTGTCGTCCTCGTCGTCAAAGCGAAGTCCGTTGCATGTGTTAGAGCTGATACTAAAAGTTGCAGATCAACCTGCAAAATTAGATGCTAAATCGTACGTACGTAATTGGCACAACAAAGCACAAACACAAAGCACCTTTGCTCCATCAGCTAAAGGCAACCTACACACAGATGCCTGTAAGCAGTCATTAATGGCAGAAAGAGCAGAGGTGTGCTGCCGCTCCATCTCACTAAAGTCTTCCAGTATCTTCAACTGCCGTCATCATAGCTATCAGAATTAGGCTCTATAAAACTGCCATTTTTATTATATCATACTTAAAATAATTATTTTCTTTCTTTCTTCTCTTAAATATATATATAATAATATCTTTCAATATAAAGAAAGTCTTCGTGGCTCAAATATTGATTCTATTACTGACCTGAGAAGAGAGCAATGGCATCAACTTCAGGTGCAACTTATCCTTTTCCAGCTGCATCCTTTTTCTAGCCACCCTTGCTCGCAAATTGGATAGTCCGACCCATGCACCGAATACTTTAACCTGAGTTCATGTCACAGGGATGAATTCATGAGGAAACTATTGGATCTTAATTGGAGTTTTAACACAATTATGCTAACAATTATCTATCAAATGTTTATTGCAATAGTATATTTGCTAGTTTCGAGTTGTATAGTTACATATAAGCTAAACTTGGATTTAAAAAGGTAAACCAAAAAACTTAATAGTTTGGGAGACAAGACCTGATTAGGTACAAATTTATTTTAAGGAATTATTTATACACATGCATGTCATAAAATAATATAGTTAATCTTTAACGAGAAAAAAAAATATTATTACCGAATGAAAGTTACCAACTAATCCTATTGAATTTTTTTTGACTAAGAGTTAAAATTTATTTTTTTTGTGAAAAATAGTGTTTTAATAATGAAAATTATAGTTGCACATTATTTTGGGAAAAAGAGTTAAGTGTACCTCTGCGTGGGTCCTCTTGATCAGACCCACCTCATCCGACCCAGCGTTCACCCACCTCCACTGAATCAAACGGTTCCACGTTAGTTGGAGTTGGTGGGCCACCATACCCTTCTTCAACTTCGTGGTATCAGACGGACTCCCCTGCCACTTTCGTCGTAGCAAATCCAAACCCGAGCTCGTAAAAGAGCGGCTCTTGCCCTTCTCCGCACTCGCCACCGGAGCCTCCACCATCAGCGGCGACACCGACCGCTTAGCTGGCGATGGCGACCACGAGCTCGACGAACGGACTGGTCTTCGCAATTCGTCGTGATTGGGAAGATTAACGCTCTCGAGGCGGGGCTTGCCGTGGAGGATGCCAGAGCGGGAGTTGAGGACAGACGGCGGGAGGGAGGAGGCGGGTGTGGGCGAGGGAGGAAAGCGGATGACCTCGCCGATGTGCCGCATGGAGCCGCCAAGGATGGGTCGACTGCTCTCTTTCAGATTATGTCGCATCTTCTTCATCTCGTCCTTCTCCTCTTGTTTGAATCGACCGGAGTACTGGGAGTGGCTCCTCTGGCGTCCGAGGATCGTTGACTGGGGAGAGGCGTTGCCAGCGGCCATGGGGTGAAGGAATCGCCTCCCTCCGTTCTTCTTGGGTTCAGCAGAGAGATCTCTGAGACGGTCGTCACTGAGGTGGTCCGCGAGGCAGAGGGACTTTTCGGTGGCAGAAGAGGCAGAAGGCCAGAGGACGACAGAGGCCAAGGAGGAGGTGGAAGAGTCTCCGGAGCGGCGTTTGAGGGAAGAAGACGAGGATAAGGAGGAGAGGCGGGAAGGGGAGCTGCTCAACTCTCGGGATTTGGTCCTCCGCGGTGTGTGCTTCTCCATCGTCGTTTCAACTTGAGGAACGGAGAGGATGGCCGGAGGAAGAGAGGAGCAAAGACGAAGGAATCGAGAAACGTGAGGAGATTTGTTCCAAATAGTCACGTCAGACAATTACTTATAATTATCTACGGAAGAGGAAATTATATATCATTGAATGACTATAGAAAGTGATTTGCCGGCCACAATCGTGCATCAAAAAACACATTACGGTAGATTGCGTCGGCCATGTGTCAAGAGAAGGGCGACAGTACATGCCGGCTTCTGAAGGGTTCCTTTGCTTTCGTTTCATTCCCTTTCCTATGATCTCCTGCTATCGATGTGCACTCCGAGGCTGAAGGATTCCGACTGCAAACAATGGTGTCTCATAAAATTAACTCCATCTTCAAGTGGATTCTCCTCATAAAATTACTTTTGCAGATCAAATTAAATTGCGATGATTTTTGAGATCATGAGTGTGATAATATCGACTTCATTACTAGACATAATGATATTTCTTTTTTTTTTTGGTTTATAAGTATTTTACCACAAAGGATAATAATTATTGTGAGACAGGCTATTTTGGAATGGTTTATGTTGTCTTTTGGGAATTGGTCAATATCCTTAGTAGATAATTTTCTCTCCCTTACAGAATTTTGAATGTTATTAGAGATATATTTCACTTAATACCTAGGTGATTGTAAAATTTCGCATATATTTCGTGACGAAAACTGTGGTGCTAATTGGCTAGAATGCTGAGGCCAACAAACTTTCTAGTCTTCTTGAGGAATTCATTTCTTCTAAACTTAGTTTTCTTGGTTTATGTGATGCTAATAGGGTTGTTTCATTTCATCAATAAAGATTTATAGCTTTTCCTTAAAAAAAGGATAAATTTCTAAAAAAACTCAAGTTTTTTTTCCAACATAGTATCTAATTTTTGGTTTATTTTCATATAATATCCTTTATGTTTTTAAAAAAATTACTCTTAACCTTCATTCGGTATCTTCACTCCTTATCCGTTGTTATCGTTATGTCTTGTTCGTCGCCTCCGCATCCACTCCCTCTATGCATTCTCCTCCTCTATTGACTCCTTTTCATGCGTCCTCCTTTTCGTCATATCTCGAGATCACTCATTTCTGTTAGAAAAAGAGTCGACACTAAGAGGGGGGTGAATTAGTGCAGCAGTAAAAATTACGTTAGTTCAAAACTTCGTTGCGATTAAATTCGTTTCCAACGGAAAACCGTTTCGTAAAGGTATTAACTTTGAAAGCATACAGAAGAGCTTAGTGGATATAAAGCAAGTAAAATTGTTTGCAATAAAGTAAATTGCATAAGAGAAACGCAAACCTGATTTTTATAGTGGTTCGGTCGTTATGACTTACATCCACTTCGCCGATTCCTCTTCCGTCGAGACCATGTCTTGGTTTCTTCCGATGAGCTTCCGGCGATCTTCCAGTGAACTTCCGACGATCTCTCGACAATATTTTCGCGGACTCTCGGCAAGCTCCTAGACTTCACAATGATCTTCTTGGTGAGTTCCAATGAGCTTCTCTAGCAAGCTCCGAGACTTCTTGACCAATTCTGACAGAACTTCCGATGAACGTCTGGATTTTCGACGAACTCTTGAACTCCCAACGAAATCACGTCCTTGACTCCATGATTTCATTTTGCTTTATGTCTTGTTATCGTAGTTAATCCTGCATATGTAAAAATATACTTCGATCTAGACAATTAATACTAAGCATGAATCATGTTGTCCGGCATGTCATTGATCCCTCGACACTTCGTCCGATTCTTCGGCACATTGTCCTCTCATGTGGCCTATTGCCCAATCGATCAGTTGACTCTGCAACTCCGATATCTTTAGCGCAATATCCGTTCTTCTTGATCCGATGCTCGAATCCATGACCCGAAGCCTTCTGTCGATACATCGATCAATCCTCCGGCTCGACATCCATTCTTCTGACATGTTCCTCCAACCCAACATGATTCTTCCTATTTTAATTATCTCATCCTGATTGAAGCATCCTACGTCACTAAAATCATAGATCAAATCATAAATACTTATCAATTGATTTCATCATCAAAATCATAGATTCAACACTCCCTCCTCTCTATTAGATTTCGACGATACAAACTTCTTATCGAGTTGGTAGTTACACCTCCACTATCACCCTTGGATCTCAACACCATCAATTCTTCCTTTGTTCAAACAGAGCAAAGAGGACGGATGTGGGGTAGAGACGAGGCAAGTAAGCAAAAACGTTATATAGAAATAAAAATAAGTAAAAATTTAAGATTTTTTAGGAAATAAAAAAAATACAAAGTTACTACATGGGCACCGGTGTTTTATCGGAACCGCGTCATCGTGGTCAAAATAAGTCGGAGGCAAACTCGACGGCGGACGCGTCTCAAGCCGAGTCGAGATCGGCTCAGCTCGCCCGTTGACCGGGACCCGGCGCGCTTTCCACAAAAGCCACCGACGTCCACGGCCGACTTCCACCGACCCCATCGCCACGTCCGCCAAATCTGATCCACCTCCCCTTTGCCCAACGTGGGCGACACGACATTCCCACCCAACGGCTAGTTCTCCGCTTGCCAGGATTTCGCCACGTGCAGACAGGGACACGCGTACGCTGGTGGTGCAGCTGGGCTCTGGGTACGAAGGCGGGAAACCTAAACTTGTATTTCTTTTTCTTTCTCTCTCTATTATATATTTTTTTTTTGTCGGATATTTTTAGTCGTCGTATAACTTTGACGGCAGTTTCCAAGAAAACTCCAGGTTTTTTAAATTAGATAAAACGAGTAGTTTTCGCATTTATATAGGCGGCATAGTTTCCTTCGACGCGGTGGCGGACAGGTGCTGCGTCAGTTCCATTCCATCTCCACTTCGTTCATCTCCAAGTGGTAGACAGCCGGGCTATTGAAGCTCGTACCGTCGCAATTTAGGGCTATCATCAGGTATCTCATTAAAGATTTTGTTAGGATGTTTTAGGTCTCTTGTTTTGTTCCCCGAAGATTTTTCTGTAGTTGAGCATTAGTTTGTGTGGTTGATTAGAAGCTTAGCAAGAAGGGTCCTTTGTGCTTGTTGAGTCTTCCTTTTCTCCCTCCCATTCAGCATCTCGGGTTTTGTTTTTGTCAAGCATTAGAGAAATCTTTTATCCGCAGTTTTAGCCGAATACAGTGTCAAAATGTGTTATTTTGTTCTTAAGCTTTTGGTGATGTTGTCGTCTTTTCAATAAAGTTCATTGAAAGTCTTCCATTGTTTGGGCGATTCATTTTGCCAAAATTAGGTCTTGGGGCGATTTAGGATTGAATGTTCTTCCAGTTTCCCTAAGATTCTTTCCACTTCTAAACAGAGTGGATCATTCAAGTATGGCAGTAGGAAAGATTCAGCACGAGGAATCGATTGCAGCTGGCTTAAAATTTGTTCGTAGCACAAGCATAATGGGGAGGAAACGCGTTGTGTTATCCAGAACTGTTGATTCTGCCAATTGTTGGCACTCTCCTAAGAGGCTGAGCAGAATGTCGAGCATGGAGAGACTGAATCGCTTAGAGGCCCTGCCTCAAGATATCTTGGTACTCCTCCCACTTCTTCTTTATCACCAAACAAGTTCTGATCTTTAGTTTCCAAAAATCTAACATCATGATCTGATTCTGTAGGTAAAAATACTGTGCAAGGTGGACCACAGCGACTTGAAGCAGCTTGTGTTGGTGTCTAAGACGGTCAACGGAGCGGTAATCCTCCTCATTGAAATCGCAGTTTGATTGTGGTGCCTCTCTAATTTCTCGAGGTTCTCACTTGCGTTTTGCCAATCTTCTTCAGACGTTGATCGCCAAGAGGTTGCATTTTGCTTTTAGCACGCCGTCCTCGAAGCCCGTGTTCAGGAGACATGAGATCAGTGACGAGGCTCCAAACGCACCGATGCAACAGAGGGTTGCAAAATCGCGGCTGGATGGTGGAAAGGTCTCGAGTGTTGCCATCGCCCTTTTCCGTTCGCTCGAGGACGAGTGGCCGCAGAGTCAACTTGATTCAGAGATGTAGATATGTGCAGTAGGCTTGTACGTAAACAACACATTATATTCTTTTGTTCTCCACTTCTATATAGTTTGTTTTGCACTGTGTTCTTGTAAGGCACACTTCAAGTCATCTTCAATCCATTCATTGAAGAGGATTGGATTTCTCCAATGTAAGTAGCTGCTACTTGTAGGAATTTTCTAAGGTGAATTCTTCATTGTCATGTAAAATTCTTATAAGTGAGTGACTACTTGTATCCTCAGCTTCCTCACAAAACCATAGGTTAATTTTCATAAATATATCGAATCCTTTCTTGATCTAAATGACACAAAAAAAAGCAAGCTTTACCTTCTGGATTGATCAAAACTGTGACGCTAAATGTTTACTGCTGCAGGCAATCTGTTCAGAAAAACCAGAGATCCATACTGAATCCAACGAGCCAGTTCTGATCTTTAATGTTTCCAGTGCCATGAGAAAGGCACCTACCATCTAGTCGTATCACAGAAAGCTCTCAATCATGCATGGGAAAGCCGTATGTATGTACCTTCTGATTTGTTCGATCAAAGGCTTTTGGGGTCCCCTTCATTCATGAATTGCATGTGGATGATGAGGACTTTATGATCGACCGCACATCGCATGCTTGTCCCACTACTAAGCTTAACAAAATATTAGCTTTGTGTAAGGAGACTACTGCCTGAAGATGCTGCGAGACCATTGTTTTGCTAGCAGCAGAGCATGGCATAGCACAAAGCTAAGATATTCGAGAGGGTTTTGCTGCAGCATTTGGCGTGTGCAGAGAGGTTCTTTGATACGCCAAAAATCATTTGTGAGGTCTTCATCAGTTCCTGCTGTTCCAGAACTCAGCAAGCGTAAACTTTTGATGGCAGAAAGGGCGTATCTTGCAAATGGCTCAAGCACCAAATGATCCTCTTCCGACATACCATGAGGCAATGCTCTTTCCCCCTTGCATCCTTCTAGGTGGATTCTCCCTTTCAGTGACCTTAAAGTGATGTCAACAAAGTGGGTAGAGGACTTGGGGGCGTCCCTCACCTCCGGATGTTGTTGGAAAAGTGGATTGAAAGGTGTTCCAAAAGCTGTGAAGATCGAGTTGGCAAAGGAAGGTAAACAAGCAACGCACTTCACTCAATCATTCACTATTTTGTTGCTATCCAAATGAACAGAGAAGGCCATTATTATGTGTTATGTTTGGTCATCTATGTTAATTTGCATGTGGCATCTTTCTTCAACATCTGACTTAAAATCCGATCGAAGAAAGCAATGTAAATACTTGGATAGATACCGCTAGCCTGAGAAGGAGATCGCTCTGACTCTTCCTCTAATGCCTCGCTCACCTTCCACTCCACATCCTGTATTATCTGTGTCAGAGTTGATACCGAATGCCAAAACAAAAGCCAACACATTCCAACCAGTTGTAGAGGACTGGAGCCAAGAAAACACAGCAAGTAGTCTCAACATGAGAGACAAAGGGATGTTATGCTCACACACCTTAGTATCTCTCTCTCTCCCTCTTCCCCTGTTTTATTCTTTCTCACGTTTTGTTCCCCTTTTAAAGGTTCATTCTCCCTATCAACTTCCCTCTTCTCAGCAGGCTTTTTCTCAGCCTGAACTTTTGGATCAGAGAGCAGTCTTTTCTTTGCCCAATGGAGGTAGCAAAAGCGGAGGAATCCACTGCTCCTGTAGCAGAGTTCTCGATACAAGCGCTGAGACTCCTCTCGAGATCCCTCCTCTTCCTTTCCACCCACTCCACCCACCCTCTCTTCGGCATCCTCGCTGCCGCCTCCCTCCTCGTCATCCTATACCTCCCCCGCTCGCTCCTCTCCCTCGTCCTGTCCCCCGTTCCCATCTCCACATTCTTCCTCCTCGCTGCCCTCCTCCGCCACGGCTCCCCGCAGCTCAAGTGCCCCGCTGCTGTTGCCACCGTCGTTGACGGGGAGGAGGAGCTTACCTCACTCTGCCCGGAAACCAAGGCGGAATCCTCCTGTTACCATCAAGAAGTTATCTTTAGCAATGATTTCATCAGCTGCGGACGGAGGAGCAGGCCGCTCGAGATCATATACGAAGAGTACGAGGGGGAGGAGGAGGAGGAGCGCGGCGGCGGAGGATCGCACCAGTACCGGGGCTGGCTGCAAAATGCCGACTTGGAAAGCGTGAGACTCGGGTCTCTCGGGTTCACGTACGCGGAGGACTACCGGATGTGGCCGCAAAATGCCGACTTAGGAAGCAGGAGAGCGGGGCCGATCAGGTTCGCGTACGGTACCGATTCCGACACCGAGAGCAACGGTGGCTCGCAGGCTGCGTCGGAGGCGGAGGAGTCGAGCTCGCCGGAGGAACACCGGCTCATGTGGGAGGACGACGAGGACGGGGACGACATGATCGAGATCGAGCTCGAGCTCGAGGAGGAGAACATGATCGAGATCGATATCTCCGGCGGCCGGTGATCGAGAAGTCTCTGCCGTCGCCATCGCCGGCGGCCGGTCAGAGATTCTTGGTCGGGGGCTAAGGGGAGATCTTTGCTCGTTAATGAAAGGACCAATGGGTCGTTGGATTTCCACGTATATGTACACGACATATATGGACGAGGAAAGAGAGTGCAAAATCAAGTACAATTCCTCCATAAGTTCACTTCTCCGTCATCCAACGAGTGGCAGCCATAGGCGTACATGAGGAAGCCCGACAAGCTCGTGCAATTATATGGCCGCCACACAGAAGAAACCAACGAAACTTATCGTCTTCTTTACGTGTAAGCTAAGTTTGATCCATATATCACCCGAAAGCATCGAAGTCGAGGACAAGGTAAGTGAGAATCTACTTCAGAGTTAAGCGAGGTGTCTTTTCGAGTCTATCTCAGATCGAATCGATATCTTCGTCAACGCCATACTACCGACCTTTAGGATCAGGTCTCACGTAACCTAACGTGTCGGTCAAATCAAAGCGAGGTGTCGGTAAGGTGGATGCGGTATGTCCGCCGGGTGGAATTGAAGCGGCGATGACGTGAAAGTGTCGTGATGACGATTGCCTTCGTGACACGACTAGCTTATCATATCGCCAAACCCATCGTCAATCACCAGCTTCAACATGCATTGAATGGTCGATGGCTGTTCCACCGTTGTTGTCACTCTTAAAACAAAATATATTTGCACAATGATTTGTGCAGGTTCAAACCCTCCAACTAGGTTGATTATAGTCGTGTTTGAAATGGAAATAGGATAGATTTCAAGAATATATATATATATATATATATATATATATATTAGTAAAGATTAAAAGATTAGAATAGCTCGACGTTACTAAGAATGAAAAGAATCAGATTAGATGTATTTAATTTAATATACTTTAATAAGATTAAGCTTTTTGGAATGTCGATTGACTACTTACCATTATATGCAACAAACAATTGTATCATTATAATAAGTATTAAATAAGTTGTATGTGTCTTATAAGGTATACATCACATATCAGTAGTTTATCGTACATTACAAATATATGATTGTAGATCAGTTTTTGGAAGAGCCGACGTGCCGACGACGTGGCTCCACCGTGTCGACCACGTGGAGCTGAAATTGGCAGAAACATCTGTACACGAGGTTTTATTGCATTTGCCAGTGCATCTGAGATTTTTTTGAGTGTGTATAAAAGTTACGTTCTCAAGCTCAACACACAGAATTCTTACGTAGTAATCATAATAGTTAAATAATGGCAGCATGACGAGCAATTGTGGAAAAAATTAGTCTTATTGCTGCAGCAAGTGCCAAGTGTACGTGGCTTATTATTGACTAGGCCCGGACTCTTTATGTTGACCGGACTACCGGATACCGAATTTTGATTGGGATAAATATTTTTCATATCATTTTGTTTCATTTAAAGTATACTTCTATAGCTCTCTCAAAGTGATTCTGAAGTGCAACCATATGTTGGTTTGATAAGTTGGTCATCGACACCTCTATCAAGAAGTCGCTAATGACCCATTTGAGGGATCAACGAGTTTTGCCAAGTAGCTCGCTAAACAACTTCTAATGTTTGTCTAGAGGGAAGCACATCGAGTGACCTTCAATACTTATTATGAGAAAATCATATATGATAACCTTTTATGCTAAGCTAGAGAGGGCACATCGAGTGATTTTCGATGTTTAACACGAGAAGGACACATCAAACAATCTTTGATATGTAGCCCAAGGAGTGGTGAGAAGGGCGCATCGAGTAACTTTCGATATTTAGTCTAAGAAGGATTGATCAAACAATCTTTGATGCTTAGCCTAAGAATGCATTGATCGACTTTCATGCTTAGCCCAATAAAGACGTATAGGGCAATCTTTGATGTTTTGCCCAATACGGGTGCATCATGTGACTTTTGATGCTTGACCTAAGGAGAATGCATTAGGTGACTTTTGGTGCTTAGCCTGAGAGAGGCACATCGAGGTGACCTTTGATGCTTAGGCCGTGACAGGTATATTGGGGTGACCTTCGTTGCTTATCCCAAGAGAGACATTAAGCAACTTTCAATGCTTAGCTCAAGAAATACATATCAAATAACATTCAATACTCAGCCCGAGAAAGAACACATCAAACATTTTTCAATGCTTAGCTTGAGAAGGGTGAGAATATCTTTGATACTTAGCTAGAGAATGACATATTAGGTAATCTTTAATGGTTTGTCTGATAATGACACATTGGATGACTTTTGATGTTTATCCCAAGGAAGGTGCATCAGATAATTTTTTTATACTTGGCTCAAGAATAATGCATTGTGCATATATTTGATGCTAGCACTAGCGATAAACGTTTGTGCTAGTTAATGCCTCAATGAGTGGGAAAAATTGACAGGTCACTTGAAAGATTGATAAGTGACGAGACGTTACTTGTGTGAGAAAATTAGGTAAGAAGCCATCGATGAGACACTTGAAAGTTAAAGTGATGCTTTAAGGCTATAAGAAGCCTCTTCATAGTAATGGGGCACACTCTACGATCTGAGACCTCGCTAGAAGCCTTTTTAGCTTTCAATCCTCACATCTTATTCCTCAACTCTGAAGTATCATCCCTCATTCTTTTATATCAGGTTGGGAAGATATCTTCTTCTGTATTGTTCAAGTCTTATTCTCTCAGCCAATCTGTTGTCATAGATAAATTTATACAAAGAGTGTTCAATATAATATTTATATATGTATATATCTTTCGATTTTTTTATGCTTTGTATATCATATAGAGGGCTTGCATTAAGTTTGACAATCTCATTTTAGTTGATTTTTATAATTGTCTTAGATTTGTAAACATAAGTTATGTGCAGTTGCCATGTATAGGTAAAACTATCCAAAAATAGGTCATCCAAGCAATTATTTTAGAGATTTTCTAGCTCTATAGAGTGATGCAAGTGTGAACCAATACAACACCTTAGAGCTACCCAAGTGACACATAACTGAATAAGCCTTTAGGATAGTGTTTAGGGTTAGTTCGTTGTTTTGTTTCACAATAAAGTCATGTGAGCATTTGTAAAGACTTTTGGCTATAGTGGACTATCTTAGATTCTTTATTATGTGATCAATTAGAGCTTACGAAGTCTATATTTATAATTTATATTATTCATTAAGTGTTTGCTGAAATATCTATTTGTGAGATCTTGAGTTAAATGTTTATTCTAACTCATCCTTTCTTTTGTAGGTCCTTGAGGGACTATAAGAGATTTTGGGGAGACTGACATTTTACGAATGGACATACAAAGGTATCGCATAACTTAAGTAAAACCAATAAAGTCTATGGTAGTATAATCTAAAGAGTTGAAGTCCTATCCTTGGATATCCTAAGACAACAAGAGAGTGTGTATTCATCTCTTTCCTTAGGGGAGACAATAAGTATGGACCCAAAGCTCACTAGCAACCTTTACATCATGATGAGTGCCTATGTGTAAGACTCCACTCTAATTCTCAAGTATTTAGAGTACTAGCACTTTAGGTACTCCATCTCAATCGAGTACCAACTATAGGTGCTTTGATCTGAGTTATGTCTATTAGGAATAAGTCAACACTAAGAGAGGAGAGTGAATTAGTATAGTGGTAAAAACATCAGTTTGAAAAATCTTTGTATGATTAAAATCGATCGAAAATATATTTAACTTAAAAACACTTACGTAAGCGTGTAATGAGGAAGTAGAGTAGTGGGAGTAAAGAAGGGTAGTTTGCAGTAATTGTAAATTGCAAAAAGTAAATGCAAATCGAGTTATAGTGGTTCAATCGTCATGATCTACATCTACTCCACTAATTCCTCTTCCGTCAAGGCCATCGGCATCCACTAACGATCTTCCTTTAATAAGCGAAGATCAACCTCCTTCTTACAACTCTATTCTCCTTTTGCAGACTTTAGGAGAGAACCTTTACACCCTCATTTACTCATCTCTCAAACTATAGTAACATTTAGATCTTTGAGAGGAGTTCACACAAGATTACAACACCATTTTCTTTCTTTTTCACTCTCATTTTTTGTGTATATTAACTTGGGATGAGAGGGGTATTTATAGGCTTCAAATTGATTCAAACTTGGAACTTAAAAATGTCTTATCCCGGGTTTTCCGGGTACGGGTGGTACCACCACCTATAGCACTGACACTAGGTGGTACCATCGCTTGACAGTCTCTTGGAGACTATGTCTGGGCGGTACCATCGCCTAGACTAGCGGTACTACCACCTGATATAGTCTCGGAGACTATGCCACGACGGTGCCACCTATTGGGTCATTATTTAGGCCTTTCATTGGCCTAACATAGTCCACCCAACTGGCTCCTAATTAGGTTAGCCTAATTCTAATATCAATTATATGCTAACTACGAAATTTAAAACATTTACTAAGCTAAACAAGTCATAAGTCTAGGTTTCTTTCGGTGAGCTTCTGACAATCTTCCGACGAACTTCTGACGATCTCTTAATAATGTTCCAATAGACTCCCGGCAAGTACCTGGACTTCACGACGATCTTCTTGGCGATTTCCGATGAGCTTTTTTGGTAAGCTTGTGGACTTCTCGGTCAATTCAGGCAGAACTTCTAACGAACGTCCGGACTTCCGACGAACTCTCGAACTCCCAACGAAATCGTGCCCTTGACTCTAAGACTTCATTTTGCTTTATGCCTTGCTATCCTAGTTAATCCTGCATAGTTAAAACCTACTTCGATCTAGACAATTATTACTAAGCTAATCAAATATTATCCGGCATGTTATTGGTTCATCGACGCTTCATCCGATTCTTCGACGCATCATCCTCTCTTGCGGCTTATTGCCCAATCGGCCAATTGACCTTCGCAACTCTGATTTTCTTGGTACAATATGTGCTCTTCTTGGCCCGATGCCCGAACTCATAGCCCAAAGTCTTCTATCGATACGTCGACCAATCTTTCAGCTCGACGTCCAATCTTCTGACATGTTTTTCTCCGGCCCAATATGATTCTTCCCGCTTTAATTATCTCTCCCTGATCGAAGCATCCTGCATCACTCAAAACACAGATCAAATAATAAACACTATCAATTAATTTCATCATCAAAATTTAAGATTCAACAATGCTCATATCTGTAGCTATCTTTATCCGTACATCAATACATTGTAGGCCAGGCTTACCTTTTTCTTCCATCAATTGAATGGAGGATGCCTACAATGGTATATGATATCGTCTTCTCAAAATGGTGCATACTTATGGTACATCAATACATTATAGGCCAGGTTTAGATTTTTCTTACATCCATTGAATATAGCATGCCTTCAATGGTATATGATATCGTCTTCTCAAAATGGTACTTGTGGTGCTCAATGAATGTTGCTACACCAACATTACCTATATCATGAACCTGTTTCACTCCTAATTTTAGGAAAATGGCGATAATAGTTGAATAACCCGGCTTAATTCGGATTCCAGAGGATCTCTGTATGGCCTGCCTGGGAGCCCCGAACTTCTTATGATAACTGGGTTGGCACATTTCCCCTATGAATGGTATATTTCAATTCAAATATCTATTGTATATTTCAATCTAGATGTCTAAAAAAACAAAAAAAACATACAAATAACGCAAACATTTAAGCAATTAGTTTTTTGGAATTATTACTTCCGTCAACGATCCATCAATTTTTTTTAAGTTTCTCGTCCCCGTCGACTTCCAAGTCAAGCCGATCCCACTTTGGCAGCACAAGCGGCAGAAGCTGAAGCAAGTGAACAGAATAGGATAGAACAGAATAGGCAACGTTTTGTCACCGGGAATTGATGGATCCTAACGCGGTTTGACCAAAGTGGAGGGATATGGCCGGTGCATTGGGAATGCTTTCGTCGTCTCCGCGGTAAGGATAAGGACTTGGTTGCTTGCCATCTGAACTATAGCACGAAATGAACTATCAAGCGGAGGGGCAGACTCCGTCTTTCAAAGCTCAGCCACGGATCTCATAAAACAAGCAACAATGCTTAGTGGATTCACACCATTGAATCGGAAATCAAAGTCAACCCAACTCTCGAGTACAAACATAGGAGAGTTGTTTTGGCTGGGTATCAGACCAGGAAATCTGTGTCCTCTTCAGCTTCTCTCTGATTCACACAGAAACGGAGGGACGCTTCTTCAACACTCAACCTACTTGCACTGTTTAATTCTCATGTGCATAAACAATCGCTTGATCTCCATCTCTACCATACGCAGAGACTCGTCATTCACAGAGAAAGACCAGTAGATGTCATCGTCTACTGTTGATTCTGTGTATCCGCCAATGTCCGCATCAGAGTTGCATTTTTGGTAGAATGGCCGCGTAAGATACATAAATATACGTCATCTTCTTGACGTCTTTTTCCTTGTTTAGAATTCCCCAAGAATCAGAATGGGGAGGAAGAATCAACGACGGCTAATCGAATTGATTCGCCACGTTAAGATTCGTAAGGTGGTGTCAAATCACCCATTCCTTTGGGAAAACCCACGCAAGGAAAGCCGAAACCACATAATGACCTCGTCATCGTCCATATCCTCTTTGTCTTAGCCGTTGGCGGTCGCGTGGTCATCATGTGCCGTTGCAAGTCTCCTGCAAGCTTATTTGATTGATTACTTCACGCTCAATCTCCGCTGACAATAAACTATCATCAATGTCCCAAGGCTCCCTCTCATCCTAATCTTCCATGAATATAGTATAATCAAAGATCCGTTGTTTGATTACATAAATCATAAATTTTGAGGCGATTTAGTCAACCCCAGTTTCTCTAATAAAACGTTCCTAGGAATCCTTTACCGAAGATTGAGATTTAGAGTCCAACGTCTCACAAGGAAACCTTTGATTAGATCATAAGAAATCGTGGGAGTGGAGGATCCATCGGATCCAATTCCTAGTCCTTTACGTTGATTGGTGTATCTAATTCTGAAGTCTCCAGCCTGCAACCGACGGTCAAGATCCGACGGTCTGTGTCGGTACGCGGATCGCCGCAACTCCATACGCTTTGCACCCGATAAGGTAGGCTAAATCCCGCACCAATTACAGTCGTCACGGATTCTCTCTTCCTCCCATTATATATATGGGCACCCTTCCCACCCTCTTACCTCTCATCCTCATCTCTTCTCGTCTTCCTCTTCTCTCTCTCTCTCTCTCTCTCTGCGATCCTAGTGTGGGTATAGTTTTCGGAGGTCCGGCGGAAACAATGGCGGGGGGTGCGATCGTCAACACCAGGGGTGGAAAAGACTACCCGGGGAAGCTCACTCTCTTCGTCTTCCTCACCTGCGTTGTCGCTGCCACCGGCGGTCTCATCTTCGGCTACGATATCGGCATCTCCGGTGCGACTTTGGATCTTGCAACTAGTTGTTTCGATCTTACTGCTTTTGTGTCCTTTTTATCTCGTTTGGATCTGACGGGGGAGGGGGGATTTGGATTGGTGGAGTGTAGGTGGGGTGACGTCGATGGACTCGTTCCTGGAAAAGTTCTTCCCGGAGGTGTACAGGAAGGAGAAGTCGGACAAGAGCACCAACCAGTACTGCAAGTTCGACAGCCAGCTGCTGACCACCTTCACGTCATCGCTGTATCTGGCGGCGTTGATCGCCTCCTTCTTCGCGTCGACGGTCACGAGGACGTTCGGCCGTAAGTGGTCCATGTTCGGCGGAGGGCTCGTCTTCCTTATTGGCGCCGCACTCAACGGCGCTGCTAAGAACGTCCTCATGCTCATCCTCGGCCGCATCCTCCTCGGCGTCGGCGTCGGCTTCGCCAACCAGGTAAGCCGTGGGGGTAATTTTCGATACCAAATTTTAGTTTTTTGGTGAGATAATTTTGATGCGATCTTATTATAGTGATTATATTCTTTATGGGTCTTCGAAAATTTCAACAAGTGGCACGATGCCAACTTGTGTACTTGCAGTCCACCGACCCTTTACTTGTCAAAGTTGACTAAATCTTGGAGCTTTGTTAGAATATTAAAGCAGAGAAAGTATTTTGGAAGCGAGCTTTCAATGACAAATATGAGTTTAATATATTTTAAGTCAGACATCAATTTAATCTAAAAATTTATATTGTTAGATTATTTAATCTTATATTTTAATCTCTCTTCATATATAAATATTTTATCTTCGCAGTCCGTTCCCGTGTACCTGTCGGAGATGGCGCCTGCTCGACTCCGCGGCATGCTCAACATCGGGTTCCAGCTCATGATCACCATCGGCATCCTCGCCGCCAACCTCATCAACTACGGCACGTCTAAGATCGAGGGCGGGTGGGGGTGGCGCGTCAGCCTCGCGCTTGCCGCCGTCCCCGCTGGCATCATCAGCCTCGGCGCCCTCTTTCTGCCCGACACCCCCAACTCCCTCATCGAGCGCGGCCACCCCGAGGAGGCCAAGCACATGCTTCGCCGCATCCGCGGCACCGACGACATCGATGAGGAGTACGACGACTTGGTCGCTGCCAGCCAAGAGTCGAACCGGGTGAAGCACCCGTGGGCCAACATCGTGAAGAGGAAGTACCGTCCTCAGCTCACCATGACCATCCTCATCCCCTTCTTCCAGCAGCTCACCGGCATCAACGTGATCATGTTTTACGCCCCCGTGCTGTTTAAGACTATCGGTTTCGGTGACGATGCTTCTCTCATGTCTGCCGTGATCACTGGCCTCGTGAACGTGTTCGCCACCTTCGTCTCCATCTTCACCGCCGACAAGCTCGGCCGCAGGAAATTGTTCTTGCAGGGAGGATGTCAGATGCTTGTTTGTCAGGTACGAATACATCTAGGACTTGATTCCTCTCCATGATCAGTCTTCAGAAGAGGGAGTTCTTCTTTCACTAATAATTCAGCTTTTCATGAGCTACGTTACTCATTTTGGGATGCAGATCATTGTTGGAACCTTAATTGCAATCAAATTCGGTACCAGCGGGGAGGGCCACTTTTCCAAGGCCTACGCTGCATTCGTGGTGCTGTTTATTTGCGTCTACGTCGCTGGATTTGCATGGTCTTGGGGTCCCCTCGGATGGCTGGTTCCCAGCGAGATATTTCCCCTGGAGATCAGATCGGCGGGGCAGAGCATCAACGTATCCGTCAACATGCTCTTCACCTTCGTCATCGCCCAAGCATTCCTGGCCATGCTCTGCCACATGAAGTTTGGTCTCTTCTATTTCTTTGGTGGATGGGTGCTCATCATGACCATCTTCATCGCCCTTTTCCTTCCCGAGACCAAGAACGTCCCCATTGAAGAGATGATCCTCGTCTGGAAGGCCCACTGGTTCTGGGGCAAGTTCATTGCAGATGATGACATCCATGTCGGCAATGTTGAGATGGGCATTGACAGATCCAAAATCTACGCATGACTCAGTGGACTGTGTTATTAAGCTATAGGTATAGGTTTTAGCAAACCCTTCATCAGTATTAGCTCTTATCCTTTCACCATCCTCTGAACTATGCTATCCTTTTTTCTTTCTTTTGGTTTCTTACCACTGCAATATACAGCGGCTAAAGATTCTTGTTAATCTACACCATATGAACCATGTTTGATTAGTGATGGACAAAGCTGTGTGCACGATTGTCTCCAACTTTTTCTTGCCTCTATGATGTGTTGCTTTATCCTCCATAATTCTCAACATGCGTTGTATGGCAGTTTTGGATGCATGTGAACAAAAAGCTTCTGCTCACACAAATTACCTGAGCCTAATATTTCTAAGCAGATAGATGCATGCACCTCACTCAAGAAAAAATATTCAGTTTGATAACAAGTAAACATGATGTCTTCTGCCAACTTTCGGCAGCTGATGCATGCAGATGATGTCAAAGGTGCATGAACAGGTGGTTCTGTTCTATCATGGTGCAAAACTGGTCCACGTAAACCTTTCTAGAGAAAGTTCATGAAAATGATATGTTGTTCACGGGAAGGCAGCTTGTATTCATTCCCTAAATACTAAGAACTTTGTTTATCCACAAAATAAGGCCCTTGTGAAGGCTGGCTAGCTGACTTTAAACGAATAGAGAACTTGGTGCTCCGTAAAATGAAAGCTCTTCCCGTGTCTCACATGTGAGAGGCCGAAAGCCGAGGGCATGGAAAAGTTTGTGGTGGAGACCTGTTTGTCTCGTGAATCGGATTAATGGTTCTCGAGGATATGGTTTAGATAAAATTGTGGATAGAATCTGGTGATGTGGAGCTGAGCTGTAAATCCTTTAATCCTTGGGTCGAAAAGTCAAACTTACCTTTCGGCAATGGATTTCCATTGACTGCGACCTTTACTTACTCCGTCAGTTCATATGTAGTGCGTGCCGACACGGATCGATTGGGCCGGCTACGGGTTCGATGGCACTTTCTCATGAAACCCAATGGACTCCAAGCCACGAGCTGAGGTCCAATTGTCTATATTTTCTTTTAGGTGTTGGCACGGTTGTCTCCCGCATCGCAGCGAAACGACGACTAAGCATGCGGGTCCCATAATTATACGTGCCAGGTCATCATCCACCACCGAGTCTCGCGGCCACCACCCGCGTCTGTTTCCCTCTCTTCCATTTCTTGTGCCACCAACGTTATGTATAGGTGTCTCCGTCATCTCGCCCTCTTCCTCTCGATTTCGTCGTCCTCCTCCTGTCTTCTTCCTCTCGTTCGTTATAATTGGAGATCTCCAAGGAGTGAAAGCCCCCTTTTTTACTCTCCGATCGGCCATGGCGCCGCGGCTGTTCGCGTGCTTCGGCCGTGGCCGCGGACGGGCGACCTCCTCGTCCGAATCACCGGAAGCGAACGCGACGGTGGACCAGAATGTGGAGGAGCAGCGGCGGATGGGCCCCGTGCTGGTGGAGCTGTTCTCGTCGCAGGGATGCGGAACCTCCGCAGAGGCCGAGGCGGTGGCCATGCAACTGGGCCGCGGGGAGCTCGTGGGCGACCTGCCGCCGGTGGCGGTGTTGGGGTTCCACGTGGAATACTGGGACTACCGGGGGTGGAAGGACCCCTTCGGCTCCAGCATCTGGACCGTGCGCCAGAAGGCCTACGTCGACGCGTTGCACCTCGACACCCTGTACACTCCGCAAGTGGTGGTC
The DNA here is from genome assembly GCF_036884655.1 of Musa acuminata AAA Group. NCBI lineage: Eukaryota > Viridiplantae > Streptophyta > Magnoliopsida > Zingiberales > Musaceae > Musa > Musa acuminata. Next base: position 2,021,589 of record NC_088346.1, on the reverse strand, counting down.
AACGGCCGCGCCCAGTGCGTCGGCACCGACCTCGACGCCATTTCGGCCGCCCTCCGATCCGTCCCCAGGTTCCCGTCACCCACCATGCAGGTTTGGCTTCCTCCTCTGTGACCAGAACTGATCATAATATTTCCTAACAACGAGTGGATCGAATCCAATATATATTAATTACCGACTCTTTCTAATTCTTAGTCCTCTCCACATGAATATTTCCTTGATAATGAGGAGGTTGCATGGGCATTGCAGGCGACGTTCCAAAAGCCAGCGCCCGACATACTGCAGGTGTCCTTCACAGGGGCGTTGCGGAGCAAGGTGGTCGGACGCGCCGACGTGATGGTAGCACTCTACGAGAGCGGCCTCGTCACCGAGTGCGACAAGGGCGAGAACAAGGGCCGCGTTCTCACCAATAACTACGTAGTCCGACGTCTCGAGAAGCTCGTCTCCGTCAAGGGCATCTCGCCAAATAAGAACCTCTCTGCTTCTCTCCAGTTCACCCTCTGGGATGGCTTCAACTCTGCAACATGCGGCCTCCTCCTCTTCGTTCAGAATGCCTCCCTTCATACTTTTGGCGTGCAACGGTTCCAAATCCCAGAAGACACCCTCTGATATATATATATATATATATATATCCGTTCCTTGTTGATCCATGCCTTGTCGATCCATGTAGTCATGTAGTAAGTGAAGACCATGACCATTCCTCGAATAAAAAGCTCGATGTTTGTGTTGTGTTAGGATGACATTGACTCCAGGTCAGCATGGCTCACAAGTTTGTCATAGAAAGATACGTGGTGCTTTCGAATGTTGGTTGGTGTGGAGCGAACCGGTGAGCACGATGCCGAGGTATTGCTTGTTGCCTAAGGTAGATTCTATGTCCTCAAGGTTCCGGAGCTTAATCGAGATGGACCTTCACTTCATCGAAGTTCCTGCACAGGAGATTGGTATCGGGGAGGTTTCCAACTCAACCCTTTCGATTTTGAGAGCTAACTTTTTATACATGGGCGATCAATGACGGGAGGCTAATAACTTCTCTCCTTAATCCGCGGTTCTTCAGGCGTTCATTTATATCGATGATTGACTGATATTTTACTTTGATGTATTGTTTATGAAAGACGATCACAGGCGCATCATTTATTTGGGTTATAGAGTCTGCAGGATAAGCAGACATCAGTTGCCTGTGTTAAGTGATCGGGAAAGAGGGAGATGGGTTCTACCGTCGAGATTAATGCTCCCGAAAAAGGGAAGATGAGTTCTGCCATTGAGAATTAATGCTCAAGAGAGAGATAGGTTCTATCATCATTGATTAATACTCTTGTGATCGGGCTTGTAAGCTCTCCATAATAGTCCAATATCGTAGTCCCTGATTTATTTTATTCGATAATGTTTACTATCAGCGTCTTATCGACAACATCCAGTAGATAAATATGCAAGATTATTTTTCTCTGACGAGAATAATCTTCTCGGTTCCTTTTTGATACTTGCATGAGTTGAATCAATAGAGACCACATATACTAAGCAGATCTCTCCAACCTTTCCCATTTGTCAACCTCATTACGGCAGATCTCCCGACATGGCCACCTCTTCGGATAAGGAGAGGATAAGGCCACAAACCGCACGGCCGTCAGATAGATCTCAACTCCACATCATCCATTCATCTGATATCCCAAGATAACCCCCACAAAGCCTATAACCCACCACATGGTCACAGGCTTCCAACACCTGACTCGACTCTCGCGCTATACTTCAGTTGGAGAAGTGAGGAGGAGGAGAGTGTTCGTGAGAAATGGCCTCCACAGCCGCCGCCACCTCCCCGTTCTTGGGCATCCGCCTGCGCGAGCACGGTGTCGTCGCGAGGGCGGTCGGCCGATTCCAGGCGCAGTTCGGGTTCGGCAAAAAGAAGTCCCTGCGCAAGAAGGTCAAGGCGCCGACGTCGGACAGGCCGCTGTGGTACCCGGGCGCCAAGGCACCGGAGTGGCTGGATGGCTCGCTCGTCGGCGACTACGGGTTCGACCCCTTCGGCCTCGGCAAGCCGGCCGAGTACCTTCAGTACGACTTGGATTCACTGGACCAGAACCTGGCGAAGAATCCGGCGGGGGATGTGATCGGGACTCGGACGGAGAGCGCCGACGTGAAGTCCACTCCCTTCCAGCCCTACTCTGAGGTGTTTGGGCTCCAGAGGTTCCGTGAGTGCGAGCTCATCCACGGTCGGTGGGCTATGCTCGCCATCCTCGGGGCGCTTTCCGTCGAGTGGCTCACCGGCGTTACATGGCAAGATGCTGGCAAGGTACGATGACGTCGCACACCATAGTTATGCGCGTACGTAAAAGAATGTTTATATTTACTGCCGAATTCTTTCTTACGTGAAAGCTTTACTTTCAGAAACAACAGTATTCATCTACCCAAGTCTTCCTACATTATTGTTTCTTTCTATTTTCCTCTGGAATAAAAACACTTTCAACGCTGTATGTAAAACACTGGTTGGATGTGTTACTGCAGGTAGAGTTGGTGGATGGGTCCTCATACCTCGGCCTCTCCCTCCCCTTCGACATCACCGCATTGATATGGATCGAGGTGCTCGTGATAGGGTACATCGAGTTCCAGAGGAACGCAGAGCTCGACCCGGAGAAGAGGCTGTACCCCGGCGGCAAGTACTTCGACCCTCTCGGCCTGGCGGACGACCCTGAGAAGAAGGCCTCCCTGCAGCTGGCGGAGATCAAGCACGCCCGCCTCGCGATGGTGGCCTTCCTAGGCTTCGCTGTCCAGGCCGCCGCCACCGGCAAGGGTCCCCTCAACAACTGGGCCACTCACCTGAGCGACCCACTTCACACCACCATCTTTGACACCTTCTCCTCCTCTTAATTGCAGCCACCTCTTCTTGTTGATCCTCGTCATGTAATTCCATCGAGTGAGGTTATCTTTGTATATTACTTATTTGACTTGGAATTCCTAATTAATTCTTGGTTTATGTGGTACTAATTCCCGGCATAGTTAAGAGCTGATTTAATCAAATTAATTTTTTATTCGATCGGATTCGATTAAAATAAGATAGATTCAAATTGGAATCATTTCGGATCTACCTAATTGAATTGATTTAAAATCGATTAATCTGATTCGATTAACTAGTTAATCAATTTATAATTTTAAATAATTTAAAATATATACTTTTTTTTAAAATCTGATTAATCTGATTCGATTAACAAGTTAATCAATTTATAATTTTAAATATAGTTTTCAAATGAACCGGTTCGATTTAATTAAATCGAACATAATCTTGCTTCAATTAGATCAACATAATATAATTTATGAAATCAGACTTATGTCATTTGTGAAATTGAACATTTAGATCGATTTGATTAGTCAGTTTTAATTGATTAAGAGTTCATGACAAATAACTCAATTGGATTGATATTTTTAAATTAAAATTAATTTAATTCAATCAGAACTGAATAATCGAACCAATTGATAAATAATTGGATTGACGAATAGAAACTTTTTGTAGCCTTTATAATTGAATAATTGATAAATCAATTGAGACCGAACCAATTCAATTTTAGTTTGGTTTTGTTTTTTTTGTTTTTTTTTGTTATATTTGAACACTCATGTTAACAAGAAATTTTATATTAAAGAATTATATAATCCAAGGTTTGCTAAATCAATATATACCACCCATATACGTACTAGTTCTATAGGATACTAGTATATCTCTCTACTAAGTGATATTGAGTAATAATGATCGAAATTTTACCGACTTGATCATACATTTAAATCTCAATTCATATTGTCCTATTTTAAATGATTAATTTGACCATTTGAGACTTATAAATTAGTTTCTAAACCCTTTCCCCCCTCTTTTTAACTCATTTCACTCGCTTTAATTTTTTTAATTCTCTCAAACTCTTTTTCACTCACATCTTTATCTGATTCTCAAATTTTCACTCTAAGTACACTGATATATATCAGTATACTATACTGTGAAATCAATTTCAAGAATGAGTTCAAAAAATATATTATATTAATATACATATACATAGGATTAAGAACTTCGATCCATCACTCATGGAGTCCTGTCATTCTTTGGGTGGTAGAACCAAGTATGTCCATTGATTAATTACTTAATTTATTTCAATATTCAAGTTTAAGTTATATAAAAAATAATATAATAATTTAAATATTTTTTTTGATAATTCAATATTAATGGAAGGATGATCCGAAACATACCACAAAACTACTTTTTAAAGTCTGAAAAAGATAAATGACATAATTCTTTCCTAATTTATATTATTTTTGCTAAAATTATACTAAATTTATTTTTATTTTTGCTTAAAAATCCTAATCTAATATTTTTTTCAGATTTTTTATTTTTTTTAATAATTTTGGACATAACATCGATGCATCTCGGTAAATAGCACAAATAGGGCTCAATACATCGGTATGGGCTAAAATTATACTCCTTGTTACAATATATTGAAATGATAAACTCAACTTGATAGTGTTGCTTTCCCGACCATGTATGGTCTTGTCTTAGGAAATGCATAGAACATTTAGATAAATGTATGATCATTTAGTTAGGTGTAAAGTGGATGCTTCGAACATAAGAATGCTAACTTTGTAAGGAATGATCAACGATCAATGCTGGTTCTGGATAACCATACGAACCCAAATCATTGCCACGGTTGTCTTGTAAAGCAGATGGATCCCTTAAGCAATGCCAAGGCCGGAAGTAATCAACTAATCACTTGCCATGACTCGATTTAATAAAATAATTGATCTATTAATTTTTATAGAACATGAATTATTGACCCAAAATACATAAATCCAACTTAATCGTAATATATCCATCATATTTTTTTTTATATGCCAATCCAAGTCTTTACCTATTTCGATAGGAGATTGAACCGAGATGCTACAGATTTCAGAAAGAACTGTTACCTCCCCAGTGTAAGACTCACAATGGCTGGAACTGACCTTTATCGATTTGCTCACAAATCTGTTATCTGAAATTTTGTTTCACTTATTGATTTCATGAAAAAACAGCATTGGTTAAATGAATGATTTTGCATGATCCTTACATGTCAATACCTCGGGCTTTCAAGAATGATATCACCAAACATAACAAAAATCTGAAATTACTCTGTTCTGTTGAGCATGCTTCCCATACTTTGTCCCTCCTGGATACACTTAATTCACTTTGTAGTCATAGGTTTTGGTGGTATTCATCATGTGCTTCTTGCACCCGAGACTCTTGAAGAATCTTTTCGATCATCCTTTGTCGAAGTGATACGGTCTGATCATATTGGGAATAGACAATCTCATCTGACCACAAGGATAAACAAAAATTAAAACACAACTTAGTAAACCTGTAAGTTGAGAGCACTGTTGCTAAGAAACTCTGCTATGTAAGGTTCTGAATGATTAAATAGCAAGGAATTAACCACTAGAGTCACTTACAAAAATGTAAATATAAACTTCTTTTCTTATTTAATTGTGAAAATTTAGATTGGTGTCTATTGTTTTGTAGCCAAAAGATGATTTACGTCATCAGAGAGATTTTTCGTTGTGTTCATTTTCTTAATCGCTTGTTTACATTGTTCAGAAGATGCAGTGTTGTTCCTATGTCTTCTTGTTATTTGTTTTCTTCTTAATAGGAAAGATATAAATCTTTTTGTATTTTAATGGTATCTGTATAAGAAACATGGTCTTGATAAGTATAGAGACAATTTAAGAAGAGTATGTCTTGATGATGCTGTTGTAATGCACTTACCAAATGCAGAAGATGGTAGTGCCCAAAATTTAGGCTTGCAACATGCGGAGCATGAAGCAGGGTTAACCCCCAAGGCTTGCAACCAGTTGCTCATCTTCTGACGATATCCCGCAATGTCTAAATGCCCTTCTCAGGCCGCGAGTCAATTTTTGGGCACCCCTCGATGTGCAGTGTCTTCAGCAATACAAGGCTATTCAGATCTGTTGGCAGTCTGGTTAGATTGTCGCAGTCGCTGAATCTTAGTTCTTCAAGGGAGGAGAGCCTCTGGAGCCACTTCTCTTGTTCATCGGTAAAGGATTCAAGGGAGCTGCAGTAAACAACATCCAGTCTCTGGAGTGAGGGAAGGCATTCAGCTGGAAGGCAATTAGTGAGAAGTGAGATATTATCTATGCTAAGTTTCAGAATTGCAGAGATATCATTGGTTTCACTACTCTCCCAGATAACATCATCGGATAGCACGACATGAGGCTTTTTGTATGATTCCCAGGTAACATCATCAGATAGCACAACATGAAGTCTTTCAAGCATGGTAGGCAAAACAAGCGATCCCCTTAACTTGTGGCAGCGGTCAATCTGCAGCCTACGGAGGCGAGGGAATAACTGAGAGCTTGCCTTTACACCTGACCACTGCCTCCATTCACCCATATCACTGAACAGCAGCTCTTCCAGCAAGGGGAACGCTATGCTATGCCCTCCATAGAATCCAGAGCAAATATGCTTTACTAACTTGAGAGACTTGAGATGCAGGATTTTGAGGAACGGCAGCTGCCCAAGCGGTGGCAAGACTTCCCAGCCCTGGCAATCCTCCAATTCAATATGTTCCAGATTGGACAACCACAACATCTTCAGCCAACTTGGAGACTCGGTCCCCATGTAGCCTATGATTCTCAACTCAGTGAGATTGTGATGTGGCCGAAGGGCTTCCAGTACCTCCTCATGCTTGTTGTTATCTTTTCTTCCTAATTGTCCCCAGTACAAATGCAATGCACTAAGGTGCTCTTTATTGTCTAACTCGGCTGCCCTGCAGTCGCTTGCACTTCCTGCCATATCCAGATTCATGATGCTTAATTGTCCTCGCAGCTGCCTCATGTCCCTCAACTGTCCTAGCTCGTATCCATTTTTCTTCCTTACATGAAACTCTCGTAGTTCTTGGAGGGATCTCAACTTGCCAATCTCGACGATAGTGGAAACCTTTTCTGGATTTATATTCAGATAACGCATATTGACTAATCTGTGCATTCCTCTCGGTAAAGGCCTGCCCAGATGCAGCGGTGAACGAAACTGGAGACTCAACCCTTGTAGCTGGTAAAGCCTGCAGATCCACTTGGGCAAATCTATGAACTGGCCACCTGGAACTTCTAGGTACCGGAGATGTCTCATGTGACCAATGCTCTCCGGCAATACATCCAGCGCTAGCCCATCGAATACAATGACTCGAAGGCGTTTTAGTTGTTTCAATGTGACTTCGATGAAATCCATGAGCTTGGACTTGGCAACCGTATCCAGTAAACTACCATTCACTACTAGGCTGCGCAAATTTTTCAGCTTGGGTGCGGTCTCATAAAGCTTAGCCAGATTGCTTGAACTAACATAGACATGGCGTACCTTATCTGGAATTTCCTCTGATTCATCGTCTTCAACTCTACAGTACTCATGTGCAGATAAAGATTCGGCAAGCTGATGCAGCAAATCATGAACCACGTAATTGCCAGATTGACCGTTCAATGAGTCCTGAAAGAAGGACCGATGCAGTAACTCATCAAAGTAGTCCTCGCCTACGTCCTCCGGTCTCCTCCCTCGTTCACCAGGTTGGAGAAAACCTTGTGCCATCCACATACGCACCAGTCTGTCTTTCTCAAAGCAGTAATTCTTGGGAAACAAAGAAAAGTAGACAAAGCATTGTTTCAGGCCGGAAGTAGGCAAGTGCTCATAACTCAACCTCAATGCTGGGAAGATGTCATCCCCTTTTTGTTGCATTTGCCACAGTTTGCTCTCCATGATACTCCTCCAGTGTTCTTCCTCTAACTTGGACTTCAATGCCCCCCCCACGGTCTTTGCTGCTAAGGGTGAACCAACAAGCTTGTTGGCTATCCGCTCTCCAATCAACTTCAATTTCGGATGATCGTCGGGGTTGGCATCACCGAATGCACATCGTTCGAAGAATTTCCGGTAGTCAGCTCCATTTAAGCCCTTAAGGATTACCCGTGCCTTGGTGCCCATATTATTTGCTACCATTGGAATCCTCGAGGTAACTAAAACTCTGCTACCCTCCTTTCCAAAATGAAATGGTTTCCGGAGGGTCTCCCATCTACTTCTCACCTCGTTCCACACATCGTCCAGGACAATTAAGAACTGCTTATCCTTTAGCTTATCCTTGAGAATTTCTTGGAGTGTATCCAGATTTGTGAGATGGCGGCGACTGTCTCGGCAAACGGACTCCAACATCTTTCTTGTGAGCCTTCTCACATCGAATTTTTCTGAGACGCACACCCATAATTTCACATCAAAATGATCATCGATCCGGCTATCATTGTAGACACATTGTGCAACGGTGGTCTTTCCCACCCCTCCGATCCCAACTATCGACACCACAGAGAACCTCTCGTTGTTGGACCTCGAGGGCGTACGAGACTGTTGATCTCGTGTTCTCGGCCCAAAACTTCCGATTCGTTCATGATGGAGGTCGTCTCCCTCCACTCCGGCACATCGCTTTGCGCATCGGCACATAAAACCCCATGCTTCTGGTTCTGAGCACCTGAATCTGACGGTAACAGGAAGATCCCAATCGTTGCCACAATCTTATCGAATCTTTCGATAACCTTGTCCAGTTCATTTAGATCCTCATCACGGAAAAATAGACGCTTAAAAAAGACACTAGTCGAGTGGGCAAAACTAGCAGAAGCGGATGAGAAGTTGGTGTGCACCTTGTCCTTGCCCTTTACTGTGTCCCTGAGGATCTGGTACTCGAAGCCATCCAGCACGTCCTCTGCTTCGAAAGCGGCATCCTTGAGCTCACACAACCAGGCTTCCAAGTGTTCTTTCTGGTGGCGACCGAGATCGGTTGCATGGATCACGGCATGTATCTTTCTGAGATTGACTTCCAGCTTGTTCAGCTTGTTCTTCGCACCCTTCTGATACTTGAGCTGCTTTCCGATGTAGGAGCCGACCTGATCGGCCAATCTGGCAAAGAAGATAGACGCGAACCATCCTCCTATCACGAGTCCTGCCATGGATTTAAGCTTTCGATTTGGCACGGATGTGAATGGTGATTCCTGCTGCCCTCTATCACAACAAAAAAGAACATATCTGCTGTGAAGACCACATCTTTCTTTGGAAGTGCTATGATGTGGGTTGACAAAGTTAGGCCAGTCTCCAGGATATGCTGCAACCGCTGACGACGTCAAATGTGGGTAGGATGCACATGATGAGGGTGGTTGCTTTGATCCAACCAATCAAATGTCTTGGTCGAGTTGCTTGGAAATTCCCGTGTCCGGATGTAACACAACAGAACAAGAAGAACGTTTCCTTAACAAGATTGTTCATCGATATCTACGTTTTCCACCACCAACAACAGCAAACTGAGCAACAAGATTTCCAAAGTGATACATGCCAAGTTATCTGCTCTACATGCATCAGGAAAGCATCATCTCTTCGTGTTAGCTTCCCTGATTTGTTTTTCTTCTGGGCTCAACAAAAAAGTAATTGTGTACACAATCAACAGAGATGATTGGTAAAGAACGAGTGACACCTCATAAGTGTCATCACATTTCTGCTAGAAAAGCTCCATATTTTTCTCGTAGATTCCATTACATACGCTATATTATCCTTCTAATGAGCCAAAGCTGATGAAAAAAATAGAATTAGACGACACCCATGAGAAACTTGTTACATGCTACTTAATATGCTGTTGCTAGTTGAGACCCCATGCAGCCGCTAAATGCATCATTAGCTGATCCGGTGGTGTCCCCTCCCAATATTCTGGTGGTTCTGAAACAGAAGCTTCACGAAGATTCAGCAACATCTCTCTCTTCCATTCGAGGGGGATGCTGAGAAACTCGCTTCCATTCTCCACGACAAGATCCGATAACTACAAAAGCAAACATTGAACGATTACATAATTTCCGCAAAAGTCCCCATTGAGCTTTACTTTCTTTTTGCAAATAAATGAAAAGAAAGGCAAACTTGATTTATTGTCTTTTTGTTTTTTTTAATGAGCAAAAGCTTTGTGGACGCCACAAAAGAGTAGCACTCAAAAGTGGGAATTTAAATGACTGCATGTTCGGATCGCATGGTCTCGTAATTTGTTTCTTTAAAAGATAGGCTTTTTGCTTCAAGAAACATCTGAAATAGAGATATATTCTTAAAATACAATAAAACAAAAAAAATATGAAACATGTCTCTTGCGTTTGACCTTTGGCATTTTATTTTTAGATGAAAGAAAAAGAAACATCATCATGCAGTTTAGTTATCCAAAATGAAAGATGCTAAACTAACATTTGCACAGCTGAAACGAACTCAACTTTCAGATGAACTAGTGGATTTTCCACAAGCTCCAAATACTGAAGAATTTGTTTGTGGATGTCAGAAAGCTAACAGGAAAACAGAATGTCCAATAAGTTGGCACATTCTCCTATTCTCCACGTGCTCTGCCATGAATAATGTCAAATAAGTTGGTATATTTTCCTAATTTTTCTCTTAAACACCATAGTAGGAATACAGAAAAGAAAACTTCATCATGCTTAACCACATGGGTGTAAACAAGTGTACTACTTTTGTCAACTTCACAAAAGTCTACCTTAATAATCAAGATAAATCATATACACCCCAAACATAAAAAAGAATCAATATAATCTAGCTTTGTGCATTAACGAATTTAATCTATTTGCACAACAATAATATCAACAACAACTATAAAACCATAATTGCCCAACTATTTGCACAATATTTTATAAAAGATATTGTAATAGAGAATAACTGAAACACAATCAAATAAATATTTGTATATCAATAATGATACCTGATGGAGCCAGCTAAGCGCTATATCAAACAAGCTTTCTTCCAGAACAAACTGTCCAATTGCACGAAAGACTTCGCTCGCTATTTCATTAGAGAGCTGATCAAATACTGGACCAGATTTATCCATTAGCTTTACAAGTAATAAGTCATCACCAGTAGACAGAATCTCTGCATAAGCTGAATCAACATCGCCAACATAAAGTGAATCCATCGCACGAGTCCACGAAGCCCAAAGTGGACCCTTGTCCAGCCCCAGATTATCATCTGCTATACCTTCAGCATCTAATTCAGGAACAGCTACTCGTGCTGCAGTTATGGATGTTATGTTGTCTTCCCCAGCTACTCGGATAGCTTCTAAAGTAGCCTCATCCTTTGAGGCTTGCCAAACACTTCTTGCAGAAGGCCCTTCACCAAGCCTAAATGGTCCTGGTCCCTTATCCCAGGCCCACCTGCCACCAACTTGATCAGCGTCATGCTCAGATCTAGGTACTCTACCATCCACTGGAACAGCATTGAACCCTCTCCTAGAGTTCACGACACCATTCCTTGAGGCACCATGGCAATCCCATGTTTCAGATTCTGACCTCCAAGGAGAACCTCGTCTCCTTACTCCAGAAACCATACTTTCTGATGAGAGAAACCTCTCTGGAAATGGGAACCGCCCCTCACTGTCCCTGCCAAACTTTGAGTTGGAGCAATCATGAAGGCCATTGTACTTGCCTGAAGACCTACCTGGAGAGTTATCGAATCCCTGCATCATATTTCCACCTCTCCTTCCTGGTTTAATAGCCAAATCATGGGCCATTTCATCAACAACTCTCTCAAGACCCCTCACTCGATTTTCTAGAGTTACCATGCTATCATGGGAACCTCCCATAAAGTCCTGCAATACAAAAGCAACAGGTGAGCTGCTTGCCAGCTGGCAACATGTATATCAGGCATATGGTAACAGGCAGAAAAATCTTCTCAATGTGATTGTCCAAATCCCAGAAAATCTTTTCAATGTGACAGTGGGCTTTACTCGCATCAGTGGTATTCACATGACATCGGTATGCATTCACACATCGTTTCAGTAGTTGCTTGTGTTAGAAGGAAGTACCTGTGCATGAACAATTGCTTCTGAATATCCAAGGCGGAGTGCGCCTGAATATATTGTATAAACAAGAAAAAGGTACAATATCAAAGTTGCAACCATATTTGATCCTTTAACACAAGTGGATCACATAATGAAGTCACCTTTACCAAGATACCACTTCTTCAAGCGACTAAAAGACAGAAAAAAGAATTAAGTTATCAACTTGATCTTATACTATTATATAAAGAAAAAAAGGCAAATGTAAATAGTGATATCACACAATAGATGAATCAATTATATGAGGCAAACCAATCAGTATTTGTGGCACATTAAGAGGTGGAGCAAGAATAGAATAAATGGACAGCATTCAGTGAGAAAGTTTTCAAAAAGTCCAATTATAGGCTGAAGGTAGGAAAAGTTTGAGGAATATTATCTTAGAACAACAAATTATCATAAAGTGCAAGAAAAAGAAACAAGATACTTGTAGAAACACATCTAAACATGAATGAGAAATATAAAACTACTCTTTGTAAATCAATCTTCATAAACAACGAAAAACATAATGAGACCAATCTTGAGAGCCAACAGGCACTAAAAGGATATGCAGTCTAACAATCTGCTAAAAGCAATAAAAAAATGAGCTACTAAATCATTAAATGAAGGAAAGAAAAAAGAATTTATTGTTACATAAAAAATAATGAAAAACTAGCAACTTCATTTATGGCAAACCTGTAACATGTTCATAAGACTGATTTGTTGCCTCTCTAATTGGGCTAGCTGCCTCTGTGTGGCAGACCAATTCGCTTTATTGCTCATAAAGGACCCTTCAGCATGAGCATCAGATCTAGGGACATTAAGACAGCCGGGAGAGGGATCTTTCTGACAGACCTCCAATCTATCGTCACCATCAAAATCCTCTGCTTTTGATTCTTTTGCTCTGATACCTCTTTGCTCTATCCATCTCCCCCTAGGAAAATAATCCGAGTCTTGCACATTATTGTGAACCCCCAGTCGTTTCTCTGCATTATGATAATTAGCATTATTATGTCCATGAATGTCATCCGATTGCTGGAGTGTTGCTCCACTATGCTTTGGTGTTTCCGTTGAATCACTATAAATTGCTTCTGGTCCTTCTTCACATTGTGAATGGGAAGACTGCAAACAATTACGAGGTAACACTACTTCTACAGGCAGGTCATCTGAACTCTTCTTCTCAAGCTTTTGGAAGAAGTCTGGGTTCAATTCTTTGTCAGTCAAAGATGGTGCTTTTTTCTTTAACAGTATGACTGCTTTCTCAGGCATATTAGTGCCTTTTCCTCTGGATACAGAATCATTTTCACTGGGTGAAGAACCAGCAGATGAGTTTTTCAAAGTTTCTGACCTCTTATTAGAGTTGGACCTCTTGTGAGTTGCCTTTTCCTCACTATCAGTTAAGTCAGAGTTTCTAGAATCTGCAGGTCAGAAAAAAGGAAGTAACAGAAACTGGAAAAGAAGGATAAGTTTAAAATGTCAGAACACTCAGCACATGCCTTTTTTGTCTCCTGATGTTCCATCCTCTCCTTGTCCTTTGATCTTCTTCCATAGCTGCAGTGCCTCCATCATGCTATCTCTGACAGGTTTTACCTAAAAAGGATAATGCAAGATGTTGACAGACCTAGCAAAACAAGATGTATAGCCTTTGACAAACTTCCATTAAAAATTATGTTCAACTGACTATATCAAGTTTAAGCACATATTTTGTAATTGATGCATTAATAAAAGAGACACCTTATCAAAACGGCAAGCGTCAAGGGCAGTTATTGTTGCTGCAGCTCCATCACCAAGCAAATGACTCGAGTGAGAGGCCAAGACACACAATGTGTCTGCAGCTGCCTTACGGGTAGCCCATTCACTGCTTTCAAGACATTCACGAACAATTTGCAGCAGTTGTTGCATGCTCTGCAGATGTATCGCTCCTACCTGAAAAACAAAGTGGTAAGTATTCTGTTTGGACCAACCTAATCTAATCTGATTTCCTTCAGAAACTGTAGCCTGTTCTCTTGGTGTATGCAAAGAGAGCACTTTTCTCTATCAAGAATAATAGTAAATGATATATTGCCAACAGAAGCCCCTGACCAAACACTAGTAAATTACAACAGAAATAAAAATAAAAAGCGAGGATTCAAAATATCATTTCCATCTTGAAATTGTTTATTTGATGAAGAAGACATACATTTAAAGCTGAGGTAAAAAGATTGTGTTATTTTACAAGTGGAATAATTGACTACTGATTTCAAACCGTGAATATGTTTCTTTGAGGAGAAAAATAGGCAACATCTCAATTTTTTTTTTTTTTGGTTTATCAGTTCTTATTAACACTCTAAAAAAACAAAGCATACGATCAGATAAGTTTATTAAACACCAAAGAGCATTTACAAGATATATCTGATGCTGCCCAACTCTGAGGTATAAAATTAAAAAGACAAGCTGCTTCTCTGCAAAGATGATGAAACATGCTGAAATTGAGATAAACCATACTAGACATGATTTGAAAACCATTAAAAATGTATACATTCTTAAATTAGAACATAACTACATAAGTGTCAAGAAGAAAGAAGACAAACAGGATACCATGAAGTAAGAGCAACAGAAAGGATCAATTAGGTAAAAAAAAAAAATCAAAGCATTGTTAAGAAAGAATTTAATCAGACAACAGGAGTACAGAAGAGAAGAACACAGAGAGCCAACATAAATTTCCCACAATCAAGACTACAAAAATGAGAATATGGAAAATCTCATTGGCTTCAATGAGACCATTAAGGACAGATTAACCGAAAGAAGAGAGGAAAATTCCATGGATCTGATCTCCAGTTCAGATCGCACAATGTGGTTTACCTTGAATGCCATCATCACCGTCGACACATACAAACCCAGGAGGTTGTTCTAACGTAAGGGCTTAATGCCTACCAAAACAATCTACATTGGTAGGTTATATAGACAATGTCAAGAAACTAAAAGAATCCACGAACAGACCTGCGCCAAGCTAGAGACAACTGAAAGCAACGCCCCCTTGGCAAGAAAGCTCTGGCCTCCAAGAAGCTTACAGATCCTGGGGCACAACCTCTGGAGCATCGTCCCCGACGCCGTCACCCTTCCCTCCTCCCCCTCCCCACCATCATCGTTAACCCCGGCACACTCCACCACCCTAGCAAGGCACATGGCTGCCCCGCCTTGCACCGCCTTATTCTGCTCCCCCATGGCGTCGAACAGCGGCTTCACGAACAGCGCCACCATCGAAGATGATCCTCCGATGCCGCCAGCGCTGTCCTCCGGCGCAGCCGCTGCCGCGACCCAGGGGCGAAGGTAGAGAGCCGCGAGCGAGCCCGCGGCGTCGCGACAGGCATCGCGAACAGAGGAGTCAGAGGCCGAGTCCTTGATGCGGCGGGCAATGTGGGCCATGATCTTGGAAAGGTGGGCGGAGGCGGCGTCAGTGTGGAATGCACAGAGGAGGGCGAGGAGGCGGAGGGACTCGCGGCGAGCGATCAGGAAGGAGGGGTGCTTGGAGCCGGGGGTGTCTTGGGGGATGGGCGAAGGCAGGGAGGGGTCGTGGACGAGGGCGTTGAGGAGCACGGGGACGCCCTCCGCGGGGAGGGTGCGGATGATCTTCTCGAGGTCGTCGACGGCGATCTGGTGGGTGTCGCGATCGGATAGCTTCGCGAGCGCCGCGAGGATCCGCGACTTGAGCTCCACCATGGCGACATGGGAGGAAAGGCCAGAAGAGGAGGAAGAGCAAGATTGGGATTTGGAAGAGGAGGAAGAGGGTTTGGAGAGCCTAGAAGAGGGTTTGGAGGTGGAAGTAGCCATTTAAAGAGAGACAAAAATTGGATCTTGATGGAACAAAGAAGGAATGTAGCAAATGGGAGGAGGGAAAGATTGTGGAACGAAAGGTCAAAGAGGGGAGGAGAAGGGGTGGTTTGGGTTGAGGGATCTTGAAATGTTTGTTGTTGGGAGGAGAAGAGGAGGAGGAGGAAGTTGGAGAGAGAGGAGGGGGAGAGTGAAGGGGAATAGAGTAGACTTGAAGGCTTGGCCTTTTCTTTGTGAGAGCGGCGAGGAGTGAACTGTAAGTGAGGAGTCGTCCAAGGTTGGTATTAAAGAGGGGGAAGGAGCGGAATCAACATGATGATGATGATGTTGATGATGATGATGTGTGTGATCCAAGCAAGCGATGTGAGGTTGGAGATGACAAGGAAAGGGATCATAATGGGAATCGGACGATGGATGTTGGGGGACATTGGAGATTACCCCTGTGAGATGAGGAACTCGATTCTGGGAAGAGTGGTATCGTAAATTGCCACATCAAATAGGACACACATGTTTGAGATGCACGCGGGGGATGGTTTTTAGTGGTGAGCTGATTTAAGAACGGTGTATGAATTCTTTCACACGATTGGCGTTCTCGAAGAATTCACGTGAAACGAGAGCTGCACAGCCACCGATCTCTCGATCGACAAATGTATTGTCTTTGTTTCAGCAAACGAATGACATTAATAATTGGGATAGTAATTGACGACTCATGAATGTCGATCTTAAATAAAGTTAGCAGACAAAGTATCTAATTGAGCCATAAATTATATGTTACTGGCTATAGTGAGAGAGACTCGAATAAGAAAAAATATAATCACCCAATTATGTTTCACATGAATCAGATTAGACTTTAATTTTGAACCATCTTGGGCTTAAAAAAAATATTAAGCCATTAAATAAAGAAATTATAACATCTTAATTTAATCCTATACTAAAAAAAGATAAAGACTATTAATTTGAGCTTAAGTATTAAACTTAACAAAATTAATAGATTAGTTGCGTTGAAACTAATTTATCTTTTATTATTATTATTATTATTATTATTATTATTATTATTATTATTATTATTATTATTATTATTTCTCTCTCTTAATTTATACATGTAACAAACTAGTAGCGGATACCATTTTTCATTATGCATAAATATACTACAACACTAAGGCTGCGATGCTCTTGTCATCATCCTTCATCAAATGCAACCAGTCATATTATTAATGGATCATTTGATGTTCTTGCATAGTAGTAGTTAAAAGATAGATCTCAATCACAAATTTTGAATTAGGAAAGCTCCAAAAAGTACTCCTTGGTGATCGAATTCCACCTTGAGGTCCAAGGCATTGTGAGGACGATGGACCCAACCTCAACCAGACACATCATTGTTTTATATGTACCTATACGTTTTATTTGGATCGGTGTATTCATGCATGCATGTGGTTTGCACAGTGAATTCAGGATTTGGTTGGTCATGATATCTTAAACTTATGCTTTTGGGGCCTTAAGTTGCTCGATGCTTTATGATGTGTATTAATTATGGTTTCACCTATGCCCCCAATCTCTGTAAGTCATGTCATCAGAAGCGTCTGCTTGCAATAATGCCGTGGCTCTCTCTTCATGGATAGCTTTACAGGAGGAGTGGCACTCTTCCATCATTTTATGTTTCTTTCCTAGATTTTTGACGTCTTGGAGTTGTTCTTGTTGGATCGTATGATATCTGATGATAGATTCCATCGGTCTTAGGTAAGATCTTTATGAACGAGAGAATGCTTCCGGTGAAGAATTCCGACCTCTGGCTTTTGTGATATTTAGTTTCTGTGAGTGAATCAAATCTCCGAATCCTCTATGCTTCTATTTTTGTGTTGTTTTATTCGAAAGAAAAAGGAAAACTTTTGATGAACTCTTTTCAGAATTCATAACGCCGATCCACAGCTTGCAGGATCAATTCTCCATCGACATAACATGGATGTCAGTGACGATGGCGAAGGCTCTCTCGAGGTCGGCACAACCGGCACCATTGGCTCCCTGATGACTCGAGAATTAGAATCCATGAAGCACTCGGAACAAGCATCTTCTTCCGCTCGAAGAAGACAACAAACAGGTCCCGTCTTCGTACCCTGCGGTGCTGCTCCTGGGAAAGCATCGCGAAGGAGAAATCAAGCAGATGGATGTGGCAGCAGCGGCAGCAGTATCGGGCAGGGTCACTGTGCGGATGCTCAGAAACGCCGACACAGCACACGCAAAAATGGCCATCGAGTTCCGATATTAGGGTATGGTGACAGTCCGATGGCTCGGAACTCTGGTACGGATAAGGTGGAGAAGAAAGGTCAGGGTTACACTGTGGAAGTTGTCGATCTGAAGTGCAGCAACCCGATGAGCAACCGCCTCAAGAAGCTCAGCTTCTCCAAGCTCTCCGAATCCATCTCCTAGTCCTCGGGCATGCTCAGCTTCTTCCCACTCTGTTCTCAGGTGCCTGTACATTCATTTTCACTCTGTGCTGTTCCACCGTAAAGACCGGATCAGAATCTGCCGTAAAATTCAACTCCGATTCGCTTTCAGCAGGCATTAACTCGATGTGTAATACCCTCGAGAAAGGGAAGCTGCCCCGAGGGTGGGAGACTTTGACAATTTGCACAGCCACCGAGGAAGATAGATACAAGATTTATGAGACGCGGATTGGCGGTCACCAACCAAGTTGGATATGTCGGATCACCGTAGCGGTCGATCGTAAGCTTTCTAAGATCGATCACATCTCTCC
Source organism: Musa acuminata AAA Group (assembly GCF_036884655.1). Lineage (NCBI taxonomy): Eukaryota > Viridiplantae > Streptophyta > Magnoliopsida > Zingiberales > Musaceae > Musa > Musa acuminata. The sequence goes on along the minus strand of NC_088346.1, from coordinate 2,003,145 downwards.
CTTGGCTTCCTACGCCAGGATTCCAGGACAACAACGGTTGATCGAGGTGCTCTTTCTCCTTTAATTTTGCTTCCGCGGCCTCCTCCTTGCTCTCGACATTCTCAAGCTTCTGTACAGTAAGTCGCCTCCTGATACTTGTTAGGTCCTTCGACTCTCCCATGAGGTGTCCTCAAACCATGTCATCTCTTGCATTCAAATGGCACCTTTTCAGATTCAGCAATTGCAGGTGGCAAAGCCTAGACATTGATTTAGGCAGTCGTATGATCATAGTGTGAGAATGGTCTAAATACCGAAGACATGGAAGGTCACAGATAGCCTCTGGTAACATCTGACCACCATGTGGGCTGTATGAAAAATCCAACACTCGCAGGCTCTTGATGTTTTCTAGGACTTGGCAGAACTGTTGCAATTCTCTGAGCGCGTCTCGACAGTAGATTGGTCAGCACGATTCTTTGACTGCTGGAGACTTTTTGAACATCGTGCAGCATAATTGTAGTCCTTATCATAAGCATCATCTTTGAGTTCACATTGCCAATCGGTCAGTACTCGGCTTTCGATCGGCTTCCCCTCAGCTGCATGGATCATAGCTTGGATTCGAGCAAGTATGTCCTCTACATCCACAAGCATGTTATCGTTCTCAGAGTCAGAGGAGAACAACTCCGAATGAAAAAAGTTTCATGGTAAAATACTAAATCATATGACTAGAATCTTTTTCTAACAAAATAATTAGTACGATTAATAACAGTGAAGTTTATTATATATGAAATAAGCTTAGAAGCCCAGAGTTTCTCTCTCTATCAGCTCATGATGAAATGGATCATGAAAAGCAAGGTTCAAGTTCTTTAAAAGAGTCATCGAGTCTCCTCCTGGCTAGTGCGCATGCATGTCCTCCTTAAATCTTGGGTCTGAACTCAAGTCCCTCGATGAGGAGTCCATGCTTGAAATGCAGGGCTTCGCACTCGCTCAGGTGGATCCATACTTCCCCTTTATCCCCTTCATCGTTGTAGAAATCACCCAGGTCGATCTCCATCCAACCATCGTCTCTCAGCTTCCTCTTTCCTTGCTCCTCCTCCTCCTCCTGCTCGTCGTCATCACCATCATCATCCTGTTGTAGAGTAATGACTCTATCGGATGAATAGGTTCCCAAGCTGACCGAGACTTTCTGCGGAGGGGCATTGAGGCCATATGCGCCGGAAGCCAACTTGAAGACCATATAAGCCGTATACCACGTCTTCTTGGAGAGCAGTCCACTATTTATGCTGCCAGTGATTTCAAGCCAACAAACGGATACAAGCTCTGCCACCTCTCCAAACCTGATGATCCAAAATGAATAAAGTGACGATGTTATTAACTTAAATATGTGAAATTTTAAATGGGTCACTGAATTCATTCCTCCTCCAACTTTGAAGCAAATCTCAATCGAGCGTTAAATGAATTGATACTGTGAAATAAATTGTTTCATGGTTCAATCAGGTGACCACCAGTATTTGCATTTGCCTTTCTCTCGCTTCTTAGAAATGCTTGCAAATGTATTGTGTTATTTTCAGTTCAGTGTACAAGTAGTGGTAGTAGCAGTCACCTGGAGTCTGAATGTGAGATCCATCTCCAATGTCGCCATTCGTGCCGCCATGCCATCCACATGCTACTCGAAGACACCATGTAACACTTGCGCCCGGTCGATCTCTCCAAATGAAAGCTCTGACATTGAAGAGAAATCGGCAGTTCAGAAGAAGCTTTTCGTTCCGCGTATGGAGAAGAACCAAGTATTGGATACACGGAGATGGATGGATCGCATGGAAAATTTAGTGTTCTAATTTCGAGAAGAGCTATGTAATTTGATGCCTTTCTTATTGTTTCGTCTTCCTTGTTAATGCTAATGATACAAATAATTTCAGATCTCACAAATAATTTGATTACAACTTCGCAGCAATCGTTTACAGTTGAGTGAATCGTAGCCGCAAAAGTATACTTTTACTTGAACTTAGCAACGCTTATGTCATATTAATCAATCATCAAACCAACGAAAAGGAAAATAAGAAAAATAAATGAAATAGAATATATCTAAAATTTTAGATTAGTTCGAACTGACGATCGGTAGATGCAAGAAAGAATTTGATTGCTACATAATTAATTTAATTACTGTTAAAGGATTAATATGATAAAAAAGACTAAATTGAGAATCAAATTTCAGTTTCACTCGAATAAATAGTATGCAATTTTTAGATGGAAGGAAGGGAGTTATAAGGAATCATTTCACGTACCAGTTTTCTGCCGTCGATGAGGATGGGGGCTTGCAGAGACCAAAATAGAGCTCCTTCTTGGAGGAGGGGGAGGAGACGGGATTAACGGCCCGCGATAGGATCTCGGCATAATCCGACGGCAGGAAACGCTCCCACAGGGCATCGGTCCCCGTGCAGGAGAGGAAAGCCTTGGAGACGACAGCCGACCTGCACGAGTCACGAGGTGTCGCGAAGGAGAAAACGTGGAGGATGCACTCCTTCGGCAGCTTCGCAAACTCGTTGCCCCGCTCGCGTTCTTCTTCTTCTTCTTTCTCCACCCTTCTGGCTCTCTTTTTTTCCATCACCATTACTCCTGCGGAATGGAGGCTTCTCTCTTCCTCGAACCAATCAACTATAGAAGACGAAGCTGCGGTAGACTTACTTTTCTTTTTCCTAAAAAGAAAAAGTCGGAAAATTTTATTAACGAAAGAAAATAATCTCTTTTGCATTAGCACGAACCAAAATAAATAAATTTCTCTAAAGATTAACAAATTTGTTAGTTCGAACATGAATAACTAACGAATTAGTTACACGATTTCTTTCTATATAATAATAATAATAATAATAATAATAATAATAATAATAATATTCATAATCATTAAAGGAGAGAAGATTATCTATTAAGGATATCAACTTCATCTTAACAATTCTAACAAAAAAAAAAAAGAGTCAATATCATCATTATACTCATGATTTAAAAAAGTATCATAATTTAATTTGATCTAATTAATTATTAATATTTTAATATAATAAGAATAGAGGAAGACCTGAAACAATGATAAGAATAGAAACTTGACTAATAAACCCAGGAAACTTCTACGAAGCTCTGTAGACTTGAGAGACGACAATAGGCTTAGAAAACGTCCACATCACTCCTTTGTTCTTCTTGGAACATATAAATTGTCTTCGTATCTTGAATGGGCCGCGTAAGTGCACGCATCTTTCGTTTATTCAACGACTGCGATTTTGTCGTCTTTTTAAGACCCACTTGAAGTTGGCTTTTTCATTACAGTGTGAACCATTCTTGCTGAACGGTAAACACGAGCTTTGAAGAAGGGCGTCCAGAGAGGAGCTCTGAAGTCGCTTCGCTGTTTCCCAAATCCTCTGCTCAAGTGTATCGCCGCCTGGCTCTTATCGACCAGTCACTTCTTTTCTTCCAGAGGCCATAACGTAAGTATGCCCGCGCCAACTTTTTTTTTTGGGTGGCAAATGGAGTTCTTCTTGATGCCCATGGTAGATTTCTTTCGTCTTCCTGGTATCTGAATCAGGTCGTGGGCCGGAAAGATCCACACATCAGATATTGGAGTATCGATCGATTTGTTTGCTTTGTTATCTCATGAGATTTCTGCCTTTTCGAATCTTCGATCGGAGAAGTACAAGTCTATTACTTTGCCTTTTAGATTAAAACAGAAAACCGATAGAATTTACTGATTCATTTACTAAAAATTAATTTCAGGTCCGGAAGTATTTCGCTTTTAGATCTGAAAAACCCTTTTTTTAAAGCAATTTGGGCCTGATAGAGTAGTCAACAAGAATTTCTGCCTTTTTCTTGTTCTTTTGTTTGGATGTCATATCGTTTCCATATTAGAACTGTAAATAATCATCATTCCTGGAAAAAAAAAACAAACTGATTTTGTTCTTTATGGTGGTGCACATCCCTTTTCTGACGAATCCTCATTCTTTTCGAGGATGCCCAATGTTTTGCAGTCATAACATCTGGTCAAGCAGCGAGGGAGATGGCTAGACTGTTGTTCTCTTTGCTACTTTTGATCGTATATGTCTACTAGCATGCTGTTTATCATGAATGTTGCGTTTTGCTGAATTATCATGTCCGTTTGAATTGCTATTGATTATATACATACATATTGATTTTGTCTTGGAAATATTTTGTAGTTAGTCATCTTGTTGGTATGGTGTATGATCGACTTTGACATATCTAAAAGTGTGGTGGAGAGTGCTTTTTGTTGGAATGACTACTCCTGAGTTAGTTAATATCCAGTTACTGGGAGTCTCTTTGGAACCAATGTCTTCAGCAAACTGCTTCACTCTTTATTTATCCCAGGGAACCGTAGAATGCTAAATACATTATTATTATTACAGCAAATAGTTCGATCTCGCCCGCTTGGTAAAGAATACAATGTATATGTCACCGATGAGTATCACAAGACAAGTCTCATGCTTCACATCCGAAACCACAAAAAAAAATTCCTAGATCTGATTGAAGATTATGAACATTTTTATGTTAGATTTATGGTCCAATTACAGGTTGCAATACTAGTGCTAGTTTCTATCAGCCTTACTTGAATATAGCCCTCGTTCTTAACTTTTTAGTAAACTCTTAAACCTTTGACTCAACACTAAAATCAAAAGTTATCAGTTTCTCAAGATTAAAAAGTAATCCTAACTTGATGAAGATGCATCTCAATAACATTGTCTTGTGAATCATTGTTCTACAATCAATTTTCGCTTCTCGACCTCTAGAAAAAGAACTAAATGTTGGGAATTGGATGTATGTCTAGAAAAAGAATTATATGATGCTGTCATATGATCCCTTTGCATGAGCGAATAGATAAGTGGCTCTAGAAGTCAGTCAGTTTTTAAAATATTGACATCAGATATGTCGAGGTTGTTGGTATGGGATTTCTGGATAGGACCTATTTTTGTTCAGGATTTGGATACTGGGATCTCATAAGTTTCATTGGATTCGGATAAGGATCTACTAATTTTTCTCAACATAATCATAAGATCATTTCAATCAACCAGCATTCTTGGAAATAGCTTATTAGTTGGTAACAGTTGTCTTTTAAGAGAAAAAGGTTTTTCTAAAAAAAAAATGAGGTAGGAATATTAGTTGGTCAAATTGTACATTTCCTTTTTCTTCTGTGAATGCAGTATACTATGTGAATCTAGTGGCCTCATGTATCACTACTACTTTCTTTCATGTCATTTGGACGTTCAGAACTTAGCCAAGTGAATAGATTAGGCTTGTGTATTTGAAGCTTTAGGACTTCCCTTGTTCCATTACTTTAAAAAATAAGAACCTCAAACCATGCAGTGCAAGTATTGGCATCAATGGGTACGACAGGCATGTTTATGATGGTGGGAGAATGGTTTGCACGGTATGTCGCGGGCAAGGTTATGGACAAGATGGGAGACAAGGCCCTCTCCTCTACTTCTGACAATGACAACATGCTGGTGGATGTTAGGACCATGCTGAAGAAAGTGGAGGACAGTCTTCCTCGCATTTTAGCTGTGATCCATGCAGCCGAGGGGAAGCCTATCAGGAGCCAAGTCCTGGTCAATTGGCTAAGGGAACTCAAAGATGCTGCTTATGAGGCTGACGATGCACTCGATGAGTTCGAATTCAGAGAACTTCAAGAGTCGCAAGACAGTAGCAAGGTGGCTGCATTTGTGTCCTCAGCTTGTAGATTTATCAAGAATTTATTTGTCTCAGATGATGAACTTCAAAGGTTGAAGAATCTTGTGGGGGATATCGATGAAATTTTTCTCGACATCGACAGCAAGACGGCTGAAGTGGATGAGTACATAGCAAAGGGGAAATCTGCAACTAGGGAGACCAGCTCATTCATGCGAGAGGAAGTGTTCGGGAGGGATAAAGAGAGGGACAAGATACTAGATATGCTGCTGCGTTTAGATGATGAACCTGATTTTGGTAACAAGGGTGCTGGGAGTAGCAGCTATCCTAGTCTTGGTGTTCTTTCGATTGTAGGCATCGGAGGAGTAGGCAAGACAGCTCTGGCACAACTTATTTACAATGATGAAAGGGTCGCTAACCATTTCAAGCGGAAGTGGGTTTATGTCTCTGACGATTTCAAGTTGAAGAGGATTTTCAAAGAGCTGATATATGACTCTCCAGGTGGAGTCTTTGAGGAGAACATCAGTTCAGCTGCCATGCTCAAGAAACTTAAGGATGTCTTTAAGGATAAAAGGTTCTTGATTGTGCTGGATGATGTGTGGGATGAAACGGGAACGACTTGGAAGGAACTCCGTAGTGCCTTAACATTCGGGGCCAAAGGTAGCACAATTTTGCTAACAACTCAGAGTCCAAAAGTAGCAGAGATTATGGGGACCATGAACCCGATCCACCTGGAGCCTCTAGAGGAGCATGATTTCAGGAGACTTTTCGAGCTTTGTGCATTTGGCGATGAGGAGCTCAAACCAGATTTGAAAGCAAAGCTACAATTAATTGGTCACAAAATATTGCAAAAGCTACATGGCTTGCCTTTAGCAGGGAAGGCACTGGGAAGTTTGCTAAGAACCAGATTCGATGAGAAATTTTGGAACGCAGTCTTGGAAAGCGAATGGTGGGAAGAAGATTTTGCTGTGAGCAACATCCTGCCATCTTTGGGGTTGGGTTATCAACACCTGAGCACAAACCTGAAACAATGTTTTGCTTATGCTTCTGTATTTCCCCAGGCTTACGTCTTCCACAAGGAACGTTTAGTACAAATGTGGATTGCTCAAGGTTTTATCCAATCCAAATCCCAGGGAAGAATGAGTTTAGAGGATATTGGGAGCCAGATTTTCGATGAATTAGCTGACAGGTACTTCTTTCTGAGTAAACAGGATGGTGGATATATGATGCATGACTTGATCAGAGATTTGGCTGTGTGTGTTTCACTGGATGAATGTTGTGTGGTCAACGATGATGATCCTGTGGAAATTCCACCAACCGTTCGCCACTTATCTTTTACAGCTGCAAAACTTGATGCGGCAAGAGAAGTGCACAAGTTTAGGAAGGTAAGAACTATTATATTTTTTCATGAGTTTAATCCTACAGAGTTTTATGCGGTCTTAGAAGACATCTTAGAAAACATCAAGAGCCTGCGGGTGTTAGATTTGTCATATGTTCACATGGGATTAAAGAGGTTACCAGATGCAATCTGCGAGCTATCACATCTTCGATATTTGGACATTTCTCACACTAAGATCAGACAGCTGCCTAAATCGTTTTCTAGGCTGTGCCATCTACAAGTGCTGAATGTGAAGGGGTGCTTCTCTTTATACAAGCTAACACAAGGAATGGACAGACTGATCAGGTTGCGATACTTTTATGCTGAAGCTGGAACAATCTCACTAATAAATGAGATTGGGAAACTGACCGACCTTCAGGAATTAGAAAATTTCCAGGTTGCAAGGAAGAGAGGGCACCAGATAGGAGAGTTGAAGCAGTTGAGAAATCTCAGAAGACGACTGTGCATACGGAATCTTGAGAATGTGGAAAGCAAGGAGGAGGCCATGGAGGCACAATTGAAGGATAAACATCAGCTCGATGAGGTGTCAAACATCTGGACCGAGGATAGGGAAGACCTCCGTGGAGACCTGGACATGGATATACTTGAAGGCCTTGAACCACCATGCGGTTTGAAACGGCTTGAGATCATGTTTTATGGAGGTCTGAGGTGTCCAACTTGGTTGGTAACCAATCATCTCATCAGCCTGGTATCTGTTTGTTTAACTTCGTGTAAAAGGCTTGTCAGTCTCCCCCCTCTTGGGAAGCTTCCCTTTCTCAAAAATCTTGAATTCAAGGCGATGCCTGCGCTAAAACTCATTGGAGTTGAACTTTATGAGAATGCTGATCCAGTCTTCCCGTCGTTGGAGTTTCTAAGATTCGAGTTATTGGAGGGATGCGAGGAATGGTCTGAAGCAGACAGTAGGCAGTTTTTACCTCGTCTTCGTGAACTCCACATTTGTAATTGCATGAAGCTGAGAAAAGCACCTCTTCCTCACCTGCTTACTTCGTTTCTAAAAGTGCTAAGTTTATCGAACATTGGCGACCTTGGTAGTGATCTATCTGGATGTCTCCTGTTGCTAACCTCTCTCAACTTTGTGGAGCTTCGTGATTGCATACATAGAGCCTCAGTTTGTCTGTCTAACCTCAGCAATCTCAATGGTTTATGGCTTATTAATTGCCCAGAGTTGAGATTACTTGGTGGGATTCGATCCCTTCCCAAACTGAGAGAGCTAACGCTCGAAGGATGTCCTAACTTCTATGAGCCGGGCTTACAGTGGGACCAACCAAGTGATGAGCAGAACTTGAGATCTCTCTCTTATTTCAACACCGACGGATGCGCTCTTGATAATATGAGTCTCATGTTTGGAAGAATCCACGCTCTACGGAGACTGCGGTGTTGGAGTTGCAAGCATCTTGCTTCCTTCACAGTCGAGCAGGAGGAGTGGCTTCAACAGTTACCCTCCCTGGAAGTACTTGAATTCGCATTTTGTGCAGAACTGCTGAGCCTTCCTGCTAATTTGGCCAACATTTCCTCCATCAAGAAGTTGGAAATCTTTACCTGTCCTGAAATCAAGTCACTGCCCGAGAATGGCCTGCCATTGTTGCTGAAAGAATTGATTATCTTGCAATGCCCATCACTGAGCGAGCGGTGCAGAAAGGATGAGGGAGCTGACTGGCCAAAGATCGCCCATATTCCTTACATACGAACTGATGATCAGGAAATCGAATCCGTGGCATCGCAGCAACAGGAACAGGAATAGCAGTCCTCAGTTCTTTGGGTTTGTTTTCCTTTTTCTTTTCCAATCTATGTTTTATTATTTTTGCATGATCATCTTCTTATCTCAGTTGTTGTTGCCATCAGTCCAATAAACGCATCGATGCACCGGGCATGGAAGAACACATCATCTTTGGTTATGTATTTCCTGCAGATGACCAGAGTCACTTGTGGTGGTGCTGCTGCCGACCAAGTTTGTATTGGAGATGGAACTGAACATGATGATGATGATGATGACAACTGGGGGAATGAATTGAATTGTCAAAAAGTGTTTTATGTGCTTTAGTTATTCAAACTTTATATGATATGTAGTGTGGTACGATCAATTTAGCAGTCACTTGAGTATTGTTTCAAGAAAATAGCAACTACGGGAGGGTAATAAAATTCTATGGGAAAATGTGAAAACCTCATTTGGTATTTGACCATTGCCAACCATATTAGTTTTCCTTGATAGCATCCATTGGTGATATAATGTTATTTAAATCTAAAATCTTATCGATGGGCTTGCAGAGTAATCAATAGGATCAGCAAGGTGGTATTGCTTATTATTTGATGATGTGTATGATCTATAAGCCCTCCAGATCTAATGCTCCTTTGTTTCCCTTTCGAAGCAACCAAGTTGGTGACCAACCACCTTAATTAAATTTCATGTTTTGGATCCATCTAAATGTTACGATTCATACGTTAAATTATTGATTGTAAGCTTATTTGGTCGAATGGCTTCTGCTATGAGACCAAAGGGTGGTTTGCTTTCAGGCTTCATATTAATTATGTTTGTTGGGTGAGCTTGTGGGAATATTTGAACTGGTCTTAGAAGTCATTGGCAAAGAGGTCAACGGCTCAGCTTTTGGATTCCCAATGTATTGTCGATGAAAGTCGTCGGTGGCAATTTCAAGGATCTTTTGCGCCCGCAGGGAAGAAGGAACAATTAGGTCTTAACTCTTCGGCCGAGAAGCAATCTGAGGATCGAGTATCTCCCCGGATGAAGACGGCAGGCGTGGTGATGATGGTTGGAGAGTGGTTTGCGCGTTATGTCGCAGGGAAGGTGAGGGACAAGATGACGGAGGAGGCCTTCTCCTCTTGCGCCGACGACCGCAATGTGCTGGGGGATGTCAGAGCCATGCTAAAGAGAGTGGAGGAGAGACTTCCCGGCGTGCACGCCGTGATCCATGCGGCCGAGGGGAGGCCGATCAGAGACACGTCGCTGGCATTGTGGCTAGCGGAACTCAAAGATGCTGCTTACGAGGCCGACGACATGCTCGACGAGTTCGAGTTGAAGGAACTCCGCAGTCGTCATCTGCATGACAGCAGCAAGGTGACGGCACTCGCCTCCTCGGCCCTCAGATTTCTCAAGAACCTATTCGTCACCGACGACGAGCTCCGAAGGTTAGGGAAACTCGTGGGGGATCTCGACGATATTTGCCTTGACATCGACCGGAAGAAAGCAGAGCTGGACGAGTACAACGGGAAGGACAATTCTGCCACCAGGGAGACCAGCTCATTCCTCCACGATGAAGTGATCGGGAGAGATGAAGAGAGAAACAAGATACTGGACATATTGCTGAGTTCGGCACATGATCCCGATTTCGGCGACAAGAGGGCCGGGAGTAGCAGCCACTCCAGTCTCGGAGTTCTTCCGATCGTAGGCATGGGAGGAGTAGGGAAGACCACACTGGCACAGCTCGTCTACAACGACCAACTGGTGGCCGACCATTTTGAGCTCCGGAGGTGGGTGTACGTCTCCGACGATTTCAACCTGAGAAAAATCGTCAAAGAACTGGTGTACGACATGGCGTTCGATCCTCTCTTTGATGATATCTGCTCAGGAGAAATCCAAGCCAAGCTCCAGGATGCTACAAGAAACGTGAGGTTCTTGTTTGTGCTCGATGATGTGTGGGATGAAACAGGAAGCAAATGGGAACAACTCCGCGACGCCTTGGCCTCTGGGGCCAGAGGAAGCACCATACTGGTGACGACTCAGAGCCCCCTGGTTGCAGAGACCATGGGGACCATGGAGCCGATCAAACTGGAGGTGTTGGGGCAAGATGACTTTTGGAGACTCTTCGAGCGATGTGCATTCGGTGACAAGGTGCTCGACCCCGATTTAGCGAGAAAGTTGGAATTGATAGGTCGGGAAATCTCGGGAAAGCTGCATGGCTTACCTTTAGCAGGGAAGGCGATGGGAAGCTTGTTGAGACGCAGGTTAGAGGAGCAGTTTTGGACGACGATCTCGGAAAGCGAGTGGTGGGAGGACGACTTCGCCGTGGAAAACATCCTTCCATCTCTGGGTCTGAGTTATCAGCACCTAAGCACAAATCTGAAACAATGCTTTGCTTACACTTCCATATTCCCGAAGGGCCATGTGTTCGATAAAGAACGATTAGTCCAGATGTGGATCGCCCAAGGTTTCATCCATCCCAAATCCGAGGGAAGAACGAGACCGGAGGACTTGGGGAGTCAGATGTTTGATGAATTAACCAACAGGTACTTCTTCCTTCCTACGCTGAACAACAAACATGCGATGCATGATCTGATGAGAGATTTGGCTGTTTATGTTTCTTGGGACGAATGTTTCGTGGTCGACGACGAGCCTGCGGAAATTCCACCCACCGTTCGCCACTTGGCTCTCAGGACAACGAAACTGGATGCGGTGAGAGGTGTCTGCAAGTTCCGAAAGCTTCGAACGGTCATACTTCTCAACGAGTATGATTCTGAAGATTTTTATCATGTTTTGGAAGACATGCTTGAGAATCTCAAGAGCCTCCGGGTGTTAGATCTGTCGAACGTCCGCATGGGGAAGAAGAAGAAGTTACCCGATGCAATCTGTGACCTACCACACCTTCGGTTTTTGGACCTTTCCTGCACGAAGACGAGACACTTACCTAAATCATTTTCCAGGATCTGCCATCTGCAGGTGCTGAATCTGAATTCATGCCGCTTTAAGAAGATGGCGGAAGGAATGAACAGGCTGATCAAATTGCGGCATCTGTACGCGCATGCTGAAACGATTTCACTGATCGACGGGATCGGGAAATTGACGGAGCTCCAGGAACTCGCAGAATTCCGCGTCGCCAGGAAGAGAGGACACCAGATAGGAGAGTTGAAGGAACTGAGAAATCTCCGAAGGCGGCTCACGATACAGAATCTTGAGAATGTCGAAACCAAGGAGGAGGCAATGGAGGCGAAACTGAAGGACAAATCGCACCTCGATTCGCTGTGGTTGAATAGGAAACCCGACATGCATAGCCCCGGCGATCGGGAAAAGGAGATACTCGAAGGTCTGGAGCCACACTGCAACCTCAAAGAGCTCAGAATCCAGCACTACGGAGGTACAACTTCCCCAGATTGGCTGGTGAGGAATCAGCATCTCACCAATCTGGAGTCTCTCTACCTGAACAATTGTGCGAGGTGCGAAAGTCTCCCACCGCTCGGGCAGCTTCCCTTCCTCAAGCTATTACATCTCATGTCGATGCCGGTGAAACGAATAGGAGCAGAGTTTTACGGAGATGCAGAGCAGGCGTTTCCGTCATTGGAGACGCTAAAATTTGAATCTTTGAAGGAGTGGGAGGAATGGGCTGAAGCAGATGGCAGGCAATTCTTGGGCCGCCTTCGTGTGCTCCACTTGTACGATTGCCCGAGGCTGAGAAAAGCGCCCCTTCTCTACCTGACCTCGTCGCCATTGGCAGAGCTCAGTCTTAAGCATTGTGGTGACCTCGGCAGTGCGCTACCTGGATGTCTCCAAACCCTCTCCTCTCTCAACCAGTTGGAGTTGTATCATTACGCACACAGAACGGAGATTTGTCTATCCAACCTGAGTGAACTCCGGGAGCTGCACCTTTATCACTGCCCGGAGTTGAGCTTACTTGGTGGTCTGAGGTCTCTTGCCAACATGAGACATATGGAGACCGAAGGATGCCCCAAGTTGTATGAGACCTCACAGCCAGGCCAACGATACGGGGAGCGGGAACTGAGATCTCTCTGTCATCTCCAAACAGATGAAAACCTCATCGACAATGTATGGTTCACGTTAGGAAGAATCTCTTCCCTCCGGAATCTGTCACTTCATCGTTGCGGTGATCTCGTCTCCTTCACAGTGGAGCAGGAGGAGTGGTTTCAGCAGCAGACCTCCCTCGAACATCTGCAATTTCTCAACTGCCCGAATCTGCAGGCACTTCCTACTTTTTTGGTCACCGTTTCCTCCATCAAGAAGCTGAGCATAGGCAACTGCCCCAAGATCAGTTCACTGCCGGAGAGTGGCGTGCCAATGTCGGTCAAAGAAGTGCGAATATGGGGGTGCCCGTCGCTGAGTGATCGGTGCAGAAAGGATCGAGGACCTGACTGGCCAAAGATCGATCACATTCCTCGCGTATGCGTCGATGATGAAATCATACAAATGATGTGCTGACAGCATTAGGAAGTCACTCTTCAGGTGCGTCTCTACTACCATCATCGCTACATGATCACTGGCATAATGGGTAGAGCTCCCATCTATCTCCCTACAAAATCTCATCACCTCGTACGACATAAGCCATAGATCTGAAGGCATCTCTTGCCGGTGAACATGGTCTGCATGAAACTGGCTGGTTCTCTAAATCGAAGTACACTAGAAGGACTCGAATAAAGCATGTTGTGTGGCTATAGACATCATGCACGCGCTTTGTTTATTCTTCTTTCGTTTGGCAAAAGGGAGACGAAAGCAAGAGAAATGGAATCAATACGAAAGCAAGGGAAGAAAAAAGACAAGTAAGAAAGAGAGATAAACGCAAGGCAGAGAAAGTAAGGAAAAGAAGAAAGCAACAGAATTCATGCAATAAGATGTTGTGGTCAGTGATTAGCAAAAGGTGGATAAGAGTCAAGTTGTCTACCATTTTTGTCTTTCCTCCTTGGATGTGACATGTAGTTAAAACTAAATAGCCATCTAATTATGGTCTTGATGCTTAATTCCGTGAATGCGACGGTCGATCTCGACTCCTAAAGATCTTGGTATTAGTCTTTATCATGATTTAATTTCAATGAAAATTAAATTGAGTCAAAACTAGAATTGAACTAACACCTAATGTGACAGTTCATTAGTTTCAAATTGAATCATAATTCACATCGGGCGATTCGATTCCGATTCCTAATTTGGAAAAATCAAAATCGATGATTCTGGTTCTTCTAAACCGATGGTTTTGGATTCAAAATTGATTACACATGAAAAAAAAGGTTTAACTAGTTCAAATTTTGATAGAGGCATTTTAGCTATATTAAAATTTTTATAATTTTTTTAAAATATCATTACACTCATTATAGATGGACATTTTATTTTTTAAATTTTAAAATAAGATTATAATTTTTTTAATATTTTAATTTAATTAAAAATAAAATAAAAAAAAACTTATGATTTGAATCAAAATCGGAATCAGAATATACGATTTTGGTTCTGATTCCAGAACTAGAATCGGGGTGATTCAATTCTGATTCACACCAAAAACACGATATTATCCTACGCGGAAGTCAACCAACCTTCAAGTCAAACTTTAAATAACCTTTAAAAAAGACTTCTTCTTCAAGTCAAACTTGACCTTTAAATAAGCAGAGTACAATAATTGTAATGACTGGTCCCACACACACGTATGTGAGTTTTACAGTTATCTATCCCAAAAAGAGTAATCATTAATATTTTTTATTTTGTGACAAATACAGCATCAAAGCTTCGAATGTTCAATGATGTATGTGTAGGTTACTTACTTACACTTCATGATGGGGTCGCACAAATCTCTTCTAGCAAGATGGATGGCACAAGAAGCATGGAGAGCGTCAGAAGTAACCAAATGCCAGCTTAATGAATTTTATGGTTCTTGAAACTAAATGTGGATTCCACATCCTTTCACCCATCTTTAAATGACTGGTAAAGATGTTTCTAATGTAGTTCTCTGGGTTGTCGCTTTGCTTCCCAAACATGCAAGTATAGATTCCTTTACCGTAGAGGAAGCACAGAGCAACGCGGCATACGGTCGGTCGGTCTTACTCCTGCTTACCCCATCCAACACTCAAATCTTAGTCTTTCCTTGGAACCATTAGATTCTCATTGGTTATCCAAATTCCAACAACAGTTGCATTCATCAGTTCAAAGTCTACCTATGTTTCTGAATCCTCGAATAATCCAAAAGTTTCCTTCCTTCTTTCTACACTAGTTTTCCTTAACTTTGACTAATTTTCCTCTCCGATCGAGTCTTCATTCTCTAAGCTCCTATAGCTTTTATACTTCATTATAGCCGATAAACATTCTTGCTGTTGTTCACGAAGATGGGTTCGATTTCTTTCTTGGCTTTGTGTTTTTCTACTACTATAATGGGTGCCATGGCCGCCGGTGGCAATGGTACGAGTCCTGGCACGAGGCCGGGCGAGATCAGAGTGGGGACTCTGTTTACCTTCAACTCCACGATTGGGAGAGCTGCGAAGCTTGCGATTGAGCTCGCAGTCGACGACGTCAACAGAAATCCGACCGTTCTCGCTGGAACAAAGCTCAGGTTGCTTGCCCAGGACACAAATTGCAGTGAGTTTCTTGGAACCATGGAAGGTAACTGCAATTGATCTCGTACTCCCACTCGATTGTTAGGATCATTCGGCTTCGGTTTTTTTGTTTTATCTGATCTGTGAAGCTTTCTTGTGAAATTTCTAGATTTGAGATATCGATCGTATCATTTAGGAGTGCATTTATTACGACAAAAAAGAAATAAACATCTTCTCTCTCCGAGGGAAAGAAGTAATCTTTGCTCATGTCGTTCTGAACTGCCAATTTTACAGTGATTCTTCCTCTTCTCCTTTATCAGTCTCCCTCAGGAGGGAGAAAAACTTCATTTTTTGAGTCTCATTTCTTTCTAGTTTGCTTTTTAGAGGTATTGGTGAACTCGACAAGTGAAATCCGGAGGATAGCTTCGATAATGGATCCGTTTGCTTCATTTTTCTGCCTTGTTCCTGCCTTCTTTCTTCTTCCCCTTTTAGAAGGTTTAGCTACCGAGCTGCAATCCTGTAGAGTTGATGTAGGTGGAACTTCCATTGATGTTTCTGTGGTCTTGGATTGGGTTTCTGTGACGAGGAAAGTTGTTGCTGTTGCAGCATTGCAGTTGATGGAGAAACAGGTGGTTGCCATAATAGGACCTCAGTCCTCTGGAATCGCCCATGTTGTCTCACATGCTGCCAAGGAGCTCCGTGTGCCACTCCTCGCTTTCGCTGCCACAGATCCTTCGCTTTCTTCTCTGGAGTACTCTTATTTGGTTCGCACGACGCAGAGCGATCATTTCCAGATGAATGCAGTAGCTGATATAATCGATCACTACGGTTGGAGAGAGGTCATTGCCATCTTTGTGGATGACGATTTTGGTAGAGGAGGAATAAATGCTTTAGGTGATGCTCTGGCCGAGAAACGCTCTAAGATCTCCTACAAAGCTGCCTTCCCTCCGAACGCGGACGGAAGCGCGATCACTGACTTGCTGGAGAAGATAAATCTATTGGAATCCCGGGTTTACGTCGTTCATGTAAACCCTGATTCGGGTCTCACGGTCTTCTCGGTGGCAAGATCTCTAGGAATGATGGGTGATGGTTATGTGTGGATAGCATCAGATTGGCTTGCTTCTGTTGTAGATTCGACCGAGTCAGCCAACCCAGACACGATGGATCTTATACAAGGGGCCATTGTTCTTCGCCAGCATGTCCCGGAGTCTGATCTCAAGCGAGCATTTACCTTCAGATGGAGCAATATGTTTCGGAACGGGAAGGCAAGCTCAAGCTTGAACACTTATGCGTTTCACGCGTATGATTCTGTTTGGTTGCTCGCTCATGCTATCGATCAGTTCCTCCACGAAGAACAAACAATTGCTTTCTCCGATGATCCTATATTGCATGACCCGAGTGGAAGTTCACTGCATTTGTCGGCGCTCAAACGCTTTGATGGTGGCGATAAGTTACTCGACAAATTGCTGCTGACAAACTTCTCGGGTGTGAGCGGTCAAGTCCAGTTCGATTCCGATGGCGATCTGATCAATCCAGCCTATGACATACTTAACATCGGAGGCACAGGTTCGCGGAGGATCGGATTCTGGTCGAACTATTCCGGTCTTTCAGTCGTTGCTCCTCAAGTGTCGTATCGAAATCCACCAAACGCTTCCACCAGTAGCCGGCAGCTTTACAGTGTCATCTGGCCTGGAGAAACCACGGCTACTCCAAGAGGTTGGGCGTTCCCCAACAATGGAAAGCCTTTGCGGATTGGGGTCCCGTATCGAACGAGTTACAAGGAATTTGTATCGAGAGATGACAGCCCTGACGGCGTCCAAGGATACTGCATTGATGTGTTCAAAGCTGCAGTTGACTTGTTGCCATACCCGGTTCCCTTGTCATTCATTCTGTTTGGAGATGGGCTGAAGAATCCCAGCTACGATGATCTCGTGCAAAGGGTCTATGAAAACGTGAGTGCTGCGCTGGTTTGGTTCTTCTGTCATTCTAACATGCTTTAGATATATGCATCTGCAGTCATGTAACTTCTCGAGTTTGTTCTTCAGTACTTCGATGCAGCTGTGGGGGACATAACCATCGTGACGAACAGGACACGGATCGTCGATTTCACACAGCCATACGTGGAATCGGGCCTCGTCATTGTTGCACCGGTCAAGGAGACGAACTCGAGCGCATGGGCTTTCCTGAAACCTTTTACGATACAGATGTGGTGCGTCACAGGGGCTTTCTTTCTTTTTGTGGGAGCAGTAGTTTGGATTCTTGAGCATCGCCTGAACGCCGAATTCCGTGGGTCTCCAAGAAAGCAACTCGTGACGATATGCTGGTTAGTGTTCCTACACTACTCGTCTTTACTTCTTTCCATGGTTTACCAATGCAACACTATTCAGATGTACTGATGGATTCAAAGATTTATCTTTTGCAGGTTTAGTTTCTCCACGATGTTCTTTGCTCAGAGTAAGTAAATCATACGAACACCTCAAATCCCCGATGTGCTAATAACGAGTATTTGAGATGATTTTGTTCTTTCACACTCTGAACATTGAAATCACATCGGCATACTTGCAGAAGAGAGAACTGTGAGTTCGCTCGGGCGGTTCGTGCTGATCATCTGGCTTTTCGTAGTCTTGATCATCAATTCAAGCTACACTGCAAGTCTGACATCCATCCTCACGGTTGAGCAACTCTCGTCAGGGATCCGAGGACTGGATAGCTTGATACATACCTCTGACCCTATCGGATATCAGGTGGGTTCATTTGCGAAGAACTATATGACGGAAGAGCTCAACATCGCCGAGTCACGGTTGGTATCCCTGAATAATCCTGAAGACTACGCCAGGGCACTCGAGCTCGGGCCACAACGTGGAGGCGTAGCCGCCATAGTCGACGAGCTTCCCTACGTGGAACTCTTCTTGTCCACAAACTGCAAGTTCAAGACGGTCGGTCAGGAGTTCACCAAAAGTGGATGGGGCTTCGTAAGTACTCTCGTCTTCACCACCGCACTCGTATCCCCTTCTCTTAAACACCTTGACAACTCGAAGCCCATGTCTCGACAGGCATTCCCGAGAGACTCTCCTCTTGCGGTGGACTTGTCCACGGCCATCCTGAGACTGTCGGAAAACGGTGATCTCCAGAGGATCCACGACAAATGGTTGCCACCCACCGGATGCAGCTCACAGGACAGCGGGATCGGTTCGAACCGGCTAAGCCTCGGGAGTTTCTGGGGCCTTTTTCTTATCTCTGGTCTTGCATGTCTGGTTGCTCTCATCATCTTCTTCGCGAGAATACTTTGCCAGTATAACGAGTACAGTAGTAGCCAAGAAACGGTCGGAATCCCCGAATCGGAGCGCAGCTTCAAGCGTCCGATGCGTTTAACC
The DNA here is from genome assembly GCF_036884655.1 of Musa acuminata AAA Group. Classification (NCBI taxonomy): domain Eukaryota; kingdom Viridiplantae; phylum Streptophyta; class Magnoliopsida; order Zingiberales; family Musaceae; genus Musa; species Musa acuminata. The sequence continues at coordinate 1,984,467 of NC_088346.1, read as the reverse complement.
AGCATCAAGGATCTGATTGCTTTCGTCGATAAGAAAGAACATGAAGTCAAGAGTGTCATCAAGCAAAAATCGATCAGTCAACAGCAACGACGGAGCTCCCAAGTCTCGGATGGACAGTACATGTCTCCAGCATAGAGAGAACGTTCGAGTAATGCCATCGAGATAAACATGTCCTTTTATGATTAGCATATGAACCCATATGCGACGATCGTGTCCTTTTTCTAATCACCAAATTAATAATGGCATCAAGAATTACTAATAGCATCGCAAGGTGTCGATCAGCTTAGATTTGATTATTGATAGTAAAGTCTTGGAATCAGTAGTCGCCGATATCTCATCGATTCACGCAAGTGTTTGCTCCATACTTGCAATTTATAAACTGCAATGACGCATTTCTAGAGAAATCACAATGATATTGCTGGAGAAGAGAGAAACATTGATCGGAACAGCCGAATGAAATTGCAGAGGAAGGAAAGATCCGACTATCGAGTCCTTCACTAAATTAGAAGTGGTGTATTAGCTTTGACCAGCATCACAGATTTGATGTAAGAAACAAAAGTTATATCCTTTACACACAGTTTGTGAATGATCCAACAAAAAAAACTCAAACAGCTCCAACATTGATTCGGTTGGATGGCTTGAGAGTGCTCCCAAGAAGTCAACTTCCGAAAACTAATCTTCCATTCAAAAATTATATGATTTGGTTGTACGTGCATACCTCGCCAACCAATTAACAACAAGGATTCTTTGGTAGATTTCAATGTGCATAGCTCCAAAAATCACAATAGAGATTATTCCTATCCATCATATACCTACAACTAAGACAAACGAATGTAGTAATACAATTCTTTGCAACAAATCCAAAACCATCATTGGGGCAGTAGTTCCAAGCCCTATCATAATTTATCTTAGTCCATTCAATTTCGGATGGCTCCCACCTAATAGGGAAAGAAGAAATTTTATAAGAAAATTAAAAAAAAAAATTATCGTGTAACAATGCACTAATCAATTCAAATATCTCAACATAAATACAAGGAAAGAAGAAATACTATTTCTAATAATCTCTTTAGAAACACTTGAGTCAACATGGAGAGTAAATAGGACACTATCCTATAGAATAAACTACTAGCTTTGGGAATAATTTTGTTAAAAATAAGAGCTTACGGCTCTTGGTATTGTTATTTCCAACTCTAAACATGGATAAGAGATCCTGATAAGGAATGCCACTCTTCCCTTGCTGATCACTAAATTAATTGCAATGTGAACTAACTATCCCTTCCAAATCCGATTTAAGAAAATATAAACATTGGCATCGTTTCTTGAAAATATTCTCACTCAATATATTATGTTAGACCAAATCTTATATAATATACAATATTTCTTATCTAATCTATGTCATAATATATAATGTACGTTTTAATAATATAATAAAAAAATGATAAATGCATTTTTAATATAATATAAAAATGGTATAATATAATTTATAATATTTTTCGTTTTTTTCACCACTCCTTTATCTTTTATACTTTCATGAATATGATTGCGACTATTCAAATATGAACAGTTCAAAACTCAAGAATTTGAGTATATTATAATTTCTTTTCTCCTTTGGAACATTTGCGAAGAATAAATTTGGATGAATTTCTAGACTTTCCCTGGGAGACGTGCCCTTTTTCATATTTCTCAAAGGGCGCACCCTAATTTTCTCACATTAATTTAATATAAGTAAAAAAATTAAAGAAAAGATAATGTTATATTTTCAACTTTTTTTTTCTTCATTCTTGCATCATAATCTCTTTCTCAAAATGTTAGTCAAATTTAAATCTTTTCTTTTCATTACAAGCATGTCACATTCTATCAACAAGAAACACATAAAGGTCTTTAACTACAAATCTCTTCTTAACAATATCTTCTCATCAAGTATCTCAAAAAAAATAGACAGGTTTGGGATTCGTTAATGAAATTAATTGATTAATTTCAAATTCTAGAACCGAACTAAAATTTCTGCTAGTCTATACAAAACTACGTTTATGGAAGTCATTATCAGATCGAATATAATCAAGATAAGTGTACGAAATAAAGATTGAGGGTCTATAGCTAAAATTTTGGATCAAGCATCTAATTTATTTCATCACTTAAATGTTATTAGCATAGAATTTGATTGTTCGATCTAGATTTAGATTTAAAGTTAACTGAGGTTCATTTTACATTTGTCATAGTTCGATCTCAACCAACACTATATTTAATTGAAGAATCAAATATTATATTATTTAAGCTTATTGGGATGATTGATTCATTACTTGCACCGATGGTGAAGGTAGTTCCCAAGAGCATCATTGTATCGGTGGCACCACCTTTATTATCATTCATCAAGAATTAATGATTGCTTGAGATGAAACTCAAGTGTTGCACAAAAAAGAACAACTATAAAGCACAATACAAAGGAGGACACGATGTTTTGTTCCTTTATAAGATTACTGGAGAGATAAGCAAAGATAACTAACTACATTAAAGAATCAAGCATTATATTAAATTATTATTCTATATTTATTTTTATTATTTAAAAAAAATAAAAATAATAAGAGAAAGATTGAACCAGGGTTAAAAAAATCATAGGCAAGAACAAAATGTTTTGTTCATTTACAGCTCGCTTCATACGAAGATTGTGAGATTGCAAAAGAGCCACATAAAGCTAACTAACTTAATTGAAGAATCAAACATTATATTATTTAGAGCTTGCTAGGATGATTGATTCGTTACTTGCACCGACGGTGAAGGTAGCTCTCAAGAGCATCTTTGTATCGGTGGTACCACACCTTTATTATCTTTTATCAAGAATTAATGGTTGCTTGAGATAAAACCCAAGTGTTGTACGAAAAGGAACAACTAACTGCATTAAAGAATCAAGCATTATATTAAATTATTATTCTTTATTTATTTTTATTATTTAAAAAAAATAATAATAATAAGAGAAATATTGAACCAGGGTTAAAAAATCATAGGCAAGAACAAGATGTGTTGTTCCTTTACAGCTCGCTTCATACGAAAATTGTAAGATTGCAAGAGAGCCATATAAAGATAACTAACTTAATTGAAGAATTTTTGTAGAGCTTGCTGGGATGATTGATTCATTACTTGCACCGACGATGAAGGTAACTCCCAAGAGCATCATTTTATCGGTGGCACCACTTTTATTACCTTTCATCAAGAATTAATGGTTGCTTGAGATGAAACCCAAGTGTTATACGAAAAGGAACAACTGTGATGCACAATACAAAGGACACGATGTTTTGTTCCTTTATAAGATTACAGGAGAGAAAAGCAAAGATAACTAACTATAATAAAGAATCAAGCATTATATTAAATTATTATTCTATATTTATTATTATTATTATTTAAAAAAAAATAAAAATAATAAGAGAGATTGAATCAGGGTTAAAAAAAATCATAGGCAAGAATAAGATGTTTTGTTCATTTACAACTCGCTTCATACGAAGATTGTAAGATTACAAAAGAGCCACATAAAGATAACTAACTTAATTGAAGAATCAAACATTATATTATTTAGAGCTTGTTGGGATGATTGATTCATTACTTGCACGGATGACAAAGGTAGCTCCCAAGAGCATCATTGTATCAGTGGTACCACCTTTATTACATTCCATCAAGAATTAAAGATTGCTTCAGATGAAACCTAAATGTTGTAGAAAAGGAATAACTATAAAGCGGACACGAACTACTTTGTATATTCCTTAAGTGCATATATATATATATATATATATATATATATATATATATATATATATATATATATATATATATATATATATATATATATATATATATATATATATATATATATATATAATGATGCAGAATATACTAGCAATATTGGAAGATTAAACGAATAAAATATGAAAACTAGTATATGCTTCCACGTATTGCTTCAATATGTATGCATCTACTCGACAAAGTGTGCGTGGATTGAACGTGTAGAAAAGATTCCACTCAACCCCTCTGATATATAAGGAGCACCTCTGGTCTAGATTACTATGTGCTTCATCACTATCTCAAAGCATGCAGATCACGGAATCAGTTCCTGAACTGTTCACTCCAATGAGCCCCGAACTGTTGGAGGCTGCAAGGTTGGGCGATACCAACATACTTGGAACGAGCATCCCTGACGTCCGTGCGACGGCAGGAGGGACTTCGATGCTTCACATCACAGGCAAGGACACATCGATTTCAGCCATAAAGCCCTCGACCGAAAGCCCTTGCTCCTCCGGCAGCTAACGTGTTGGTTACTGTCATCCACAAGAAAACAAAACAAAACAAAGATTTGGAATCGGCACTTCCCAAAGGTCGAGCTCATCTTCTGAGACAGTGGATCCAGAATCCAGTCGGCTTTGTGCAATCAGCCATCCACAGTACAAACAAACTAAGATCTTTCACTTCACAAAGGTCAAGTCGCCACACTTGGATCCATGTTATTGTGGTTGAAAAATAATAGCCAATAGCAATCGTGTAGGTTCTTTGATTTGGTCAAGATAATGATTCCGGACTCCAATGATGTTTTGGGACGTGTCAAAATTATATAAGTTTGGAATGATCAACTCAATTGACTAAGTCAAACTAACATCGACATTGAATGAGCTATCAGGACGCATATAAATATCTTATGCAACTCCTCTTCAGTCGCCAAACTGGTCTTCGCGAATTCATCTTCCATGAAGCTAAATTTTACACTTAAAATTTCACGGCCACATCCTCCTGGGATCAGTCGCAGCGAATATAAAAGGACATATTGGAACTATAAGATGCTAAAAGAAGGTCGGTGAAGGTAGAGAGAAAATTTTCAAAACTAAAATAATATGTAATGATCAACCAGCTAAAAAGTATATCAGAAAATTGATACAATATTTACAATAATTCGATAAATTCTATCTATATTTACAAAGAGAAAAATTAAATTATTTGGATCAATCAAAAGGCCTTGAATTATCCCTACTCAAATATTACTTTTTTAAGACATTCTTATATAAATTTTGAAGAATTTATATATTTTTCTTTTACCCTCTCTATATATCATTGAGAGAAACTCAGAAGCAACAAAAGTATTTCTCATATCTTATTCTTCCCTTTTTAAGAATTAGAAATATATAAGATATTTATAAAATAACCAAACATTAATTACTAGGTTTCCTTTCTTCACGAGAATTCTTTGCCCCTTTGTAAGTATTTTATTTATTTTTGTGTATCCCGAAGAGAATACCTAGAGATCAATAAGTCAGAAAATCAACATAATATTTAACATGATTTAGCAAATCCTACCTAGAAGAAAATTCAAAATTTTTTATATCAATTTCTTATAGATCCCTCAAACAAAACTTTCTTATAGCTCCTATGATATAAATTTTAATAAGTTTATACTATTTTCTCTCGTTCTTTTTAGAAACCCTTAAGAGAGTATTATCTCTAAACACTAAATGTATTTCTCACATATTGCTTTAGCCTAAAAAAACTCATAGATATATAAAATATTTAGGAAAGAACTAAACTCTAATTATTAGGATCTTCTTTCCTTATGAGAACTCATACGAGCTCTAGAAATTTTAAAATACTTATTAATCACAATAAAAATTAAAATGATAAATATTATTAAAATTCAATAAGAATAGGGAGGATCATTGCCAACTTATATGAACATTAACATAATGCCACCATTCATGCATCGAACAAACCCGGTCACACTCATAGTAACCCCGAAAAGTTAAAGCGAAGAAAATGAATGGAATATCCCCGAAACATTACGCATACTGACCGAACATGTAGAAAAGATTCCACTCAACCCCTCTGCTATATAAGGAGCACCTCTGGTCTAGATTACTATGTGCTTCATCACTATCTCAAAGCATGCAGATCACGGAATCAGTTCCTGAACTGTTCACTCCAATGAGCCTCGAACTGTTGGACGCTGCAAGGTCGGGCGATACTAACATACTTGGAACGAGCATCCCTGACGTCCATGTGACGGCCGGAGGGAACTCGATGCTTCACATCGCAGCCAAGAAGGGACACACCGATTTCTGCAATGAAGCCCTCGACCGACAGCCCTTGCTCCTCCAGTTGAAGAACGCACGAGGAGACACTCCATTGCACATCGCCGCGAGGGCAGGCCATCACCAGCTAGTGAATGACCTCATCTCTATTGCCTCTGGAAGGAGCGCCCAGGGCGACGACAGAGTGTGTTCACTAGTCCAGATGGCAAACGACGTTGGTAACACTGCCTTGCACGAGGCGGTACAGAACGGCCATGAACAGGTCGTCGATGCACTAATGGCGAAGGCTCCAGGTGTGTCCGCGGTGACCAACAACGTCAATGGCGTCTCGCCACTCTTCACGGCGGTAGAGTGCGAGTCGGTGCCGATCGTGCGACGATTACTGGAGGCGGGCGAGGCGTCATGCGACGGACCCAACGGGCAGACAGCTCTGCACTCCGCCGTCCTTAGGAGCTACGGTCAGTAAATTAAGTACACGAACATGCAGTCATATATAGGGTGTTAACTTGCATGTGTACGTACCATGTAAGTATACTGTACTGGATCACCATCTCCTAGCTAATAGGCTGTCCGTGTACAAATTTGGAACTAGGAACCAACTTAAATCAAACATTAGAGTAAATCGAAAGAATTATGATTTGGCACTACAAAAAGTTCTTACACAAATTAGGTTTATATCTAAGCCACTGATAGCTGAAGATTTGCTATAACTCAAAAGTAGAACTTGTCATAAATCTGAATAACCATCAAAGAGATATGGGCCTGACCCGCTCAAATAGTTCCTCATGTTTAATGGGTGTGGATGAGTCTTCCAAAACCAAAATACGTGTTCCAATTGGGACTACCCTGCAATGCATGTTCGATCAACTTTTTATGGGTTAAAGTCATGCTCTTTTTGGATTAATTATTGTTGTCACAGCTATTAGAAAATCTTATGAGGATTATTTCTTTTTCTTTTTTTTGTAAGGAATATATGTAATTACTTAAACCGATGTGATGAGTTAGTTTTAAGCAATGACGTATATGTTTTAGAAATCACAAAAATATTGCTGGAGGAGAGACCAGGATTAATGAAGAAAGCCGATAACGATGGAAGTACTCCTCTCCACTTTGCTGCCTCGACCAGTGATATTGCAATGGTAGAACTACTCCTGGAAAAGGATGCATCCATTGCGCGTCTGCAAGACAATGATGGTGCCTCTGCAATTCATGTTGCTGCTCGTGGCGAGCATGTAAGTCCAATTGAGCATCTCGTTAAAGTATTGCCTGATTGTGTGGAGCTGATGGACAATGAAGGCAGGAGCTTCCTTCATGTAGCCATCGAGAAGGAAAGTGAAATGGTTATCAGACATGTTCTCCGGTCACCGGATCTCATTGATCTTCTAAATCAGCCAGATAAAAAAGGGAACACGCCCTTACATGCAGCTGCGTTATCTGGAAACTTATCTATCACAAGGATGCTGTTGTCCAATAAAAAAACATTAGGAAAAGTGCAATGAACAATCAAGGTCATACCGCTCTTGATGTCGCTTTGCGCCGCACACGGACACCACTTGAACCTCCGGTACGTACAAACTAATTACACTTACGTTGTTCTATAATGAACTGTACGTACATTGATTATAGGATATTACGGATGGTTCTCTTTATCCCTTGGTTTTGTGTCGGTTCTCACATCATAATCTTATATAATTGTTGGTGAATTTTTAATTTTTTTTATTTGAATACTGAATTTCATAGTCATTCTTTGACTACAAATTTATTTTTAATATTTACATTTATGACTTAAATGGAACTACCAATTTTAAAATCCTATCCTAGAATTATATATATATATATATATATATATATATATATATATATTTATATATGATTTTTTCTTGCATAAGCGTCAAGCTGGTGCAAAATTATATCCAGGGTTGTTATTATTAGATCAGGTCCATCCAGAACTTGTATTTAATTTCCAGAAATCTACGGATCAGAAATTAAGGATCTGTAGTGAAATTTTTGGAACAAACATTGTGTTTTATCATAGTTGAATTTTCAGGCTCCATTAATACGCATAAGGATGGATATGTGCAGTTATTTTCAGAATTTTAGGGTTTATGTCAATATTGGATTAGGAAAGTGATTATACGTATATTATACGATACACAAAAAAATATACGATTATGTTTGATACATACTTCGAAACTATATAGTACGTTGTTATGACTGATTCAATCTTCTTGTTGAACAGAACTTATTGATTGAACAACTGATGATCAATGATTCATGGTTCTGTCCTAAGCGCCGTGATTCAGATCGTTTGGAGATGCAAAAAGAAGAACCTCGAGATTATACATTATTCGCCAACAACTTGTCCTTGACGGCAGCGCTTATTACCACCGTCACATTCACTGCAGCATTTACTTTGTCACGAGGCTACAAAAGTGATGTGAGCAATGATCCAGGCGTGCTAATATCACTGAAGGGAATTCTTTTCGGAATGTTTCTGATATGTGACACCTTGGCTATGACAACATCCTTCCTGGTTCTCCTCCTCGTCCTTCAAATCCACTTGGGCAGTAAAAATTATCAGATCCTGCAACTTCCCAATGCCATACTGATGTTGCAGATCTCAATATTAGCTTTGATATTAGCATTCTCCTGTGGTTTATACCTACTCATTCCGGATGAATTCTTCTGGCTCGGTGGTTTCATTACGGTTTGGAGTCTCATTTTTATTCTGCACATTTCACAGAACATTATTATTACCGTGCATTTGTTCGGACGAAGTGCGGCAAGGAAACTCCGTGACGTTTATATGTCCTATTCAGAGGCGTTTTCTTCACATGGTCGGTAATGTAATATCATTAGATTTTCTGCAGTGCCCTGGAATGTGGGAGATTACAATCATCAAACGTGAGTGATTGAGAAAAATAATGTAATTGAACTATGAGTGCGTCGCAAAATGTCATGAAAATAAAGACATAATTTCACGTAAGTTCATCATGTAAGACTTCATAATTGGAGTAGTGGTGGCTCCAGAATAAAGTGCCCCCCTTTCAAATTTTCTTGTTTGTTGGACTCCATGTACTGTCATATTCTAGAATACAGCTTGTTTCCATGGAATACAAGTGCCAGCCCCTTCAAAATTCCCTTTTTGCTGAAAGCTTACTTGCTATTCTTTTTTTATTTCTTGGAAAGAAAATGCCATTCATTGTATTAGAAAAACTTTACAAGGGGATTGCACAAGCTTTCTACATCATCCATCGTACAAATTAAAAGAGGGAAACTTGGAGGTTCTACCAAGAAATGTAGGTTGGTGAGCTTTGTGGTTGAGTGTCCTAGGCATGAAACTGAAACAGGAGACCCGGAGGCTACCCAATAAGATTTTTACATCAGAAATAATTGCTTGCAACTGCCAACGGGTTTCTTTGCTGGAAGCCATTAACGAAGTACATGATAGCTTGAGCATCGGATCGAAGCCAAATGTTCCTCGAGCCCATAGCTTTAGCATGCCTGAGAGCCTCCAAAATGGCCAGAGCTTCTACCATCGAGGGATTATGGGTTTTTGCAAGCCGAGCATCCAACTGCGATTGTTTTGTTGGTCGGGGAGGCGTCTGCCGGCGACCTTAAAATGGTGAAGAGGATGCGTCCACAGCGTATTTACGGGACGATGATGGAGCCTATGCGATACACGTTGCAGCAAGTTGCGGACATTTAGATATAGTATTCAAACATCCCACAGAAAAATGCCCATATTATTCTATGCAGCTGATGGACGATCGGGACAGGAACTCTTTCCATGTAGCCATCGAGAAAAGAAGGAATGATTCTACCCCTTCGTGCATGTTTATAGTTGAATTCATCCTCCAAAAATAAGATCAAGATTCTTTTTTTTTTACCGGAACCACCACTGTGAGGAAGTTGGCATAATATCACGAGCGCAAAGGTGAGCATCAAAAACAAAGAACATAGTGTTAGATCTTCTCCTTATTTGTGTAACATAAGTGATAGATCTTCTCCTTATTTATACATGACCTTAGAGAAGAATCTATAACCGTGGGGTAATAATCAACACACCGACTATGTATAATCATAGCTAATATTCCTTATTTTTGTGTAAGATGGTGAGGAAGTTGATGCAGTATCACGAGCGCAAAGGTGAGCAGCAAAAACAAACAAAAAACATAATGTGAAAAAACAAGAATTTTTAAATTAATATTTTTTTTCTATCAAAAATCGAGTAGAGAATAATGAATAACCATTCTGCAAGTTATTTAAAAAACAAAATATAAAGAAATATAAAACAAACAAAAAACAAAAAACAAGAAAATGAAGAACTCAAGAAATATAAAGAAATATAGTACAATTCTGTCCATTGTGGTAGTGCTTATCGCTACCCTCACCTATGCTTTGGAAATTTAAAAAACAAAAACAGGTTGTTGTGTTATCGAAAATTTTGGCCGGAAAATAACACATCTCGAGACATGGGGTTGTTTCCGACCAAGAAGGGTAAATGCATTTGATATGAAAATGGATAGGTATAATATACAATAGAAATTTCAGCTAATGCCTTTCAACCCAGCTTACACTAACGAGTTGAGATTAGATATGGTATTGACTATTGACTATCGAGATCCGATTACCTCAATCTAATATAATATTGAGTCTATGTAAATATTGAATTCGGACCACCTCGGCCTATACATTCTTCTCTGTTTTCGGAAAGCTAGACATGCATATATCATGATATATTCTTGATCTACAAATTCCTTTGCTTTTGATTAATTTGATATAAAAAAATATTTGTTGTGTGTTTCTAGTGATGTTCTTAAAGAAATTTGATGGCATACATTTATATTCTTCTTTTACTTTCTTTTGCCTTCTTGATTATATAAGCTTTTTCTTCAAAATCAGCTATTTCTTTTTTAATCGCAACTCGGTGCTGATTACATATCATATATTTTTATCAAAGATCTTGCCATTTTCTTGGGAAACCTTAACATATAATGGACCCTTAATTAACCTCATCTCTGCTTGTAACTGACCTAAACCCAAAGCCGAGCAACCATAAGAAGAGGCATGCAGGGATGCTGCCATCCAACTTCGTACGCATTACCATCTTTTAATGGCCCAATTCCGACAAGGTGGAAAGTTTTCTTATTATTACCCATCTGTCAATGGCTAAATGTTGTTGATTGGAAGATTTCTCCAATCCTCTCCTGTTTAGGTATGTATAGCGATGATATTTGGTCTTGAAACATTATATTTGCACAACTACTGAAGCTTCGCCTCTGCAATGTTGCAGTTGCCTTCACGTCCACTACCTTAATTAAAGAACAGCAGGGCATCCAAGGATTCTTGTTTTTCCCCCCCCCAAGAAAAGAAGATGTCTATTAAATCGAAATACTGGTGATGCAATGCTTTGATTAAAAGCAGTAAGATTCTTAGTAAAGAAGAGGAAGGTAAGCACATTCATGGCTCCCTCGGAGCATCAGAGAAAGACAAACGGTAAGGAAAAAGAAACCCACTGGCTCGGTGTCTTGACACAGACGAAAGAAGAGAAGAAATAAGAGAAAGAATGAATGAGGGGTAGAGAATCGGAGGCGACCACAACTTCTTTTGTTCCTTTGCAGCTCGCTCGAGACAAAGGCAACATCTTTTGCACCCTTACAGCTCGCTCGCTCGACACAAAGATTGTGAGATTGCAGGAGAGCCACGCAAAGGTAACTAACTACAGAGAAGAATCAAACATTGCTTGGATGATTGATTCGTTACTTGCACAGATCGTGAAGGTAGATTCCAAGAGCGTCATTGCATCGGTGGCACCACCCGGATTAGCTTTCATCAAGCATTAATGGTTGCGTGAGACGAGAACAAAGTGTTGTACGAAAAGGAACAACTGTGAGTTACACAGATACTTTGTAGATTCCAAGTGGCTCGAGTAATACAAGCCCACAGCTCAATTGATAATCTAGAGTTCCATAGCTGCCACCCTGACATCAAAGCCATGGCGTTGGCGTCAGATCTGGAGCGCGTACTATCGCATATACTGCCGATGCCTGCGATGATGGCGCAGGGGCGACTACTAGGCATGCCAAACCACATGGAGATGATTCGAGACCGCCTGTGGGGTATCAATGGCACGATCAAGGACGCCGAGCATCGAGCGTTGAAGGAGCCGGAGTCGGAGGAGTGGGTGACCGACGTCGGTGCAGCCATTGTGGACATCGACGATCTGCTCGGTAGGATCCTTGACTGGCACCCAAGAGGAGGAGCGGCAGCAGCATCGAATCGCTCGTCACACTCCATCTGCAGCATCCGAGAGGCCTCTCGCCAAGCCATTCTATTGGAGCTCAAGGAGATGGTAGGCAGGCTGAACTATCTGGTGAGGAGGGGGTCTGTGTTGGGCCTCTCGAAGGAGATAATGGAGTCTGTGGATCCACGACAAGAAGAAGAGTACTCCACCGTCCTAAGAGAAGAGGTGGTGGGACGCAACGAGCATGTAGAAGAAATCATCGACAGTTTGAAGCAACCACAGTCTGGCGATTGTGATGAATTGCAGATCATAAATGACCTTGGTGGGAAGACGACCCTTGCACGGCTGATTTACCACCACCCTTGGGTGAAGGAGCAATTCCAGCATCGAATCTGGGTGGATGTCCCAAACATTGCTTCTCTGGATCCCATGTGGATCATGAGAGAATTCACGAGTTCAATAACCGGGGAGCCATGCGAGGACATCTGGCTATTCTTCGACGGAATCCATGGAAGCAAATACTTTCTCGTTCTGGATGATCTCAACATCGGGGAGGAGGACAGGGATAAGTGGCTCCAATTGGAGAACTTTCTATCGCTCGTCGGCGCACCGGGGAGTACCGTGGTGGTCATTCCCGACTTGTTTTTTATTCAGGATGTACTGGGGTCCGCTGTCCGAACGTGGCATTTCAGCGGCCTACCGGAGGATGATTGGGTACAATTGTGCTTGAGACAAGCACTCATCCGGCCCGATCAACGGGAGGAAGCAAAAGCGATAATTCACTCCTGTAAGAGAAACACACAAGATTGGTCTCCCACGGACGCCAAGATTTTTGGCTCCGTACTCAGATATACTGAAATGAGTCGATGGCAACAACAACTTGATGCTGTAAATATGCGTCAGTGGGAGAAAGTGAGGCACAACAAGGATACGGCTTTAATTTTTCTTCATTACATGACACCTACGATGACACGATTGGTATTGTACCGCTGGTTGATCGTACAAGATGGCAAGACCAATTATGAGGACTTCTTGCACGTCTTAGCTGCTGAAGGCTTTCTGCCGTATTCAGACGTCGAAGGCACCATAACGGAAAAGCTGGAGTTCCACGTCTACGATTATATGCATTTTTTATTTACTACCACAAAACATTGCTACGACTTGAGGGGGGTTTTATCAAATTCAACAATACCACGACAATGTCTTTATTTACGTATGTTCGTCGATTCCAATACGATCACATTTCCGATGACCTTATTCGATGGGATAAATCAGTTGAGAGGTTTGCTGTTACGACAAGAGATGGATCTCCAACATCAATATCATATCCTACAAATTCCGGAAGGTATGTTTATCAATCTTATTCATCTACGTATATTATGTTTACGAGCTATCAAAATCCAACAGCTACCTAATTCAGTGGGCAAGTTGCTTATCTTGAGATACCTCAACCTTTCCCGGTCCGAGATCCAAGCACTTCCTAAATCCTTATGCAAACTTAGAAATTTACGAGTACTAAATCTAGCTCATTGTGAAAAGCTTCAAAAACTACCGAAGCGAATACATAATCTCGAGAACTTGCATGTTTTAAAACTTGCTTATTGTACAAAACTTCAGATGCTACCTATTTCGGTCACCGGCCTTATAAATCTGCAAGAGTTAGACCTGGAAGGTTGTCAATGGCTTCTCGAATTGCCTGAAGGTTTGAATAACATGAAAAAATTGACAAATCTTAATGTATATAGATGTCCATTGAATCAAATACCACATGGAATAAGTCAGATGAGTAACCTCCTAAAGTTGTCTGGACATATTATAGTTGGTGATCTTGGAAATGCCTTCTCGAAGTTGGAATCGTTGAGGAATCTAAAAGAATTATGGTTACAAAACCTCGAACAAGTGTTAAATTCAGAAAATGCTTTGACTCCTTTAAAGTTGAATGATATACTTCCGCAACTCATGTATTTGAAGTTACATTGGAAATGGATAAATATGGAAGATATGAGAGCCTCAGAGTTGGTTTCGCTGCATGTACTCGAAGGCCTCCAACCCAATTTAAACTTGAAAAAATTAGAGATTATTTTATATATCGGTGAAGAATTCCCTATATGGATAAAAGAGGGGTTTAACCATCTCCACAAGTTGAAAGAGATCAAACTAATCAATCTCAAGAGATGTAAAAAGCTACCATCACTCGGAGGGCTACTCGATCTCGAGATTGTTGAGCTAAGTGGTATGGATTTAATCAATGTTGTGGATGAAGCCTTTTATGGTGACGATGGGACATTTCCTGAGTTGAAAAGACTCACATTGTCTCATATGCTTGGACTAGAAAAATGGCTAAAGGTGGAGAGAAAAAAAGAATTTTTGTTCCCGAAACTTCGTCGATTGACACTGATCCAATGTCCAAAATTCAAAGCTTTAGAGGTGGATCTTGAGGTCTCAACATTGAGTATTTGGTTGAACAATAAAATGCTGCAGACATCTGAATTCGAGGGTTGGCAGAACCTCCCAATAAAGAACTTGGAGATAGTTGGATGCCAGGAGATGAGGTGTTTGCCACAGGACATGGAACGATGTGTTAAACTCAGAAGCTTGACGATCAACGGATGCGACAATTTGGACTGTTTGCCGGAGTGGCTACAAGGATTCAAGCATCTGAAATCTTTATGCTTATATGACTGCGGTGCTCTGTCATCCATACCTGAGAAGCTTAAACGACTAAGAAAAGTTGTTATTAAAGGTTGTCCAAAGCTGCGACTTTAACCAGTGGAACAGAGTATGTTCTTCTACCTTCGAATATTTTATACTGCGATTAGAGTAGATTGAGATAGAATTAATAGTATTTCATTTAACTGTTCAGAACATGCTTAGACACCATCTGATTCCGGCAGCAGTTGACGCATCAAATTGTATTTGATGTGTCGAGTATGTCCTGCCATTCAAACAACAAAAAACCTTTCGATGAACAGCTCAAAGACGGGCCCGTACTACATAACCACGGAGTACATGGTGTGTATAAGGACCATCTCTCCTGTATCATCGATCAGTGTCTCAACGCCGGCCAAGCAACCAGTGCCTAAGCTATTCACTCCACCGAGATGTGCATTGATCAACAAAGCCGACGCCGCAGGAAGACATCAACATTACTTTTGCAGTGCCTCTGCGATACACGTCGTGGACATTAATTTATATACAATAAACAAGACATCCAATTTGGTAGTGATTTGAAGATTGCGTTTGTCACAATTGTCTGCGTATCTTAATGTCTATTCTTGTTTGTCTTCAGAGAGCCTTTTTTTTTTCCCTTGTTATAATTTGTAAATTTATCATTACACATGCAATATTCTGACTTGTGTTATCTGTGGTGAGATTGTGCGACTCTTAAGATCTTAGAGTAAGTTTGAATTGAATATACTGTTGAAATGAATGGTTGATTGCCACAAAATTGACAATTTACGGCGCATCCTTTATTTATATACACGTAATTCAGAAAAGAAATAAGATGGAATCTTCTAAAAGCTTTTTCGAGTAACTTTCCAACGGCTTCCAATTTATCAGCTGTGGAAATCACAAGGATGTTGCTGCAGCAGAGGGCCAGTTTAACCCGAAAAGCCGATGCCGCCGGACTCGTACCTCTCCACTTTGTAGCCGCCGGCGGAGACCTCGAAATGGTGAGACTTCTGCTAGAAAATGATGCATCTACTGCGTATTTGCGAGACAATGATGGCGCCTCTGCAATCCATGTCGCTGCAAGCTTCGGGCATGTGAACGTGATCAAACATCTCATCGCAACATGCCCCGGTTGCACGGAGGTGATGGACGGGGAGGGCAGCAACTTCTTCCACGTAGCCATCAGCAAACGAAGAGAACAAGTGGTCCGATTTGTGGCTACATCACCTCGTCTCACTGATCTCTTGAAGCATTATATTTGCAGAACTACTGAAGCTTCACCTCTGCAATGTTGCAGTTGCCTTCACGTCCACTACCTTAATTAAAGTTTGAGTCACGCTTATGAAAGAGAAGCAGGGCATGCAAGGGTTCCTTCCCTCTTGTTCTTGTCTTGATGCCATAAACCTTAAAATCGACACCGTTTGATTTGATCCTAAGTATAAGCTCGTTCCCGGGCCAACGAGGGTCACATGAGGGCAAACCCGGTTGGTACGATCCCAAAGTATTACTTATTCATGGAGAGAAAATTTGGTGGCATCCCATGATGCATTTTAGTCTTGCTGAGGTCTCTGTAGAAACAGTCAGAGTCAGCATCGAGGGATGTTCCCGATTCAACCCATTCGATAATAAAATTAGTAGAGAAGTGAAAATAGTCCAGTTATCCCCTTAAACTTTGGGGGTTAGCTTTTATACATAAGCAACCGATGTAATAAGGTCGACAGGGGGTTAGGGTACCTCTTACTTCGGCTCATTGATATTGATGGTTGGTAGGCACGTCTCCCTATAGGTGGCATCAAGGAAGGACGAGTACAAGGATGCTATTTGTTCGGACTAGTGCTTGTTTGAGATAAGTAGGGAATGATCCTCTGTGCTAAAGAGGGGAAAGGAAAACTAGACCACATCGCCTAGAATTAATACCCTCTATGGTTGGGTGTGCAAGTCTTTCCCAAATTATAGTTGGTGGGATGTGTCAGGTTGCTGCAATAGGTGATTCAGAAAGGGGAGAAGAGGGGATCGGCTTTGCTGTCATGAGTTAATGCATCATGTGGTGAGCTCGTACGACTCTCCTAGAGATCGAGACGGGTAGAAGCTGATAGATCATGCTCCTATCGGTGGCTACAGGGGAACGGGCTCTTTCGACCATGTCATTATCTTAGTGACAATTCTCGACTGAATGAATTGGCGTGTCATGCTTGGGTCATTACTTTCCTAATCACTTACTAAAGAAAAGGAAGGTAAGCACATTCATGGCTCCCTCGGAGCATCAGAGAAAGGCAAACGTCAAGGGACAAGAAACCCATTTGCTCTGTGTCTTGACACAGGAAGAAAAGAAATATGAGAAAGAATGCATGAGAGGTAGAGAATCGTAGGCGACCACATGTTCTTTTGTTCCTTCACAGCTCGCTTGAGACAAAGACATCATCTTTTGCTCCATTACAGCTCGCTCGAGACAAAGATTGTGCGATTGCAGGTGAGCCGCGCAAAGGTAACTAACCGCATAGAAGAATCAAGCATTACTTGGAGCTTGGTTGGATGATTGATTCGTTACTTGCACAGATTGTGAAGGTAGATTCCTAGAGCGTCATTGTATCGGTGGCACCACCCGTATTAGCTTTCATCGAGCATTAATGGTTGCTTGGGATGAAAACAAAGTGTTGTACGAAAAGGAACAACTACGGGGCACAAATACTTTGTAGATTCCAAGTGGGTCGAGTAATGTTAGCCCACAGCTCAATTGATGATCTAGAGTTCCATAGTTGCCACCCTGACATCAAAGCCATGGCGTTGGCGTCAGATCTGGAGCGCGTGCTCTTGCATATACTGCCGATGCCTGCGATGATGGCGCAGGGGCGACTACTAGGCATGCCAAACCACATGGAGATGATTCGAGACCGCCTCTGGGCTATCAATGGCACGATCTTCGACGCTGAGCTTCGAGCGTTGAAGGAGCCAGAGTTGGAGGAGTGGTTGACCGACGTCGGTGCAACCATTGTGAGCGTCGACGATCTGCTCGGTAGGATCCTTGACTGGCATCCAAGTGGAGGAGCGAATGCAACATCGAATCGCTTGCCACACTCCATCTGCAGCATCAGAGAGGCCTCTCGCCAAGCCATTCTATTGGAGCTCAAGGAGATGGTAAGCAGGCTGAACTATCTGGTGAGGAGGGGGTCTGTGTTGGGCCTCTCGAAGGAGATACTGGAGTCTGTGGATCCACGACAAGAAGAAGAGTACTCCACCGTCCTAAGAGAAGAGGTGGTGGGACGCAACGAGGATGTAGAAGAAATCATCAAGATTTTGCAGCAACAACAATCTGGCGATGGTGTTGAATGGCTGCTCATAGATGGCGGTGATGGGAGGACGACCCTTGCTCGGTTGATTTACCACCACTCCTGGGTGCAGGAGCAATTCCAGCATCGAATCTGGGTGGATGTCCCAAACATTGCTTCTTTGGATCCCATGTGGATCATGAGAGAATTCACGAGATCAATAACCGGGGAGCCATGCGAGGACATATGGCTATTCTACGATGGATTCCATGGAAGCAAATACTTGCTCGTTCTGGATGATCTCAACCTCGAGGAGGAGGACAAGGATAAGTGGCTCCAATTGGAGAACTTTCTATTGCTCGTCGGCGCACCGGGGAGTACCGTGGTCATTCCTGACCTGCGTTTCAGTGAGCGTATACTGGGGTTCTCGTACTATTTGAGCGGCCTATCGGAGGATGATTGGGTAAAATTGTGCATGAGACGAGCACTCATCCGGCCTGATGAACAGGAAGAAGCAAACGCGATAATTCAATTCTGTAATAGAAACTATTATTCATCTGATGGGTCTCCCACGGACGCCAAGATCTTTGGCTCCATATTCAGATATACTGAAATGAATCGATGGCAACAACAAATTGATGCTCTAAATGCGCATCAGTGGGAGGAAGTGATGCACAACCAGGACACGGCTTTAATTTTTCTTCATTACATGCCACCAACAACGACGCGATTAGTTTTGTACCGCTGGTTGATTCTACAAGATGACATGCCCAATTATAAAGACGTCTCGCACGTCTTAGCTGCTGAAGGCCTTCTGCCATATTCAAACGACGAAGGGATGATAAGGAAATATCTGCAGACCCACATCTCTGACGATATACATTTTTTATTTACTGCCACAAAACAATGCTATATCTTGAAGGGGGTTGATTCAAATTCAATAATCCCACAACAATGTCTCTATCTACGTATGCTTGTCGATTCTAATACTATCACATTTCCGAAGGTCTTGTCGAATGGGGTAAACAAGTTGAGAGGTTTGGTACTACAACAGCCGAAGCAGTTGGATCTCCAACACAAATATCATATCCTACATATTCCAGAAGGTATGTTTACCGATCTTGTACATTTACGTATATTATCTTTACGAGCTGTTAGAGTCCAGCAGCTACCTCATACAGTGGGCAATTTGCTTATCTTGAGATACCTTAACCTTTCTCAGTCCGAGATCCAAGTACTTCCTAAATCCTTGTGCAAGCTCAGGAATTTACGAGTCTTAAATTTAGCTCATTGCGAAAAGCTTCAGAAGCTACCGAGACGAATGCATAATCTTGAGAATTTGCATGTTTTAAGACTAGCTTACTGTACAAAGCTTCAAATGCTACCCATTTCGGTCACTGGCCTTATAAATTTGCATGAGTTAGACTTGGAAGGTTGTCAATGGCTTGTCCAGTTGCCTGAAGGTTTGAGTAATATGAAAAAGCTAATGAACCTCAATGTGTATAGATGTCCATTGAATCAAATACCACGTGGAATAAATCAGATGAGTAACCTCCTGAAATTGTATGGACATATCATTGTTAGTGGTCTTGGAAATGCCTTCTCAGAGTTGCAATCGTTGATGAATCTAAAAGAATTATGGCTACAAAACCTTGAACAAGTATCAAATTCTGAAGATGCTTCGACTCCTTTAAAGTTGCATGATGTACTTCCACGACTCACGTATTTGAGGTTACATTGGAAATGGGTAAATATGGATGACATAAGAACCTTTGAATTGGTTTCGCTGCAAGTACTTGATGGCCTCCAACCCAATCTAAACTTAAAAAAATTAGAAATTATTTTATATGCTGGCCAGGAATTGCCCGTATGGATAAAAGAGAGTTTTGACTATCTCCACAACTTGAAAGAGATCAAATTAATCGATCTTAAGAGATGTAAAAGACTACCATCACTCGGAGGACTACTCGATCTCAAAATTATTGAGATTAGTGGTATGGATTTAATCAACGTTGTGGATGAAGCATTCTACGGTAACAATGGAATGTTTCCCAAGTTGGAAAAACTCACATTGTCTCATATGCCTGCACTAGAAAAATGGCTAAAAGTGGAGAGAGCAGAACGTTTGTTCCCGAGACTTTATGAATTGACACTAATCGAATGCCCAAAATTTAAAGCTTTAGAGGTGAATCTCGAGATCATAAGATTGAGTGTTTGGTTGAACAATGAGATCCTGCGGACATCAGAATTCAAGGGTTGGCATAACCTCCAAATATTTAACTTGGAGATAGTTGGATGCCAAGAGATGAGGTGTTTGCCACAGAACATGCAACGATGTGTTAAACTCAGAAGCTTGACGATTATCGGATGTGACAATTTGGACTGTTTGCCGGAGTGGCTGCAAGGATTTGAACGTCTGAAATCTTTATGTATGTATGGGTGCAGAGCTCTGTCATCCATGCCAGAGAAGCTTAAACGACTGCCAAACGTGGATGTTAAAGGTTGTCCAAAGCTGCGACTTTAACCAGCGAAGTAGATAGAGTACGTTCTCTTACCTTGGAATATTTTATACTACGATTAGAGCAGATTGAGATAGAATTATTAATATTTCATTTAGCTATTCAGAAAACACCATCTGATTCCGGCAGCAGTTGACGCGTCAAATTGTATTTGATGTGTCGAGTATGTCCTGCCATTCTAACGACATAAAACCTTTCGTTGAACAGCTCAAAGACGGCCCGTACTACATAACCACGGTGTACATGGTGTGTACAAGGACCATCTCTCCTGTATCATCGACCGGTGTCTCAACGCCGGCCAAGCAACCGGTGCCTAAGCTATTCACTCCACCGAGATGTGCATTGATGAGCATTGATCGACAAAGCCGACGCCGCAGGAAGACATCAATCAACATTACTTTTGCAGTGCCTCTGTCTATTCGTTTAATTTATATACAAAGCCGACAACACGTCGTGGGCATTAATTTATATACAATAAACAAGACATCCAATTTGGTAGTGATTTGACGATTGCGTTTGTCACAATTGTCTGCGTATCTTAATGTCTATTCTTGTTTGTCTTCAGAGAGCTTTTTTTTCCCCTTGTTATAATTTGTAAATTTATCATTACACATGCAATATTCTGACTTGTGTTATCTGTGGTGAGATTGTGCGACTATAAGATCTTGAGTAAGTTTGAAATGAATATACTGTTGAAATGAATGGTTGATTGCCACAATTGAATGTCCAAAGTTCAAAGCTTTAGAGGTAGACCTCACGGTTACAAGATTGAGAATTTGGTTGAACAATGAGGTGCTGTGGATGTCTGAATTCAAGGGTTGGGACACCTATATAACTTGGAGATAGTTGGATGCCAAGAGATGAAGTGCTTACCACAGCATATGAAGCAGTGGGATATGCTCAGCTCCTTGTTGATTACCGGATGCCATAATTTGGACTGTTTGCGAGTGGCGGCGGGGATTTAAACGTCTGAATTCTTTATTTATACATGGCTGCACAGCTCTATCATCCATGCCACGGAAGCTTAGATGACTGCTAGATATTGTTGTCAATGGTAGTCCAAAGCTGCAACTTCAACCAGCATAGTATGTTCTTCTACCACCGAGTAATTTATACTGTGATCAGATAATATTGAGATAGGATTCGAGTTGGTTATCCGAGTTAGATGTTCCGATTCACGATAGTTGAGTTGGTCAACTTAATTGTGAGGCCCCTAGCTAGCTAGCTAATATCTGTGACTAACTTATATGGTTAACTTCGAAATATGGTCAAATGCATTCATTTATATGTGACAATCAAGATGTACTTTGATTTGGGCAATCTTAGCAACGTGTGCTAACTTAACATCAAGAGACTACATTTGCATGTTTGTATATAGAAAAGCATGGTTATAATTATCATTTTTCATAAAACAGTAGTGTGGTTTGTGTGATAGGAGAAGGCAGGTATTATTGTGGCACTACTGAAATCAATGTGACTAAATATGCAAGAATCACAGAAATCAGAAAGACTTTGTTGGATGAGAGAGATGCATTGATCAGCAAAGCCGACGCCGCAGGAAGCGCTGCCATCCGCTTTTGCGGCCTTGAAATGGCGAAACTCCCACTGGAACGGGATGTATGTGCCCCTGTTCTATTCTATTCTATGCAGGTGATGGTCGATCGATGGGGACTTCCCATCCAAACCATCTCATGGCTTCACCATGTGTTAGCCACTGTCATCCACAATAAAACAAAGACTTGCAGTCGGCATGACCCGAAGGTCAACCTCATCATCCTAGAAACTGAATCCAGAAGGCAGTCAACTTTGTGGAGTCCATCAGCCATCCACTGTCACAAAATACTAAGATCTTTCACTTCACAATTCTCAGGTCTTTGGTCTTCCCACACATTTGGATCCATCTAGTAGACTTACTACGCAAGAATAGTACGAAATAAAATAAACTTTTTATAAAAAAAATTCTGATCTTATTTTTTTTATTTATTCTCATAGGATATTTTTTTATTTTTTTTAAATAAGATTATTCGTAGCCTCCACACCATCGATCATTGCCTCGATATCTTGCCACCCTTGCTCCCACTATATCTCTTTTCTTTTTGTCCGTCCTTTCCTTCATCAGATCTTAACACCATAGGTTTTCCATCGAGCTTGTAATTGCAAACATAGATAAGAGTTCGACAAGTGATGGTGGTGATCTTAACGATGGATAAAAAGAGATTGGAGGAAGAGGATAAGGGAGGCAAGAATGAAAGGAGAGGAGAAGGTAGAAAAGAGTGAAGGAAGAAGAAAGGCAAAATAAAGGTGATGGGGTCTCGTGATAAATCGATGGCACCCCCGACAACGACTTTGACGGAGAAAGAGGAAACAAGAGGGTAGCGTGGCCTAGTGACAAGGTGGAGATAGTGATAGATGACGAGGACATTAAACAACTCTATTAAAAAAATATTATAATCTTATAATGATTTAGTTCAAATTAAATTTTGATGAGAAATTTTTTAAAAGATTTTTTTAAAACAAGATTTTGACGAGAAATCTCTTTCAACCTCCAAAAACTTCTAAAACGTTAAGAGTCACGTGGTTGAAAGATATTTTAGACTTAGTCAAAAGACAAGTTCAGACCTGATTTTACATTGACTCTGTTTAGTCGTGCTTTGGAGAATGGGTCAAAGAGTGCCAACCACCAAGCTTCAGATTAATTCGATATCGTACCGACAATAAATGAGTTAGAACCATACCACACAAACGCCTTCTTATCGACGGCTTATCGTCTTGGATTGCTGTGTAATAGTTTAAGAGTATCTCGACAAGGAGAGGAGGCGGTCATGGAACCGCTCCCTTGCTTATTCTCTACTCCAATGAGCCATGAATTGTTGGTGGCAGCGAGGACAGGCGACGTCAGCGTACTCGGAGGGAACGACTCCCTCCTTCAAGTCACGACCGAAAGGAACACCGTGCTTCACATTGCGGCCAAGCTAGGGCACACTAACTTCGCCTCCATAGCCCTCATCCGGCAGCCCTTCCTCCTCACGATCCAAAACCGACAAGGAGACACTCCGTTGCACTGCGCTGCCAGAGCCGGCCACACGCCCATGGTGGATGTCTTCATCCCTCACCCTCCCCGTCGGGGCGATCCTGAACGTCGGCTGCCCTACATGGTAAACAACGTTGGTAACACAGCGTTGCACGAGGCGGCACGGAACGGCCACGATTCCTTCGTCGAGCAACTGATGGCGAGGGCTCCGGGCGAATCGGCGGCGACCAACAACGTCAACGGCGTGTCGCCCCTCTATATGGCGGTGGAAAGCGGGTCAGCGTCGATCGTGCGGCGTTTGCTGGCGGCGACGGAGGCGTCATGCGACGGACCCAATGGGCGGACAGCTTTGCACTCAGCCGTGCTCAGGAGCTCCCGTAAGTCGATCGATCACACGAACCCTCTGTGTCAAATTGTACTGTTAAATCTTATAGACATAGAACTATCCATCTGTTTCAATTAAGACTGACTCTCTCTTATGAATTAGAACAGTAGATTGTTCCAATAGTAGTTTCCTTAGTGTATAATTAATTTCGTTTATTTCAAACGAAAGGTTTGACAATATATTTTTTATATGGGTTTCTTGAAATATTAAATTAATAAGATTTTGATTTAAGAGTCTTAGTCATACGTAATTCAGAAAAGAAATAAGATGGAATCTTCTAAAAGATTATAAATACTCATGTTTAATATAAGCTTTTAGTTTATTGGTGGATCCCACAACCTTTTCCGACGGCTTCCGATTTATCAGCTGTGGAAATCACAAGGATGTTGCTGCAGCAGAGGGGCAGTTTAACCCGAAAAGCCGATGCCGCCGGATTCGTACCTCTCCACTTTGCAGCCGCCCGCGGAGACCTCGAAATGGTGAGACTTCTGCTACAAAATGATGCATCTACCGCGTATTTGCGAGACAATGGTGGCGCCTCTGCAATCCATGTCGCTGCAAGCTTCGGGCATGTGAACGTGATCAAACATCTCATCGAAACATGCCCCGGTTGTTCGGAGGTGAGGGACGGGGAGGGCGGCAACTTCTTCCACGTAGCCATCAGCAAACGAAGAGAACAAGTGGTCCGATTTGTGGCTACATCACCTCGTCTCACTGATCTATTGAACGAGCCGGATTCGGATGGGAACACTCCCCTGCATCGAGCTATAATATCTCGAGACATGCCCATCATACAAATGTTGTCGTCCAGTCCAAGCGTCAAGCTTAGTGCGACCAACAACCGCGGTCAAACCGCTCTTGATGTCGCTCTATCCAACACAAGGAACCGCCTGGTAATCAAAATGGTACGTACTTTCAACCCTTCACTCCTGTTCTTGGTGTCCGTCTAAATGATCTAACAGGTTCTACTTGTTTTTGCAGTTCAAGGTAGTGATTGATTTGACGAATAAGGGTGCGCGATTCAGTGACCCGCAGCTCCTTCAGGACACGATCCATCCGGTAGACCAGAAGGGCACGGTCGAAGAGAAGAATCATAAAGAAATAGCCGACAGTAAGCATACAGAAGACCAAAAGAGCAAATTCGAAGAGAAGAACTATAAAGAGATCGCCGATAGTCTACCCGTCGTGGCAGCGCTTATTACCACCGTCACCTTCACTGCAGCATTCACCTTATCAAGGAGTTTTGAGAGGGATCGCAGCGATGATGGGAGCGTCTACAGGCGTATAAGGGGGATAGCCTTTGTGGTGTTTCTGATATCTGATGCCCTGGCCATGATATCCTCCATTTGTGTTCCCTTCCTCGTCATCTATGTGCGGGTAGGAACTTCTGTTACCCAGGTCTACAGTCTTACACTATCCGAAATACTAGTGCAGGTCGCGTTCATAGGGTTCAAGGCAGCATTCGCCAGTGGTGTGTGTGTGCTGATTGCGGATCACTACATGTGGCTCACCATCCTCATTTGCCTCTTGATTCTGTTCTCTGCTATGGCCCTCAAGAGAAAGATCCTTCCTTTCTACCCTTACCTATGTTGGCTGACCAGAGGGAGTGAGTTCCAGATCATTTACATTAGCTTAATGATCGCCCGGTATAGGCTGATACGAATTGCCAACTATGAATTAGCAGTGGACTTAATCAAGTTTCCTGGTGTGTGGGGCTTCTCCATCACAAAATCCTGAGCAGTACCCGAGCGAGGGATGATTGGTGGTCATGACCTGTATCTCTCTGCCTCGCTGCAAACTCGAAGAGTATGTTGCTGTGGTGATCGATAGGCTCGAATGGTCTTCTTCCACAGATGGACGATCCAAATTTGAGCTCGTCAACAAGTAACAATGTTAATTTGACCATTGTCTGCGATGTGGTTAGATGTATGGCAGATGCACCTGATCAACAAATAGCAACTTGTCACATGCTTATGCCAACACGTATCTCAATAATCTCGAGACCAATTAGTTCTTCAAATGGTCTGTTGAGTTTGATCACTATCAGATTTTAGAGACATTAAAAACCCGCTTTTATTCACAAGAGGGAATGGATGTAGCCTGGTGACTCAACCAGGAGTTGCGTCTATGCCCTCTTATGAAACTCTTTAAGTATCGTCTCATTCCTCTGTGCTCAATTTTATTGTTCTCTGTGTCTTATACATTAGGCAGCAAATTTCTACTTTTCCCTGTTGACCTCTCTGTTAATTTAATCATCTTCATCAGCCTATGTGGCTAAAGCTAAACTTGCAATAATGGTCAACACGATAGCTGCCCCTGCACCGTGCATCGGTTCCCGGGGCGCCTATCTCCCCCATCTTAACACCACGTCATGCAGATTTCAGTTCCTAAATGTAGTCTCACCGATATTAGAATCTAAATCACTCACTCTGCATTGGAGCAGTAATTAAAGCAAAAGTGATTCGTTAGATAATTTATGAAACTGATAATTAAAGCAAAACTGAATGTTCTCGTTTTCAGATCGTTTATAACAAACGAGTCAATAAAGAACTTAATAAAAGTTATTTTATTTACAAAATTAAAATACAAAAATAAGATTCCGTAATGAGCACATAAAATATCATTGAGTATAAAAATATTTCTATATAAATTATTATAAAACTAGTGTAAGTGATAAAAATTTCATTATTGTCATTGTCTTCGTTACCTTCATAATCAGTATAGATAAATAAATTCTATATATTATAAGTGATATGATGGAAAGCACCAAAGTCGTCAGTCCAATTGCTTGGATAATAAGATGGAATAGTTATAATGTTGAGTCTAAGCTTAGGTCGAGATTAATAAATTTTTATTATGTGTCTAATTTTTTCTCAAAGTTATCAAATATCTTTTTACTAATTATTATTATTATGACCTTAGAACTGATAATAGTTGTAGCAATTATTATGATTAAAGTTATTTCCTTGAGTTGAAGTGTTTATTGTTTTCATTATCCATTCATTTGGATTTTTTTATTAAATTAAACTGTGATAACTAATAGTGTCTTTCTCTCTTCAAATGACATTGATGAGTCACATGAATTGCTATCATAAATTACTTGTATTGTTTCCCAAGTCATAATCATCATTTAGATTTTGATATAATCATCAATAGTATTTTTCTCTTAGGTTGTTTGTTGCATGAAAAGATTAATGATGTTATGAAGCTAATAATTGAGGGTTGAATAACTTACAGAATAAGATGATCTTAACATAATTAGGATTTGTCATTAAAGTTGGTTCTCTTAGTATTTGAATATTTTTTATTGGATAATTAAGAAAGCCATCGACATAACATAGGAGCTTATATCCGAAAAGAAGGTCGGTGAATTATGCTCCTATAGGATGCTACTTTTGAGTGTTTAAAGGCGATCAAAATTACTGCATTAATGGAGATGAGTTTTGTAAGTTGAGAAAAACTATTGTTTCGTTAAAGAATAATCACCGAAGCGACAAACCTAGAGGAGGAAGAAGACATGAATGTTTGATGTGGTTGGATGCCGCACTGGATGGAGTTGTTATCATGCACTAACAAGAGATTGAGCACCATTGGATTAATGTAGATCAGATCAGATCGGATTAGATCAACACTGACTATTACTGATATGGTGTTGAAAAAGAAATCATCAATATTAAGAACAGAGCCTCAAAGCCCGAAATGTGCTACCAGAGCAAGAGTTGGTTCGAAGAGAAGCTGCAAAAGGAAATCTCACCAATGGTTGAAGAGAGGGTATGTCGGAGTAGCAGTGGACGATAGCAGATCCAGGTAGGGGCCTTTGATCTACGATGTCGCCGATGGCTTACAGCAAGGAACATATCACTGGCCATGAGTTGGAGACAAGGGAGTATTGCCTGCGATCAATGGAGAGAAGGGGGAGACATCGATGAGGGAGTAAGGAGACACCCAAATCAGCGGGCAGTGATGGTGAGCAGATCTGCTATAAAGCAGATCGGGAAGAATGGAGTACATAAGTGAGGAGTCATTGTTGTTATTGCAACAAAGGCAATGACGAACAGCAAGAGGATTAAGAAAAAGCAAGGGGAGCTAGACACCGTTGCAGAGATCCTGGTCACTGGATTTGCAACTGAGAAGAATAAAAGATGACTCTGCAGCAATTGGATCTGTACTTGATCCAGAAGAGCAAAGGATGACTCTACTACAGCGGAGAATAGAAGATGGCTACAAGGGGAAGATGACAGTTTGTCGAGGAAAGAAGACCTATACTTGATCGAGGTAAGATTGCTTTGATACAATAAGAAATTTAATGTGAAAGAGATGATATTATTCGTTAAGGTAATGTATATTTATATAGAAAAATTTTTCTTAATTATGTGCTCATCATGCATATATATCATGATGATCAATCCTTAAATTATAGATTGATTGAGGATTAAAAAATATAAAATTATTATTTTATATTTATGTTTATGATCCTAAAATGAACGAGTGGTAGAGAACCGTAAACAACCATTCCTTTAAAGCTGACAAAGATTATGAGATTTCAGCAAAATCACGCAAAGGTAACTAACTACATTGAAGAATCAAGCATTACTTGGAGCTTACTTGGATGATTGATTCGTTACTTGCACAGACTGTGAAGGTAGCTCCCACGAGCGTCATTGCACCGGTGCCACCACCTTTATTGGCTTTCATCAGGCTTTAATGGTTGCTTGTGATGAAACCCTAGTGTTGTACGAAATAAAACAATCATGAAGCACAATACAAAAGAGACGAATACTTTGTAGATTCCATAGTTTGTAGACTAATACTCCTCTACAGCTCAATTAATAATCTAGAGTTCTATCGTTAGATCCGATGTGAATATATATATATATATATAATGATGCAGAATATACTAGCAATATCGGATGACTAAAAGAACAAAATATGAAAACTAGTATATGCTTCCACGTATTGCTTCAATATGTATGCATCTACTCTGACAAAGTGTGCGTGGATTGAACATGTAGAAAATATTCCATTCAACCCCTCTGCTATATAAGGAACACCTCTGGTCTAGATTACCATGTGTTTTGTCATTATCTCAAGGCATGCCGGTCATGGAATCAGTTCCTGAACTGTTCACTCCAATGAGCCGCGAACTGTTGGAGGCTGCAAGGTTGGGCGATACCAACATACTCGGAACGAGCAATCCCTGACGTCCATGTGACGGCTGGACGGAACTCGACGCTTCACATCGCAGCCAAGCTCGGACACACCGATTTCTGCAATAAAACCCTCGACCTACAGCCCTCGCTCCTCCTGTTGAAGAACGCACGAGGAGACACTCCATTGCACATCGCCGCGAGGGCAGGCCATCACCAGCTAGTGAATGACCTCATCTCTACTTCCTCTGAAAGGAGAGCTCAGGGCGACGACAGAGTGCGGTCACTAGTCCAGATGGCAAACAACGTTGGTAACACCGCCTTGCACGAGGCGGTACAGAACGGCCATCAACAGGTCGTCGGTGCACTGATGGAGAAGTCTCCACGTGTGTCGGCGGTGACCAACGTCAATGGCGTGTCGCCCCTCTATATGGCGGTGGAAAGCGGGTCAACGTCGGTCGTCCGGCTTTTACTGGTGGCGGCGGACGCGTCATGCGACGGACCTAATGGGCAGACAGCTTTGCATCTAGCCGTGCTGAGGAGCTACCGTAAGTCCATCGATCACACGAACCCTGTTTGTCAAATTGTATTGTCAAATCTTACAAACATAGAACTATCTATCTGTTTCAATTAACACTCTCTTATATTGCCAGTGTTTTGGATGCTCGATCAACTTTATCTGAATTAGAACAGTAGATTGTTCCAACAGTAGTTTATTTAGTGTATAATTAATTCCGTTTATTTCAAACGAAAAGTCTGACACTACACTACTATTGAAATATTAAATCAATAGGATTTTGGTCTAGTAGTTTTAGTCATAATTCATATTATAATTGGGCTCAACGTCCTCATGCTTTAAATACACATAATTTAGCGAAGAAATAAGATAAAATCAAAAGATGCTCATAAATTCGGGGTCTAAAATATTATAAATTATCATGATTAATATAAAAATTTTAATTTATTTTTTGATCTCCACAACCAGTTCGAGAAATTTTCCAACATCTTCCAATTTCTCAGGTTCAGAAATCACAAGGATGTTGCTGCAGCAGAGGGGCAGTTTAACCCGAAAAGCCGATGCCGCCGAACGAGTACCTCTCCACTTTGCAGCCGCCCGCGGAGACCTTGAAATGGTGAGACTTCTGCTAGAAAATGATGCATCTACTGCGTATCTGCAAGACAATGGTGGCGCCACTGCAATCCACGTTGCTGCAAGCTTCGGATATGTCAACGTAATCAAACATCTCATAGAAACATGCCCCGGTTGTGTGGAGGTGATGGACGGTGAGGGCAACAACTTCTTCCACGTAGCCATCAGCAAACGAAGAGAACAAGTGGTCCGATTTGTGGCTAAATTACCTCGTCCCAGTGATCTGTTGAACGAGCCGGATTCGGCTGGGAACACTCCCTTGCATCGAGCTATTATGTCTCGAGACATGCCCATCACACAAATGTTGTCGTCCAATCCAAGCGTCAAGCTTAGTGCAACCAACAACAGCGGTCAAACCGCTCTCGATGTCGCTCTATCCAACACAAGGAAACGCCTGGTAATCCAAATGGTACGTCCTTTCAACCCCTTCACCCCTGTTCTTGGTGTCCGTCTAAATGATCTTACAGGCTCTACTTGATTTCGCAGTTCAAGGTAGTGATTGATTTGACGAATAAGGGTGCGCGATTCAGCGACCAACAGCTCCTTGAGGAAATGGTACATCCGGTAGACCAAAAGGGTACGGTTGAAAAGAAGAATCATAAAGAAAACGCTGACAGTAAACATGCAGTGCATACGGTAGACCAAAAGGGCAAAGTTGAGGAGAAGAACTATCAAGATATCGCCGATACTCTACCCGTCGTGGCAGCGCTTATTACCACCGCCACCTTCACTGCAGCATTCACCTTGTCAAGTAGTTTTAAGAGGGATCGCAGCGATTATGGCAGCATCTACATGCGTATAAGGGGGATTGCCTTCGTGGTGTTTCTGATATTTGATGCCCTGGCCATGATAACCGCCATTTGTGTTCCCTTCCTCGTCATCTATGTGCGAGTAGGAACTCCTGTTACCCAGGTCAACAGTCTTACTCTATCCGAAATATTACTGCAGGTTGCGTTCATAGGGTTCACGGTAGCATTCGCCAGTGGTGTGTGTGTGCTGCTTGCGGATCACTGGCTCATCATCCTCATCTGGCTCGTGATTCTGCTCTTTATTCCAATCCTCAAGAGAAGGATCATTCCTTTCTACCCTTACCTATGTTGGTTGACTAGAGGGAGTGAGTTCCAGATCATTTACGCTAGATTAACGATCGCCCGGCATAGGCTGATACGAATTGCCAACTATGAATTAGCAATAGACTTCATCAAGTTTCCTGGTGTGTGGGGCTTCTCCATCACAAAATTCTGAGCAGTACCCGAGCGAGGGATGATTGGTGGTCACGACCTGTCTCCCTCTGCCTCGCTGCAAACTCGAAGAGTATGTTGCTGTGGTGATCGATAGGCTCGAATGGTCTTCTTCCACAAATGGACGATCCAAATTTGAGCTCGTCAACAAGAAACAATGTTAATTTGACCATTGTCTGCGATGTGGTTAGATGTATGACAGATGCACCTGATCAACAAATAGCAACTTGTCGCATGCTTATGCCAACACTTATCTCAATAATCTCGAGACCAATTAGTTTCTGTTGAGTTTGATCACTTTCAGATTATAGAGACATCAAAAAACCGCTTTTATTCATATTGGGAATCTCTTGTCAGCATATGAATGATTTCTAATTTTTTTAAATTTTGTGTTGGGTTGGAGACCTTCAAATATTTACAATTCAAATGTCATATTTAACCATTTCGAATGCAATGCATAAGTAAGTTGTGCAACTTTAAAGGAGTCGGGAGGTTTTGTAGATGTCGTTCTTTTGAATCTCTTAATGACTACAACTCTGTGATACTATTTCGATTGTCAACTTCCTCGTTCTGGATGATCTAGGGGGAGGAGGATAGGGATAAGTGGCTCCAATTGGAGAACTTTCTATTGCTCGTCGGCGCACCGGGGAGTACCATGGTGGTCATTCCTGACTTGTTTTTTATTCTGGATATATTGGGGTCCTCCCTCCGAACGTGGCAATTCAGCGGCCTATCGGAGGACGAATGGGCAAAATTATGCATGAGACAAGCACTCATCCGGCATGATCAACACGAGCAAGCAAACGCGATATTTCAATCCTGTAAGAGAAACTATTATTTATATGATTGGTCTCTCACGGAGGCGAAAATTTTTGGCTCCGTATTCAGATATACTGAAATGAATCGATGGCAACAACAAATTTACGCGTCAATGGGAGGAAGTGATGCACAACCAGGACACGGCTTTAATTTTTCTTCATTACATGCCACCTACTATGACACGATTGGTATTGTACCGCTGGTTGATCGTACAAGATGGCAAGACCAATTACGAAGACTTCTTGCACGTCTTATCTGCCGAAGGCTTTCTGCCGCATTCAGACGTCGAAGGCACCATAATGGAAAAGCTGGAGTTCCACATCTACGATTATATGCATTTTTTATTTACTACCACAAAACATTGCTACGACTTGAGGGGGGTTTATCAAATTCAACAATACCACGACAATATCTTTATTTACGTATGTTCGTTGATTCCTATACGATCACATTTCCGATGACCTTGTTCGGTGGGATAAATCAGTTGAGAGGTTTGCTATTACAACAAGAGATGGATCTCCAACATAAATATCATATCCTACAAATTCCGGAAGGTATGTTTACCAATCTTATTCATCTACGTATATTATATTTACGAGCTATCAAAGTCCAACAGCTACCTACTTCAGTGGGCAAATTGCTTATCTTGAGATACCTCAACCTTTCCCAGTCCGAGATCCAAGCACTTCCTAAATCCTTATGCAAGCTTAAAAATTTACGAGTATCAAATCTAGCTCATTGTGAAAAGCTTCAGAAACTACCGAAGCGAATACATAATCTCAAGAACTTGCATGTTTTAAAACTTGCTTATTATACAAAACTTCATAGGCTATCTATTTCGGTCACCGACCTTATAAATCTGCAAGAGTTAGACCTGAAAGGTCATCAATGGCTTGTCGAATTGCCTGAGGGTTTGAATAACATGAAAAAGCTGACAAATCTTAATGTATATAAATATCCATTGAATCAAATGCCACATGGAATAAGTCAAATGAGTAACCTCCTGAAGTTGTCTAGACATATCGTAGTTGGTGATCTTGGAAATGCCTTCTTAAAGTTGGAATCGTTGATGAATCTAAAAAAATTATGACTACAAAACCTCGAACAAGTGTCAAATTCCATAGTTCATGTATTTGAAGTTGCATTGGAAATGGGTAAATAGAGAAAATATGATAACTTCATAATTGGTTTCGGTGCAAGTAAGCCTCCAACCCAATCTAAACTTCCCAATAAAGAATTTCCTGTATGGATAAAAGAGGGGTTTAACTATCTCCACAAGTTGAAAGAGATCAAACTAATCAATCTTAAGAGATGTAAAAAGCTACCACCATTCCGACCGAGGGCTACTCGATCTCGAGATTTGTTGAGCTAAGTGGTATGGATTTAATCAATGTTATGGATGAAGCATTTTATGGTGAAAATGAAACATTTCCGGAGTTGAAAAGACTCACATTGTTGTCTCATATGCTTGCACTAGAAAAATGGCTAAAGGTGGAGAGAAAAAAAGAATTTTTGTTCCCGAAACTCCGTCGATTGACACTGATCCAATGTCCAAAATTCAAAGCTTTAGAGGTGGATCTTGAGGTCTCAACGTTGAGTATTTGGTTAAACAATAAAATGCTGCTGACATCTGAATTCGAGGGTTGGCAGAACCTCCCAATAAAGAACTTGGAGATCGTTGGATGCCAGGAGATGAGGTGTTTGCCACAGGACATGGAACGATGTGTTAAACTCAGAAGCTTGACGATCAACGGATGCGACAATTTGGACTGTTTGCCGGAGTGGCTACAAGGATTCAAGCATCTGAAATCTTTATGTTTATATGACTGCAGTGCTCTGTCATCCATACCTGAGAAGCTTAAACGACTAATAAAAGTTGTTATTAAAGGTTGTCCAAAGCTGCGACTTTAACCGGCGTAATAGATAGAGTACGTTCTCTTACCTTGGAATATTATAGAGCAGATTGAGACAGAATTATTAATATTTCATTTAACTATTCAGAAAGCACCATCTGATTCCGGCAGCAGTTGACGCATTAAATTGTATTTGATGTGTCGAGTATGTCCTCCTGCCATTCTAACAACATAAAACCTTTCGATGAACAGCTCAAAGACGGCCAGTGGGTTCTTTATTTATTCATATATGGCTGCAACTTCAACCAGCACAGTATTGTTCTTCTACCACCGAGTAATTTATACTATGATTAGATTAGAATGAGATAGGATTTGAGTTGGTTATCCGAGTTAGATGTTCCGATTCACGATAGTTGAGTTGGTCAACTTGATTGCGAGGCCCCTAGCTAACTAGTATCTGTGGCTAACTTATGTGGTTTACTTTGAAATTTGGTCAAAATACAAGTTCAGACATGATTTTACATTGACTCTATTCAGACATGTTTTGGAGAATGGGTCAAAGATTACCAACTACCAAGTTTCAGTTTAATTCATTATCGCACTGTTTAGAGACACACTGGCATCCCCAACGAATGAGTTAGAACCATAACACACAAACGCATTCTTATCGACGGCATATCGTATTGGGTTACTTTATAATAGTTAAGAGTATCTCGACAAGGAGAGGAGGAGGCCATGGAACCACTCCCTGGCTTATTCGCTACTCCGATGAGCCATGAATTGTTGGTGGCAGCGAGGACGGGCGACATGACCGTACTCGGAGGGAACGACTCCCTCCTTCAAGTCACGGCCGAAAGGAACACCGTGCTTCACATTGCGGCCAAGCTAGGGCACACTAACTTCGCCTCCATAGCCCTCATCCGGCAGCCCTTCCTCCTCACGATCCAAAACCGACAAGGAGACACTCCGTTGCACTGCGCTGCCAGAGCCGGCCACACGCCCATGGTGGATGTCTTCATCCCTCACCCTCCCCGTCGGGGCGATCCTGAACGTCGGCTGCCCTACATGGTAAACAACGTTGGTAACACAGCCTTGCACGAGGCGGCACGGAACGGCCACGATTCCTTCGTCGAGGAACTGATGGCGAGGGCTCCGGGCGAATCAGCGGCGACCAACAACGTCAACGGCGTGTCGCCCCTCTATATGGCGGTGGAAAGCGGGTCAGCGTCGATCGTGCGGCGTTTGCTGGCGGCGACGGAGGCGTCATGCGACGGACCTAACGGGCGGACAGCTTTGCACTCAGCCGTGCTCAGGAGCTCCCGTAAGTCATCGATCACACGAACCCTCCGTGTCAAATTGTCCTGTTAAATCTTATAGACATAGAACTATCCATCTGTTTCAATTAAGACTGACTCTCTCTTATGAATTAGAACAGTAGATTGTTCCAATAGTAGTTTCCTTAGTGTATAATTAATTTCGTTTATTTCGAACGAAAGGTTTGACAATATATTTTTTATATGGGTTTCTTGAAATATTAAATTAATAAGATTTTGATTTAAGAGTCTTAGTCATACGTAATTCAGAAAGGAAATAAGATGGAATCTTCTAAAAGATTATAAATACTCATGTTTAATATAAGCTTTTAGTTTATTGGTTTGATCCCGCAACCTTTTCCAACGTCTTCCGATTTATCAGCTGTGGAAATCACAAGGATGTTGCTGCAGCAGAGGGGCAGTTTAACCCGAAAGGCCGATGCCGCCGGACTCGTACCTCTCCACTTTGCAGCCGCCCGCGGAGACCTCGAAATGGTGAGACTTCTGCTACAAAATGATCCATCTACCGCGTATTTGCGAGACAATGGTGGCGCCTCTGCAATCCATCTCGCTGCAAGATTCGGGCATGTGAACGTGATCAAACATCTCATCGAAACATGCCACGGTTGTACGGAGGTGAGGGACGGGGAGGGCGGCAACTTCTTCCACGTAGCCATCAGCAAACGAAGAGAACAAGTGGTCCGATTTGTGGCTACATCACCTCGTCTCACTGATCTAATGAACGAGCCGGATTCGGATGGGAACACTCCTCTGCATCGAGCTATAATATCTCGAGGCATGCCCATCATACAAATATTGTCGTCCAGTCCAAGCGTCAAGCTTAGTGCAACCAACAACCGCGGCCAAACCGCTCTTGATGTCGCTCTATCCATCGCAAGGAACCGCCTGGAAATCAAAATGGTACGTACTTTCAACCCTTCACCCCTGTTCTTGGTGTCCGTCTAAATGATCCAACAGGTTCTACTTGTTTTTGCAGTTCAAGGTAGTGATTGATTTGACGAATAAGGGTGCGCGATTCAGTGACCCGCAGCTCCTTGATGATATGGTACATCCGGTAGACCAAAAGGGCACGGTTGAAAAGAAGAATAAAAAAGAAATAGCCGACAGTAAGCGTACGGTAGACCAAAAGAGCAAAGTCGAAGAGAAGAACTATAAAGAGATCGCCGATAGTCTACCCGTCGTGGCAGCGCTTATTACCACCGTCACCTTCACTGCAGCATTCACCTTATCAGGGAGTTTTGAGAGGGATCGCAGCGATGATGAGAGCATCTACAGGCTTATAAGGGGGATTGCCTTTGTGGTGTTTCTGATATCTGATGCCCTGGCCATGATATCCTCCATTTGTGTTCCCTTCCTCGTCATCTATGTGCGGGTAGGAACTCCTGTTACCCAGGTCTACAGTCTTACTCTATCCGAAATACTACTGCAGGTCGCGTTCATAGGGTTCAAGGCAGCATTCGCCAGTGGTGTGTGTGTGCTGATTGCGGATGACTACATGTGGCTCACCCCCCTCATCTGCCTAGTGATTCTGCTCTCTGCTACGGCCCTCAAGAGAAGGATCCTTCCTTACTACCCTTACCTATGTTGGTTGACTAGAGGGAGTGAGTTCCAGATCATTTACGCTAGATTAATGATCGCCCGGTATAGGCTGATACGAATTGCCAACTATGAATTAGCAGTGGACTTAATCAAGTTTCCTGGTGTGTGGGGCTTCTCCATCACAAAATCCTGAGCAGTACCCGAGCGAGGGATGATTGGTGGTCATGACCTGTATCCCTCTGCCTCGCTGCAAACTCGAAGAGTATGTTGC
The DNA here is from genome assembly GCF_036884655.1 of Musa acuminata AAA Group. NCBI lineage: Eukaryota > Viridiplantae > Streptophyta > Magnoliopsida > Zingiberales > Musaceae > Musa > Musa acuminata. The sequence goes on along the minus strand of NC_088346.1, from coordinate 1,946,933 downwards.
TGTGGTGATCGATAGGCTCGAATGGTCTTCTTCCACAAATGGACGATCCAAATTTGAGCTCGTCAACAAGTAACAATGTTAATTTGACCATTGTCTGCGATGTGGTTAGATGTATGGCAGATGCACCTGATCAACAAATAGCAACTTGTCTCATGCTTATGCCAACACTTATCTCAATAATCTCGAGACCAATTAGTTTCTGTTGAGTTTGATCACTTTCAGATTATAGAGATATCAAAAAACCGCTTTTATTCATATTGGGAATCTCTTGTCAGCATATGAAATGATTTCTAATTTTTTTTAATTTTGTGATGGGTTGGAGACCTTCAAATATTTACAATTCAAATGTCATATTTAACCATTTCGAATGTAATACGTAAGTAAGTTGTACAACTTTAAAGGAGTAGGGAGGTTTTGTAGATGTCGTTCTTTTGAATCTCTTAATGACTACAACTCTGTGATAGTGTTTCCCATCTTCTCTATTCCCTGCGACATTTAAGCCAATGGACATCTATAGACTTGACGAATCATTGGCATCCTTCAAGATCTAACTCTTAAAAATTCACAAGACTTTGCAATCGATAGGGGAGCATCTAAAGAATAAAGTGCTCGTATTCCCTGTGACATTTAAGCCAATGGACATCTATAGACTCGACGAATCATTGACATCCTTCAAGATCTAACTCTTACGAATCATTGACATCCTTCAAGATCCTGATAAGAGAGCATCTAAAGAATAAAGTGCTCTTATAAATTCACAAGATCTAACTCTTATAAATTCACAAGACTTCATCATGTAAGACTTTATATTTGTGATAGTGATGGAACGGTGGCTCCAGAAAAAAAAAAAAATGCTCTATTCAAAATTTTTTTGTTTGTCGGACTCCATCTATTGTCATCATAGAATACAAGTAAGTGCCTGCCCCCTTCAAATAATTTTCTGGTTTACGGATCAAGAAGCTCCATATTCAAGTGGGGTCCGAATTTTGATGCACAAACTTAACCCTTTATTCATAATGAGATGCACGATATCGATGTATATATGCTATCGTTTGAGGAAGCTAAAGTATCTCTCGTTCGTCTATGGAGCAAAATCGAACAACTAATTGACTAGCGAATGCCGCTAAAGTTAGTGGCTATGGAAATTTTTGGGTCGAGGGGTTTTCTTAATGTTTTGATTTGGAAATTATATATGTTTTTAATATTAATTATACATGTTTTGCTTTAGAAAGTCAAAAACAAAAAACAGATTGTTAATGTTATCGAAGAACTTTGGCCTGAAAATAACACATCTCGAGACATGGGCTTGTTTTAAGAGCTTACGGCTCTTGGTATTGTTATTTCCAACTCTAAACGTGGATAAGAGATCCTGATAAGGAATGCCACTCTTCCGTTGCTGATCACTAAATTAATTGCATTTTCATATTTCTCAAAGGGTGCACCCTAATTTTCTCACACTAATTTAATATAAGTAAAAAAATTTGAAGGAAGGAAAATGTAATATTTTCAACTTTTTTTTTCTTCATTCTTGCATCATAATCTCTTTCTCAAAATGTTAGTCAAATTTAAATATTTTCTTTTCATTACAAGCATGTCACGTTCTATCAACAACAAACACATAAGGTCTTTAACTACAAATCTCTTCTTAACAATATCTTCTCATCAAATATCTCAAAAAAAAAAAGACAGGTTTTAGATTCGTTAATGAAATTAATTGATTGATTTCAAATTCTAGAACCGAACTAAAATTTCTGCTAGTCTATACAAAACCACGTTTATGGAAGTATCGAATATATTCAAGATAAGTGTATAAACCAAAGATTGAGGGTCTACAGCTAAAATTTTGGATCAAGCATCTAATTTATTTCATCACTTATATGTTATTAGCATAGAATTTAGTTGTACATTTGTCATAATTTGTCTCGGTCGATATCATACTTGTTCAACCTTGAAGGTGCCAAACCCATCTGATCTGGATGAGGTTGAATCCTATCAATTTCGAAGAGGCTGAATCCTACTGACTCTGATGGGGCAAACTTTATAGAACTATATTAGAGGCATTCTCAATAAATACTTTTTTGATGCTTAAGTTTATTTTGGGCTTGAAGGATTCAACCAATAACTAAAATAATATTGGAAAAAGTTTCATAGAACATACTTGAGAAACTCCTTTATAATAGATTTTTTAGACCATTATAATCATGATCGATACATAAAGGGTGGTTGCTGAGGTGTCAATCATGTGTCAACCGATCATGTCATGGAATGATGCAAACAAGGTATTCATCACTTGTCCATGATGATTTTCAATTCTTGTTTTATGTTGTTTTCTTCATATTTTCGATGTTTTCTTTAGGGCAGCTTGTACGAGGCAGAAAACACTATAGTCAACCCCATTTTTGTATATTATCAGTGTTTTTATTTTATGTTTTTATCATGTAAAACTTAAAAATATTTTTGGTTGTGCGGCACCAAAGGGGAAAATGACCTAAAACTATACTGTTCTCACTAGGAGTTGATTTTTGGTTGATGGCTTAGTGATATGAAATGTCAGTTGTCTCATTACTTTAGAACCCCTCCTCCTCCCCTCCCCCCCGCCATGGGGAGGATGGGGCTTTGAGTAGGTGTCTATGGGGTGATGCAACATCTTTAGTATATCCACTTTCTGTTCGACAAAAATGCTAGGTAAATATTAGACCTACATCTACCTTCGGAACCTCCTTTGTGTACACTCGTTCAACCTATTTTTGAGATCCTTTCGAGTCTAATAAAGACCAATTGCTTTGTGTTACTTTGAATGTTGATTATCTTGCCCTTTTTGTATGCAACAATGGTAAATTACCCTTATATTCACCTTTTTAACATTTTTTTCGTTATACAGGTTCTTTATAGACGGCACGAGGTTAAGGTCTAGGTTAATCCTTTTGGACTCATATCATTTGAATATCACATGCCTTAAGCAATTATAGCTAAGGACATAATAGATTGGTTTTAGAGTGGATAAAGCAATTATTGAATTGTCATAACAAGATAGTATGACAAAACCAACACTACTATATATAATGGGCAACAATAATATATAACCATTTTCAAGAAATGAATGGGCACTCACATGGAAACTAGTAAAGCGACTCAAGTGGATGTACACATAGAAAACTGTAATATATTGAATTAAACACAAAAATGATTTTTTATACCAAGGTTAAAATCAAATACTTAGATCTAGTTTAACAATGCATACCTTTTGATGTTATCTGAAAAAAAAATCTTTGTTTGATCTGCAATCTGAAAGAGGAACTAGATCCTTCTCATATCTTCCTATTCTTTCACAAGACCACGTTTAGGAAGAAGAGTTGGGGGGAAGACTGAAATCCCTCAACTATAATCTCCGTGAGATATTATGGACTTTTTTTTCTTACCGGTCAAAATATTTTATCAGAATTTAATTAGTTATATTATATATATATCTTATCCGGTCCCAAACTTTGAATCTCTGGATCCCATGTGGATCATGAGAGAATTCACGAGTTCAATAACCGGGGAGCCATGCGATGACATCGGGCTATTCTACGATGGAATCTATGGAAGCAAATACTTCCTCGTTCTGGATGATCTTCCATCTATGGAAGCAAATACTTCCTCGTTCTGGATGATCTTGATCTTCCATCTATGGAAGCAAATACTTCCTCGTTCTGGATGATCTAGGGGAGGAGGATAGGGATAAGTGGCTCCAATTGGAGAACTTTCTATTGCTCATCGGCGCACCGGGGAGTACCATGGTGGTCATTCCTGACTTGTTTTTTATTCTGGATATATTGGGGTCCTCCGTCCGAACGTGGCAATTCAGCGGCCTATCGGAGGATGAGTGAGTAAAATTATGCATGAGACAAGCACTCATCCGGCATGATCAACACGAGCAAGCAAACGCGATATTTCAATCCTGTAAGAGAAACTATTATTTATATGATTGGTCTCTCACGGAGGCGAAAATTTTTGGCTCCGTATTCAGATATACTGAAATGAATCGATGGCAACAACAAATTTACGCGTCAATGGGAGAAAGTGATGCACAACCAGGACACGGCTTTAATTTTTCTTCATTTCATGCCACATACGATGACACGATTAGTCTTGTACCGCTGGTTGATTGTACAAGATGACAAGACCAATTATGAAGACCTCTTGCACGTCTTAGCTGTTGAAGGCTTTCTGCCGTATTCAGACGTCGAAGGCACCATTAAAGGCAAATCTGGAGTTCCACGTCTATGATGATATGTATTTTTTATTTACTACCACAAAACATTGCTATGACTTTGAGGGGAGTTTTATCAAATTCAACAATACCATGACAATATCTTTATTTACGTATGTTCATCGATTCCAATACGATCACATTTCCGATGACCTTATTCGACGGGATAAATCAGTTGAGAGGTTTGCTATTACAACAAGAGATGGATCTTTAATATAAATATCATATCCTACAAATTCCGAAAGGTATGTTTACCAATCTTATACATCTACGTATATTATATTTACGAGTCATCAAAGTCGAACAGCTACCTAATTCGGTGGACAAGTTGCTTATCTTGAGATACCTCAATCTTTCCCGGTCCGAGATCCAAGCACTTCCTAAATTCTTATGCAAGCTCAGAAATTTATGAGTATTAAATCTAGCTTATTATGAAAAGCTTTAGAAACTACCGAAGCGAATAAATAATCTTGAGAACTTACATGTTTTAAAACTGCTTATTGTACAAAACTTGCTTATTTCGGTCACCAACCTTATAAATCTGCAAGAGTTAGACCTAAAAGGTTATCAATGACTTATCGAATTGCCTGAGGGTTTGCATAATATGAAAAAGCTGACAAATCTTATTGTATATAGATGTCCATTGAATCAAATATCATATGGAATAAGTCAGATGAGTAACCTCCTAAAGTTGTCTTGACATATCGTAGTTGATGATCTTGGAAATGCCTTCTCAAATTTGGAATCGTTGATGAATCTAAATGAATTATAGTTATAAAACCTCGAACAAGTGTCAAATTCAGAAGATACTTTGACTTATTTAAAGTTGTATGATATACTTCCGTAACTCATGTATTTGAAGTTACATTAGAAATGAGTAAATAGGGAAAATATGATAACTTCAGAATTGGTTTCGCTACAATTACTTGAAAGGCCTCCAACCCAATCCAAACTCGAAAAAATTAGAGATCATTTTATATGTTGGTGAAGAATTCCTGTATAGATAAAAGAGGGGTTTAATTATCTCCACAAGTTGAAAGAGAACAAACTAATCAATCTTAAGAGATGTAAAAAGTTACCATCACTCGAAGGACTACTCGATCTTGAGATTGTTGAGATAAGTGGTATGGATTTAATCAATGTTGTGGACGAAGCATTTTATGGTAATAATGGGATATTTCCGGAGTTGAAAAGACTCATATTGTCTCATATGCTTGCACTAGAAAAATGGCTAAAGGTGGAGAGAAAAAAAGAATTTTTGTTCCCGAAACTTCGTCGACTTTATTAAAGGTTGTCCAAAGCTGCGACTTTAACCAGCGAAGTAGAACACGTTCTCTTACCTTGGAATATTTTATACTACGATTAGAGCAGATTGAGACAGAATTATTAATATTTCATTTAACTATTCAGAAAGCACCATCTGATTCCGGCAGCAGTTGACGCATCAAATTGTATTTGATGTGTCGAGTATGTCCTGCCATTCTAACAACATAAAACCTTTCGATGAACAGCTCAAAGACGGCCAGTGGATTCTTTATTTATATATGGCTGCAACTTCAACCAGCACAGTATTGTTCTTCTACCACTGAGTAATTTTTACTTTGATTATATTAGAATGAGATTGAGATATGATTTGAGTTGGTTATCCGAGTTAGATGTTCCGATTCACGATAGTTGAGTTGGTCAACTTGATTGCGAGGCTCCTAGCTAGCTAGTATCTGTGGCTAACTTATGTGGTTTACTTTGAAATTTGGTCAAATGCATTCATTTATATTGACGTGACTTCTTTTATCATGCAAGTCTTTTTTTTTTTTTTCTTCTCATCTAATATGTTGGTTTCATCTACCAATGCCGAAAAGAAAGCGAACAAAGATGAAATTGGGGCTCGAGCGAGATCTATTAGGCCACCGGCCGTAGGGATTATTTCAAAGGAGTAGAAGGAGAAGAATTAATTGAACTAAAAAACGAAGAATAACTAAAGAGCGTAGTTAATATGGTCGCATCACAGATTAGAAGAGTAGAGGGAGGAATTGATGGGACAATCAAGATGTACTTCGATTTGGGCAATCTTAGCAATGTGTGCTAACGTAACATCAAGAGACTACATTTGCTTGTCTGTATATAGAAAAGCATGGTTATAAGTATCATCTTTCACAAAACAGTAGTGTGGTTTGTGTGAGAGGAGAAGGCAGGTATTGTGGCACTGTCATAAGAAATCAGAAATCAGAAACTCCCACTGGAACGGGATGTATGTGCTGCTGTTCTATTCTATTCTATGCAGATGATGGACGATCGATGGGGACTTCCCATCCAAACCATCTCATGGCTTGATCATGTGTTGGCTACTGTCATCCACAATAAGAAAGACTTGGGAGTCGGCTGGTTTTACATTGACTCTGTTCAGACATGTTTTGGAGAATGGGTCAAAGATTACCAACTACCAAGTTTCAGTTTAATTCATTATCGCACTGTTTAGAGACACACTGACATCAACATCGAATGAGTTAGAACCATAACACACAAACGCATTCTTATCGACGGCATATCGTCTTGGGTTACTTTATAATAGTTAAAGACTATCTCGACAAGGAGAGGAGGAGGCCATGGAACCACTCCCTGGCTTATTCGCTACTCCGATGAGCCATGAATTGTTGGTGGCAGCGAGGACGGGCGACATGAGCGTACTCGGAGGGAACGACTCCCTCCTTCAAGTCACGGCCGAAAGGAACACCGTGCTTCACATTGCAGCCAAGCTAGGACACACTAACTTCGCCACCGGAGTCCTCATCCGGCAGCCCTTCCTCCTCATGATCCAAAACGGACAAGGAGACCCTCCGTTGCACTGCGCTGCCAGAGCCGGCCACACGCCCATGGTGGATGTCTTCATCCCTCACCCTCCCCGTCGGGGCGATCCTGAACGTCGGCTGCCCTACATGGGAAACAACGTTGGTAACACAGCCTTGCACGAGGCGGCACTGAACGGCCACGATTCCTTCGTCGAGGAACTGATGGCGAAAGCTCCGGGCGTATCGGCGGTGACCAACAACGTCAACGGCGTGTCGCCCCTCTATATGGCGGTGGAAAGCGGGTCAGCGTCGATCGTGCGGCGTTTGCTGGCGGCGACGGAGGCGTCATGCGACGGACCCAATGGGCGGACGGCTTTGCACTCAGCCGTGCTCAGGAGCCACCGTAAGTCGATCGATCACACGAACCCTCTGTGTCAAATTGTACTGTTAAATCTTATAGACATTGAACTATCCATCTGTTTCAATTAAGGCTGACTCTCTCTTATGAGTTAGAACAGTAGATTGTTCCAATAGTAGTTTCCTTAGTGTATAATTAATTTCGTTTATTTCAAACGAAAGGTTTGACAATATATTTTTTATATGGGTTTCTTGAAATATTAAATTAATAAGATTTTGATTTAAGAGTCTTAGTCATACGTAATTCAGAAAAGAAATAAGATGGAATCTTCTAAAAGATTATAAATACTCATGTTTAATATAAGCTTTTAGTTTATTGGTGGATCCCACAACCTTTTCCGACGGCTTCCGATTTATCAGCTGTGGAAATCACAAGGATGTTGCTGCAGCCGAGGGGCAGTTTAACCCGAAAGGCCGATGCCGCCGGACTCGTACCTCTCCACTTTGCAGCCGCCCGCGGAGACCTTGAAACGGTGAGACTTCTGCTACAAAATGATCCATCTACCGCGTATTTGCGAGACAATGGTGGCGCCTCTGCAATCCATCTCGCTGCAAGCTTCGGGCATGTGAACGTGATCAAACATCTCATCGAAACATGCTCCGGTTGTACGGAGGTGAGGGACGGGGAGGGCAGCAACTTCTTCCACGTAGCCATCAGCAAACGAAGAGAACAAGTGGTCCGATTTGTGGCTACATCACCTCGTCTCACTGATCTCTTGAACGAGCCGGATTCGGATGGGAACACTCCCCTGCATCGAGCTATAATATCTCGAGACATGCCCATCATACAAATGTTGTCGTCCAGTCCAAGCGTCAAGCTTAGTGCAACCAACAACCGCGGTCAAACCGCTCTTGATGTCGCTCTATCCAACACAAGGAACCGCCTGGTAATCAAAATGGTACGTACTTTCAACCCTTCACCCCTGTTCTTGGTGTCCGTCTAAATGATCCAACAGGTTCTACTTGTTTTTGCAGTTCAAGGTAGTGATTAATTTGACGAATAAGGGTGCGCGATTCAGTGACCCGCAGCTCCTTCAGGACATGGTCCATCCGGTAGACCAAAAGGGCACGGTTGAAAAGAAGAATCATAAAGAAATAGCCGACAGTAAGCATACAGTGCATACGGTAGACCAAAAGAGCAAAGTCGAAGAGAAGAACTATAAAGAGATCGCCGATAGTCTACCCGTCGTGGCAGCGCTTATTACCACCGTCACCTTCACTGCAGCATTCACCTTATCAGGGAGTTTTGAGAGGGATCGCAGCGATGATGAGAGCATCTACAGGCGTATAAGGGGGATTGCCTTTGTGGTGTTTCTGATATCTGATGCCCTGGCCATGATATCCTCCATTTGTGTTCCATTCCTCGTCATCTATGTGCGGGTAGGAACTCCTGTTACCCAGGTCTACAGTCTTACTCTATCCGAAATACTAGTGCAGGTCGCGTTCATAGGGTTCAAGGCAGCATTCGCCAGTGGTGTGTGTGTGCTGATTGCGGATCACTACATGTGGCTCACCATCCTCATCTGCCTCGTGATTCTGCTCTCTGCTATGGCCCTCAAGAGAAAGATCCTTCCTTTCTACCCTTACCTATGTTGGCTGACCAGAGGGAGTGAGTTCCAGATCATTTACATTAGCTTAATGATCGCCCGGCATAAGCTGATACGAATTGCCAACTATGAATTAGCAATAGACTTCATCAAGTTTCCTGGTGTGTGGGGCTTCTCCATCACAAAATTCTGAGCAGTACCCGAGGGAGGGATGATTGGTGGTCATGACCTGTATCCCTCTGCCTCGCCGCAAACTTGAAGAATATGTTGCTGTGGTGATAGATAGGCTCGAATGGTCTTCTTCCACAGATGGACGATCCAAATTTGAACTCGTCAACAAGTAACAATGTTAATTTGACAATTATCCGCAATGTGCTTATATGTATGACAGATGCACCTCATCAATAAGTAGCAACTTGTCGCATGATTATGCCAACAGTTATCTCAATAATATCGAGACCAATTAGTTTCTGTTGAGTTTGATCACTTTCAGATTATAGAGACATCAAAAAACCGCTTTTATTCATATTGGGAATCTCTTGTCAGCATATGAATGATTTCTAATTTTTTTTAATTTTGTGTTGGGTTGGAGACCTTCAAATATTTACAATTCAAATGTCATATTTAACCATTTCGAATGCAATGCATAAGTAAGTTGTGCAACTTTAAAGGAGTCGGGAGGTTTTGTAGATGTCGTTCTTTTGAATCTCTTAATGACTACAACTCTATGATAGTGTTTCGACTGTCAACTAAGACAATGTTAGGAGGTTACCCATCTTCTCTATTCCCTGCGACATTTAAGCCAATGAACATCTATAGACTTGATGAATCATTGACGATCTAACTCTTATAAATCCACAAGACTTTGCAATCCATAGGAGAGCATCTAAAGAATAAAGTGCTCTTATAAATTCACAAGATCTAACTCTTATAAATTCACAATGACTTCATCATGTAAAACTTCATAATTGTGATAGTGATGGAACGGTGGCTCTAGGGAGAATGGGCTTTGAGTAGGTGTCTATGGAGTAATGCAACAAAAATGCTAGGTAAATATTAGGCCTACATCTACCTTCGGAACCTCCTTTGTGTTCATTCTCAGTCTATTTTTGAGACCCTTTCATGTCTAATAAAAGCCAATTGCTTTGTGTTACTTTGAATGTTGATTATCTTATCCTTTTTGTATATAACAATGGTAAATTACACCTATATTCATCTTTTTAATATTTTTTTCGTTATACAGGTTCTTTATAGATTACACGAGGTTAAGGTCTAGGTTAACCCTTTTGGACTCATATCATTTGGATACCATACGCCTTAAGCAATTCTAGCTAAGGACATAATAGAATGGTATTAGAGTGGATAAAGCAAATATTGAATTACTATAGCAAGATAGTATGACAAAACCAACACTACTATATATAATGGGCAACAATAATATGTGATCGTTTTGAAGAAATGAATGGGCACTCACATAGAAACTAGCAAAGCCACTCAAGTGGATGTAAGCATAAAAAACTATAATATGCTGAATTAAATAATCTTTTATGTCAGGATTTAAATCAAATACTTGGATCAAGTTTAATGATATGTACTTTTTTAATGTCATTTGAAAAGAGATCACTGTTTCATCTGCAAGGCACCGTCCTTAATCAAAGATCGCTGTCAATCTGCAAGAGAAACTAGATCCTTCTTCTCTCTTCTTATTCTTTCACAGAACCATTAATGGTTTAGGAGAAAAGTTAGGGGAAAGACTGTAATCCCTCAACTATAACCTTTGTGAGATGTTCTCTCTTTAGTCTCTAGAGATCCAGTCTACTTATAGACGAGAGCAGAGGGTCTAGGATAAGTGGGACACATGTCCCTCTCCTATTTATATAGATTAAGAAGAAGAATTTCCTCGTATAGTTGAGGAAATCTTATCTTCTATTAAATACTTCCTTCTTCAGGATGATATGGGAGGAGGACCATCGGGGAGTACCATGGTGGTCATTCCTGACTTGTTTTTTATTCTGGATATATTGGGGTCCTCCAGCCTATCGGAGGATGAGTGGGTAAAATTGTGCATGAGACAAGCACTCATCCGGCCTGATCAACACGAGCAAGCAAATGCCATAATTCAATCCTATAAGAGAAACTATTATTTATATGATTGGTCTCCCAGGAAGGCGAAGGTTTTTGGCTCCGTATTCAGATAGACTAAAATGAATCGATGGCAGAAACAAATTTATGCTCTAATTATGCGTCGGTGGGAGGAAGTGATGCACAACCAGGACACAGCTTTAATTTTTCTTCATTACACGCCACCTACGATGACACGATTAGTATTATACCGCTAGTTGATTGTACAAGATGACAAGACCAATTACGAAGACTTCTTGCACGTGTTAGCTGCTGAAGGCTTTCTGCCATATTTAGACGTCGAAGGCACCATAACGGAAAAGCTAGAGTTCCATGTCTACGATTGTATGCATTTTTTATTTACTACCATAAAACATTATTACGACTTGAGGGGGGTTTATCAAATTCAACAATACCACGATAATGTCTTTATTTACGTATGTTTGTCGATTCCAATACGATCACATTTCCGATGACCTTATTCGATGGGATAAATCAGTTGAGAGGTTTGCTATTACAACAAGAGATGGATCTCCAACATAAATATCATATCCTACAAATTCCGGAAGGTATGTTTACCAATCTTATTCATCTACGTATATTATATTTACGAGCTATCAAAGTTCAATAGCTACCTAATTCAGTGGGCAAGTTGCTTATCTTGAGATACCTCAACCTTTCCCAATCCGAAATCCAAGCACTTCCTAAATCCTTGTGCAAGCTTAGAAATTTAAAGAATGTAATACGTAAGTTGTACAACTTTCAAGAATGTCATTCTTTTAAATCTCTTAATGACTACAATTCTGTGTTTCGACTGTCAACTAAGACAATGTTAGGAGGTTACTCATCTTCTCTATTCCCTGCGACATTTAAGCCAACGGATATATATAGACTTGACGAATCATTGACATCCTTCAAGATCTAACTCTTATAAATTCACAAGACTTTGCAATCGATAGAGGAGCATCTAAAGAATAAAGTGTTCGTATTCCCTGTGACATTTAAGCCAATAGACATCTATAGACTTGACGAATCATTGACATCCTTCAAGATCTAACTCTTATAAATTCACAAGACTTTACGATCGATAGGAGAGCATCTAAAGAATAAAGTGCTCTTATAAATTCATAAGATCTAACTCTTATAAATTCACAAGACTTCATCATGTAAGACTTCATATTTGTGATAGTGATGGAACGGTGGCTCCAGAATAAAAGTGCCCTCTTCAAAATCTTCTTGTTTGTCGGACTCCATCTATTGTCATCATAGAATACAAGTAAGTGCCTGCCCCCTTCAAATAATTTTCTGGTTTACGGATCAAGAAGCTCCATATTCAAGTGGGGTCCGAATTTTGATGCACAAACTTAACCCTTTATTCATAATGAGGTGCACGATATCGATGTATATATGCTATCGTTTAAGGAAGCTAAAGTATCTCTCGTTCGTCTATGGAGCAAAATCGAACAACTAATTGACTAGCGAATGACGCTAAAGTTAGTGGCTATGGAAATTTTTGGGTCGAGGGGTTTTCTTCGGAGCTTCATGTTTTGATTTGGAAATTATATATGTTTTTAATATTAATTATACATGTTTTGCTTTAGAAATTCAAAAACAAAAAACAGGTTGTTAATGTTATTGAAGAACTTCGGCCTGAAAATAACACATCTCGAGACATGGACTTGTTTTAAGAGCTTACGGCTCTTGGTGTTGTTATTTCCAACTCTAAACGTGGATAAGAGATCCTGATAAGGAATGCCACTCTTCCCTTGCTGATCACTAAATTAATTGCAATGTGAACTAACTATCCCTTCCAAATCCGATTTAAGAAAATATAAACATTGGCATCGTTTCTTGAAAATATTCTCACTCAATATATTATGTTAGACCAAATCTTATATAATATATAATATTTCTTATCTAATCTATGTAATAATATATAATGTACTTTTTAATAATATAATAAAAATATGATAAATGCATTTTTAATACAATATAAAAATGGTATAATATAATTTATAATATTTTTTCTTTTTTTCACCACTCCTTTTCGATCTTTTATACTTTCATGAATATGATTGCGACTATTAAAATAAAAATAGTTCAAAACTCAAGAATTTGAGTATATTATTTTTTTTTCTCCTTTGGAACACTTGCTGAGAATAAATTTGGATGAATTTCTAGACTTTTCTTGGGAGATGCGCCCTTTTTCATATTTCTCAAAGGGTGCACCCTAATTTTCTCATACTAATTTAATATACGTAAAAAAATGTAAAGGAAATAAAATGTTCTATTTTCAACTTTTTTTTTTCTTCATTCTTGCATCATAATCTCTTTCTCAAAATGTTAGTCAAATTTAAATATTTTCTTTTCATTACAAGCATGTCACGTTCTATCAACAAGAAACACATAAGGTCTTTAACTACAAATCTCTTCTTAACAATATCTTCTCATCAAATATCTAAAAAAAAAAGGGACGGGTTTGAGATTCGTTAATGAAATTAATTGATTGATTTCAAATTTTAGAACCGAACTAAAATTTATGCTAGTCTATACAAAACCACGTTTATGGAAGTCATTATCAGATCGAATATATTCAAGATAAGTGTAGGAAACAAAGATTGAGGGTCTTTAGCTAAAATTTTAGATCAAGCATCTAATTTATTTCATCACTTATATGTTATTAGCATAGAATTCGGTTGTACATTTGTCATAATTTATCTGGCTACATATTCAAAGCTACCCGAGGTTCATCTTATATTTGTCATAATTTGTCTCGATCGACACCACACTCATTCAACCTTGAAGGTGCCAAACCCATCCGATGTGGATGAGGTTGAATCCTATCAATTTCGAAGTGGTTGAACCCTATTGACTATGATGGGGCAAACTTTATAGAACTATATTAGGGGCATTCTCAATAAATGTTCCTTTGATGCTTAAGTTTATTTTGGACTTGAAGTATTCAACCAATAACTTGAATAATATTGAAAAAAGTTTCATGAAAATACTTGGGAAACTCCTTTATAGTGGATTTTTTATACCATTATAATCATGATCGATACATAAAAGGTGGTTGCTGAGGTGTCAATCATGTGTCAGTCACATGGAATGATACAAACAAGGTATTCATCATTTGTCCATGATAATTTTTCAATTCTTGTTTTATGTTGTTTTCTTCGTATTTTCGATATTTTCTTTAGGGCAAGCAGAAAACACTATAGTCAACCCCTTTTTTGTTTATTATCAGTGTTTTTGTTTTATATTTTTATCATGTAAAACTTAAAAATATTTTTGATTGTGCGACATCAAAGGGGAAAATGACCTAAAACTATATTGTTCTCACGTGCTAGGAGTTGATTTTTGGTTGATGGTCTAGCGATATGAAATGTCAGTTGATTTTGTTAGGATCGGAGCGGCACTAAGAGGGGGGGAGGTGAATTAGTGCAGGATTAAAACTTCGGTTTAAGAAAAATCTTTCGTACGATAAGAACGGAACTTGAAAAGCTTAACTTGAAAGCGTATTCTTAAAGTTGCGCAGCAAAGGTAATAAGGAACTAAAGCATGTAAGAAGGTTTGCAGTAATGTAAACAGCAATAATGAAATGCAAACCAGAGATTACACCGATTTTAGAGTGGTTCGGTCAAATGACTTATATCCACTTGCGAGGCCCCTCTTCGATGAGGCTCCCACCTTCCACTAGCAAATCTCTTGAAACGGAAGGGTAAATACCCCTCTTACAACCTTTTACAAACAGTTCAATCTCTTACAAATTTTCAATAAGAAAGAAGGAGGAGAACTCTCTAGCAAATTGAAAACAAGACTTGCTAAGACTTTCTAAGACTTTTCTCTCAATCAAAATGCTTCTCAAAAGTTGTAATCTCAGCTGAGATTTGAGGGGTATTTATAGGCATCAAGAGGATTCAAATTTGGGCTCCAAAATTTGAATTCTCTTTGGGTTCCCGATGCTGGCGGTGCCACCGCCCAGCCAAGCGATGCCACCGCCCAGTGCTCGGGTGCTGGACGGTGCAACCGCCCAGCCCAGGAGGTGTCATCGCCCAGCTCTCGGTGATCTCCGTGAACCTCCGACAATCTCTTCGGCGAACTTCCGAAAATTCCGACAGGTTCCCGATTTCTTCTCGGTTGGTTCCGGCAACATCTCCGACGATTCTTCGGACTCTTAAACGTCCATCGAACTTGACTCCGGTATCTTTGCTTTATGTTTTCTGGTTATCGTAGTTAATCCTGCACACTTAACTCAATAATATGGATTAGATCAATTAACCTACCAATTGATTATATCATCAAAATCCGAGATTCAACAGATTTTTGGTTGATGGCCTAGTGATATGAAATATCAGTTGTCTCAGCACTTTAGAACCTCCCCCCCCCCCAGGTGGCACTAGGGAGGATGAGGCTTTGAGTAAGTTTCTATGGGGTGATGCAACATATTTAGTATATCCACTTTCTGTTCGACAAAAATGTTAAGTAAATATTAGGCCTACATCTACCTTCAGAATCTCCTTTGTGTGCACTCGTTCAACCTATTTTTGAGACCCTTTCGAGTCTAATAAACGCCAATTACTTTGTGTTGCTTTGAATGTCGATTATCTTACCCTTTTTGTATGCAACAATGGTAAATTACCCCTACATTCACCTTTTTAACATTTTTTTCATTATACAGGTTCTTTATAGACTGCACAAGGTTAAGGTCTAGGTTAACCCTTTCGGACTCATATTATTTGGATACCACACGCCTAAAGCAATTCTAACTAAGGATATAGCAGATTAGTATTAGAGTGGATAAAGCAAATATTGAATTGCCGTAGCAAGATAGTATGATAAAATCAACATTACTATATATAATGGGCAACAATAATATGTGACTGTTTTGAAGAAATAAATGGGCACTCACATGGAAACTAGTAAAGCCACTCAAGTGGATGTAAGTATAAAAAACTATAATATGCTGAATTAAATATAAAAATAATCTTTTATACCAAGATTGAAATCAAATACTTAGATCTAGTTTAACGATGCGTACCTTTTGATGCCATCTGAAAAGAGATCTCTGTTTGATCTGCAAGGCACCGTTTTTAATCCAAGATCGTTGTCAATCTACAAGAGGAACTAGATCCTTCTCTTCTCTTCCTTTCATAGGACCAACTAGATTGATGGTTTAGGGAGAAGAGTTGGGGGGAAGACTATAATCCCTCAACTATAACCTCTGTCTAGTCCCTAGAAGTCTTGTGTATTTATAGACGAGAGCAGAGAGTCTAGGATAAATAATTAAGAGATTTTCTCCCGTTATCTCCTAAGGAATCCTATTTTAAGTGAATTTCTTTTCTATTGACCAAAATATTTCATACAATTCAATTAGTTATATTATATGTATCTTATCCCGTTATAAAGGGTGGATGTCCCTAACATTAAATCTATGAGAGAATTCATGAGTTCAATAACCGGGGAACCATGCGATGACGTTTGACTATTCTACGATGGAATCCATGGAAGCAAATACTTCCTCGTTCTGGATGATCTCAACATAGGGGAGGAGGACAAGGATAAGTGGCTCCAATTGGAGAACTTTCTATTGCTCGTCGGCGCATTGGGGATTACCGCGGTGGTCATTCCTAACTTGTTTTTTATTCTGGATATATTGGGGTCGTCCGTCCGAACGTGGCAATTCAGCGGCCTATCGGAGGATGAGTGGGCAAAATTGTGCATGAGACAAGCACTCATCCGTCCTGATCAACACGAGCAAGCAAACGCGATAATTCAATCCTGTAAGAGAAACTATTATTTTATTATTTAAATGATTGGTCTCCCACGGAGAAGAAGATTTTTGGCTCCGTGTTCAGATATACTGAAATGAATCGATGGCAACAACAAATTTATGCTCTAATTATGCGTCAGTGGGTGAAAGCGATGCACAACCAGGATACGGCTTTAATTTTTCTTCATTACATGCCACCTACGATGACACAATTAGTATTGTATCGCTGGTTGATTGTACAAGATGACAAGACCAGTTATGAAGACCTCTTGCACGTCTTAGCTGCTGAAGGCTTTCCGCCGTATTCAGACGTCGAAGGCACCATTAAAGGCAAATCTGGAGTTCCACGTCTATGATGATATGCATTTTTTATTTACTACCACAAAACATTGCTACGACTTGAGGGGGGGTTTTATCAAATTCAACAATACCACGACAATGTCTTTATATACGTATGTTTATCGATTCCAATACGATCACATTTCCGATGACCTTATTCGATGGGATAAATCAAGTTTGCTATTACAACAAGAGATGGATCTCCAACATAAATATCATATCCTATAAATTCTGGAAGGTATGTTTATCAATCTTATTCATCTATGTATATTATATTTACGAGCTATCAAAGTCCAACAGCTACCTAATTCAGTGGGCAAGTTGCTTATCTTGAGATACCTCAATCTTTCCCAGTTCGAGATCTAAGTACTTCCTAAATCCTTATGCAAGCTTAGAAATTTATATATGGCCATAAAACCTTTCGATGAACAGCTCAAAGACGGCCAGTGGGTTCTTTATTTATATATGGCTGCAACTTCAACCAGCACAGTATTGTTCTTCTACCACTGAGTAATTTATACTTTGATTAGATTAGAATGAGATATGATTTGAGTTGGTTATCCGAGATAGATGTTCCGATTCACGATAGTTGAGTTGGTCAACTTGATTGCGAGGCCCCTAGCTAGCTAGTATCTGTGGATAACTTATGTGGTTTACTTTGAAATTTGGTCAAATGCATTCATTTATATTGACGTGACTTCTTTTATCATGCAAGTCTTTTTTTTTTTTTCTTCTCATCTAATATGTTGGTTTCATCTACCAATACCGAAAAGAAAGCGAACAAAGATGAAATTGGGGCTCGAACGAGATCTATTAGGCCACCGGCCGTAGGGACTATTTCAAAGGAGTAGAAGGAGAAGAATTAATTGAACTCAAAAACGAAGAATAACTAAAGAGGGCAGTTAATATGGTCGCATAACAGATTAGAAGAGTAGAGGGAGGAACTGATGTGACAATCAAGATGTACTTCGATTTGGGCAATCTTAGCAATGTGTGCTAACTTAACATCAAGAGACTACATTTGCATGTTTGTATATAGAAAAGCATGGTTATAAGTATCATTTTTCACAAAACAGTAGTGTGGTTTGTGTGAGAGGAGTAGGCAGGTATTGTGGCACTGTCATAAGAAATCAGAAATCAGAAACTCCCACTGGAACGGGATGTATGTGCCGCTGTTCTATTCTATTCTATGCAGATGACGGACGATCGATGGGGACTTCCCATCCAAACCATCTCATGGCTTGATCATGTGTTAGTAGCTACTGTCATCCACAATAAGAAAGACTTGGGAGTCGGCTGGTTTTACATTGACTCTGATTTTATACAATTTTAGACTTCGTCAAAATACAAGTTCACACTTGATTTTACATCGACACTGTTCAGACATGTTTTGGAGAATGGGTCAAAGATTACCAACTACCAAGTTTCAGTTTAATTCATTATCGCACTGTTTAGAGACACACTGACATTAACATCGAATGAGTTAGAACCATATCACACAAACGCATTCTTATCGACGGCATATCGTCTTGGGTTACTTTATAATAGTTAAAGAGTATCTCGACAAGGAGAGGAGGAGGCCATGGAACCACTCCCTGGCTTATTTGCTACTCCGATGAGCCATGAATTGTTGGTGGCAGCGAGGACGGGCGACATGAGCGTACTCGGAGGGAACGACTCCCTCCTTCAAGTCACGGCCGAAAGGAACACCGTGCTTCACATTGCAGCCAAGCTAGGACACACTAACTTCGCCACCGGAGTCCTCAACCGGCAGCCCTTCCTCCTCATGATCCAAAACGGACAAGGAGACACTCCGTTGCACTGCGCTGCCAGAGCCGGCCACACGCCCATGGTGGATGTCCTCATCCCTCACCCTCCCCGTCGGGGCGATCCTGAACGTCGGCTGCCCTACATGGTAAACAACGTTGGTAACACAGCCTTGCACGAGGCGGCACTGAACGGCCACGATTCCTTCGTCGAGGAACTGATGGCGAAGGCTCCGGGCGTATCGGCGGTGACCAACAACGTCAACGGCGTGTCGCCCCTCTATATGGCGGTGGAAAGCGGGTCAGCGTCGATCGTGCGGCGTTTGCTGGCGGCGACGGAGGCGTCATGCGACGGACCCAATGGGCGGACGGCTTTGCACTCAGCCGTGCTCAGGAGCCACCGTAAGTCGATCGATCACACGAACCCTCTGTGTCAAATTGTACTGTTAAATCTTATAGACATAGAACTATCCTTCTGTTTCAATTAAGACTGACTCTCTCTTATGAATTAGAACAGTAGATTGTTCCAATAGTAGTTTCCTTAGTGTATAATTAATTTCGTTTATTTCAAACGAAAGGTTTGACAATATATTTTTTATATGGGTTTCTTGAAATATTAAATTAATAAGATTTTGATTTAAGAGTCTTAGTCATACGTAATTCAGAAAAGAAATAAGATGGAATCTTCTAAAAGATTATAAATACTCATGTTTAATATAAGCTTTTAGTTTATTGGTGGATCCCACAACCTTTTCCGACGGCTTCCGATTTATCAGCTGTGGAAATCACAAGGATGTTGCTGCAGCCGAGGGGCAGTTTAACCCGAAAGGCCGATGCCGCCGGACTCGTACCTCTCCACTTTGCAGCCGCCCGCGGAGACCTTGAAATGGTGAGACTTCTGCTACAAAATGATCCATCTACCGCGTATTTGCGAGACAATGGTGGCGCCTCTGCAATCCATGTCGCTGCAAGCTTCGGGCATGTGAACGTGATCAAACATCTCATCGAAACATGCTCCGGTTGTACGGAGGTGAGGGACGGGGAGGGCAGCAACTTCTTCCACGTAGCCATCAGCAAACGAAGAGAACAAGTGGTCCGATTTGTGGCTACATCACCTCGTCTCACTGATCTCTTGAACGAGCCGGATTCGGATGGGAACACTCCCCTGCATCGAGCTATAATATCTCGAGACATGCCCATCATACAAATGTTGTCGTCCAGTCCAAGCGTCAAGCTTAGTGCGACCAACAACCGCGGTCAAACCGCTCTTGATGTCGCTCTATCCAACACAAGGAACCGCCTGGTAATCAAAATGGTACGTACTTTAAACCCTTCACTCCTGTTCTTGGTGTCCGTCTAAATGATCTAACAGGTTCTACTTGTTTTTGCAGTTCAAGGTAGTGATTGATTTGACGAATAAGGGTGCGCGATTCAGTGACCCGCAGCTCCTTCAGGACATGGTCCATCCGGTAGACCAAAAGGGCACGGTTGAAGAGAAGAATCATAAAGAAATAGCCGACAGTAAGCATACAGTGCATACGGTAGACCAAAAGAGCAAAGTCGAAGAGAAGAACTATAAAGAGATCGCCGATAGTCTACCCGTCGTGGCAGCGCTTATTACCACCGTCACCTTCACTGCAGCATTCACCTTATCAGGGAGTTTTGAGAGGGATCGCAGCGATGATGAGAGCATCTACAGGCGTATAAGGGGGATTGCCTTTGTGGTGTTTCTGATATCTGATGCCCTGGCCATGATATCCTCCATTTGTGTTCCATTCCTCGTCATCTATGTGCGGGTAGGAACTCCTGTTACCCAGGTCTACAGTCTTACTCTATCCGAAATACTAGTGCAGGTCGCGTTCATAGGGTTCAAGGCAGCATTCGCCAGTGGTGTGTGTGTGCTGATTGCGGATCACTACATGTGGCTCACCATCCTCATCTGCCTCGTGATTCTGCTCTCTGCTATGGCCCTCAAGAGAAAGATCCTTCCTTTCTACCCTTACCTATGTTGGCTGACCAGAGGGAGTGAGTTCCAGATCATTTACATTAGCTTAATGATCGCCCGGCATAAGCTGATACGAATTGCCAACTATGAATTAGCAATAGACTTCATCAAGTTTCCTGGTGTGTGGGGCTTCTCCATCACAAAATTCTGAGCAGTACCCGAGGGATGGATGATTGGTGATCAGGTCCTGTATCCCTCTGCCTCGCTACAAACTTGAAGAATATGTTGCTGTGGTGATAGGCTCAAATGGTCTTCTTCCACAAATGGACGATCCAAATTTGACCTCATCAACAAGTAATAATGTTGATTTGACCATTATCCGCATTGTGCTTATATGTTTGACAGATGCACCTCGTCAATAAGTAGCAACTTGTCGCATGGTTATGCCATTGCGACATTTGAGCCAATGGACATCTACACATTGAGACTTGATGAATCATTGACATCCTTCAAAGATCTAACTCTTATAAATTCACATGACTTTGCAATCCATAGGGGAAGCATCTAAAGACATGTGAAATAAACTAGTTGCAAAATATGTAAATTCTTAAGATCATGTACTCATCTACATAGCTTTCAAAGCTTTTCACAATGAATTAGATTTAAAACCCATGTATTCTTGCATGAGAATTTAGGGGGTGCTTCGATCTTGGTGTGGGAAAGGCTGAGGCATAACAAGATAAACAACTTGTCCACTGTGTTAGGTGGCTGCTGAATTCGAGTAGCTCATAAATATCATATACATGGATGAATAAGGTTGGTAAACATGGGTTGTGGACAATATAGAATATGATGTTTGTGTTACAGATCCATCTCCTTCCTCTGTTGTAAGACCAAGATTCTCAAAACCAGTGTTTTCCAGCAAGCCAGTGTTTCATTCGTGTATAATAGTAGCTACTACATGAATGACAAATCTACAGCCACCCACCCAGTTCACAAAACTCTGATGAATGGAATGGGATGGACAGTTTTGAAGTGGCAAGTCAACAGGGAGTGAAGAAGCATAAGGTGGAAGGGTATGCTCGCAGATCCGGTCACTTGTTGGTCTTCTTCCCGATCCAACTGGCGACGATCGGGGTGAGGGCGACCGTCGGCGGGAACCTGATCGGAGATGCTGCCTTGTGTGCAGCATATGCCAGCGCAAAGGTGCCAACCTTCCCCCCAGTCTCATCGGTCGCAATGCCAATCTGTCACACAGGCCGTGGGACCTTCTGTTAGCTACGACGCGCAACTTAGCTTCGAGGGGTTCTCGTGTCTTACCTTGTTGAGCAGCGCCTGCACATCGATTCCGGCACCGATGAGGAGGTAGCAGAGGGAGAAGGAGATCAAGGAGAGGGTGATTGAGGTGGCCAAGTAAGCTCCTCCGTACTTGGCCAGCAGTTCCTTGGCCTGATCAGCTTTGGACTTCTCTTTGCCTTCCCCCTCCGCTCCGGCTCCGTCGCCGCCCTCCTTGGAGCTAAATATCTGCACGGACAAGCAAAGAGGGCAGATGAGTCGAGGGCAGCCTTTGGGAGTGTAGCTCCAGGTGCGGCAGCCAGCGGCTCACCTTCCAGAGGCCAAACTCCAGCCCATACTTCTCGGTGATCTCGTCGGCAGAGGACGAGGCCTTGGCTTTCTCTTCGGTCTCTTGGAGCGCGCGAATGGGGGTGGGCAAGCGACGGCGCTGCCTCCCCTGCAGTGGAGAGGCGGGGAGAAGGCGGCAGCGGGGGCGGGTAGAGTGGTGGTACTGGAGGAGGCCGTGGCGTTGTGCCGGGGGAAGAGTAGATAAGAGGAGAGCTGCTGTGGCCATTGCGGTGTCCCCTGAGAAGGAATTGTGGGTTGGGGGGATGCAGGGGAAAGTCGACGAGGAGACGAGGTAGGATTGGTTCATGTCGGGCCACCCGTCCAGGCTTGCTTGTAGTGCGTGGATTATTGGAGGCTTTGCAAAGGCGTGACCACGTGGCTGGATCTGACATCGTTGGTTCCTCACCGGATACCGTTGACTTAGGGCACGCACAATTAAAATTCTCTGTTATTTTTCTCTAATTTTTTTGCAGAGAAAATAAATGATATATATATATATATATATATATATATATATATAAATAGAGGGTCAAATGCACTATTTTTCATACCTAGAAAGGATGATAATTACTGTCGATGTGATCAATTCACCGCATCAGGTGATTACTCGGGCATATCATTTATTATTTTATTTGTCTTATACATTAACCATCAAATTCTTTTTTTCCACGTAAACTCTTTTGGTACTTTTCCCTGTTGTCCTCTCGGTTAATTTAATCGTCTTATGCGACTAAAGCTAAACTTGGAATAGTGGTCAACACGGTAGCTGCCCCTGCACCGTGCCTCCTTTCCCGGGTCGGCTATCTCCCATATCCAACCACCGCATCATGCTGATTCCAATTACTAAAGACCGTCTCACTAATATTAGAATCCAAACCCCTCACGCTGCGCCGCCGCATCACCATCCACGTTTCTGACCATTTCCTCGCATCTCCGTGCGAGTCTCAAAGCCTTTTTGGACGGACCGTCAAACGAACCTATGTATGGTGGTGCTCTCAAACAGCCCTTCCCTCCCTATAAATTCTCCTCCTCGATCTCTACTTGCATTCTTCCTCCCTCCCTTCTTTCTCTCCTTCCATGCCATGGGAAACGAAGCCACCGAGGAGAAGAAGCCCTTGCTGTCTCCGCTGGCCAGCGGCAAGCTGTCGTTGTCGCTGCGACGGCGGGGGGTGACGCTGCCCGCGGCGCTCGACATCGTGCCCGCCCACGCCGCCGCTGCCGGCCGCCGCTGGCCCAAGGACATCGACTACACCAGCCTCCGCGACATCATGAGTTCCACGCCGCCGCCGTCCGGGATGGCGTCGCCTACCACGCCCGGCGCCCCGGGGTGCGGCGGGGGACCCGGCGGCGGTGGGGGCGGCGAGATCCGGATCCGGAACCGCCTCGTGCAGCAGGCGGCGCACGCGTACCTGCAGCTGACGCCGAGGGCGGCCGCCCCTCCCCCCCGCGGGCTGCTCCGGCGGGCGCTCGCCGTCCTCTCCTGCGCCGACCTCCTCTCCCCCTGCCTCCATTTCCTCCGCCGCCTCTTTCGATCCTTGTGCCGCTTAGGATGATAGCACAACCTTTACATTGTATACTTCAACCGCTGATCCGTCGACGAATAGCAAAAGGATTCGACAAGCATTCCCCAAAACGAAAATTCACGATTCAAATCGAAAAAGAAACGTCAATAACCAGTAATTCATCATCATTTTTGTCTATTTTTAATCTCCCTAAATTTACAGCTATTGTGTGATCTTATTTGTGCTGGCGCGATCCCCGTTGCTTCGCATTTGTGGCAAACAAGGCTTCGGCGATGTCCTCCAATTCGTCCGCACCCTGCTTCTCCCGTTTCTTGTTCTTGGAAGACGATCCTCGTCCTCTAATCCGCTGAAGAAAAGAGAGAGAAAAGTTTAGGCTTTATGAACTAGTCAATCTTCCGCATCATCCGACAAAGTTTGACATCATTTATCGTCAACCGAGTCAACCACCATGTTGTCTTACGACGACCTTATAAGCGTACCATCATTACCTCGGTACCGCTCGAGGCCTTGGAGACCACATAGCGGAGGACATCGAGGAACAAGATCTGGCCTTTCTCTGTGAAGTTCTTGAGGTAGAAGATGAGCAGCTGCCCGGACTTAGCCCGCAGGTTTCGGAACCTCTCCTCGATGTCAGGTTCGTACTGCATGACGAGCGGGCGGAGGAAGGTGTCGTACACCAGATCGGATCCCTGCATTGTTCGCGAGACCAAAGAAGATGAGCACCAAGTGAAATCTCCATTAATGTCGATCACCGCATCTCGTTTGAACGAATACCTTGGTTTTCGGGTACCACAGGTAGACCAAGAAGGCCAGCTTGGCTTCGCCATACATGGGCAACCTTCATGGAGAGGAATCAAGTCACGCACAGATCGAACTGAAACATCAAGAAACGAACGAGACTACCAGAGTCAAACATTACATTGAGACTAGAAACTCGCCCACCATCTCGATGACCGTCAGTATCGCCACGATGATCCTGCAAATACGAAGCTCATCATTCGTAAACATGGTCTCATTCATTTTCCCCCATTAATGAAACAGCTCCACTGAATCCCCCGATTCAACAGAAGGTGAATCAAGTTGAAAACAACTCTAATCAGTTGTCAGAAATTGAGGATGACAAGTAAAGGAACTCAGGTAATAGATCTGGAGGTAGAGTTGACTTCTGCCATATAGGTTTGGAACATGATACTACTAATGCGTGCCACTACCAGTCCACCAAACCTAATCAGTGGTGTATAAACTATAAATCAATCATCGCCATCAGACAGAGGTACAGATGCAGCGCTGGCCAGCTTCTCTTCACCATATTAGTTACCATTGCAGACTTCGAATTAGGTGTATATATGGGTGAAGATTGCGACGTGACATCTTAGCCAAGGAAAAAAATATATATATATATTATCTTTATGTTCCAAAATTATTATGTTTTCTCAATCTCAGAACAGAGTTCCTCAGCATCCCATTCCATTCAGTTCCTAACGAGAGCTATCAATCGTAAAGCATCATTGTAATATATCTGACTCAACAATTTGAATTGTTCTTCTGCTAAGATGTAAACCGATCAGTTCCCTAAACAAAAATTACCCAGTTGCAAATTGTTGGATAAGGCAACATAATCTCAATCTTACTCTTAAATTGATAGCTTTCTCATATTAAGATCACAAAGTCCATAATTTGTAAGGTTTTCTCCGCGACAGGACCAAAGAAAAAACATGGCAATTAAATCCAAGCATCAGAATGTATATTTACTTTCTTTTCCTTCCTGTTATCAAGGAGAAGAATTTACCAGTATTGGCACCAGAATTGAAGCTGCCTTGTGTTGCCCGGATGCTGTTCCAATGTCTTGAAGCATTCGAAAGCCGGATAAGCATAGCCAAACAACACCCTGCCATTGTTTTGCTTGTAGTCTTTAGCTCGAGATTTCTCAGAGTCAGATCAAAGGTAAACATGGAAGAACAAAAAAGAGGAGAAAACAATTCATCAGAAAAATTCTATAAACGACGACTCACACGAGAAATCTGGTTATGTACTCTGCCAACATCTTCGAACTGATCCCACAAAATTCTGCACTTCTCAATCGAAATGAACAACATATATAAGAAACCCAAGAAACCAAGACATGTAAGAAGAGAACGACTAAGCCAAGATCTCACACGCACAATCTTCAAATTCTACGGCGTTGACCGTTTAACTTCCTTCTTCGTCGGTGCGTGAGGAAAGATGGAACTCCGAAGCTTCAAAGCCCGAAGCCGAAAACGCCCCAGTATTATCCTCTTCTCTTTCTTCTTTCCCTCTTGATAATGGTGATCAAGAAATCTCTACAATACGCTCCTCTGCTGCGGAAGTCTCGACTTAACGGAGAAGAAAAAGAGAGAGGAGTTTGCTTTCGCGGGACGTCTTCTCACGAAAGCAACGAGGAAGGATGGGTGGACCTCGTGTCCTCCGGATAAATTTATTGACGAAAATACCCTACTATTCCTTTTTACTTTGACTCTTTAGCGACCACCGGAATCTGTAATATGAAAAGATGACAAGAGCATAACGGAGATTTCGCTGCATCAATAAGGACTGCCTCAACCGAACCATCGGGCCGGTTTAATTCCGGAGTATGACTCTAACCGACATGGTCAGCTCATCTCGGTTTTAGACTGATGAGCGGATACTGAACACACCGGGTGGAAAGTGAACCACCGGTCGGACCGAACCGGGGCCTTGACTTGAATGGGTCAAACTGGATGGTTGAGCTGGGCAAAAGATACACAATGATACGACAGTGTGACAACTCACATCAGTTTAATGCAGGGATGTGGACATCTTGGTTGCATTAATGCCATCAATTATGAAATTGTTAGGTTGGCTAATCAACAAAATCATCACTCTAACACGAATATTAAAGCCTCAAATTTGTTAGGTCTGCCTGTTTTCCACCATCATGGATCTTTCTTTATAGGACAAAACAAAGAAGTCATTTTCCATTTTTATTATTTTCATGATAAGACTATCGGTTGTATAATTCATCATACGTTTGTCTTCTTCCTTTCTTTCTTTCTCGTTCTTTTTCTTTTGGGGCTTGGGTTGTTCAACCAAGAATTCTCTTATCCACACCAACCATGGTTGAATGGGACTCTGGTCCACAAAAGAAGCTGGGGGGGCATGACTTAGACCAAGGTTGAGATGATGATCTTGAACACCTTCAATATGGAATACTCCTGCTGGATCTTTACCCATCATCCTTGATGATCGACTGGTGAATGGATACACTGCTCTGTTCTGTCAATGATGTGGAACATGTGCATTACATAAAGAAAGAGATTAATGGTCAGTCAAGAAGATGATGTGAAAGCCTACTTCATGTCTTATTTTGTGGTCCAGCAATCTGCTCATCCAGAAGCAAACCCAGAGCAAGATTCATTTGGGTTGACCAGTGCAGATGCTTGAATCCTGAAGTGGAAGAGCACTGGAATCGGAAGAAAAGTCGTAGTAAATGCATGACTTTGTTGATCATTTTGGCAGCCAAATAGAGGAATGAGAAGAATTGGGAGGTAATATCTGCTACTTATCCTGCTGTTTGGACGAATAACTTCTTCGTTATCCCTTTCTTTCACCTCAATTGCCAATTACCAGACAAAGAAAGCTTTCTTTCTTTTGCATTATGAGCACAAGTCGATGAAAGTGAAGAATGCAGCACAATGCCAAGCTTTGACTACTCCAACGCTGTTGTCTCTGCTTCATCTAGAGACCTCCACTGCCATTCATCATGCACACAGCCTTTTCATCATCGAATGGAAGAAAAGAAAGGGGAAAAAGGAAACCTGTGATACAAGATTGACACTGACGGCCATGATAAGTATAACATGGTCAGGAAAAGAATGTTCTTGTGAGACTCTGAAACTGAAAAAGATGATGATACTAAAACAAAGAATCATTTAGACTGCAACTGAGATGAGTTGGTCCAATTGATTCTTTTTGTTCTTCTTTATCTATAAAATCTTTTAGATTCATCCTAAAATAGGACCATGCCCATGCCTTGTTCCACAAGAAATAAACACAGATGCTATGATGGAATTTATACTATAATTATGCATATAGATGATGGAATTTTCTACTCCATTTTAGGTAGGAGATTGCCTTTTTAGGATCCCTCTACTTGAGAAAAGAACATTGAATTAGTGTAGGAGGAGGCAACAAAATAGCTTATGGACACTCCCCATCCTATCTTATTAAATGTACTTGTGATCAACAACATGATAATAATGAAATGCCTGTGATCAATATATGATGGTTCAGGGAATACAAAAGGAAAATATTCTTCTTTACTAGCCTTAATCCACTGTACATAAATCATGAGAGCATCTCTATCATGGCAATCATACAAACAATTTATGTATTATAATCAGTAGTCAATTTGATCCAAATAAAAAATGTCAAATTATTAATTTTCAGATGCCAGAAGAACTAGATTGAGTGTTTACAAAAAGGAAAAAAAAGGGGGGAAATTTCACCCTTTTTGGCAGTGATGATCGTTGGGGTCTGCATCACATTTTCAATAGCTAAAAATGTCTTCTTTTTTCATTTTCCAGATTACTGGATAGAATCAAAATCTTGAGAAGTTGATATTCTCTATGCACTCTGTTTCCTTTCTGCTTCTCTCTGCAAAATTGCTGGAAAGATTGTGTGCACAGGGAATCAAAGAAAACACAACTTTTCATTCATGTAAACTCGAAGTTTTGTGATTTTGCACCATTATCCTCCTAAACTTGCTGGTTCTTCCATCTATCCATCCTTCTCAAACCTCCATACGCTTATACGAGCTTTAAAGCTGGTCACTGTTTGGTGATCGAGTTAATCTGCATGCACATCAGATGCTGGTGACCCAGAGAAATTCTAAGATATTGTCTGATAGATATCATGTCTCAATCTAAGGCTGGTGCCAAATTTTGCTTCATCAATCGAAAGAGAGAGCCACCTGCATGCTTTCTGCTGCACCGAGGTTGGTTCTCTATCCAGATTGCAAAGATCAAATGAGACCATGTAGTTAATGTCGTTGGTAGCAACGCTGCAGAAAGGTTGCAAACTGCCTCTGTTCTCCTTCCACTACAGCAAGGATCCTTCTCTGTAGAGTGAACTCTTTAGACTGATCTATCTAGGATTTGCCACAGCATCAAATTTGTTTGCAGAAGGAGGATTGTGACATCAAAGTGCATCTGCTACTGGAGAATGGTCATGGTCAATCGTCGTTTTATCAACAATCGGTGAAATGATGCTACCTTCGAGAGCATTTTCCTAGCAAATCTGCCACTTAACTTCTGGTGGTTTCAAGTGCTGGGTTTTACTGCTTCAGTAATTGTTGTAGCATTTACATCTAGCAAACCAAAGCATTTTCCTAGCAAACTGTGAGAAGAGTCAACCTAAACAGTAATTCCCTTAAAGTTTGCCTTTATCTTGTACCAGTAGCAAAAGACAGCATGGACTAATGTCGGTGGTCTCTCCGTTGGGCCAATGGCCACCATGATGCTTGCTTCTTTGTGCAGACAAAGGATTACATGCTTCGTCCACGCATGCCAAACTTGGTCGTTTTGACGCAGTGTTGTGTGTAAAAAGGCCAAACGAGTACCAGAGTCGGCCTCAATTCCACTGAACAAAGGCTTCCTCCTCAGTGCACGAGCAGTCTCCCACAGTGTCACCTTTCGTGAGTTCCGAACACCTTCCACTCCTACAGTGAGTCTTTTGATGGTTTGCCCAAAAAGTACTTCTCTTCCCGGACTTCAACTCACAGACAAAGATTTGGAATGAGCCTCCTCCAGGTTTGTTGTTCCTCATAACAATTGCAGAGCAAGACTGATTGGGTTCTTTTGACTATGATATAAGAAACATTATGATTTTGATCCGAAGGTGCTCACTGTGAAGGGATTTAGTACCCACCTGCAACCTTAAATTCTTGGAACTCTGCAGCGGTCATGAAACAGTACCAGATTTCACTGGTGCCTATCTTCACCCAGCACAGGTTCTCCATCACATGCAGTACACAGGCACGAAGAGGTGGAGATGGCCCTAGGTTTCTTCCTAAATTTCTTCACCTCACAAGAACCTTGGCGGTCTGGTATTCCCTCCCAAAATTTCCTTCTCATGGAGATGCCCATAATGATCCACCGGGAGAGTTTTGAGCCAAGTAAACAGGAAAACAGCATAGAGGACCCCTTTATTCGCATGGCCTGTTAAATCCTCTAGCTTTTCTTCAAAGGTCCATAAGTATATTAAAACTCAATCCCCTCATTGTCCTGCTTAAAGCTGAGCCTCCACCATCTTAAAGCTAACACCATCACAAGGCTCCAACTAAAAGGCAATAGTTTCTCCAACTGACACCCCCTTTCCCTCATCTCCTCCCTTTAACTCTACTGTCATTCTCTCCCTCTCATCACCTTCTATAATGCCTCTCATTTACAGACCTCATTCATCTCTCTATAACACTCCCTTTCACCTCTGAGTCCAAATATTGTTTCGTCGATCACCAACACCTCTAGTCGCAGATCAAAACCTGAACTTTCCTTCTCTCTTTGCATTCCATCCTTTTCTTCTTGAGGATTCCACACTGCAAACGATTCCTCCGTGATGAACAAAACCCAATTTTATATCGCCATTTTCTTCCCCTGTTTCGATAAATAAGAAAACAGAGCCATCTTCTCCTATCCCTTCAATCGTAGACATCGCGCGTCCAAGACTCGAGCTTTTTCCTACACTTTTGCTTCCTCTGCTTCTGTCGATCTCGAAAGAGCAAATCTTTTGGGTTTTCTTCATTGCTGGAATTTCTCATTACACGTAAGGTCCGAACTTTCTGCGCTCCATCACACCCCCTGCCTCTGCAACCCCATAAATTTCGCGTTCTAGATGCCTTCTGGCCGGAGAAAGTTCTTGGTGCGGCATCCGGTGGTGGTCGACATCGGCTGCAGCTGCCGGCGGCCGAAGCTCCCATCTTTCTTCTCCTTCTCGCAGAAACCCAAGCCGCCGAAGAGTCCCAGTCTCCTCTCCCCTTCGACCACCATTTCCCACTGGGAGAACAGCCTCACCGCCGCCGCCGCCACCAGCACCACAACAGCCACCGCCACCAACTCCTCTCCCTCACGCTACGGAGACTACACCTCTCCGCAGTATCCGGCGTCATACCCACCGGAGAGCCCGCAGAAGGCGGCCGCTACGGGCCAGCGGAAGCCGTACCAGAAGAAGAAGAAGAAGCACAAGTGCCCGGCGACGGCTGCGGCCAAAATGTGGGTCGTCGAGGGGAGCATGGCGGTGGTGAAGGAGTCGTCGGACCCGTACCTGGACTTCCGGGACTCGATGCTGCAAATGATCGTGGAGATGGAGATCTACGCGTGGGAGGACCTCCGCGACCTCCTCCACCGCTTCCTCGCCCTCAACGCCCCACGCCACCACCACCTCATTCTCCGTGCCTTCGCCGAGATCTTGAACGGCCTCTTCTCACCACCCTAGCCCTCGCCGCCGCCGCCCTCCTCTGCCACCGGCTGCAGACGGCGGTGACGGCACACCCCCGCACGCAGCCGCAACGGCCCACGAAAAGGACAAGAGTTGCGATCCTGCCACGACCGGGTGCCACGTGGATAATCAGAGGGTAACTCCACTGTCGGTGACAGGATCTCGAATTCCCAGAACAAAGCAATCAAAAAAGAAGCAATTTGGTGGAAGCTGATGTGTGTTTCGTTTGAATGGTTGGATGCGGTGAAGATGCTGTGTACCTGGGCAAAGCCGCTTGTTGATGATGTGATGGTATGTGGAGAGCCTTCGCTCTGTTCTTTTGCCTCCTAAAACCCACATTTACTGCACGCAGTGTTTGTCTGAGTTCTTCAACGAGTCACTGTCTCATGGATCTTCCAGTGATTCACCTTCTTCTGCTCCTTCCAGTGCATGCCATCATGCCTTGGGCAGCTTCTGCATCAGAGATCAAAAGCAGCAAAAAGAACAGGCAAACAAGCTTGAAGTATACTGCTAGATTAAGTATATTTGAGCTCAGATTGAGCTGCAACTCTGAAAAAGAACAAGAGGAATTAGTTCAAGGTGTTTCTTGCTTTTGATGGGAAGTTCTAGCTGTAGGTGTAAAAGCAAATTTTGATAGGGATTAGTTGCAGAAAAAAAAACTTAGGAACTACTTCAAAAATTAAGATGATAAGTCCTTTTTCATTGCGATCTGGTCAAATTATACATAGTAGAACCAATTATTCTTTTAAATATCATACACTAAATGATATGGCCTATACATCACCAAATGAAAATTCTGCTACTGAGAAATCTCATTTTCTGTATGTTAATAATCACTTGATTACCTTTTGCCCAATTAAGTGGTAAGAGTTGGTGAATCACAAACTATGATCAATCAGCAAGAAACAGAGTCACTTTGTTTTGTTACAGAACAAACACACATCAATTGCTTCATTGCCTCTGCAACAGATGTTGCATGGCTTATGCTATACATGTTGAGAGCTATGGAAACACTAGTAATGGCGAACCAACGAGGAGGCAATCTCCAAGTTCTGTCTCTAGATCTGTGTCTTCTCCTTTTCTCTTCTATTCATAACTTATTGGGACTCGTGGAATCAGCATTTTCCAGTTTCTACCTTTAATTAAGTGATATATGTAAAGTCTATCTTGGAAAGCTTAATCAACACCGAAAGAGATAGAGAGAAAAGAAAAGAAACTTTCAAGTGCTCAAGCCAAGTGTTCTCCCAAAGTTTCCTTTCCATATCAGGATGCATACAACACTTAATTTTGTAGGAAATGCAGCTGAAATCCAACTGATAGCTTCCTTTCATCAATGAGCAGTGAACACGCAATCATACTAATGCCTTCTGAAAACTTGCAGAGTGTTTTGCTGCCAGCATTGGAACTTGGGACTCAGAAACTTTGGATGCTACCCCACCCTCCCTTGAAGTGCAGGGTAACATCACAGTAATTACATCTTCCTAGGGGTCAGATGTTATTGTTGGCTTCTGATGTTTTGACTTTGGATCAAATGAGTGCCATTGCCACTTCATTCCAGTCTTCTCTGAAGAGTTCGGAGAATTTATTTTCTGAACTTAGGAACACAACAACATGATTAGGTGGCTGTGCGTTTAATTGTTGAAACTGTTTGTGCAGCTCTTGTGTAGAGACAAAACACAAATCTCTTGTTCTTGTCCTCTGACAGGTCATCCAACAGGAGAATACAAACTAGTCATCATGACAAAATGCATTCGACTTGTAGGGTTCCTCAATGCCTTCTAGTGATCTGTTTGAGCCATTTCTGTAACCTCTCACTTTGTTTAAACCATGTTGTACCCTCGAAGCAATTCCCTTCTCAGTCAATTTACCTCAAAGATACAAATTATAGTCACTGAGGGTTACCTGAAGTTATCAGCTCAACAAATACAGGGAGGGAAACCTAAACATGCACAGCTGAAATCAATCATCATTCTGTAGACCCTGAGGGATATGGACAAGTCGAATGTGATCATGCTGCCAATAGATTAAATTTGCATTTGAGTTAACCATCTTGACTAATTAAAGTTTTACATATAGTTAGCTCTTGGTTTCTCTCATGGAGGCTTTAGTTCTTGAGTTGTCTCAGTTACTGTTGTAACAACACAAGCATCTGATACATGTAAAAGGACATGTTTTACGTCAGAACATTGAACAATTCATCACTGCATTTGTGAACTATCTATATGGATCCATCATTAATTGATAGCTGAGCAATAAATTTCTACCTATGGAGAGCAGCGACTTGGCGCCATGCCTTATCTCATGACACAGCACAGCCACTGGAATCCAAATTAAGAGACAGCAATTTTGGAGGCTGATATCATCTTGAAGCACTCACGAGAGACAGGTGCAGGAGCGCCGTGGTGGTCGCAGGATCCCATGATTCATTACTAGTCAGAGCTTGAAACCCTTGGCCATGGCCATGGCCATTAATGGCCCACCTTTTGGCTTCACCAAGAACCTTGTGAGACCTCCTCACTGTGTAGAACTCAGTTTGACTCCTATGAAGAAGAAAATTTGACTTTGTTTTGGTACTTGCATATTACTGCACACTAAGCACCTAAATGAGTTCTGAGCTAAAGCTTGTAGACTTTGTTTGATTTATTGGATGGTTCATTCATGGTTTGGTTCTTTGGCTAAACCATCCAAAACTCTCTCTTTTTGGTCCCCTACTGAATTGTTCAGTTGTTGGTACGTATGCATGAATTGGTTTTGTGTATTTGTACAGCATAAAGGTACTGCAATTAATGTTCCATTAAGCTAAACTTCAAAATCATTTAATGCACATGAATATTATGGAGCATAATTCACTGGAGCTTGAATCGAATCAATTGCTAGAGCCAAAATTTGGGTTTGGAAGTCTTTGATACTGGACAGGTATCAGGTACATTCATTGATGTAGAGTAGCCAAGTCAAGCCCTTTTGTTTTTCTCAAAGAATAATAGAGTGAGATTGATCCCCACACACACAGAATTAATTGCTTGAGTAAGGTGCTTGACACCACCTTCACAAAGATCTGAACTCATAATCTCTTCAGAGGTGTGTGGTAGAAAGCCATTTTTCCTTGGAGGAAGCTGCTTCCGACACAATTGCTCTGTTCTCACCAATGTTCAGCACCTCTAGCTAGTCTTCATCAAAAGTCCAATTTTTAGTTGGCACAATGGATCTCTTAGTGAAGAATCAATGTGATAAACACTTTGCCATTATACTCCACTCATGAGGGCATCATTCACTGCAAAGGAAATAATGCAAGCTTTAGAAGCTTCTCTTTCTTGTGATACAGAAAAGAATCCAATTTGCATTGGCCTACTGTCCTTATCCACCATGCATACACCCATTACTTCGACAATAATTCCATGTGCAAGCTTTGGCATGTTGCTTAAATAATCCACTAGCAACTGTCACTTAACTTTGTCCTACTTCTAAAGTCAGCTACTCTTCCCTCAATCATCATCATTTGTTGTCAATGGCACTTGATGTCACTTGAGATTTCTTATATTGTGTGAAGAGAAGCCATTTTGAGTTTCCAGCCTTCCCATTCCTGCTCATCCATAACCATTACTCTGTTCACAGCAAGGCAGGAGTTGCCAGGTTGTATAAACTATGAATAGCTCATGGATTTCCTTGGAATCCATCAGCTTCAAATACCAATCGAAACCAACATGCATATCATGTTATGTTCTTCCATGAATATTTCCGTAGAATGTGTTTATATAATATTATGATAAGATTAATTGACCTAAACTGATGGAAATGAGCTTGGCCTCCGAGAGTTTGTGGGTGGCAAACCATTTTTATTTGCTCACAAACTGCTGGATCTTCAGGCCAAGCTGGTAATTGACTGGCTCACCTGTGCATATTCCCTACATTAGAACTCTAGAACATTTAATTGATAGCAAATCCAGTGAGTAGACAGCTACATCAGAGGTTTCAAGAATTGCTTCAACCCTGCATGAATCCAACATGAAAACACAAAGGATTGCAAGTAGTCAGTAACCATAAAAAGGGGAAACCACAAGCCAGTGTGCATTCCATCACAGCATTTGTTCCTTCATGAACTGATAGTTTGCACCTATTCGACAACATCGACAGTTCAGCCCCAAGCTCCTACTGGAGAAGGATTTGGACTCAGTGCTCTGATGTGAGCAATGTTTGGTTGTTGTCATGATCTGCTGCAGAAGCAGTGCTGTCCAATTTATCTATCGAGCATTTGTCTTGCCGTAATAGATAACTGGGCGATTGGCCACGACTGTTATGAGCCTTTCATCTGCTATGCAAGAGGACAGCCAGCCTTGGCTTCTTCAGCTACAAAAAAAAGGACTCTTGCAAAAATAATATGAGCTTGATAAGTATATTACAAGATATAAAATTTTCATGCCATACACATAATAGCGAACGCTGGAAAGTATTCCTCTGTCATTGGACATCTGAGAACTTAGGTGAGAGGGAGGAGGGAGAAGCAGCACAGAAAGAAGGAAGAGAAAGGCGTTCATAGCCATCAGCCTCGAAGGTTTAATATCTGAAAGCTACCTGACAATATGAACTGGAAGTGCTCAAAAAAGACGATCAATGTACATATTTTCTTGGATCCAAAAGAAGTTAACTTGATCTGCTTCCTTCTTCCTCTTTGATTTCCTCCATTTCCATTGACTTGGAGGGTGAAAAAGAAGATGTAAGAGGAGAAGCGAGGCCGGCAAGAAGATCCACGAAGGCTCCAACTATGAAGCCATGAGTCTTCTTCCCGTTGACGCGTAGGTACCACTCCAGAAGCTCCTCAAGCCGTTCCCAGTCTCTGAGCCCATGAGCCACCACCATCTCCTCCATGGACAGCCGGAAGTCGCGGTACGGGTCTTCCGACTCCATCGCCAGCACGACGCTGTCCTTGAAGGGTAGCTCTCCGGTCTTCGCCTCCTCAAGTATCGAGCTCGTCTCGCCGGGGCGGAAGAAGAGGCGGTCCGACCGCAGCCCCCGCACCACCGTCTCCACCGAGTCCCCGTCCGAGTCCTCCGACGCCGTGGAGAAGCTCTCCTGCTCCTCCGACGAGCGGGTGAAGAACGAGTCCGTGGAGTCGAAGTACACCGAGTTCACAGTCTTGTAGATGGCGCCTCCATCGACGTCCCGGAAGGAGCTGGTCCTCGGGTGCCTACAGGAAGGCCAAGGCCACGAAGGAGGAGGAGGAGAAGAGAAGTTGCAAGAAGGCTTGGGTGAGTCCCTAAGCCTGAACAGGAAGGAACTCAAGCTTAGCTTCTTGCCCATCTGGTCTTCCCACAGTAGGGCGAGGAAGGAGGAGAAGCGGTGGGAGGGATTTAAATTCTTCCCTCGAGCTTTGTGGCATGCATTAATGGAAGGGGTGTGAGTACGTGAGGGAAGCTTGAGGTCAGTTCCTTTTAAAACTGGGGGGGGATGGGGGAGGGAAACATGAGAAGGAGAAAGGGTTGGTGGGGTCACTCATGTGGGCATTAACTATAAGGGTTTTGGGGACTACATTTACATTGAATACATCATTCAATTGAGGCTACACTAATGTGCTCCTAACATGTATTTTGAGCTTTGTTTACAAGTCTATAGGTTTGGTGAGAACATTAATGGTGCCAAATTATGTTGTCCATCATGTCCAAAATCTCCTCAGACCTCTCACTCATCACATCTTACGATGGATTGTCTGCTTCTACAATTAAGCACCAAAGGCACATCTAATTAGTACCTTGGAAGCAAATGCAAATCACAACAGATGATGTATGGAGTAAGAAGAAGGAGAGATGAGACAATGATTTGTTGGCCTCTAATATATTGAAGGAGTCCTCATCTGTGTGCCTTGAGCTACAGGGTTTTTAAGGTTTATATCACACCCTACTTCTCATCATTTAGTGGCAGAAACAAGACTACTGAGACCTGAAGAAGCCATCTGCAAGCAAATTTTCCTGAAGGATGGAGTTAAAACCCTACTGTGATATTTCCCATTACATGATCTTTATGATCTCTTAATTATTCACTTGGTCCCAAGTTTCTGAAGCAGAGTTTGTAATGGGGGTAATGGACAAACTCCACAATCTTCTTCCTGGCCAACTGAATGATTCTGTGATTGACATGTTTGGACACATTGTGACAATAACAGTGAGAAGTAACTTTCTTCACTGCCCAAAGGACCATTTCTTCAATCTAGAAAAAATATAATGTGTTGAACCAGTAATCACAGAGTATAAAAATCTAGAAATGTGGTTTCTTATTTTGATTTGTTTTTCCATACAAACCTTTGATCTACATATATTTGCATTAGTTTTATTTTTTATCAGTTTTTCCAAAAACAATTTCATCCTATTTTCACTGTTTTTCTTACAACTACACAAACCCCCTTGATGTTTTTTCTTCTCATACTGCATCTACATCTCTTGTACAGCAGCAGGCAAAATCTTGTGTTATCTCTGGATCAACTATAAGAAAATTGAATTCACAAGAAAAAGGTATAAGATGCTGAACCCTATTTATGTTGAGAATTTAACAATCCGAAAAACTTTAACTTGAGTTATGAGTCACTAGACTCATGATTATTCTTTTAATAATTTTTCTCATTATTTTTTTTAGTCATTCATTCTTTTAAACCTTGACTCTGTTCATAGCAACTTGATCATCACCAGATGCTGCCTTTCTTGGGATTTATATTTCAACTTCTGTCATTATGATTCTTGTTAATGTTTCATACTGTGTCACTCATCTCTATCATTAGACAACTAGCTAAACTTTCAGTGCATCACTGATTGCCTGTTCCAAGGAACTGCATCAGAATCAGATAGAATAAAATAGAGGCAGAGGTAGGGAATATGTATGCATGGACAAGCCACCATTTTTCTTCTTTCTCGTGCAGGATTCCTTGCAGCTCTGCGCCAAGAAAGCTTATCACAGACACCTTCGGCACCATGGCAAGCATATCTCGACTGTCATGCTTGATATCTCATGAAAAATACTCATACTTCAATCTTGGTGTGAAGAAGACACTCGTACGAAGCAAATAATTACCAACTTGTCTCCACAGTACGAATCTTTTGTGGACCATGTCCTGCTCGCAATTATCTCAAGGCATCTCAGTTGACTCCCTGTGATTGATGTGGGTAGTTCATTATAATCTAGTTTACTTGGAAGCATTAATCTTTGCAATATCAGCTCCTTCAAACAAGTTCTCCTTGTAAGCCCTCCTTACTTGATCCAGGAGGAAGTGTCGTTCCGATGCAGTCTTGCAGAAACGATAGGCCATGGGAGTCATTTTAGCACCTTAGGAGAGCTTAGACAAAGATTTATAGATTGGCTAATGAGACAAGGCCTCACCTTTGCTTTAGATTATTATCTACTCGGATAGCAGTCATAGACTATGAAGCGTGTCTCGCTCGAGTGGGCAAGCAAACAAAAGAAAATGAGTTGATGGATCGGACACCAAACCTGTAGTCTCTCAGCCGTTTGGTGAGGGTGCAAGAACTCTGCTTGAAATAGTTTTGGCTACAAAGCATATGTTATCATGATTGGTATCTTGTGGGGAAGGGGTGGAACACAGACTTTTCTGCACTTGTTTATGGCTTTCTTACAGGAAAGAAGCAAGAATCTTATCGGCAGCAACCATCGGTGTGGTGCATCAGAGTTTATAACATCAATTGAGGAAGAAGATAAAGTGATCGATATGTATCCAAGTCCTCTCTTCATGAAGCAGTCTCTAAAATCGACCTTCTTAGCATGAGAAATCTGAAATCTACAGAATTTTACACGAGAAACATGGAGTGTTGTTAATCTTTAGCCCATGTAGTTAATCCAAATTCTTCACGAGAAGGTCATTGTGCCATGATCATCATGTAAAGAACAATTTCTTGGTTCATTTGATCCTTCTTCCAGAAATCTACAGCTTTATAAGAATTTGAAGAAGCTTCATCCCATTATGATACCACTTCACACTGTATGCATGCCATTCCTATTTCCAAGCCTACAAGAATCTGAGTAGCTCTGGCCCATTTCAGATTGTTTTCTCTGATGATTCCATGGATGGTAGCATCTGAGGTAAGAAAAAGCAGGATTAAACCTTACATCTTGCCCAGAAGAGAAGCCATTTACCCCTCCAGACTGTAGTAGATTTTACCTTCTTTGACACATCATATCTGTCCTTGTTCTAAAAGCCATCTGCTTCCAGGTAAAACTCCAATTCCGAATCTTACTTTCTTGGCAAGCATTGGAACTTACTGAAACCAAGTCCTTTAAATCTCATACCCTTTGTTCCACTTCCAATGCCTCCGAAAGTGAAACATGACAAATTTAATCAGATCTTTTTCTTTTGTGGTAAATTCTGCTCACCTGAACTCCATGCACTAAAGATCTTGAGTGCAGATGGAAAAGTATACACAAGGAGATGCAAGATTTCCTTGTCTGAGTCAGATGTTTCAAGCACATCTCAGACCTGGTCTACCATCCATTAAAACTAAGAGAAGCTTCCTTGTACTTCTTTTTTGCTTCATTTCGCAAGCTATGTGAATGGTTATCCATCTTTCTGTTTGTCCATGCACACAAGAAAAGAAGCCGGTGTGCTGATGCTGAACTGTGAAGAGGCTTTAAATTTCAACAGTTGGAATTCTATTCTGCTCACTTCCCTGATTGTTCCATGTAGAGTTGCATGCCCCTTTCGAACTCCCCTCCATTTATTAGTCACCTACAGCAAAATCTAGTAGTCGGTGCGAGGTGGCCACCTACATGGTTGCTCGCTTTTGCTTCCATGGCGCGGCGCTCTATTTCCTCGTGTAATGAATGCTTCTTTGCTTGATCGCCCACGCCAACCATTCAAAGGTGGTTGGCGACTTCATTTATATCTGGGCTTCTTAGAAAAGTACATGATTCTACATCTGATGCTCGTGCCTTTGATCTGTCTACCGTCCTCCTATGAAACCATGGTTTGCACTTTGCATACCCCTACCGTTCTGTATTTAATCCTCTGTTCTACATGACAGGGATTGTTCACTTGGAAACACATTCAAAACTACTGGTGTAATAATGCAAGAGATGTTCTCAACTATATCAATTATTAATGCATTAAATTCACTTTTCATTGGTTTCCGGTAGAGATTAGTCTACCATTTCAATGTTCCTTTCTTTGTGGATAGCCACGCAAACTCCATCTTGTATAGCTAAACTCGCATGATCATGGTTCCCCCTCGAGTAATTCAACTTGATTACAGATGCAAACAGAGGGTTATAAGATGAAGCCAAGTGCTCATTCCTTGAATCACAGCTAACGTAATTAAAGACAAGAGATGACTGGTACTGAAAGAGACAACCGAAGAAGGAATGAATCACGAAGAAGGTGTTTTGCAGGGAGGTTTAGCACATCCTGCTCTTCTTGCTGCTGTTCTTCTTGTTCTTGGTGGTGGTGTTGTGGAAGAAGTTGAGGGCGGTGCTCCAGCACTTGGGACACTTGAGGTCGTCCGCAGAGAGCATGACGTACATGAGGCACCGCTGGCAGCCGGCGAGCACCATGGGCGTCGCCACCTCTGTGCTCACCGGGGTCATCATCCCCAGCTCGGCCTCCGACGACGACGACGCCGTCGTCAAACATGAGCTCGCCGGGGAGGCGTCATCGGCGACGCCCATCCTTCTCGACGCGTCCCCCCTGGCCGGCATCAGCGAAAGGTTCAGCTTCAGGTCCAGAGTCTGGCTCCTGCGGTTGTCCCGGCTCATCCTTGCGATCGCTCACCTGAGTTCACAAGCAGGCGGAAATGCTCGGTTAGAAGAACGATGAAAGCCGTGCAATAATACACGACTGCAATCAAGGAACATGGTCTAACCCTGAGAAAGATGGAGAGGCAGCGGTGAGCAGCGGAGGCCGACTTCGCAGAAGCTACACCACCGCAAGGATGTGGGCGATCCTGGCTGAGGAAGAGAGAGAGCTCCCGATGCCTTTATATAGGGAGATATAGAGGGTCAAAGCAACAAGCACTTTGTTTCTTCCACGTCCATCTTTACTTCCTTCTCATTCCGAGGAGGGAGAGAGAGAGAGAGAGGGGATCGGAGTAAAGAAATAGTAGTAGTGAAGATGATGACTGTAACGTGCGATCGCCACCATTTATTTCTCCAAGTAAAAGTGACAATTAAATTAACCAAAACAAGGAACGATATAAAAACAAACACAAGTCAACTGTGTGTGTGTGTGTGTGAGCGTGTGGGAGTTTGAACCAACGAACTGCTTCTTTACGTGCAAACTTTAAGATGAATGATATCGATCGGTGTGCGTTAGTCTGTGGACGTGCGATTAATTGTATCACCATATCTTACTAACACATGTACTTCCTACGCTTGCATCGATGATTAGAAAATATTAGCGGTTTGTGCTTCCCTTGCCGTTTAAATCAAAACTATGTTAGCATAATGGTTTTGAGGCCCCAATTTATGATTAACATAGCATTAATCATGGTGTCAGTTGAGACATCCATATTGATTACTATAATGTTATAAGTATCGAGTTTGAATCCACATATTACTATATATATAAATATATGTGTATATATATGTAAAAAATAATAATATAATACTAAAATTTGAGAGGGGTAAATAAGTAATCTTAAAAACCTTGAAAAGGATAGATATATCAAAACCCCAAAATTGAAGGACCGGAGATGCAATTAATAGTATCAGCTCGGGAGTTCACTAAATCTTAGACATGTACTAAGCCGGCATTAAATGATTAGAAGAGATTAGTGATGTGTGCGTGCCTCTTTGTGAGCAATAGTAAAGGCACACCTGCTTCGTTACAGCTGAAAATTTAAGAGCGCATCTAATCTAATTAAGATCTTAATGATCTCGATCCGTGTGCGTCCATCACTCGACGTGCTAAAAGCCTCGAACTCCATGCGACTAAAATGACGAACAAAATTTGCCTCTTCTACAAATTATAAGCATCCCTATTTGATCGATCTGAATCATACGTTCACCGCCCATAAGAAATCATCGAGCGAGTGATTAATTCCAACCTCGTGAAGAGACTCCAATCGTCCTTTGTCTTTGCCCATAAAACTATAAGCATGCATCGACGCCCTCCTCCTTGTAAACTAAGAACCGAGTTGGATCTCCACATTCAATGAGTACAAAGGTTGACCTTTTGCATTTGTTTACGCCCGTATTCTACCATCCAAGTCAAACATCAAGTAGGAAGGAAACAAACAAGTGTTTCATGTGTTGGGTCTCTCTCTCTTTCCCTTTCTCTTTCTCTCTTCCATTGATGAACACAGCTGTTAACCCACAAAACGGTGGTGAGCTCGTATTATAATCAAGACAAAGATTTTTGAAGTATTTCTGCTGAATCTCATGGAACTTATTTTGAATTATCCATGCACATTTTTCCAAACCTTGAGTCATGACCTCAAGAACATGTCTCCTGCTGAGTGCATTACGTGGAGAATAAGCGAACGATGTTGCATTACATGAGAATGATACTTTACTCGCTTAATCGTGTAGTTTGCCGTTGCTCACGAGATATGTAGTGGAGAATTAGTGCTCCTCTTAGCTCCTAAACAAGAGATAAAAGTATTCATTAATGAGCCAAGCAATCCTCATCACTCAAACACAAAGTAAACTAATGAAGCATATGGTTAAATAGTGGGTTATTTGTATACACCATGTGCCATTAATCATGTCTACCCAAGTCCATGGATGTACCTTGAGGAGATTAATGGTGGAAGGGGATAGAAAAATGTGTTGCAAAGCATTGATTGGAGATGCTCACTTAATTAAATGTGGGAGATGGATTAGTGGTGGATGGTAGCAGCCAACTCCTCTCAACTGGTGAGGGAATTATTAATGCTTCCTTTCAATGAGTCAACAATTCTTGTTTGGCTTTGCTGTGGATTAATTGAATATTTCCATCACCTTTTCGCCCATGAAGGCAACATTTTGTGAAATATATGAAGAAGGTTCAAGATATTAATATAGTTTGGTAAAATGTCACTATATTCCAAATCTTAC
Organism: Musa acuminata AAA Group; assembly: GCF_036884655.1. Lineage (NCBI taxonomy): Eukaryota > Viridiplantae > Streptophyta > Magnoliopsida > Zingiberales > Musaceae > Musa > Musa acuminata. Next base: position 1,903,329 of record NC_088346.1, on the reverse strand, counting down.
GGTATTTGAGTCATTATCATACAGTTAACTATAAGTTCTAATTTATTTTCTTGACGTTATTATTTAATTATAAGTACAAAAAAAACACATACAGTTGTATCATCCATTATATACATATATATATATTGTTACTTGAAAATATATAATAACGTCAAGAATATATATATATATATATATATATATATATATATACACACACACACAATTAAGAATTTGTAATATTCCACTATATTGGTTCGCCAATAAAAAAATTAATAGAATATTTAACGAGAAATTCCAGTGATTAACACATTGTATGCGTTGATATGATATGTAATATTGTAATTTGTTATGTAATAGTTGAATGAAAGGAGTAAAACTAAAATGAAAGAAACAGGATGATGCTATTAAAGACGCAATTGGGTCGCTTTTGGGTCCATGGGATCTGGTCGGGCTCAACCTAATAATAGCATCACCAATAGTTACGATGGGTCACATTGGCTCGGCCGCAATTGGGTCGCGTCAGGATCTTGATCCGGAACTCGAGTTTGACGCAAACTAGACCATTGCATCCTCACCGTTGGAACAGACTGTCGCGCAGCGAGAGCCCTTGGATCTCAGAGCCTTGCAACGATCATTCTCGGCCACTACTCTGCATACCCAGCGCTGGTGACGGGATGAGTTATCTATCGATGGGTCTTATGCGGGCTCCACAACTGTATCCAGTCATCAAAAAGGTGAACTAACGGGTAACAAGTCACTAATAATGTCTCAGCTTCGATTGGGTCGCACGAGAATCTTGAACCGGAACTCGAGCTTGACCCAAACTAGATAACATCTTCCACCGTTGGAATTATTTGTCGCGAAGCAAGAGCCCTTGGATCTCAGAGCCTTTCAACGATCATTATCGAACACTATTTTCACCCCCGTCTCTCGTGATAGGGCGAGGCACCGTAGACAGGTCTTATGCGAGCTCCACAGATGTATCCATTCATCAAAAAGGTAGAAATTCGGGTCACGGAATATAAAACGTATGTTTTGTCACCGTTGTCTCGGCGTTCTTCTCCCGTGCCGATCCTTCCCTTTCTGTCTCCCCCACATCCTCCCTCGTTTCGATTTCGCTTTCGCTGGCAGATCCGAGTGATCTGAGCGCCGAGCCTCTGCCAAATCGTTGATTCATTGGGAGATTTCTGGTGCGGAGTTGCCGGCAGCAGTAGGAGCTTCCTGAGGGTACCGGTGATTGGCTTGGGATTGGGGTTTTGGGTGCAAGAATGGACGCGCTGAGGAAGCAGGCCAGCAAGCTGCGGGAGCAGGTTGCCAAGCAGGTGATGTCCATTTTTCCTCTCTTTCTGGTGCCCCATTCTTAGCTTTTCATTTCTTCTGCATGATGATCTTGCTTATATCCGATCCATTTTCTTTCATTTCTCTTTGGATTCTGGAAATGCTAGCTCCAATCTCGGTAAAAATTAAGTTTTCATGATAAAGGGAACAATTCCCATTTGAAACTGCTGAATTGTTTTTTTTTTGTTATTGATGATGTGAATGCACTGCTCATTTGAGTGACTCCGTAGGGGAAACTGAATCAAATGTACAGTTAAAGGTGTCATTAGACAGCGAAAATGAACTTTCTCACCACTAAAAGGATTATACAACAAAGTCTCGAACAAGCACGTTTTAATTTTTATCTAAAGAAGCATCGGTACCTGCATAGGGGACTGATATGAGAGAAAGCATGTGCACTGGTGCAGCAGATCTTGACACTAATATGATAGGAACATATTGATTCTTTTAGGTATTAATGGTATAATATGCAGAATTAAATCAGAATGTATCTTACCAAGTAATTAACAAAAAAAATGTACTTTATGCACAGAGTTTGATCTTCCAACACAATATCCTAGCATGTATACATGTATAAAAGTTGATCAGAGTGTATGATGTAAGAATACCAGGGTTCAACTTCTTTAAACATCAGGGCAGCAAGAATTTTCACAACTCAACTTTTTAGTGTCAGGGCAGCATATATCTGAATAATTTTTGTATGTTGATGTCTTAGTCAGTGCAGAAGATGTATATTTTTTGTTTCTTTGAGTTTTACACTTCTGAATATCTCCTGTAGAACCACATTCTAATATAGTGTCATGCTGAAGGTACTTTAACAAAGTTCCATTTTTAGTGTGTAATGGAAATGCTGTCTTTTTGCAAATCATAGAGGAGGCTACTGCAGGTTATTGCATATGCATTGGCTGGAACTTGAACATTTGAACTGGAATACAAAAATTTTAGAAAGCCAAAGCAGGTATTTTAACTTAGAATGCCAGTGGCAGATTGTGTGTGGAATGATAACTCACATGGTATGTTTTGTCATTACACGCTATGTTGATGCCATGCTAAAAAACTTGTGCCCGTGGCACATGTTGGGTAAAAAGAGAAAAATTTTGTGTGTGAGAGAGGGAAAAGAAATGGCATCCATTACTGTTAACCTTTGTCATACTCTACATTTTCCATTATGCATCGTTTTTTTACCAATGGTCTCAAGGTTGTCCAAACAAGAATGTTGCTTTAGTTATCTGATACTGAGTGTGAATCTTTTTGGTAGATGTTCACAAAGTGTGAACATGCGTTTGTTTATATATTTTGGGCATGCTTCAGAATTAAATATATGGCCCTTTCTTGAACTAAATATGTGAAGAGGACCTGTAGAACACCCTAACTAAAATGGTCTTAATTATCGTGAGGCCTATTGTTATGCTGCCAGCCGTTTTATAATTCCATCTAACTACTATGTGCTATTTCAATTATTTAGAGTGAGTTGAATATGATGAATAAACAATGGAGGTCATTTATTGATGGAAAATAAGACCTTTTATAACTCATGCGGCTTTTAGAAATTCCTCCTATTAAAAGGCTCCTCTCGTTTCAGAACCTATACTCTTCCTGAGTCCAAGGCAGTTTGTATAACTGACCTATTTTAAGGCATTGCTCTTATTTATTAGATTGTGTAGAAGAAGAGAAAGATTTAATCTGCTTTTCTCTGTTTGTTATCAAAACCTATCCAAATTATTTCACACAATATATGTGTCTATAGCATCCTTTATTTGTCTTTAAATTGTCTAAAGCATTCATCTTTTGTTTTTACACTGAGTAGCATAACTGGATATTGTTATTTATATATTTTCTTGCCATTAACTTGTTATCTTTTACAAGTATTTGCATATATAATTTTAATTATAGAAGAGTTATTAAAATTTTCTTTACAACTCTTCTATTGTTGGAGTTGCATGTGGTTGATGTGGTTTTATATTTTATTGATCCTACATGTTTATAATTTTTTTATTTTAATAAATCTCAGGCAGTGTTAAAGCAGTTTAGTACGAGTGGTTATGAGAGCTCTGATGTGATGGTTATTGATGAAGTTGAATTGCAGAGACATCAACAACTAGAAAAGTTATATAAGTCTACTCGTGAAGGAAGGGTAAGAAAGAATGGGCTATACTGTGTTTCTGCTCTTTGATTTTCTTCAGTGTTCATTTTTGTTGTGATGTTTGTCTTTCCAAAACTTCCCTTGTTGTAAGTAGTCCATAATCACGTTTCTCATATATTCATTCTGCATTGCACTTTCGGCGTTTTAGATAAGGAAATTTCCTGAGCATAAAAGTATTTTCACAAAGAATGTAACATTCATATATCCTACATCTTAGGATGCATGTGACTGTTTACTTTTTGGCCAGACTATTTCCATGAATATGCATAGTTGTCAAAAGACCAGTGTACATATTCTGTTTTGCATAATCTTCAAGATGTACCATTCTTGTCTTGTCATCGTGGGATAGGAAGTTGAATGTCGATGACAAATGAGGTTGTCAGACTCGAATTTCTTTTTTGGTTTCAGGATTTTCAGAAAGATATTGCTCGTGCAGCTGAAGTTTATGCATCGATAGGGCATAAACACATTGAAATTGGTAATATTTTTTACTTTTCTTACATTTTTGTCCTTCGTGATAGTTTTATAGTTTGTTATCTTAATTATGTTTTGGCATAATGAGCAGTCAAATGATTTCAGACATGCATGCACTTATCTAAAGTTTTTTTGTTAAGGGACAAAACTGTCAGAAGATTGCTATAGATATGGAGGTGAGAATCATGCTAGCGGTGCAATTTTAGCCAAAGCAGCAGCTTTATATGGTGGTTCACTAAGAAATGTCACGAAGGAGCATGAAGATTTTGGTTCCTTTCTATCTTCACAGGTTCGTTATATCTGATCCCAAATGAGTATAAGGAAATATTTGAACTTATAGCATGAATTGAGAATCTGGTATGTCCATGAGATTTTTTCTGTTACTTAGCTTTTAAGCATATGACTTCAGAAGTTCTCAGAGTTGTTAGAATCACTTACCATTTCTTGATATCAGAACTTTGTTATGTGATATTGGTTAAGTGACATGGTATCTTGTCTTGATTTCCCAAATATTCCCAATTTGGGGTAATAAGGCCCTCTTGTTTTGAGCTATGTCTCAGTAAATTTTCATCTATGTTGTAGCTTACATAATATTTGGAAACATTTGTTATTCATAAAACATTGGATTTGAAGACCAAGCAAAAAATGTTAGGTTTTTTGGAGCTTGTCTCATGTCTTATGTCAAAATACACCTGTTTAGGTTTCATATGGCTGTTGTCTCTGGTCATTTTTTGTGGTACCAATTTTTCATCCTTCTGTGATCTCTCAGTTTGCTCTTTTCTGTTTTCATTGTCTACTAGAAGATTCCTATCATTTCATTGTTTATGAGAAAGAAGCTAATGGGATGGCTTAGCTTTTTCTTTAATATTGGTATTTCTATCAGCTGTCAAAGTAGTTCTTTCAGTCCTCATATAAGAGCGTAAATATTTTTCTCATTGTAATTGTAGGCTTTTTGTTGAAAATTTTTCTTATTGCTGATCTAGTCCTGAGAGTAGAAGCTAATATATATATTTACAAGCATATTCAAGTTATTGTTGTAACAGATAAAGGATCATATTCATTCAAGTTAAGAGTTGTAACAAGCTGAAAGTGTGTTGAACATGTTTTTACCTTGCAATTATATAGTTTCTACCAACATTTCTGATACACTTCAAACATCACGGTGAGAAGGGTGACATTGTGATTTCATTATCTGACGGTCCAAGATGTCACTCGAATATGTAACTAAAACATTTATTTGCCTTGTTAAGTTTCTAAAATACTTTTATTTAACAAAAGAAAAGCAAAATGCCCTCTCTGTGGAATGCACAATTATTAAAATGGGAAACCAACATAACTTTCTTTATTGGTGTAAATGCGTCTAACATATGCACTAGTATACATTTTGGAGACAGAAAACAAAAAGGGTTGGGGGGAAATACATCGAGAAAGAGAAGTTGGATTTAGATTTACAGGATTTGGTGGTGGACCTGCTTGATGAAGATCAAGTGATGGAGATTCAACAGTGCATGCTTTCCAAGATGCTGCACTTTCTAAATTGTCTAAGACCAGTTTGCCCATCAGATCTGAATGCAAATCTTTTTTCTTTAATAATGGTTTTCTTCTGCATCTTTCATCGTCTTCTTTGCCTAATTAGCTAATTTTCGAGTTTACATTAGTGTAGCAAGGATACATTTTGTTGCATTTTGAGATAAGTTATTTTCTGTGAGTCAAGCACCATCGCTGGTACCATAAATATTAAATGATAATCGCTATGTTGCTACATGTTCTTTGATAGTTTTCCCATCTTGAAGAAAGCTATTTCTTACCTTACAATGCATGGTATGATCTTAATCCAAGGTGACCTATGTTTTTTCTTTTTCTTTCATCAAATTTCTCAAGCGGCACTGCAGCATATCTTTCCTAATATGAGGAACATGTCTGATTTAAATTGTTTGATTGCTCAGATTATAGAACCATTAAAAGCAATGGCTACTGGTGCTCCACTGGAAGACGCTCGTGGTCTTGCTCAACGTTATAGTCGCTTGAGACATGAGGCTGAGACCCTGGTAAGGACTTGTTTGGTTCTCTGTCGGTGACATTATGTAGATCATGTATTTAGATATATGCATCAGGTTTATTCGCTTCTGTAGTTTCTGTTAACACTGAAACTTAAACAGGCAGCAGAAATTTCGAGAAGGCACTCTCGAGTAAGAGAATCTCCCATTCTGGAAAATACTGCAAAACTTCAAACTTCTGAAGCTAAAATGCGTGAACTGAAAGCAAACATGGCAGTTTTGGGAAAGGAAGCGGCTGCTGCATTAGCTGCTGTCGAATCACAACAGCAAAGACAGACATTTCAGCGTATACTTAACATGGTATGACCTTGTGATAAAAATAATGACATAACATCAAGTTATCACATTGCTCTATGTTTTATGTTGTTCATATTTACTGTTGAAGGTAGAGGCAGAAAAATCATTCCATCTAAGAGTTGCTGCTATACTTGATGATTTTGAAGCTGAGGTATCTACTTAGCATGTATACTATATAAAGCCTGTCCACTATTTGGAAGATTTGATTATTTTCAGCACTTATAAATTTTGTATAGATGGTCACTGAAAAACAACAAAAGGTGTCTGCACTTCCTTCTGTTCCTTCCCATAATCGTTCTGAGAAGGCCTTATATTTTCTTGCTGAGGTAATTTAAGATGAATTTAGCTGAGACTTTCCAATATGAGTATGTATTGATGCATATTGGTTATAATTCCAGGCTATGTATCATTTCAATGCTACTTCTGAAAAGGAATTAAGCTTGGTGGTGGGTGACTATGTTGTTGTACGGCAGGTTAGCTTTTTGGATGCATAGTAAACAGTTCTTTTCAAGTTATTATTTTATGTCAAATGATGCTTGATGTACTTGCTTGCTTGCCAGGAAAATCTTTTTGTCAGACAGTTACCCCTTTATCATGACAATAATAATTTATGACCAACAATAGAACTTTTAAGTGAATAATCAGTACAAGTGGATCAAGAAGTTGTGATGGGAAAATCATAGTGCTGAAGATCATTACTCAGTATATTTTGTGACTTTGCAAGACGAAGTTAGAGAAGAGAAAAGAGTCTGTTGGCTTATAGGATAACATAGAAAATAACTTTGTGTCTCATCTAGTGTTTTTAATAGGTGCCCGATCACTCACTTAGGCGCTCGAGCAAGGTGAGGCCCGAGTGCCTCACACAACCTCTGAACGAGGTGTTTTGATTAAGCACTGCCCAGGTGCTCTTGAGCCCAAGTGTCGGGCACCTCGAGCAAGCGCCCAATTGAAGAGGCAAGTGTTACCGAGTGCAGTTTGTGCCTGGTTCAATTGAACCGGCAAGTTGGTTCAATTGAACCAACTAAAGGGCCCTAGCAAAAACCCACCCCCCGGCCCAGCTTTGAAACCCTACCATCCGCAGCTCCCTCCTCTGCTGTTGCTTTTGTTCAAAGCTTCCTTCATTGTCGACACCTTTGTTCATAGCTTCCTTCGCCCTTGTCGCCTTCGTTTGTAGCTTAGTCCGTCACCACAACCTTCGTCCACAGCTCCGATCCCCCGACCCAGCTTTGAAACCCTATGGCCGCTACTTACTCCGCCATCCTTTCCTTCCTCACCTTCCTCTATAGCTGCCAGTTACTCCTCTTCTCTTTCCCCCCACCCTTGCTCTCTATATATTTTTTTATATTTTTAATATTCTAGAGGGGCTCGGGCGTTTTGGGACTTTGGTGCCTAGTGCTTTTAAAAACTCTGATCTTATCAGATGTTATCTACAATGTTGATATTTAGACACAAACTCCAAGCCTGTTCTCAGCATATATTTCAATTTCTTGTTTGCAGGAGTTACAATCATAACCTGAAATTTGCTACTTTGCAATTAAGGCTAGGAGTTCTTATAATCTTTTTAATTTTAAGTGGGATACGGCCATATGGGAGACATATACAGCAACAATGGTCCTGGCAAGGAACCCTTCTCAAACTTGTCTACCAGTCTATATTTATGTGAAGAGATCATAGTACATTTATAATAAGACAAAGCTAAAATCTTTCTTTCTAACACAAAACATGGTTTTTCTTTAGCATCACCGAGGGTTATTTTATTAGTCATCACTGTTCATATTGGTTATTTGGTGCTAATTCATATCCTGATTGTGTTGTCTTGCAAAACATACATGAAATAGGACTGGCTGATCAATTGAACCATGGTATAGGTTGTTTCTGCAATGGTTTTTTTAGCGAACAGTCTCATACCATTGGCCCCCACTTTTTTCTAATTTTATATTCAACTAGCGAAGTTTTAAATTGTTCATCTTGGAGAAAATTTTTTGTCGGTGCATATCTACAATCTCATATATACCATTATTTAACTTTGTTTATATCAACTTGATTCAAAATCTAATGAGAAATTCTTGCACCCCCTCCTCTGTGTATGTGGTATAATAGATACCATTGTACTTGCTGTATGACTATTCATGTCAAATAGTTTTTTCTAGATTGTGGTGAAGGAAACAAACAGAAATAATAATCAACCATCTTCTGACATATATGATGATGTTCAGTGGTATAGTTAGGCCACAATGTAGCGGGCTAAAATGGATATGATTCTTCACATACTCTCTGGGTGGTTGCACAAGCTGAGGGAAAAAAATTTATGCCTTGATATTGTGAAATTTTTTAGCTTCAATCTCTTTCTGAAACTGTTTGAATGTCTTTTGAAGATCTAGTGGAATATGAACATTAGAATTAAGGAACTTAATCACTCATGTATGTTTGTGATTTGTAAAGGATCCTGATACCAATTGTTGGCAAATCTAAATATTCATCCATTAGATTGGTGGCCAAGCATCTGTTGATCATGTTTATATTATGAGATTTCTAATCACTCGATCTAATCTGTTTTGGTGTATTCTTTGTTATTTGTAATGTCTAACATCCTTTTTGACTTGAAAAGAAACCTGCTCATCTGCTATTTCAGGTGAGAAGCTATATGATGACTTGGTGAAGCAATTTCACTCATTGCTTCTATGTTAGAGTTGTTAGGATATCAATGTTATAGCATTGATGTTCTTTCCCATGTCAACTTTGTGCATTCAGGTGTCTCCATCAGGATGGTCCGAAGGAGAATGCAGAGGCAAGGCAGGTTGGTTTCCATCAGCATACGTGGAGAAACGTGAAAACATCCCTCCTAACAAGGTCTTCTCCCAAGTATACTAATCTCGGATGCTGTTTCAAGTTGTTGGTTGCATTCGAGAAGTTTAGTTATGACTTGAAGAATGGATCCTCATATTCGTCTGGGCTAGCCGCTAGAGACTTCCGAAAGATGTTAGCGATTCTTTTTCTGTAAGAAATGGATTATGACGATATTATGATTCCAGTTATTTTTGTATGGGATTGAAATTTGAAGTCATAACAGTTCCTGTTGTATCAGTATTGCCATTTGAGCCTTTTGAAGAACATACATACTGATCTACTGTTGGTGTTTGATGGATAGTTGTTATTGTCCAAACCAGAAGTTACATGTGAATGCGAACAGTGTGGCTTTTGGGGATCAAATTGCTTACAAGAGACATGTTTATTTGGTGAGTAGGATTAGTTGGACTTGCTTTAATCTAACATCAAACATTTGAACTAGCATTAGTGCTCATCATTGACAAAGCGTACCTGACTTGTTCTTGATTACTGGACATATATAATGCTCTACTCTGGATAAAAGAATGTGCAACGTTGTGATGGATACTGTGAAAGTAAGGAACAAGTGAGATAATTGCATAGCAAAACATAACATATACGATTAATCTAACGCCAAGCCAAACCTTTTCCATATGAATTTAATTTGCCCATTGGCGCCTGAAAAGGGTGTATCAATTCATCTGCTACATTACTTTTCTGTAAGAGGCTCACATCTCTTTGTACATTTTAGGAACAATATTTCCTAATCAACCAATATAGTACTCAAAATCCAACTCGAGAATGTTATCACATTTCAATACCTTCGCGTATCAGTCATAAACTGACAGAATTCAAGCAGCCACCATTTTCCAGTACTGAGGTGAACATACATCAGCAATGCAGCAATGACAACCCATTTCAGAGACCTTATCTGCATGAACTTATAAACCCAGCATTCAATATGTGCTTTTGTGGAAGATCTCATGATCGGCAAAAATTAGTCAGCTGAGCTGATATTTGCAATAGATAGTTCTGAAGCATGCCATGGCCGGTCTTGTTTTAGCCTTCAACAGTGAATTCTTCGTGTAACCAGAACAAGGAGATTAAGGCTTGTTTTCCCAGCCACAAAGAGCTCAGACATTCCATGCAAAGCCACACAAATGCTGGTCTCACGCCAGTTTTTCTTGGACCAAGTCCTGCAAATTCCCGTACCAGAACAAATCGATACCATGAACATTGTGTCTCACGGCTAAATCCAAGTATAACCAGGCACTTTCCTGATCCCTTTTCCTCTCATCATAGTCCTTAACTCTGATACATCTGCCCACCGATCTGCCACCGCATAGATATTTGATAGCAAGACATAGTTACCTGCGTTTGTCGGCTCGATTTCAAAGAGCTTTCGAGCAATAGTTTCTCCTAGTGATATATCACCATGGAGTCTGCAAGCCCCTAATAATGCTCCCCAAGCTCCGGCATGAGGCTCCACAGGCATTGATCTGATCAGCTCATAGGCATCCGTTAATCTCCCTGCCCGTCCGAGAAGATCCACCATGCAAGCATAATGATCTGGAGATGGAACGATCAGGTGTTCATTCGTCATCAAGTCAAAATACTGTCTCCCTTCTTCGACAAGCCCAGCACGACTGCATGCTGCAAGGACTACTGTGAAAGTGATACTGTCAGGCATGAGTCCTTCCTCAAGCATCTGATGGAACAGCCCCACAGCCTTGTCTCCGGCACCATGGAGAGAATACCCTTGCATCAGAGAACAGTAGGAGATTAGATCCTTGTTCGGCATTGATTCAAACAAACTGGCAGCTCTTTCCATGTTGCCGCACTTTGAGTTCATGTCTATCAAAGCAGCCAAGACATGGGCCTTGCTGAGATCGATCGAGCTCCGAGTGACATACAAGTCCACCCATTTCGCCAATGTGAGGCTACCCAACTGGGAGCATGCTGACATCAACCCAACCACCACAAATTCGTCAGGCTTGATGTTCTGATTGTACATCTCGAGAAAGATCTTCAAGGCGGCGCCTGGCTGACCATTCTGAGCGTACCCTGAGATCATTGCTGACCATGAGAACACATCCCGTTCTGGCAACTGCTCGAACAAGACCCTGGCCGATGCCAAGTCCCCAGCTTTGGCATAGCCATCAATCAACGAAGTGTAGGAGACAGCATTTCTCTCTGGCATTTTATCAAAAAATTGGCGGGCACTTACCAAATCCCCAGACTTGACGCATCCATCGATCATGGCGTTCCAAGTTACCACGTTTCTCTTCGGCATTTCGTCAAAAAGAGATCTTGCGGAGGCCAGATCGCCGGAACTCAGGTAACCAACGATCATTGCGGTCCAAGATACCTCGTTTCGATGTCGCATGGAATCAAATAGCTTCCTCGCTGCGCCAAGCTCGCGGCACTTGCCGTAGAAATCGATGAGCGCCGTCCGGACGAAGACATCGGCCTCCAGGCCGCAGCGGAGTATGGTGGCGTGGACAGAGGAGCCGAGTGAAAGGGCCACGGAATGAGAACAGGATGAGAGGAGAGAAGGGAAGGTGAATGCATCGGGAGGCAGGGGGGAGCGGCGGCGGAGGAGGTTGAATAGGGCGACAGTGGTGGGAAGGGGAGAGTGGCGGGCGTGGGCGGTAAGGAGGGCGTTCCAGACGATGAGGTTGGGGGCGGAAAGACGGTCGAAGGCGGACGAAGCGTAGGCCGGGGCGGAGAAGGCGGCGCAGAAGGAAAGGAAGCGGGTGGCAAGGACCGGGTGCTGCTCGAGGCCCTTGCGGATGATGCGGGCGTGGATCTGCTCGAGGCTGCGGAGGGAGCGGCAGGAGATGAGGAGCGCCGCGACGGAGAGTGCGGAAGACGAGGAGGAGGAGCTGAATATTGAGGCAGCAACGGCAGTGGCGGCGGCTGTGGAGGAGAAGCTGCGGAGGAGCACGCTCATAGGGCGGAGAGTAGAGGAGGGATGGGCATAGGCGGGCTTCTCATTTCTTTTGTGAGTCTGAACACTATATATATATATATATATATATATAAATAAAATAGACACATACGAAATACATTGATATTTTCGTATCATAGTTCTAACTTAAAAGTATAACTAATGAATAATTGACTCGTTGATTTTACGTAGTGCAAGGTGTTGATTTTACGTATTTGACTCGTTAAATCATGTAAGGTTACAATATCCGTCGCATGTCATCAACATATCAACCACATAGCTCGACCATGTTAACCTCATGAGGTCGAGTAAATGGCTATATGGCACTAAGCTCAGTTGTGTGGAGTCAAGTCATCGACTCAGTATGGCCAACATGTTTGTCACATGGTTCTAGCATATTAGAGTGATGTAGTGTCGATGTGTTGACCGTACATGTCGATCACATGACGTCAACATGTCAACCACATCTTTTTTTTTCTATAACACATGCCCTTCCCCACTTCTCGAGCTAGGAAGTATACTGGAATTAGGTCGAGAAGTGGAGGGGTCCTTGTGGTTAAATAGTGACACTCGATGAGTCGATGATGTCGCATGCCCGACTAGACTACGTGTGGCGATGCCTAGTGGGCGAGCTGATTGGGTTGAGCATGGTGGCACACAATGGATTAACTTGGCCGGGTGCGATGGTGCACAATGGGCTGACTCAATTGGGTGTGATGACACGCAATAGATTGACTAGGCCGAGCACGGTGGCGCATGATGGACCAACTACGTTGGATGTAGTGACACACGATGGGCTGACTTGGTAGGGCACAATGGTGGAGTCATCTATCACACACGAACTCCTCCTCTATGGTTGTGTAAATTCGAGAGTGATATGACATCAGAGCACGTGCCACACTCACTTGCGATTATGCTGGCGTGGTGGGATCTCAAGCGTCCATCTACTATATTGATAATGTTATCTTTTTCGAGAGGGTGACTGATGTTAAGTAGCATTGTCTGGATTCTCATGAGTCACCTTTTAATTATTCAATTATTGAACTACTTAAAAACTTTAGTGTGATATAGTATGTTGACACAAATACCCTTAATCGATTGAGCATAGGCCAACCCACAACGGCATTGTATACTGATGGGATGTCAACAACTAGGAATATTGTCTTCAAGATTTTTGAACAATCGTCGTACCCAAAGGTCACATAAAGATCAATAGTCCCAAGAGAGTGATAAAATCTCTTGTACAGCTAGTGAGGGTCAAAGATTTTGATTGGAGGTCCCTTGTTGTTAGACTAATCTTCTGGAAGGCATTATCGTTTAAAATATCTCCAAAGCTCCAATTGTCAATCATGATGTTTTTCATCAAGACATTTGCGATCCTGAAGGAAACTACAAGAGCATCATCGTGTTCAGTATCTAAATGTTCTGTCTCCTTCATAAACATAATTGGTGGGTCTCCATTATAATGGAATATTTTCATTTGAGGCTCTTTAGCATATGACTTTCGAGCAAAAGAGTTACTACCTTTAGTAGCTGGTCCATCGATGATCACATCTACAAATCATTCCATGGGCCCTTTAGGCCTTGGAAACATCTCTTGGACCCTTAGAAGGAATTTATTAATATGTCCTCTTTGAATCCACTCCTTAATTTATTCCTTCCTTCAGGATCCTTTAGGCCTTCGTTCTTTGGTGTCATACTCATTATCTTGAAAGCAAAAGACTTTTATCATAATCCTCATCATAGCTAAAGCCCTTAAAGGATAAGATATATAAAGAAGTTCGTATTCTCATATTTGCATAGACACCACTATACAAGACCTGTTTAATGGTGTTTAATTATGTAAAATTATATCGAGAGAGAATGCGATCACCCTTTACCTAGTCGAAATGTCTCATTAGTTGTCCAAACGAGGAGATAGATTCAGGAGAAAGTTTGGCAAACCACTCTCGTGTTGTGTCTTAGAAGGTTGCGGGAGAAATCCAATAGATAAGGGAGTCCATGATCACATAAAGTATCATCTTTATGACATTATTTTATTTCCCTTGAATGTCTGTTTTATTTCCTTATTTTATTGGCTCCTTATTTATCATGTAGATCTAAGGTTGAACTTTTCTTATTTTATTTTCCTACGAATGTCTTTCTAGTCTCTGATCCATTTGATTGAGATGGTCTCAGACATCAAAGGGGAGTTCAGTCAATTACACGATTGATTTGTTTTGAATGAGGGTTTAAAATTTGGATTGGTTGAGGTGAGTGTGCCTGTAAGATACATTGGCTTAAGTAGAACGTGACTCAGTCATGAGGCTAGGAATTGGGAATGGTGATGACATCAGAGCTAGGAATGATGATGTGAATAGGGTAGGTTGTGATTGCCGAACTAATTGAGTCAAGAAGGTATAGGGCTACAATTTGAACTATCCTGATCAAGACCAAAAGTAATGGTGTAAGCTATTGGGGAGCAGGTGACTAATTAAAAGTTGAGTCTTTGATAAGTTGTCAAAATAATATAGGATTAGGAATATGGAGCGTAGAAGTTGGTTCAGCCAACACCCTGAGTTGCCTAAGCCCTAGAATCATCATAACTAGAGGATTCAATAGAGGTGTGTTCGGGGCTATCAGACATTGGTCCATTCGGACTCAGGTCCTTAGGGTTAGGTCAAGATGGTCCAACAAAGTTTCTTTTAAACATTCTGGTTAGTTCTCCTTCTAATACTAAACTATTAAATTAGGTTTTTATTATCTAAAGCGGAAGCTGATTCAGATTTAACCTAGTTCTTTTCTTGATCCAATTTTAAGTTGAACTTCTCCATCAATCATTAGAATCTTACAAAATTATGTCGGGGCACTCCCAACAATGCCCTTTCAATACATAATTTAGAAAACAAGTTGAATAGACCTTAAGTTTTTGATGTGTGTTGTGACACACCTACAAAATCCTTTTTATAATGGGTCCTTATATTGTTATCTTTGTATGGTGCCATGCTTGTACGAACATGGAACTAATTTCATGTGTAATCATCATTAGCCCACGCTAAGTCTAGGATTGCATAACCTCCTAGAATGTGGTGTGAATATGATGGCAAGGGTGACAATTTGGGTAGAGAATATGGATTTATGGGGAGACAATGTGCTTATCATGCGAAAGTTACTAGTCATACGTGTGCCATCCTCCCAAAGCCCAGGATCCAACCCATTAACCATGCAATGCCACGATGTCTATTGTGTGTCATCGACATGTTAGTCACATGGCTTGGGCATGTCGACCTTGTGGGGCCAAGTCAATGGCCATGTGATATCGATGTGTCAACTACATAGAGTTGAGTCGATGGCTGAGTGCAACCAACATGTTGATTGCATGATCCTTCAACGTGTCAATCGTACTAGTTCACCTATCGGCCACATAGCACCGATGCATCAACCACATTATTTTTCTTATAATAATACAAAGTTTATATCATTTCTTTTAAACTCAAACAATATTTTAGACGTATAGGATCTCCGATCTCAATCTTGGTAATAATAAAATATTGGTTTATGATGCTAAACTAATCCATAATCTTTTATAATATTTAGAAAACCAATAATATGATAGTTGAAAATTACAAATGATTTTTTATAGTCATGGAAAAATTAATATATTTGTTAAAAGATAATAATATTGACAATAAAATTTTGTTTGTTTATATTCCTATATAACATTTTTGATACATTATATATATATATATATATATATATATATATATATATATATATATGTTATTTCTGTCACACTAATATTTGATGAATTAGATTATAATAAGAGTACATCCATGAGGATCTTGTCAATGCAGGGCGTGGGAGTTAATGTATATAATCTTACCTCTAAATATAGAGATGAATGAGTTTAGAAGGGAATCTTATAAATAAAAATATATTGAGGTGTCTAACACAGATCCTGAGGTGTTTAAGTTGGTCGAGGGATTCGAGAAAGGAAATTATTGTATAATCGAGTTGTTTGAGAGACTTTTAGAAATGCACTTTGGGTTCTTTATAGAAAAAAATTAAAATTATTACTAGAATCATTGATCATTACTCGATCTGAGGAAGATTTGTCACACCGTCGAGTGTTACAGTTACTGCACATATGTTGGTGTTCTTAAGGTGAGGGAGTGTTGGCCGAGGCGAATGGACTTATAAGGCAGCACCGAGTCGGCAATGACGTGGATGTGAAAGCGCAATCGACGTGTTGGGTTGATGAAATAGTTGATGGCCTGTGATGTTATGTCGGATTGTGTCTAAGCCCCATTGTTCAATCCTTCAGATAGAACTTGATGATGTTTGGAGGAGTGTCGAAGGAGGATTTCAAATGGATGAGACATATTTAGGCAGAGTTTTGGTTTTGTTTTTGTTTGTTTGTCGAGGAACATGCAGTGTGATTATATCGGATTTGGAGTTTAAGTTGTATCGGAGTGTGAATCGTACTGAGCTTTCATTACTTCTTACATAAGAAGATATTATACTCCACGGCCAATCCTTGCGATAATCTCTGTCGAGTAAAATCCTCTGTTCTATTTAGGAAACACCTCCTTACCATCTTCTCGCATCCTTGTCATCTTCAGTAGTTTCTTCAATGCCCAGCTTGCATCATGGGTTGGGCTTCCACACCATGTGCTTCCATTCCTTGCTATCTACCCATACAGCTCACAGAACAGAGCTGCAATTTTCTGCAGAAGCAAAACAGTTGATTTCCTGTTCTGTCGCCTGACTCTGTTTTTCCCAGAGTTCTCTTCCTATTCTTCTGTTCATAGCAGGAGGACCTCCAGAGAAGAACTACCCACAAACATCGGCTTCCTTTGGTATGATAAAGATGTCTCACCGACTTATTGAAAGGTTGACGAAGACCGAGTTCATCAGTGGCAACACGCCTTCATATGACAGATATCTGCCAGTCCTACATGAATCTTAGCTGGAGTTTATTGTGGAAGAAATCAGAGGTGCTCCTGAGTAACCCACAGGTAGCTGACAGTCTTTGAACCCAGAACTCAACAAAAAGGAAAGAGCTTTCCTAAGCAATCGCCTTCCATTCGACACTGTTTCTTCAGCACCATCCTCATCAAGTATGGGGAGGGTAAATCTCCTTGTTCGAGCCATCTCTTCCTCTAGAGCTGAACACTTGCGTTTGTAGTCTTATGTATGAAGTCACAACAGGAACTCTTTTCTTTTCGAGCGAGTACCACTTCTCGTGACGAGAACAAAAATCCATCTCTGACGAGATTTGTTGAGGATGCATGCCAGGGCAGGTGATTGCCGTCCATCCGTCCGTCCGGCCCCGTCGCATGCGCATGAATCACACCATGAACTCCACCTTGTGTGCATGGGGCCAACCCATGGCCTGTTACGTCCAAAAACTGGCAGTGAGTAGTACCTATCAGCGACATCGAAAGTGGGAGATCAAATGATTTCCAGCTGAAACATTAGCTGCTTAAAGTGACGGTGTGCGCAAGTCTCACATGTCTTGCTTAACTGTCAACTACTCCTCTCAGAGATGATCAGGTACGCCCAATGATTGGAGTCTCTCCCTCCTTTGAAAAGGCCCGGGGGCCTGCTGCAACATGCCAAGCTCTTTCCCTGTCGTGCCATCTTCGCCATTGCCACCGGAGTTCGAACTCAACTTGTTCTTCAATCATCCCATCATTTAGTCCCCATTCAGTACAGTGACCTGAAAACAATTTCATGAAAGCTCCTCCTCCCCTTTTACAGCCTGATGCCAGTGACCATTCCCGCCACCAGAAGAAAAGTAAGAGAGAGAAAGAGAACATCTACCGTCTTAGCTCATCCACATCGATTCGTAAAATTACTAATCCATGTGCATCGGTTTGCTGACAAAAGAACAATTTAAACTCCTCAGAGTTCCATGAATTCAGCAGCAGATATATGGCCTGACCCAGAAAGCTCACAGTGTTTAAGCACATTCCCATGTGTTTTCTTATCTCCTTGTTCAGATGACCCCACACAACACATGCAAAGAGGACTACCACGCCAGCGCTCTGCATCCTAATTCAAAGATACCCACTCATCCATGGGTGTGAGGTGGGCTTCCCCACAGCCAACAGGTGTACCATCATATGCTCCTGCAGGTGGGTTGCATGATGGGAGAAGTGGAGGAGGGAGCGCATGCAGAGCACACCACACACAACAGCAGGAGAGATGAATGGCTTGGCGAGTGGGAGCAATCCTGAGGACAGGCTTCGGACACGCCTGCAGCAGCAGATGTTGGACTAATCTTATCTTCCTGTCCAGCTTATCGGAAAATGGAGATGAGATCTGTGAAGCTCCATCTGATCCCATCACATATAATATACATTCCTCGTTGGTCCCCGTCAAGCTGAACCAATAATTCCTACAAGTCACATGAGGAACTATCTAAATCTGACACGAGGATATTAGCTTCACTGTTCTCTGCAACACTATCACCACCTTAAGCACCCACGCCATGTCGCCTTCTCAGGTTCACATCGGAAGCTTTGTTAGTTGCTGATTCTGATGATATATATTGGGAGATGAAGATGATGTGGTGCTCCCAAAAATGTCCTGTTTCCAGGCAGTGGATGCGGGACTCTAATATTGACTTCGATTGCTAAAGTGTTTGGATCGTTTTATTGAGACTAGAAAAGGATCTTTTGAGGACCACATGTGTCTCTTTTTCAATGTGAAGTGGAATGCAAAAGCAGTCGGTTCTGAACGATGGAGCTCCTAATGGTCAAGCTTAGGACGACACCTTTTGTGGTTCTCTGAGGTGCTCTAATGGAATTCAACCTACTCTTGGTCATACATTCCGGCCATGAGAGGCTTTCAGGCGTGTGCTGAGATGGCCACGAGGATAAGGATGATGAATCAGCTGGGCATGAGAACACACTTGGATCAAAAAACGATCCTCCAACTCTCACAGGTAGAACTCTTGGATCAAAAATGAACAGTCAAAAAAGAATGCATGTTGGAAGGAGTTAGCAAGTTGCAGCAACCCACATGGAGTATAATTGCATGGGGCTCACACTGGATGGTTGGGATGAGGCCACAGGTGCAGCACTGACTCCTAAACATCACCACCTCATCATTCCTCATCAGCTCACTAGAGTATAGCAACTTAGAAACTTCAAACTCTTGGCCCTTCCTGTGTACCTATGTAAAGAAATATTCTCACCTAACTCCCACGCATGTTCAGCTCAATGAATTTGCTCTCTCTCTCTCTCTCTCTCTCTCTCTCTCTCTTGCATCTACAACTACATGTTTCTGTCTTGCACTTTGGCCTTTTATCTCCCAAGTGTGCATTGCATGTTTTTCTTCACAGGCTATAAATGCATGGTAATAATGCCTACAAGCTTCTCAGTTCCAACACCATCATCACCACCATCTCCCTCGCCAACTTTTCACAGACCTCACCTCAAATCCTCCTCCTCTACCATTTCCTCTCCCTGACCTCAGCCATTTCTCATACACATGGCACAGCATCACCCGCAACCTTGGTACTCTTGGGAGCCACACATGAGTCTCCACCACCACCATTACCAGCATCTCTACCGAGCGGAGCAAGAAGAAGCCCGGTACGAGAGAGAACACATGTTTGAGAAACCCCTGACCCCGAGTGATGTAGGCAAGCTCAACAGGCTGGTCATACCGAAGCAGCACGCCGAAAAGTACTTCCCCCTCGGCGGCGACTCCGGAGATAAAGGCCTGCTGCTGAGCTTCGAGGACGAGTCGGGCAAGACATGGCAGTTTCGGTATTCGTACTGGACCAGTAGCCAAAGCTACGTGCTTACCAAGGGGTGGAGCCGTTTCGTCAAGGAGAAGAGACTAGATGCTGGCGATGTGGTCCTCTTCGAGCGTCCACGGCTCGGAGGGGACCGTCTGTACATCGGATGCAGGCATCGCGGCGGAAACGACAGCCCGTCGCCGGCTCAGGCCACGACCATGCCGGCTGCTGCAGGGCCATGGAGCCCAGTGTACTACGCTGCTACTTGCTCGTATCCAACGAGTAGCTCATGCTTCAGCTCGGTGCAACAAGACTGTCTTCTTCATGCAGGTAATAATACTTCATACGGTTCAGTGTCGAGTTGCTTAGTGAAAATGACAAGGGATTCTAAGTTGTCTCAACCTGCAGGAGATCAGAGGAACGAAGCAATACAGAGTGAGACAGAGGCACCGACGACCTCGAAGCGGCTGAGACTCTTTGGCGTAGATTTGGATTACCAGCCCGAGCCTCGGCCAGATCCCATGACCTCAATCTCATGGTTTTAGGCCAGAGCGCGTGCCACTTCGTGCCAACAAATGCGCGTCCGGCTCTCAAATACAGGTTGGTCGTAGCTGTCAATTTAGTGCATCGCAGTCGCTACAAAGACTTTGGCCTAATTCTTCCGTCTGCATTCCAACAGTAATACCTGGAGTTGCCTGGAACAAAGGGAAGAGGGTAGTGAACAGTAGGAAAGCTGAAGCGGAGGAGAGGGAGGAAATCTGAGGCCATGTTCACGAATCCCACCAACCAATCCTCTCCTCACCCAAGTGACAATTCGATTGACCTGCGAGTTGTGCAGGACCCAGCAACCACTGAGGACGGCAGATGAGAACAGCAAAGTTGGAAAAGGAGGGAAGAAGAAATCCCTTGTTTTCCGGGCAATCTCCACTTCCTCAATTTCCTTTCATTTTCTTTCGGGAGTCCCACTCTACAGCATGGCCTGTCGGTCTGACGGATGGGAGATCGGGTGAAGTTTCAGGAAACATCAGATTGAAAAGTAGTAGATGAGATGGGCGTGGGTCCTCTTCACCCAGTGGCACCAAGACTCTCTCTCTTGTTTAGTCTGTATCTTTCGAGGAAAGAACTAAAAGAGTCTGATGGGACTTTCCCTGTAGCAATTCTCTCTCTCTCTCTCTCGCGTGAAGTGAGTAGGGTATTCATGACGTGAGGGGTTGCAGTGAAGGGCATGACATGATACCTGCACCAAGAAATGGTTCGAGTCTCTGTGAAATCCATGTCCTTGGCGCAGTGCTAATATCACTTCCAAGTGGGCTCACACTGCAAGAAGGGATACAAGGAATTTGTCTTAGCTAACGCTTGTGAGACAAGTTGAGAAAGAAAGCATCACAAAGTCCTTGACAAAAAGAAGCTAGATTCTCAACAGCTTAACCTCCTGTCCCCTGCTTTTTGATCTATTTGCTAAGTCATGTATTATACACCGGATGAGTCACTAATGGAAGGGATGACTGTTCAAGTGTCAAGCTAGAGCAAAATCAACTAGTTTATAAGCTGTAAAGCTACAAAAGTGCAGAGAAATTTCCTCAAAAGAAGTGCAGCAAAGTAAGCAACCCTAGTGGAAGAGCTGCATGGAGACAGTAGTCCCACAAGCATTAACGATGTCTTCATGATATCAACTTAGGCCAACATGTCCACCAATTGTCTTCATTGTTTGCAAGATTATGTATATTGGTTCTCCTCATATCCTACATTAGCGGAAATCGACTTCGTACTGTTCCATCTTTGGCATGCGATTACTTTTGTTAGAGATGGATGCGGCGCACTGGTATCTGACCCTAATACTGTGTGTGTGAATCATCACCTCTGGTTTCTTATCTTTAGATCTGAGAACATAATACTGCATGGTAACCGAGAAACCAAGAGGAAGCAGCCAAGGTTCATCTGAGGGAGGCCTTGTAGCTTACTTAATAGAACTATATCCTGAGAAAGATATGCTGTCTGCTGCTAAACAAAAGAAGCCATGTGCAGAGGACCTTCTTCTAGCAGGTGCGAAACACTACTGATCATAGAGTACCTGAACAAAATCCATCAACCAAGAGAACCTGCAGTTGCCTTCTGTGACCAGGAATAGTCCCCCTGGTTCTAAGACGTAAAGTGAGATCTCCCCAGGAGGGCACTGCCAACTGTTGCGGCCATGTGAGCAGTATTGCAGCGCATCATGACGAGAACAAAGTCGCCCTCGAAAAGGATGACGCATCCAATAATGGCCCTTCAGTCGCCATGGAAACAGTAGCAGAATGCCCTACAAAATGCTGGTAATCATACTCCCTACCCACATCCTTTTCTCTAGGGGTGTCGCCACCTTCTCCAAAATGTCTGTCACGGGAGGTCATCCCTTTCGTCAGCTGACCAAGTCTCGAGCACTTGGTCTGCACCTCCAGTCGAATGGCAGAGCCAGGCCGGGCTACGGCCTTTGACCGAAACGACCCGTACAATATGAGCCGGTGGGCTTCAGATTTGGTTTGGGTTTCATACACCCCATTGACTCGAATCGAGTAGTGGGTCCAAACTACTTCGCTCGACCCGGCTCACATAACTAGTGGGTTGGATTGGGTCAGGTATCATAACCAAACACAAAGGATAAAAGGGTATAAGCTCGTCTATTCATATCCATTGTTTTTGTATTATGATACCAGGAAGAACATTAAAGCCTTCAAATGAACAGTTATGTGGTCTTTCTCTAGCATCTATATTGTAAGAAAAAAATTAAAGAAAGAATGAGTGAGAATAATCAGTAATATAGAAAAATAAATTTGATTTAATCTTAATTTTCTCTTATAATATCAATTACCAATAAATGTGCCCTTTACTCGATATTTGAACGTCGGCCTGAGCGTAAATTGCTTCAAGATGCTGTGCCATCGGATCGTGTGGGGATCCTTTACATGACACCTACGTTACGAGCTCCATGAATTATTGGTGGATCGAAATGATTGTAAGGTGAAATTACTGGAGAGGATCCGCCTCCTTTAGGGATCTATCATCTTAGATATAATAATCCTGCGGAACAATTTATCTTGAACGCTACTATGGTTGCCTCTCGGTGCCAAAATGAAAGATAAAAACGACCGAAACATTTAATAGGCTCCGTGCGCGAAGCAGCTTACCGACTCTTCGTCAAAACGAGAGCAACTCGACTTGCGACATATAGATCGTGAAACCCTTCACGCCTCTTTTTCCGCTGTTGTCTCTCTGCAACCCTTCGAAGCAGTCGTGGGTGGGTGCACCGATGGCGGGGAGGTGGAGTGGAGGCGGCGGGGGCGGCGAGGTGGTGGGTTCGATCTACTCGGTGCTCGCGCTCGTCCTCATCTTGGTGGCCTGCGTGGAGCTCGGCGACGCCGCCACCGCCGTCGACGTGTACCGGCTGATCCAGTACGATCTCTCCGGGGCGCCGTACGGATCGCGCCTTGCCGGCCTTAATCACCACGCCGGCGCCGCACCCTTTGCCCCCGGCGCTGATCTCTCCCGTACCGTCGTCATCCTCCCCGTTCGGGAGCTCAATCTCACCTTTCTCCAAGGTGAGCCCCTCTCCTCACGTGCTCTTAGATCTGTTGTGATGAATCGTGGCTTGGAACTTCACATCATTATTGTTTCTAGATCTATTTTGCAATAGAATCTCGGCTTCCGGCTCCTTACGATGCGGTAATACTGGTTTTTCCTACCAAAAGAATGTCGGGCCACTTCTTTTGCACTCTACGCCTGAACATAATTGTGAATTTAACAGATTCCATATCCTGTTTAGGTAGACTAGACAAATTTCTACATGACGTGACTGCAGTGCCTCGAGGAGAGGAAAAGGAACAGTAGGATCATGTTGCAATAGGGATTCACAGTTCCTTAACCATAAGTCAACATTAGGAAGCTCAATTATCTAAGTCGTGCATGATTATTTTCTTCATTATTCTGGCTCCTATATATTTGGCTGAAGGGCTTTAGCTATAACTAGCTGGCTCTTCGTAAATTGATCAGTTTTTCCCACATTGTAGGAACTGCTCATAATTATATCTTCTCCATCTTGAACCAAATCTCTTGCATTCAGTTTTTTTCCATTCTGTTTATTGTTAAGTTTGTATTGACAAACATTCACTTTTAATGTGCATTAGAGTACATAACCAGTAAGCAGCCCTTGGGGGGATTGTTACTTCTGCTTCCTCAAGATATTCGTCACAAGAGTGGTGGAGGGAATAAGAGCAGAAACGTTGGTCTGCTGAGAAGTATATTGTCTGAGTTGGAACAGTTGCTCATTCATGTCAACTTACCAGTAAGTGGAGCATCAATTTCTTCCTGTTCAGCTGTCACTACATGAATTCCATTGGACATCTATTTCAACCTCAAAGTTTTCCATCCTTTTTTGTGCTATCTTTTGATTGTCATGGTTTGGTCTCTATAGTCTCGATACTTCAAGTTTCTTAAAATTGGGATTGCATGTGAAATGTGAATACTAGCAAAGTCTTTCATTAAATTTTTATTTCGTAAGTTGTTCTGTGGTTTCAATCATTGTTGAAACTACATAGTCATTTGTCTGCCTATTAGTTATCTATGTTCATTTTATGAAATATTGATCAAGCTGTAAAAATAATATAATCTGGTTCTTAAACTGGTTTTGTCTCAAACAAGTTCAACTACAAATTCTTTTTCCCTTCGACAGGAAGAACCATGACAGCTGCATATTATGATATCTATGTACTGGTTTTCATTATATAGGTAGTAGCTAAGTGGATTTTATCATGTGGAATCAGTGAATCACTAAGTTTCTGGCCACTGATTATTAGACTTGGCCATGATATGGAGATAGTTTTGAGCTCAGATGTCACATCAATAATTCTTAATGAAAACTTGCTTTAATTCTTATGTGGAGTCCTTTTAATTAAAGTCTTCAATGGAACCTTCTTAATTTGAGTTGTGTTTTTATTGTTGACCTGTCAAGGAAAAAGACTTCAATGCTGGGATTGGGAGGTCAATTATTTTCATTCTTTTGTAATTCATCATTACTTCAAAATTGTGAAAACGATATTTAGCTTTCAGACATGGAAGTTTAGCATTGGTAAATTGAGATGGATGACCGATATCATATTTCCTATGGTCTGACCGATATCATGTTAAATCCATGACTGATAAACATGATGTGTCAATTGTGTGGATTGTTTATTTGACTTGGACTTGTAATTATTTATATGTACCATATGGAATTGATGTTGGCTATGCTTTTCATTCTTTGTCACTTGTTAGGATCTATTTATGCCTGTTAAGAGTATTAACTAATTATTTTTGTTGGTACTTGCAGTATCCAGTTTATTTTGCTTATGAGGATGATAAGATTAATGCTGTGCTAGCTGATGTTCGAAGAGGTGATGCCACTGGGCAACCTGCTACAGCTACCACTGGCGGGTTAGTTAATACACTAATTGCTAAGATCATTAGGCCATTTGAAATAATCTATATTTGTTTCACAGCCACCCTTTGTTGTTCAACCTAGATCAGCAATATCTAGTTTTAATGCATTTGAAAAGGTATATAACCAACATATAAGCTTTTAGTGGATTTGATGGCTGAAATTCTATGCTTAAATTTGGACCTGCTTTAGTTAGAAGATATTCTGCACTTTTGTCCTTTACTCAGTTGTTCTGATTTTTATAGTGTTCAGAATGTGCAGTGGATCATAGAATAACAAATTTGCTGCTCCACTTTCTCATTCTGTAGTTTAAAGCAGGGCCCTGTATGACTTATGGCCATCAACAGTTTTTCTTCTTTTTGAGCAAATTCCACTGATACAACTAAATGAAAATTTGACTAATTGACTTTAAAACAAATAACCATCTTTCTTGCTAGGCTATGTCAAAAATAGGTATTTGACCTCTGTGTGAACTTTCTTTCTGTTTTTTCTGTTTAGAGGTTCTATGATGCTTATTTGTCGCCATCTAACATAAATCTTATCTAGTTAATACTGCTAACTGACCCAATTTGAGCAATGGCCATCAGCCCATGCTTGAAGTATCTCAGGCTTGAATTAGTGAGTGTGCATTGGGCAATTCTATGACCAAAGCAGTTCAGAGTTGGCAATGGACTGCTTGGTCATACTGTAGCCTGAAATTGAATTTAAGTATGAACTAAAATATTATAATACTCCCACAAAACATAGCTTAAGGCACTAGTTGTCTGGTCTCGTTTGTGTCTAACCTCCCTTCCCTTTCCAATTCTTTTCCTTTGGTAATAGTTGGCAAAGCTGAGTATGAAGCTGGTAGGCCTGGATGCCATAATTAGGGCTTGGATCAACCACAGTAGCCAATTTTTGGGATTTCAAAATTGCTGCCTATTGTTGCCTAGGAGTTCTCATGGTATACTAAGTTAATAATGGTTGATATGATTTGTTATTTTTGAAGTAGCTCTCTGGTATAAATCTTATTCAAAATACAGCTTTCTTTCTCTGTCATACTGTTTTTTTGTTTTCATTCTAGACAAATTGTTTTTCTTGAACTACCCTTTGCATTGCAAATTTTGAGAAAAGAACATGTCTATGCATGGAAAGTTAGAAACATAAGTTTTCTGCAATTAAATGAGATCACATAGAAGTGTTGTCAAGTAAATTGAGCTTATGTTGGGTGTTCCTCTACTTGGATGATTAAGCTTTGTTTGGACCTACTTCATCCAAATTTCTATGAACCTAGGGAATAAGAATGAGGTATTAGTGAAGTGTAAACTGAAGAAACTGTCCAGGTTAGGCACATTGCCACATAAATTTCTCTCCTTCCTCAGCCCTAACTATGCTTCCCTCATCTCTACTCTTTTCTCATTTCCTTATGCTAACCAAGCAATACAAGTGGATTAAGACTGATATGATTGAGTGTGGACCAAGTTTGTGTCTAGGGCTCATGGGTTTACTTTAGTGATGAGACAGGCTTTGGCAAAACTAAGGTTACATGTTTGACATGACACTTTGGTTGCAGTGTCCCATCACGCTATCTAGTGAGAGCAAAGAAGAAAGTGAAAGGGGCATAAAATGACTGAAATATGTTGGGTGATATTCACAACTATGCAGAAAGAACATAATAAAGCCATCCATGACTAGACTATATGGTAAGGAGGCATGTAAATAATCTTAATAGATCTCTTAATTACAAAGCAATACAAATCACTAACTTAAAGTTTTAATTTCAGTGTGGCAGGCATTCATGTACTCTTATTAAGAAATATAGGCTCAGTACCTGCTTTCTATTCAAAAGTTTCTTGTTAAATGAACTGTAATAAGTTTCTCGTTTCTCCTTCTGCGTGAGATATTGCAGCTACAAGTTGGTTGTATCAACACCGGAACCTAGAAAAGCATCATCTCCAACAATCACAAACATTCAGGTTCGAATTCTTCTTTACAATTAGAGTATGATCATGACACACTAATGGAAGGAGAAGAGTTTCTTACTGCATGGTCCTTGATGACAAGTAATCACCTTGCAAATCCAATTCTCACTGGTTAAGTCATTAATAAATACTGAGATTAAGCTTTAGGTGATAAGAGGATGTATAATGGCCTTAATATCCTCTCATTTTATTGGTTCTGCTTCTGCATTAGTAATTTGTGTTATACACTATGACCTCACTTTGTCAGTGTAAGTGACATTGAGACATCCATTCCCAAAAGTGTATTTGTAAATGGTTAAAACTTATGGTACATTGTCATATGTAACAGGGGTGGTTACCAGGACTTGTAGGAGATGGTACCACTCAACTCCCTACAATTGCTGTGGTTGCGTCCTATGACACATTTGGTGCTGCTCCGGTATGAGACTATCTATATAACTAATACTTCAGATATTTTTATGATTTAACTCTAAGCTTAATGTACCTAATGTTTGAAGGCACTTTCTGTGGGAAGTGATAGTAACGGAAGTGGGGTTGTGGCTCTCTTGGAGATTGCAAGACTCTTTTCACGCCTTTATTCAAGTCCAAAGACCCGAGGGAGATACAATCTTCTCTTTGGTTTAACATCTGGTGGACCTTATAACTACAATGGAACTATGAAGGTCAAATTGAATCTTCCAAGTCCCAAGCCATTGCAGTTGCAAGAACCAGTCCGTTGTTTTAGCTTTTGGTTATTAACTTATCATTTTCTTGTTTTGATTAATGATTTCAGTGGCTTAGGAGCTTTGATCAACGCTTACGTGAGAGCATTGAGTATGCTATTTGCTTGAATAGTGTTGGTTCATGGAACAATGAGCTGTGGCTGCATGTGTCTAAGCCTCCAGAAAATGTGTACATAAAGCAAGTTTATGAGGTGAATCATGTATTATTCAGATCAAAATGATAGTCCTTTATCCCATTTACTAAAATGAGTTTCTTTGATGACAGAGTTTTTCAGAAGTTGCAAAGGAGCTTGGAGTTACAGTTGGTATAAAGCAAAAGAAGATCAATATTTCTAATCCACGAGTGAGCATAGTCTTTTATGCATTCAAAACTTGTTATATCCTTGATCTATCGATACTATGCATATGCTAATATTACCCAAGTTGTCTAAGTTTCCATTGACTTCTAATCGGGTTCTCATACTCTTTTTAAGCTGGCAGCTATCAAGTTGTTTTCACTTTCAATGTGTTTACGAGTATTTATAGGAAATTAACTTCTTCATTGTTATAGTTATATTGTATGTCCTAGCGGGAACAACTTCTACTGATTTCTGTTTGTGGTCAAGGAGCCAAATCAATAAACAGTATTTTAATGGAAATGGTTAAAAGTGATGGCTATCTCTGTGATTGTATAATAGACTTGGAAAAAGAGTGCAAGAATTTTCCAAGGACAGAATTGTATGATAGATTAATTTAGCAACTTACTTGGTGCTGTCTTATCAAATTTTCCTGTTGTGCCCTCAGACAACAGAAGTGATGGAAACAGTTGTTCAAGAAAGTTGTGAGTACAATGTTTGGACACAAAATGCCTAAAGGCAAAAAGGTTGCAGGAGAAGGTCTATAGACCGATGCAACAAAGTGAACTTAGATGTTTCTAGCTTAAACATGAAGGATTGTAGAACACTCTTATGATACTTCTATATAATTCAAAAGGCATTTAGTGAAAGGAGATGCAGCTGACTGGCACTCAAATTAGATTGTGTATCACAGTAAATTCTTAAATTTATGTTCATTAGATAAGCAGGAGGTAGATGGTCTTTCATTCCAATGTTTCTTCACATGATCTAACTTTTGTTTCCTTGTGGGTTCAGACAATGGTAGGTCTCTTAGAATGTGGCTGGAGGTTTGTGCATTGGGTAGCTGATTTTTTCTGAATGATTAAGAGCATGCTTTTGTTTCTTGTGGTATTGGCTGGCTGCTGGAACATTATCTGCTTACTTACTGGTGGCAGAAAATGAACCACTTGAATTGTGCAGAATAAAATTCTTGAAAATTGCAATTGAACTTGTGAATGATGGCTCACATTATCAGTGGATTTTGATATAATACTTTCAATTAGTATAAATATCATCAAAGATTGATCTGGTTTTCGACTGATTTCTCAATCTTATAGCCAAATATTGCTTGGAATTTGCTTAGAATTGATCGAACACAACCAGTGTATGATCAAATTCTTGTCAATTTGTTGCCTCAAAAGAGGAAGCAGTAGATCTAACAGAGGGAAACCAAAAAAGAGAGAAGTGAGGATTAATAGATGTCAAAGAAGAATCATGTGACAATGACTGTAAAATAGAGAAGGAAACAATGCTATGGTCGTGTACCATTTCCGATGGTTGTTTCATTTATTGTTGCAGTGTTCATCATCCATCATCATGTAAGACAAGGGACAAAATATATAAAGAAGAAAAAAGAGGGAAAGATAGAGTAACCCTTCACCTTTTAAGAAAATAACGATGTTATTATAGAGAGAAGAAATGACATGAAATTTAAGTAAATCCTTGATTCAGTCATCGCTTTTTTTCAGATAATTTTTTCTTTAATTGTTTTTAAATAAATTTATACGTCACATGTTAGGGCAGCCCAGAATTTAGCTGCATGGCAGTTAGAAAAATATTTTTTGTGATAGTAAGGTCTATCGTCATCCTCAAAGCTCCTGATAAATTTTGAGTCTGTTGTCCATGTCTATCTTGTCTTTATATGATATGATTAGTATTTATTTTATAATTAACCAATGATAGTTGTTTTCTAATGGATCAATTTTCATTATTTTTAATTTCCATCTCTATTTTAGTATATAATATGTTAATTTTAGATTTTTAGCTATGCTGTTAAAATGTTGCTAAATGTTGGCTATGTCCATTTTGAAATGCATGGTTAACTATTTTGAATTGTTGGTTAAGAATCAGCTTTCTGGAGATAGCTAGATGAAAATGTTTTTATACTATATGGATTTGCAAGATTGAAAATTTCCAACTTTTGTTAAAATTTTGATGTAGGTAGCATGGGAGCACGAGCAATTTTCCAGGGTAAGAGTAACTGCTGTCACTTTGTCTGAACTTTCAGTTGCACCTGAATTGCTTCAAAGCACAGGAGGACTGTACGATACAAGGTAGATGATAATGTAGTTCTATATTTTCTCTTCATCTAATTTTAATTCTTCTTTCTTAAAATTCACTTTTGCTGCAGGCATATAGTTGATGATACTGCAATCCATAGAAGCATCAAACTAGTTGCTGAGAGTCTTGCGGTAATGTTTTCTTTTTCATTCTGGTTCGGTTACAATGCGGCACTTCTTTTTCTGTTTGCTGCCATTATTTGCATATATTTTACTTTTCAACGTGTCACTCTTTCGGGAGACAGCTTTGTACATACTGATGTTCCATGCTGATTAGTCCTGAAAAATTGATGAGCAGAACTTGTTGTGTTACTAAAATGTCCATTTCAAGACCGCAATGGCATTCCTAGTGATGTTAAGAGCAATGGCATTCCTAGTTCTGTTTTCTTAACATCACTGGGCTTAGGTCAGGCTTGATCTTAGCTTATGAGAAGTGAGTTGATGATCTATTTTACATATAATTAGAAAAATTTTCTTTGAAAAATATATTAGAAAATGGAGCAAGGCTCAGAACATGTATACTTGGGTTCTGGTTCACTTCAATCATTTTACTTTCCTGGGTCTATTGTTGGCTGTCTTCCTATCTTTTAAGTTCTCAGTTCTATATGTTGATATTAGTCCCTTCCCTTGATATAAAATTGGAGATCCTCATAATATTGTGTTTGCTCATGAAATAAAGTGGTGTTGCTTTTCTAGTTTATAATGTTTTCTACTTTCATGCAGAGGCATATTTATGGATATGAAGGAAAAAATATCCAGATTTTTGCAGATAATAGTAGTTTGGCAGTAAACCCATCTTATGTGAAATCATGGTTGGATCTTTTATCGCGGACACCTCGAGTAGCACCTTTTCTCTCAAAAAGTGACCCAATTATTTCCGCATTGAAAAAGGTGTGTTTAATTACTAATTTTTAGTTTCCATCTTTCGTTATTTCTGTACTTTATTTGACTTCGACAAACTATACCTTGCTATTATCTCTTTAAGGAAGAGTCAGTTTATGATGAAAGCTGTGTAGAAGAAATGTCTTGTAAAGTTCTGCAGTTATTTGCATGTATAATGTATATCTTTGTGAAAGGGCATCATATGCTAGTGGCTAGCAAGAGATGCTAAATGTTTGATCAGAAAGTTCATAATGTTTATCATCTTTAGACAAATAAGGTGTTTTTTTGTCATGTGAAGCAGTAGATTCATAGACCATATCATTGAGATTAAAGGATGACTTTTCAAATCACTGAAACTGAAAATTAAGGGCTTTAATATATTTGGATCTGTAAAGGACCATGTAATACTTGTATTCCTTGAAAGGTAATGTCAGAGTTATATCCACTTTCGTTGATTTTGTAATTTTTTAAACCTAAAGATAGTTCAGATAAAGGTTTTAAATCTTGATATCTGTAACCATAGGTCCCTTGTCGAATTGGTGCTGGTCTAGTTTATGGCTGGTTCCGTTCAGGGAAAAAATTTACACTTTCATTTTCTTATTCCTCTTATCTTTCCTTCCTAGGGTCTTTTCTTTGTCATACCATTGTCATCTTCTTTGTTTCTATTGTTGGTTGATGCCATCGCTTGATCTTACGGGGAAAAAAGAGGTTACCTGACCTATTTAGATAAACTAATATAGATCAAACTGTTCTTACTAGATATCCACAACCACTAATATATCAAATCCTTCCATTTCATCTTTCTTTTTGTTTTTCATCTATCCTTTCCTCTTCTCCAGCCTGACATCATGACTTAAAATTTGTCTGATGGTAGTTCGGATGATAATGCCATGATGAAGACTGTTATGACCTAAGGGAGATAGGTGAAGCAAGGATGATATATCCTTTTGTAAACTTATTGGCAGCGAGGAAGGTAGAGCTATGCCAGTGAGGAAGCGAAGAAGCGACAGTGGTGGGTAGTTGGTGTGCGTTTGCATCCTTTTGTAAGCTTATGTTAAGTCAAGAGTATCGTTCTTGGCAGTCCAATATACAATGCATAAATGTGGCATATGTTTGATGACAAATCTTCATATCTGTCCCTGTTTTCGGGATCATGATAGTGAAAGCATGGACTCAAATCTTGACAGTACTGATTGGTACTAACTGATATTTATTGGTCTGATCAAGTGCCTGTATTGAAGCATATAATCTGATATCAGTACAATATCATTCTTTTTTATTTTTTATTATTTTGTTTCACCGTTTTGTTGTTGATATTATTTTATTCAATGATACCATGTGAAACAAGTTGATGTACCGCTCAGTCCAGTAAATTTTCCACATTGGTACTGGATAGAGATTTAAATCCTTGAGTGGAAAATGATACAAAACATCCATTTAAATCTAAAAATTTGAATTTCATTTTTACTTGTTATGCATGCAATTGAGAAGCATGTATATCTGTTGTATAACTGCATCCTGTGGATATAATTTATATTTATTAGATAAAATAGCCATCAGAAAGCTTATCAACCGAAGTAATCATTACAAATGTTCCTATGCCATTCTGCCAAGTTATCCTGTGGCTAAATATTTCATTTGGAGTGAAGGTGTTGGGTTGGGTTGTGTGTGTATAGTATATTCATAAGGGGTTCTTGTTTATATCTTCTATAATACATAATAATATTATTATTGGTTGCAGGAATTGTCTGATCATACGGACGAAGTGCATCTGCAGCATGAGAGCATTGATGGGATGTTTAGCTTTTATGACTCTACACGGGCAACCCTTAACATATATCAGGTGATCAAGAACATTTTCTTGAACTTTCACTAACTTAACTATATTTTAACTATCTTCTGTCTTCCATTTGCTGTTATGTGGTGACAAGCCATCATTTCTTTCTTCACTTTTGTGTAACATCACTAATTACTTATGATTGTGAATAGAAATTTCTTAAATTGCTGCACCAGTCCAATGCAAATGCTCCTTTTCCTCGAATTACATCATTCAGCTGTAGTCTCAGAATAGTTTTTCCTTTCAACCAAACAATGACAGACTAACCGGAAATCATGTTGGTTGATTGCAGGTTGCAAGTGTTACGTTTGACCTTCTTTTACTTCTAGCACTGGGTTCTTATCTAATTCTCCTCTTCAGCTTCCTTGTCATCACAACACGGGTAATTATGCTTACTTATCTTCTCTGGGTAGGATCAGCATTTATACCACTTTCAGTATGCCAACAGTGGTCGACTGTTTTGTCAGGGCCTCGATGATCTTATTAACATGTTCCGGCGACCTCCATCTCGAAAGGCCAAAGCAGCTTGAGTTCGTAGGGTTTTGTTAATTTTCACGCAGGAGACTTGACCAGGAGCAGAATAGCTGAAGAAAATTGTAGATTAGCCTCAGTCGGGGAAATTGAATCATTCTCCAGTAACATCAGGAAAAATTTTGCCAGCATTCATGGTTGGAAGTTACTGGTTTTCGTTTTTCCAGGGATTTTACGTGTGAAATTGCAAGGGTGACATCATTATTTCCTCCTCAGGTTGCTTGTTTTATGCACCAAGCATCATAAATTCATGTCTGCTTTAAAATTGCCCTTAGATATTGCATGCGGATTTATATCCTGTTGGCTGTTGATTCATAAGCTAGCTCAGACTCATGGATAAATGAATTTGTTATGGTCTTTGTGCTGGCAACTGCAACTTATCTTTACAAATGGTTTTATAGTCTACTTTCGTAGTCCACATCGCTTAAGATGGTTGGGTTGAGGTTTGCTGTCCTTAGCCGCACATCAGATTCAAACAGTACGTCCTTATTTATATTGCATTCTTTATATATATTACGTCGGAGCATTCTTCATTCTTAATGTGTGATTACTCTCTTCTCAAGGTGGTTCTCAGGATGATCACAAGAGATGATGGTTCCTTGTTCTCCTATTTAAACTGGATTAGATGGCAAATAATCAAATTTAGGACGAACTTAAGAAGAAAACTAATTTGTAATACTGAATTAGGGAACAGATTGGACAAATTTCTTGGATGGTTCCGAGAATGCAAAGGTCGAAGCGATGGGGGGCGAAGCCGCGGTTTTAATTTGCGCCACGCCTTGACACGTGGCTTTGGTGGCGGGTGATGCGGCACGAGTTTAGTCGACCGCGTCAGCAGATCGGACTTCGGCGACTCATCGGTGGCATACACGTGTCGGGCCTGGTAGCCACAAGCTAGTCAAAGAAGGTGATCAATCCTTACGTGGCATGCGGCGGCAGCTAAGCCGTCGACCGCTAGACGTCCACGTGTCTGGCACACGAAGGCCATGACAGCACGCATTGCGATGCACCGCTCCCCGCACGCTCGCGTCGCCTCTTCATGTATATCTACCCACGCGCGGCCTGCGACGGACGAGACCGTGCTCAAGGTCACCTGTTTAACGCTCCAGGTGGCAGCGCCGCGTGGCGCCGCCTCCAACGGTATACTTCCAGTTTCCTCCGAGCTGGCCATGCATAATAAAGCGAGGGAGCGGTCTCAGTGCTTCTCCTCGCTCTTTCGTCGAGTGGGCCGAGGGATGGTGGAGACGGAGGTCGACGCGGTGTGGGACCCCGCGAGCGAGAGCGGCAACAGGAGCATCTCCAGGAAGCGGCGCACGAGCGAGTTGCTTGGTAGGCTTCAAAAGAAGAGCTTGCAGGGTCGGGAAGAGAGTTCACTTCGTGGAGTAAGCGAACATTCATCTTCTTCTAAGCCCATGTCAGGTGTTTATCTTTATATTGAGAACTTCGTTCTTGCATATGTTCATGTATGGAACATAAAGGCCCGACTTGGTTACGCCGACACCAATGCAAAAGGTAAGAATCTTAAAAATCAGCAAAAACTTTTCTCATAGGAAAGAAGGCTATGGAGGGATGGAGTTCAAGGACCAGAGTTCATTTGCATCCAGTACTCTGTTACTTTATTCAGCTTTGTTCTTGCTGTGCTATGATGATTCTTCATAATGTTGTCATTCCAAATGAACAGACTTGAACTTGAATCAGTCTTCTTTGCAACTTTCGTTTCCTTTATTATTCTTTCCTGCATAAGAATGCTGGGTATAGTGAATATGATTACTGCTGATGTACATATACGGAATGGGCTAGTATTCATTGAATGTATAACTCACAAAGTTTGTGGTGCTCTCATGAATGTCTTTGCTAAAGGATACAAGTGCTGGTTGCAATTGTGGTGGAAGTCACACTGCTGCAGACAATGTAGTGGAAGAACGAGCACAGATCAAACATGATTTTGAATCGGTTGCATCAAGGATCAAGCTTCCCAGTGATCACTCTTTCCCGAATGGTAGCAGAGCGAAACAGAGATCGACTGAGGTAGAAGTTTCTGTATCCCATCTGCTATGATCCTCTTGATAACTACACTGAAATCTCAGCTTTCTTAGCAGGCCGAGAAGGAAGAAAGGAGATTGCCCAGGGTGTTAGCTGATAGAGAGTCAGCTCGGCAGACCATCCTTCGGCGGCAGGTGAGATTTCGTGATGTGTTTTCTCTTGTATAATTCTTGTGATTTATGCTTTGTGTGACCTGTTTTTAGGCCCTCAGGAAGGAGCTGAAGAGAAGAGTTGTTGATTTGTCATTGCAGAATGAGAACATGAAGATGGTAAGCAGAGTATGAGATTTGACCTCCCCAACTGTTTTGCTGATGCAGTGATCAACTTTGAGTGATTCCGATTGATGCTATGGAGTTGATTGTAGGAGAAGGACTTGGCTGCGAAAGAGTACCTTTCACTTAAGGGCGCAAACGAACACCTAAAAGAGCAGGTTTGACATCTGCAACTAAATCTATCTCAACTGCACCAAGCTGAATTAGTGGGATGGAAATGAGAACTTTCTCCTGCTTGTTTAGATTGCTGAGACACAGAGGTTTCAGATGGCTGCATCCGCAGTGATGGAGTCACCATCGTCCTCAACAATCAAGCACCACCCTTTCGTATACGGGAAATCGCCTATGGTCCCATTCATGTATCCTTCTCGGCCTTCCCTCACTTTTGGGCAAGTGAATCCAAACGGTGGATCAGTGCCGCCTCATTGCATGCGGCCTTGCGCTTGGTCTTATCCATTTCATCACCAAGTCTCAAGATCAGCACCATGTTTTCATGCATTCGGAAACGACGATGTCGGAGACATTGCCAGTAAGCGTCATGTACTGATGCAGTCTTGTAGGAGACCGTACCACAGAGAAAGAGTTCCTCTCCATGGCAGCGATGTGAAGGAGAACACTTCGTTAGCGACTACCGGAGAGCGGGTCCTTAGAGGCTCTTCACATGGAGGCAAAGGTCGGCCGGAGAAACTCCATGGTGCTTTCACTTGCCTCCCTCGTAACTTATCGAGCATGGTGTCGGTGATGGCGGCAACGGAGGCAAGGAAGACGAGGAAGCAGCTGATGAAGTCGAAGCAATCTCAAGGAAGACCGGCAGAAACGCACGGGTAAACCATAAACCCGGAGATAGTGTTCATGGATCTCGATCAGCTGTAGAGGAGTTAATTTGAGGTTACCATCTGACAAGGCATTACATTGAGGGAGGGATGATACGAACAAGGCTCATCACCTTCCTTCAATATTCCAGCATTTGAGCTTCTGCAGGGTTACCACATCAAATTATAGCAGGCCGTCTTGTACTAGTGCAGATCGATACACAAGGGGAGAAGTTGATGTTATGTATCAGTCAGTCATCTTTATGTGATTGCATCTGCATAAAATATCAGAGTTCCACAATGTTGAAGATGCAAATCAACAGTTTATTGGCATTGGACTGTTGTGGTGCTTTGCATTGCATGAGGAAGATTTTAGGTGGACTCTTTAGACATGATGGTTCATCATTTTTCTCAAAACCTTGTATTTTAGTGCTCCAAACTCTTTAGACATGACTGTTGATAACCAATCTTGCTCGTCAGATAATCACCTTAGAGACATTGACGTGAAAAGAAATGATTGAATCTAGACAACAACATATGGGTGATTTGGGCCTATCGACCGCCATGGTTAATAGTTCATGATAGATTTATTTGAACAGATCCTATCAATCGTTATGGATTATTATCGACAGGAGCTTTTTCAAACTTGTCTATTTCTTTGTCGCTCATGTCTTAAGTTCAGAATATGAAAGGATGGTAGACTTTAAGTAATTGAAAGGGAAAACTGACAGGCCATAACAGTGTGGAGATTCTCTGAACCGAAGCTTATATCAAGGAAGAACAATGGAGAAGAATATGTTCACATTAATATTTCTTCGTATACTATTGTTGTGTTGTTCTCGACAGATGTATTATTAAATAATAAAAATCTTTAAACATTATCAACAAGTGACAGTTTGGCCGAGTGGTCTAAGGCGCCAGATTTAGGCTCTGGTCCGAAAGGGCGTGGGTTCAAATCCCACAGCTGTCATCGGAATTAATATTTAGTATATTTTATGTTTTTTCCTAAACAAAACTCAATATTGAGGTATAATATATTTTTCTATAGCCATCAATTTTCTTTTATAATTTTTGTTTATTTTGCTGAGACAAAACTAAACACTTAGAGAGAGAATATATATTAACTCCTTGATCTTGAAAAAAAAAATCTAAAATATTTAAGATTGATATGGAACGAAGATGATCGATATCTATACTCGACAGTCATCAGATACTTCAAGCATACGGGAGATATATGATCCGATATCCCAAGAATACGCAATCAATATGTATCTAATATTTTAACGTCACATAGATGACATATTGATATCATATAATCAAATTAGTAAGATTATTATCGTATTATGGATTCACATGTGGCATAATCACGATCGAGCCTAACAGAGACACGTAATTACTCCCCATAATCGATACTAGTTATGAGTTTAAATAGCTTTGTGAGCCTGTTGTAAAAATGGCTCCCAAATGCATTCCCATAATATAATTAAATACTATTCTTAAACTTTTGTTTGAATACTCTAAACCCCATAATAATTTAAGCATAAGAAAGGCATTTGTCATGAATGCCCATGATATAATTTTATATAGTTTAACGATCTCAAAGTCAGATAAAAAAATTATTAGTCAAAATTAAACTAAGATAAACGCAGAAAGCCTCAGTTGGCTCTGAATCAACATTCCATCTTAGATTAAAAAATTGATTTGAATATTATAGTTCTAAATCCTACATCTCTCGTAAAAGTTTAAATTATTTTTTAAAATTTTTCAAAATTAAGCTTAATATTTGGAGGGAAAAAAATTATTTTAATTCATTAATCTTAAAAAGAGTATTAAAAGTAGTTAGAGTGAATTCCTAAAAAATTCTAGCATAGTACCCTTGATCATATAAAAAGATTATTTTACTCCTATATCATTACCCTGTGTCTCTGCACTACATCGCCCCTAATTGCCTTGCCCTCATGTGTGAAAGGAGAGGGGGTTCTATAGCGATAATCGTCACACGAGCAAGAGCACAAGCAACAATGATGGCCCTCACATGAGCAGGGCAGGTGGTACAAGATGACGACAACCCTTGCATGAGCAGGACGACCCTCGCTTGAGCAGGGCAGGTGGTATAAGGTGGCGACGTAATAGACGTAGAGGCAGATCTGAGCTGAGGTAAAAATAAATCATTAATAAAAAAAATTCTACGATAATTTTTAAAATTGGGACACTGGAAATTTATCAAATATACAAGATTTTTTTCAAAAATTCATCCAAGTAGTTAAATATTTTGTAATTCTATATATTTTTAGCTCAAACCAACTTATATTAACTATATATATTTTAGACCAAAATATTGTCTGGAGTGTTATATACGGAATATATAAACATCTTCATGTGCAACTTTTCTTAATGAAATTAACAGATGAATATAAATTACGCGTCGTTCTAAATGAAATCATGAGATCAATTAACCTGCTAAAGCCCATCCAAAATTAAGTCCAATGGCCCATCAATGGGGGTATTATAGTAATTCGGGGCACCACGACCCGCTGGGAGCGCTATAAAATGCGGTGGCGAGTTAGGGTTTTGGTCTCTCGTTCTCCGTACTTCTCGCCGTCGTCCTCACCCTCGCCTCCCGTGCTTCAACCATGGTAAGCGATACGAGTTGTGGCCTTGCTCCAGTTCTTCCAGAGATCTCAACTTGTTTTATCTTGCTCTTTTCTCTTTTAATGAAGTGCAGGTTCTAGTTCTTGTTTCTCCAGCTTTGGTTTTGACCTGTTTTGATGGTTGCATCGTGTCATTGGATCTTGTAGATGTTACAATGTTTCATCTTTAGACTATGGATTATTGTTTTGATCGATAATTGTGTATTTGTGCTGACATTTAGACGTGTTTATGCATATAAGAACTTGTATGCTCTGTTCTTCTCTGATCTAATTTTAGATTCAGCTGGTTAATTGAGTTTATGGATCTGCAGTCTGGAAGAAAGAAGACTAGGGAGCCCAAAGAAGACAATGTGACGCTTGGGCCAGCCGTACGGGAAGGGGAGCAAGTGTTTGGTGTTGCTCACATCTTTGCGTCGTTCAATGATACTTTCATTGTAAGATACAATTGGCTTCTTTTTCTATAGAATGCATATGATTTCTTGTGCGTCAATAACTTGTTATTTTTTGTTTGACCTGCAGCATGTTACAGATTTGTCTGGGAGGGAAACACTCGTTCGTATTACAGGTTTCTTCTAAATTCCTGTAATTCTGTGCATGGGATGAGATCATATGAAGCTTTCTCCCGCATCATTATATTAGCAATTTGGCTTGATTTTTTTGGTAGCATGACTATCTCGTGCTGTGTAATCTAAATGGATTGTTGTTTTAGGTTTAGCTGTGGCATGTGGTACACCTAAAAACCATCGTCATAAAATTAATGGTTGTTTTGGATACATTATGTAAGATGGGCAGTCGTAAATATGAAGTGATAATTGAATAGTCATGGATACTTGTTTTGCGATTAAATTTTGTTGGAAAACTAATATCAGACTTCCTTCATATGCTTGGCATGCACCACTCCATTTGAATGCTTGAATTTTATATCTGCATTTGTTCATGCAATTTGATGTATGTGCTTGATATCCTACGCGTGGCCCTTAAGATCGCCTTCCTTTTACTTTATGGAAGCGTTTTGAGTCATAACCACGCCATATCAATGTTGTGGTTGCAAGGAGTTTTTCCTTGGGACCTGTTCTTACTCCATTCAAATTTCGGGCCCACTTTTAATTGGCATTTGATATTTCTCAATCACTCTGTAGTTGAGCAGCATTACTTTTGCTGCTCATCTATTGTGATTCAGTGAAGATCTCTTGCTAATGATCTTATGAAGTGCCTGTATCTTGGGAGAGGAATACATTCTGATTGAAATTGAATCTTTCTGATGTAGCATAACTAAGAAATGTGTCTCTTGTCAAAGTTCATTTATGATTCTTTTAGTAATTCAGCAGTTCACTGAAGTAACTCCTATTTAGATGATTTTATGGGTAATTTAGCAGTTCATGGGAGGACCTCCTATTTAGAAAAGGATCTTCAATTGTTTTCTTTTTTGTTTTTCTTTTGGGAGGCTTATACAGTAACAATGTGTAGAGTGCAACGGATACTTTGAACAATTCGTGACCATGATAACATTAATCATTGTGCATAAAATATTTTCTGAATCTGTAACCGTGTATAGAATGTAATGGGTACAGTGAACAATGCTTGACCATGATATAGCAAATATGGCTTAATTAATACTCTCTGTTGATCGCCAATCTTGGATATCCTATTGTAGAACATTTTCTTCTACTGACATGCATGGACACATCTGATAGGTCTCTAATATTCTTCCTGCTTCCCCCTTTCTCTCTTCTTATTTCTGATTGTGTAATATTTTATTTTTATTGGATAAAGGGTTCTATAAGACTGATGTTTTGGTGCTTGCAGGTGGTATGAAGGTCAAAGCTGACAGGGATGAATCATCTCCATATGCAGCCATGCTTGCAGCACAAGATGTTGCACAGAGATGCAAGGTCTTCCATTTAGCCACTTTAATTTCTGATTTTTTGATATCTCAATATCTGTGTGTTGATATATCTTTTGTTATCCGTAACTTCCATAGGAATTGGGGATTACTGCTTTGCACATTAAGTTGCGGGCTACTGGTGGGAATAAGACAAAAACGCCTGGTCCTGGTGCTCAGTCTGCTCTCAGGGCACTTGCTCGCTCTGGAATGAAAATTGGGCGTATTGGTAAGTCTTATTTTACTGCTTAAAACTGTCTCTGTTTCCTGTTGTGTGCCACAATTGTTATATCAACTGGTTTGGCATTTCTTGCTATGTAAGATGTTTGCTGTTTCTAAAGACATATTTATAGCCTCAGTATTAGTTGTGCCAATATTGATTTGGCAGTTTGTTGTTTACAATCTATGTGATGCTTGCAGTTGTGTAGGAAAATTCTATGTAACTGTGAAAATGAGTAAATGAATTTAATGCTTGAGATGCCATTGTCATCATTTTTGGGGGGTTCCTCTGATTTGGGCTTTTGTAAATTATGTAGTGGCTATGAGTGTCGAGAAGTTTTGATTTTTGTGATTCGTGACTGTTGAAGGGTCTCCATAATCCTTTTCATACTTGGGCAAAACTGTTGCTGTCGACCTTGCCTCAGTAATTTGTATAACTATGTATTATGACTTTTGGTTTCATCCGGAAACTTGGGACTGATTATGATTCTATTGAAGACATGTTATTGTTTGAATTGATTTTTTGGACTGTTACGTGTCACTAGATGAGTAGATGGAACTGCAGTGAACAATTTACAATTAACATATTGGATTAGCATAAAGTCATAGACTCTTATCAGCTAAGATTTTTTGCTTTCACATGTACTTGTGTTTGTTCTGAAACCTTAATTGGTTCTTGATGTATGCCTTCTAATATTATGCAAGAAATTCTTTTGCACCTTAAAAAATTAAATTTGCAACTTATCAGAAGTAATTTTAGTGGGTTTCACTTTTCATTGTGTATTCCTGAATTGGGAGATACTTTTCTATATGTTGGTAGTTAAGTGTGAATTATTATTGGTACAAAAACATGATTTTAAAAAGGGTATGTACGACAAATATTGCTGATGTGGTATACACTCAGAAATCTTATTATTGTGGTATCATTTTTTTCAAACTACTTGTTGGTGTTACGTAAATATAGTCTATGTTAGCCATTTATGCGGTACAAATGCATATATTGCTAGATCTCTTTCACTATTTGCATCCTCTGTGTGGCACTGCCATGCATGGGAAATCTATTAGCTCATGTGTTTCACATATCATGAAAATGCAAGCACCTCCAATGTATGTTTTATCTTATTTCTCTTTCCACTATTTCTAATGTTTAGTAGTATGGTAGATGTGATATTCATTACTTGAACATGTTCCATTTCTTTTATATTATCACTAAAATCAGTTATTAAATTTGAGAGCTATTGCATAAATATTTAATTTGGATGTAGAATATAATTTCAACGGACAAGTCATGCTGATTTGGATGTTCAAATTTGTCAGATTGATTTACCTGAAGTTATTTAATTGTCAGAAAATGCTTCTGCATACTTGGTGGGTAAACCCTTATTGGTATGCCATAAACATCACTACACACTGTTACTATGTTTTATATGTTGGAAATCTTCCTTCAAGGTCTTCCATATAAACTACACCATGCTGATTCTGGTGGTGCCTAATTAACTAAAGTGAAAGTGTTGGTCCGGCGTACCAAAGTATGCCGGAGTAACATGGATTAACTCTTGATAAAGAAATGCTTTCTGTGTATGAAATCAGCAAAGTGCCATCTTTACACACTGCATATATACACCTCTCTGGGGTAGCATATCATTCGTCAGAGGGCCATAACAAGCTCTTTTCTTGATGATTGTTGCTACTTGCAAGTCTTTACTATTCTAAAGTGAGTTTGTTCTCTCGGTTGCAGAGGATGTAACTCCGATTCCAACAGACAGCACGCGCAGAAAGGGTGGAAGAAGAGGAAGGAGACTGTAGTTCATCAACTTCATCTGCATCAAGTTCATTCCCAGTGGTTTTGGGACGTAGTTTGGTCGTTATAAACAGTTATGTAGCTTTGAATGGTGAATTGCTTTATCTGTCATTTTGCCGAAAAATAACTTATGAATGTGCTTTGCTACTTTTGAGGTGAACATTCAGCTTTTATTATGATGAAAGCTACAGGAATTGCTTTGATGCTGTGATTTCCATCAATTTTATGGTATTTCATTTCACAGTTAACTTTAGTTGGTATTAAGCAAATCCTCATCTTCGAATCATTGATCATATGATCCATTATCCTGTATTTCCAACCTCCAATCACGTTAGTTGAGTTTGCCTTTTACGTTTTTGTCTCTTCCCATCTTTGATTTGGTTTTATATGAAATCTAAGATTCGACAATAATTGATTTCAATATGCAGCGAGTGATACTTGAAATGCTTTCTATCATAGAAGTCTCACTGTTGGAATCTCTCTATGCGACTCAATGTAGTTGGAAGTAGTTGCATTATGGTCTCCTACCTGTGCTCATATTCCTCTCCTTTGATGCCTACACCACCAAATTGTGTTCCTATCACTGCTGGAGACGTCTTATCTAGTCATTGCGTTCATCTGCCTGCGTTTGTCATCTTCTCCATTTAGTCTTTTTAGTTCACGTAGCGTGGCATCTTCTCCAGAGAGAGAGATTTGGGTAGGGTACTTTGTAACACATGTCTCGATCACCAGAGAAAAGGGTCTGTAAAAATTAATAAAAAATTACAGAATAATTTTTTAATATTGCTAGGTTATACTCGATTAAGATTCCAAGAATTGTGTCATGCTTAATTCTACAATGGAGTATAACACAATTCATTGACGAGCTTATCACTGTAAAGTTTGTGCAGCTCAACTCGGACTTCAACTATTAAAGGAAAATATAATATCAATAATTTCTTCATTATTCATTTCAAAATTTCCTTATTTTAGAGGTTTTAGTAGTCCAATTTGGAATATGTTTGTCCGACTCACATCACACTTTGACAATCGAAGAAAAATATAATATAAATAATTACACCATTGAATTTTTCTAATTTTT
The DNA here is from genome assembly GCF_036884655.1 of Musa acuminata AAA Group. Classification (NCBI taxonomy): domain Eukaryota; kingdom Viridiplantae; phylum Streptophyta; class Magnoliopsida; order Zingiberales; family Musaceae; genus Musa; species Musa acuminata. The sequence continues at coordinate 1,858,953 of NC_088346.1, read as the reverse complement.
AGTTTAATTTAATGAAAAATGAATTACGTTTTAGTATTGTTAGTGTTTGTCTTGCAGAATGGTTTCGGTATTTCAAATATTTTATATAGATGATAAGCTAAAACCACAAGAATGCAATCTACCGGCAGGCCACAACTTGTTTGAGCCTTGAAATCTCATCTCATCTCATCTCATCTCATCCTGGAATAGTTTTGAGATAACTCACGATATTGTCTTCTTTCTTAATTGATTGACGTTGATTCCAAGTAAAAAGAAACTCCCAACAAATGTAAGATTGAGACAAGTATCATTATATTACATGAAGCAAGCAGCAAAACAGGGGAAGCCACGCGTCTGTCCGCGTATTTACAATCCCCCCCCACACTAAATACCGCCGAAATAGGGGACAACAACAACAAACCAAAAGCACACAACAAAAACAGAAAACAAAAACAGCAGTACGTATCAACCATTGCGTGCGGGGCGTAGAGAGAAACAGAAACAGAAACAGAAACAGAAACAGCATCAGAATCCTGCGAGGGAGAGGCCGGTATTACCGCTACCGCTCCGCGTCTTCCCGCGACCCCAACGACCGCCGCCCGCCCAGCTCCGTCGCCTCCCCATCCAACGGCCCCAGGTCGACCGACACGTCCCCGTCCCCGCCCCACGACGCCGGCCGCCGCCCCGACGCGAACCGCATCATCGATCCTAGCCCCGGCACCTCCAACCGTGGCTCCGCCGCCGTCCTCCTATCCACCGCCGCCTTGGCCGGCGAATCCACCGGCACGGTCTCCGACGCGGCGCTCCTACGCCGCTGCTTTGTCCCACCGCAGAAGAACATCGCCCAACAGCCGGAAGGTGCCGCCGCCTCCTCCTCTTGCTCCGGCGGTCCGCGGCACTGCCTCCGGTACCGGTCCCGTTCCCTCTCGGACAGGACCTTTCCGATGCAGGACACCTTGGGCGAACCCGGCTCTTCGTCGGGCAGCGCGGACTTGCGGCCCTCTCCGCCGCGGTCGGGGCGAGGAGGTTTCTTGGGGAAGATGGGGGCGTTGGCGGGGCGGCGGCCGCTGCGGCCGAGGTACCCGGAGTGGTGCTGGATCTTCCCGGGGATGCCGATGATGGGGGGCTTCGCCTGGAGGCCGCCGGAGAAACGCTGCGAGTTGGATCGGGGCCTGGAGGCGGGGTTAGCGTGCTGCTGCTGCGCCTGCGCCTTCGGGTTCGTGTTCCCCTTGGTCGAGTCGTCGCGCTCGTAGACGGCGGCGCCGCCCACCTCTGCCCAGAACAGCTCGCGTCCGCTGCCGATCCGCACCAAGATAGACTCCGGCGGGAGGTCCGGGTCATCGGCCCCGATCTGGGTCTCGCAGGCCACCTTGGTTTCCCCGCCGCCACACACGAGGGCTTCAAGATCTTTTACTTGCGGCATGGCCGATCAAGACGATTCCAATACAACCACAGCAACAGGAGAAGAAGACGACGAAACGTTGGCGGCGAGAGGTGGAGCGAAGACGGTGTCTTAAAGACGCCAAGGGTATTTTTCGTAAATGTCTCCCCATAACCCCCTCCCCCCTCCTTTTGACTCAATAATTCATGCAAATCCGATTTGATCTTCACGTACGGATATATATATATATATATATATATATATATATATATATATATATATATATATATATATATATATATATATATATATATATACCCTCATTTACGTAATACCTGCGGATGGCTTTTTTATTTTTTAGATAAAATATAAGAAGTATATATAATATATTACTCGACTCATCCCCATTCCATTCTAGAAACGGGTGCAGGCAGGCATGAGACGTAGCGTGGTCCGGTTTCTTCTTCTACGTGAGTCACCACGGGAGTGCAAAACCTACTGCTCTGTTCTCGGCGGAGCACACAGGTTTTCCGACGATCTGTGACTCTAATCCGTCGCTTTTGTCGCGTCATCTTCGTCCTGATTCCCGACTCGTCCAATTTTGACCATTGCATCTCTGATTCATCACCACGAGGTCCAATGTTGACCAGAGTACGTAGAGGTTGTCACGATTTATGCACTGCATGAATGTTCGAGAGCTTGGCGGATTCTTCCAACTCACTTGTAGAGGAGTGAGTCAACCTACTTTCGACCTCATGCGCGGTGTTGAAGTAACTAATGGAGAAGATGTGAATAGAATGCATGAGCGAAGTCGAATTGACGATCAAAGTTGACTTTGTTGTACTATCACCACCATTTCACAAGTAAAATATCTGTACGAAAAAGAATATTCAATAAAGACTAAAAAATAAACTAATTTTATTTTATATTTTAAAAGATAACTAATAAAGAAAAATTTTAAACACAAAAAATTATATTACAAATTATCAAAATTTTTTTATCAACTAAAATAATAGACACCTTCGTTAGATCATCAAAGAGGACCCAAAGGCTTCCTTTCTAAGTCAGCAAGTCAGCGCCCCCCATTACTGAGCCGCCTCTCTTTTCCCACCCCTTGAAGCTTTTTCTTCACTCCTCCTTTTTTTTATACCTCTTTGTCAATGTGAAACCATCTTTTTCTTGGATAACACTTTCTTCAAATGGGCCCCAAATCATATATATATATATATATATATATATATATATATATATATATATATATATATATATATTCTGATAGATAATTCTCATATTAATTATTCACATGCATGTTTTTATCAAAAGAAAATTATATTAATGCTTTAGTGTCCTATGAAATGTGATCTTGTCCAAAATTGAAGCTAAATATGAAGGAATAAGCTCATTCAAAAGAAAAAAAAATAGAACCATGGTGTCACATCCCAACCTAACAACACAGTTAGCTGTTTGCTTCATGCCTCTACAACAATTGAGTAATACGAGAGTATGTGAGAGTATATATTAGGCTATTAATATCACCCAACCTTGATAACATGTTTAAATTATAAAATAATTTATCTAGTTATATTTAATTAGTAAGGAACTTTTACTTTTGGTTTAATGAAGATGTTATTGGCATCAAATTAGCTCAATGTGATTTGGACTTATATGTATAGAATTATTTAAGATATATTTAAAGTGAAAATATGAAGATGAAAACTTCGAGCTCCCAAAGAGATTGAGAGATTTTCCAAATTGGTTCATTGGACGCTCAATTTAGTAATTTAAAATAGTTAAATACAGTTAACAATGATAAAAAAATAATCTCATGACTATGTTAAAAGTAAGCATTTATATATAGTAATATAGGAACGGTATATTATGTGTAATATTCTCTAGGGACATCTTTTAACCGTTCTTAATTTATCACGATTTGATCTTTTTTTCATATATATTATCAGAGATAGCTCATAAATTATTTGTCTTAAGCAATATCCATACAGATAGACCGATGAGATGTAATTTTTGTCTTCTTATTCTAGCCAGAATGCGATGCATAGGATGCATACCGAATAATGATTAATCAATAATATCTTTTTATATAAATTATACTCTATAGTATGATAATTATTTGTTTAGTTCATCTACTTATCTAGTTGTGTTTGTTTTTCTTTTTCCTATGCTGGTTGTTGATGAAAAATCCACAAAAAGATTTTTTTTTTGTTTTATGCTAATTTAATACTTAATTTCATTTTTTGTATTCATGTAGTGTTGATGTCATTCCATTTCTAAAGAAAGCCACAGCATTAATAGCCAACAAGCCTTTGTCAACCTTTCTCCTTGAGTTCAGGGAAATGACAAACGCAAGTTAGGAAGAGAAGATGCATATAATGTAGCAATTAGGTGATGAAATGACAATAAAATTTAAGATATTAATGTGTATGCTTAAAATATCAATTAGTTAATTAGATCCTTACAAGTATAAAACATATTATTTGTGGTCCTATAGGCAATTGGATGGGTTGGTGGACTTTTTCTTGTAACTTGTTATTAGGTGTAACAACTCATTGATTTGGATCACATCCTCTACTCGTGATTATTATTATTATTATTATTATTATTATTACATCAATTAAGAGATAAAAAAATTCTTTTGATAGGATTATTCATTTTGTGATAGTTTATCGAAAAAATGAGTTTTTTACTTGAATATTTGAATCTGATGTGAATAAAGTATATATATATATATATATTCCTCGAGTAAAATATTAATTTTTTATATAAGCTGTAATATCTCAATTTAATTGCACATCAAATCTAAAACTTAAAATGATATATAAGATGATACACGATGTATTACTATTAATTTAGATTTAAATATTTTAAATCAATGATTTAGATTTAACAAAGTTAATAAGTTAGTTATATAATCTAATCAAATCGTCAGAGTTGATCTAATACATTTAAATGAGAAAAATTGTGATGCTATGATTTACTCATACTATTAAAACCTGAGAGATAACCTAATACGAAGCGAGAAAGACTATAACACTATGAATTATTCTTTCATGGCTAAGACTTTAATTAACTCATAAGAGATTGTTCTTTTATGCTTAAGCATTTTGTATCAATTGTCATTAGCATATTAATCGACACCTGTAATCATTTGATTTTATCCATAATATTTATTTTTTTAGAAAATTATGTTTAGTTTCTATAGAATCTTATGTATTATTATTGGTAATTATTGTTATTAATATTATTTAGTGTGGCTTATAGTTTAAAACGGGTGACTGTTGGGCCTTAAAAGAGAGCGCCCAAATGAGATCACTCCAAAGCCCATTTCTCGGGATTCGAATGAGACCGTTGGAAGACATTATTGCAGCGGAAGTAATAACTTTCCCACCCCCCTCGTGTTTACCCCATTCGACGCATCGCTAGTCTATTCGAGCTAAATGCTGGGATCCATATGAGTTCCGCAAAGCTTTCCGAGTAAACATTTCGGGCATCGGACCAGTAGGGTGGATAACTTCTCTACCTCCACCCGATCTCAGGCTTCGCTGGCACACTGGAGATAAGCAGTGGGTCCAGATGGTTTCCTCAAAGCTCCTTCGGGGTATAGGAAGCGGGTATGAACAGAAGAGTGTTTTAGAGCAACGAGAGACGGCGAGCGCCACTCCCGAACCGTTCACATTTCAAACCCACAACACTCCAACCGTACGCTTTTCTTCTCGCTTCAAGAGAAGGCGAAGCGGAAGAGGAGGCAGAGCAGGCGAATCAAATGGGCTGCATCTCCTCCAAACTCCTTGCCGCCGCGGACCTCGGCGAAGAGCTCCTATTCTCCGGCGACGCCAACCCCGCGGCCGGCGAATGCCCCAACCACTTCGTCTCCCTCACCTCCACCACCTACGGCGCCCTCAGCCTCGACCGCGGCGACGATGGAGCCAGCATCCCGGATGGGCCTGCAGGGACGGAAGTAGAACCGGAAGCAGCCACGAAGGTGGAGCGGGGGCGGCCGTCTCCCTCTCCCCATCTCGATGAAAAGAGGACCGTGGCGGAGGAGGAGCGCCCCTCCGAGGTCATCGACGCGCGGGAGCTAATGGGGGACCTCGCCGACGAGACCCCCAGCCGGTCCCCGTCGCAGAGGAAGAGGCCGCTGAAACCATCCCCGCCCGCTCACCGGTCGCCAGCGGTGAGGGCTGTGTTTTCGCCTGTCATGCCAAGGAGGTGGTTCGCCGGCAAGGAGAACACCCCGCTGCGGTCGGAGCCCAAAAGGTCGGATCTTGACGCCCACCGTATCTCGAAAGCCTTCCGTTCCTTAGACAACACACCTTGGGCCGGCCTTGCCTCGGCTATCTCGAAGAAATGCACTCCAAACAGCACAGGGAGCAAGCAATCGGAGAGGGATTCCGGTAATTCGAGGTTTAGGCGGAGTCTGGTTCCCTTGTTCGATCCGGAGCTTGTCGCTTTCTTCGAGAAAGAACACCACCAGGAAGGTGAGCAGACCAAGAAGGTGGTGCAAGGTAAGGTCTGCGATTCCGTTCTTTTGCTTCAGTCCTACGAGGAGAAGTGCCCCAGAGGAGGGGAGAACATCGTGGTCCTGTACACCACCACGCTCAGGGGAATCAGGAAGACCTTCGAGGACTGCAACACGGTCAGGTCCTTGTTCGAGTCCTACAGCGTCCATATCGTGGAGAGGGACATCTCCATGGACTCGGGGTACAGGGAGGAGCTGCGGGTGCTGATGGGGAAGAAGGAGGTGAAGGTCCCAGTTGTTTTCATCAAGGGCAGATGCGTCGGTGGCACAGAGGAGGTCCTGAGACTGGAAGAAGAAGCGAAGTTGGGGCTGATATTGGAGGGTCTCCCAAGAGCGACGAAGTGGTGTGACGGCTGCGGCGGGTTGCGGTTTGTGATGTGCATGGGCTGCAATGGCAGCTGCAAGGTGTTGGATTCCGAGAAGAAGAAAATGAAGTGCGGTGAGTGCAATGAGAATGGCTTGATTCATTGCCCCATGTGCTGCTGATAAGAATATGGAGGGAGATTGGACATTTCTTCTTTTTGACGCTTACACGAGGTTTGTAGTCATCCATCTTATACATCGTTTCCAGAATTAAATTGTTTGTGCTTCAAACCAACTGGTTGAACACGGGGATGTCATCTACAAGTCAAATAGGCAGTAGCACTGGGTTGATTGCCGTATCTACCCCAGAATGTAGCAGAAACTTCTATTGGATGTGTTTAATCAACCGTTTATGTTTGCGGTAAAGATCGACATGATATTTATCTTTAATTTGCTTAAAGATTCATCTCAAATTTTATTTGGACCTAACCTAACTTCAACTTTTCTTTTTTTATCTAACTTGTTTTAAGATTTCTAAGTTCCAGGTTACACATGAAAAAGGTTTTTGATTGAGAGTTTTGTGGAGAGGGAATGTCACAATCTTTGTCATACTCTCCAACACCTTCTTTTTATGTCATTGAATCTGTATGTTCTTCTGATATAATATAAACAGCATGTCTATGCACATGATTTGAGTCTACATTAAATCAGATGGACCTGCTGTTGAAAAGAATGCCTGTGATAGTCTTTGGATGTTATTGGATGTTATAAGCAAACAAGAAAGCTTGTGATAGTCTTTGTTTGAGCTACTTATGAATTATTTAGCACTATTTTTGTTCCCCTGTCTGATATGGGTTCTATCATAATCTTACAATGCATCTGTACTGTTTCTTCTTTCTGGTGCAGAAGCAATGCAAAGAGAACAAAGGGGAATCATTAATTCTGTTGCCTTTAAATTTTGATCTTATGTTATCACTAACTGGGCTTGTTTTTACTGGTCACGATTGCTTTTTTACTATTGGCGCAGCAGAGTTGACTAACATGGAATTTTAGGAAGAATATTGCAGAGTTGTTCATTCTTGGGGAGCTTTTTCTCTGATTCAAAAATTTTCTTGTATGCTCAGTGAAAAGCAACATGTTTCTAGAACATATTCTACTGCTATACCCGGTGATGACTTTAGGTCACCAGAATATTGGTGAATCCATGATGACGATTGAAGTCTCTTTTCTTGCTGTAACATGTATATCTCTTCTTTAAATTACAGCTTTTACTGAACCTGATACTTCTTGAAATGGTAGAATTGAGATTTGAAATTTTGTTTTTTTAATATGCTGCAAACTTTCTGATGGCAACTAATTGTGTTACATGGCTCATGTTGACTTTCAGTGCCACTGAATCTGGTTACTGATTACAATTCATATCACGGTTGGCTTTCACATACTTCCTGGAACCTGGGAGATGATTGTTGTTTATTTATTGATTATCAATTTATGGAAATTATACTTTTCTTACCAAAGAAGTCTTTGGTTGGGAATTTATGAACTGTTTTGTTGTTGTTTACGAGTTTAGTTAATCCTAATATTCTGACTTGGGTTGGTGGTTTTTTCTTCTTGTAAATGACTAGAAATATCTTCATACAAGTTTCTCTTTATGTTCAAAGTATGGTGCATTTAATCTGGTGAATATATTTCATCTTTTCCCAGTGCTAACATCATCCGGTCATTCTTCTATGACTTAGCTGAGGGTGAGACATATAAATTAGCTAGTATTCTAGAAATTGCTGATCTTTTAATTTGTATGGTCAAATCTACACAGAGAGGAAGACCAAACTTCCCTTGAAACTTATTGACATTTCCAGAGATGTTTTGTACCTATTACAAAATATATCTGAATACTCTATTGTCCATGCATATAGATAGAAGGGTACAAGTGCACTAATTGATTACCAAAAACATAAAGGCTACAATATTACCAGCACAACTGATAGTATCATTTATTGTTATGTGTATGGTTTATCATAGCACACTTTTGCTCTGAACAATATGTTTTCATTTCATAGGATTAAGCATCTCCTGGTAAATCTCTCCAGGATAATCTAAGGATTAAGCATTTCATAGGATCATTGGCTTCTATATTAATGACAATATACTAGTTACCCTTCAAAATCTCAAGTGCAATTGCATGAGTGAGAATCAAAGGACATTATAATTTCTTATCAGATGCCTATATCATTTATGGATTGGACATTCTCTAAATAACACAAAAGATACACTGATATCATGTTCTTTATAGAGGTCAATTGTGCTATAAATCCTAAGAAAAGAATATCCATGTGCTTATCTGTTGAAAGTTACCTGTTGGTTACTGCAGTGGATGAACTTTTCTTGTTCTATATTTGATGTTTTCCCAGTTGAGCATCAGCTTTTCTTTCTGAATTTGCCAGAGCTTTTTGTCTCATTTGATAGCTAATGCCTTGCTGCAGTTGTGTGTTAGTCTTTGCCAAGACCATATTGTGATTTTTTTTCCTAAATAGCCTGTGTTTTTATGACAAAGAAATCATTGACTAGATAATGAGATTCTGTTGGGAGAAAATTTATAGTGGCTTCATTTTTAGTAATTTTAGCTCAAGTGTTTTTAGGAACATGGTGAAAATTTATTTTGTTGAATTCGTCCAGCAGCCACTGAGCCTACCAAATCCGAGCACAACAAATACTATCATGATATGCTCAAATGGTTGTGGTTGTCAAAACTTATGAATACATTATTTACTTTCAAGTCTTTTAGATTACACATCATTAACATTTACATTTATCGTGGTATCTATCCACTTATAAGCTGTATCGTTTTACCTCTTGTATATACTTCCTCTTATTTGAGATCTTTATATGCATCCAACGATGTTTCTCAACCCTATGTATCATTGCAAACGGGATTAATTACATGTTACCTTACGTAGTTAGTTACCTTTAATGTTTCGATTCTTACACTTCAAAAATTATATTAGGATTCATATAGCTACAAAAGTAAAACATCTAAGTCTATTTTTACTAATGATGTCAGTTTTATCAATGAAAATATGAAAACAAATGATAAAAATGATAATTTTAATGTTTGGTGGCGGATGACATCAGTGGTGGCGAATGGTGACACCGAAGCAGTTGTCTGGCTATCTCCAATGATGATAAGGTCCGCTCTCACTACAATGCCACATGCTTCCATGAGGAGTGTGTCGATGCAGATGGTGGTGGTCGCTCCCCATCCCATCGCTCTTCTGCCATCCCATTCTCCTAGGAGTATTGTCTTAGAATTTCTAAATCCCTCTCCCATCCTATCGTAACTGAGGACGCCTCTACCCACCCCCTCCTCCCCATCCCTCCCCTAGTTCACTCCCATTTGGAACTCTCCACCACATGCAATAAGCGCTCTGCCGCCTCCCCTGATCCGTTCGGATCGTACTCGTCCTTTGCTCCAATGGCCTCTTGCATGATGGCAATGATGTGAATGATCTTTGGTTAGTGCCCAACGTTGCACCATAAAGGGGTCAACCCAGTTGCTCCAATGGCCTCTTGCACGATGGACGTCACCCTTTGTAGCACGTCGTCTATTGCTAACCCAATTGCTCCAATAGCCTCTCGCACTATGGAACGTCGCCCTTTGTGGTGCAGTGTCCATCGTTGACCTAGTTGCTCCAATGGTCTCCCACATGATGGACGCTGCCTTATGTGGTGCAGTGTCGAGCACTAACCAAAACTCGTCCACATTGTCGTCATCGTGCAGGAGGCCATTGGAGCAGAGGGCGAGCACGGCCACGAACAGGTTAGGGGAGGCAACAGAGCACTTCTTGCACGTGGTGGAGAGTTCCGAGTGGGAGTGGACCGGGGGAGTGAGGAGGGGGTGGGCAGAAGAATCCTCAGTTATGATGGAGTGGAAGAGGGATTTGGAGATTCCGGGATGCTACTCCCAAAAGAATGGGATGGTGGAGGGAGCAAGGGGATGGGAAGCGACCATCACCATCTGCGTCGACACGTTCCTTGAGGAGGCGAGTGGCGTTATAGCGTTATTGTTTCGGTGTCAACGCTAATGGTGTCACTGTCTGTCACCACTCGTCCATTATTGAACGTTAAAAGTATATTATAATATTTATTTTATATTTTTATTAATAAAACTAATATAATTAGTATAAATAAATTTAAATATTTTACTTTCGTAACTATATAGATGTTAATATAATTAAGACACTCACAATAACGGGGACATAAGCTCTTGAAAACTTAAAAAGTGTTTCTTAGTTTTTGATTAAATCTTTTCTAGCGGCCTTCAACTCTCTTTATCGATAGGATCATGTTGCTGCCGGTGCAATGATGTTTCAAGGCCTTCCAATGTTCTTTCAGAGTTGGTGCAAATGTCTATAACATTGAATGCGTTCCTTATAACAAAGCTTACCTTATAACCATCAATATAACGTTCGGGCGTGGAAAGAAGCACCACTACCCTCGACACGGTTGCCGCCGTTCCGGTGTCGCCTGCATCGCCCACAGATAACACCGTCATATGGACGGGTCTCCTTCATCAAGATTCGATCTTTTCTTCCTCTGCAGATTTCTGATTCAGCTCGCTGCTGTCTATTCGAAATTTATTTGGCTTTTAACGATTTCTTGGATCGGTAATATGCATTTCGTTTTTTTTTTTTCTGTGCCGTCAAAATTTTGCCATTCAAGAATTTGTTGTTTTCTTCAATGGGTTTTTTGTGATGGTGGGTTAGTTTTCTAGTCACTTTTGACTATCGATTCAAGGAGAATATGGCGAAGCTCTTTGTTTTCAGGAGCCGAATCGCATGGTTTCTTGTTTGCGTCATAATCCTGTTCTTTTCATGCTAAAGATTTCGACTTTGATATGTCCCTTGGTATGATTTCCCATTTCTTCGTACTTCTTTTCTCTTTGTTTGATGATTCGTTCGTCTTCTCAGGCGAACCCTCGTTGGGAAAATACAAGCCTCTTCTTGTTTTTTCCTTTTTAGCTTAATAGGGCAGTGTGTGGGCGAACTTAGACTCGAGATTGAGACTGACATCAATCGAAGGTTGTTCCTTTTGCTTTCCTCCTCAGGCTTTGTCTTCATTTCGTGAAGATATAACGGTGCAAGTTATATTACGATCTTGAGCTATATTCATGTTAATTCTGTAATTTTCTTCTTTGCATATGCATGTTATTCACATAATGTTCTTCTAAGTCTTTATCAATTGTGCCTACTAGCTTTTTTTTGTGCATTTTTCCCACGGCCTTTTCTATTTTTGCTTAAGCCATGTGTGACCCTTGCAGGGTCATCCTCCCTATGACCACTTTGTTAGCTCCCTATGACACATAAAAGAACAAACAAAAGTGATCGGCTTCATACGAATAAAAATGCTAACTTGTCAGTTGGGGCTGAGATTTGTTAGTGACACAGGAAGTGCAACATTCTATCTAGAAGAAATAAGTCAGAAAATCATTCACTAATGGTTTATATATCGATTTAAATCTTGCAACATGGATGTGAAATTTCTGATTTCCATGTCATTTATGCATGCCTTGTGTGAGATGTCTGCTTCGCCTTGATCAAATAGTTAAAAAAGAAATTAAGTTAGGAAGATATGCCTCTTGTGTCTAGGAATAGTGATTCAGAGGAATCATTATGGTCTTTCCTCACTGTTGTAAGAAGAATAGCAAATTTGCTAAAATTCATTGAGGGCGGTTAATGTGAAACATAGGAACAAATGCAGTATGATAGAAAGTAAGATGGAGCAGATACTGGACCAGGGATGATTTAGTTGCACATTTTAGGTCTGTGTAACTGTCATGGTCTCTTAACATCGATCCTAGATTGTCTATCTTGTAGCTATAGGCACACAGTATGTTAGATGTATCTTTTATATGTAAAATTGAACTTTTTTTGTGGTAACAAATTGAGTCTAGCTGATTTTAAAATAAAATTAAGATATCTGAAAAACAGTATAAGTGACTTTGAGTTGGTACTGTGTCACTGGGTTGTGTCAACAAAATTTTTTGTTACTACTTAATCTGGAAGATTTATTTTGTCTAATAAATAGGTTATATTTTAATGATTGATAGATATATTTCAACAAATGCTCCATGACAAGGGAGAAAAATATGATGTATCAAGGACCATGAGGGGAAAAAAAAAAAGCTTGGCTACAACTAAAGTGTAAAATATAAATTATTTATGATAAATTTAGTAGAAAATGGCCTGTTTTAGGTCTTTGTCCATTGAAGATGCTCGATCAGTTGTCTTTAAGCTATTCTTTTAGACATTATATATGGATCAGCTACAACTGCAAGCCTGTTATTGCATAAACTGAATGACTGTTTGTTGTGCTGCATTTAATTTTCACTTCTGTTAAACATCGTGCTTGAATTAGCCAGTAAATCGAGTGGGTTCATGTGTCAACTGCCTGTTTGACCTCACTTATTATGTTTCTATGAAGCAGAAACTCTTCAGGCTAATTTTTGAATTTAAGATACAGTGCAGCATGAAACAATTAATATACCCACCAAAAGACAGGATTATCTATAAGTCATTCTTTTTTATTTGTCCTTGGTGTTTTGCTTCATACGGTGTAAATGTTGGTGCACCCTTGTGTTATGGCTCTGACACGCACAAGCTTTTGTTTTTTTTCTTCTGTTTTTGCAGGTAATAGTTTATTTGCAATCTGGTGTATTTTGAGAGTTTGGTGGAATACTTATCCACAGCTGCGGTCCTTGTGGAATGGAGAACCATCCAGCTGGGAAGTTGAGACTGCTTAGAACGAAGAGTGGGAAAGTTTCAGCTGCAAGAGATTCCCATACATCTTGCTTACTAGTTACAAATAATTGTCACAGTTCTCATTTATATAACATTCAAATTCCTGTGCCACTGTCTGAGGTCTCTGGACTCGACAGAGATTTGGCATCATTCCTGTTCAATGGAAGAAAAAGAGAACATACCTGAACTCCATTCTTCTGCACAGTTGACTTTAGCACCTCAGATTAGGTGCACAAACATATACGAAATATGACATACTCAACAAATCCATGTTGCAAAATACCAGAAATCAAAATATTGGTTTCTTTGCAGGGCATGCAATGATTTGAGTTAATTATATATCTTCCTGTTGTAATCTAATTCATGTTTTCCCTTTGTGCTTGTAAGTATATCTGACGATAAAAGGGTGGTTCTGACTATTGACTGTTGTTTGTACCATTCTCTACGAGAGAACGTGTGTTGTGTTCCTGAGAGGGTTCTTGGAGTCAGGCTACTTATTGTTCTTAAAGCAATGGCCTTGTGCTTCTATAGTGTGAAACTGCTACATGTAATGTTAAAAGTATGGAATGCATACATCATGTTAATTTCGGAGCAAGCATTCATCGTCAGCAGAATACAGCCTTATCTTGGAAAATATCAACCAAGACTAGCGAAGTCATCATATGCGATGCCATGATCAGACTTGCTTCGTGTCTACTTGATCATCTTCTATTCACCATCCTTGCTGCTGTTTCTGAGACAATCTGGACTTCGTCAGGAAATGCCCTATTTGTTTGCCTCTCTGAAAGCTGCCACATGATATCATTCATATCTGAAGATAATGCCTTTGCAGTTGTTTGAGTGCTCGAGGAGAATTCTTTATGTACAATGTACATATTTGTCCTCTTTGATGCTTGACATGTCATCGGGTAATGAATCTTTCATGTCTGGCCAGAGTTGAGGGCTCCGACACTGAAGCTGACAGCAGTTGTGTTAGCAAACAATTCAGTTCATGATGCGAGGGTGTACGCGGAAACATTCAAGCCATCAACATGATAAATTAATGGGTCCACACTTTCTTGAATGGTAAGAAAAGAAAGGACGTGACATGCAGCAATTCCACAAAGCAGAAACGATCGCCCGGTGATGGGAGCTCACCTGCTTTGGCTTTCTCATTCGATCTTGGTTGGTTGACTTTTGACTCGGTCTAGGTAGCAGTTGGCCTGATGGATCCACAAGAAATAGATAATGGATATATTATTAGCTCTTACTTGGTCATGGACTTCTTCTTCGTCAACAGAACTTGTCATGATAAACTTAACATGCGTGCATTGCGGCAGGAGGTTGGAGACAGTGATCACAATGGAGTTGCGGGAGCAAACGATGGGTCTCAACTGATCTGCCGAAGCGAGGAGACGGACTTGTTCTGCAGATTGTTTTCGCAAGAAGTCTTCTGGCGTTGAAGCTCTGCCGTATTAGCAATGGCATCCCCATGCATCTGGAGACACTGCAGTTGGAGCAGGAGGCTAGCGCATCACAGATGTTTAGTTTTTCTCCTTGGCTTTCTCACTCAAATGTTGGTGGTGACTTCAGACACCGACAGTCAAGATGGTATGCTATTTCTGGACTTCTTTGGTAGTGATTGGTCCATATCTTTCAGTCTGAAAGCCACTGGTATTGCTCCTCTGTTTGATTCGTAACAAGATCTAATTTCATTTATCTGCACTCATCAAAGCATTGCTTGGAGTTTAACTTCATTTGAATTGCAAATTGAATGGTGATCAAGATTACTAATAATTAAGGAGTTTCATAGTCACTTTCTCTAGTTACAGCATATTTTTGGAAGCCTCTAAGGTTCTTTGCCAGTGGATCCTTTTTTAGCAGAGTTCGCCAGTCATTTCTAATGATGTTATTTTCTTATGACATCTTTAGTCAAAGAAAGCCTCAAGTCCTCCACATTATGGTAGACAGGGATCTGAAGTTATGCATGTTCGTAGTCCTAAGAAACACTTGCACATGCTTCTTGGTGGTGCAGCTATGACAGATCAAAATGGGCTTGCAGCTATAACAGAGCTAAATAACAAATATTCGGTTTAGGCAGTTTTTGGTTCTTGTTTTAGGTTTATCTCTAATGTATCTTCATTTTCCTTGTAGCTGCTGCTCTGAATGCCCTTGCCGCGCTGTGGAAGAACACCCCATCCAATTGGAGAAGTTCCGATCCTTGTGGTGACAATTGGGTTGGTATAAGTTGCAACAACGAATCACGTGTAACCTCCATGTGAGTCCTCAAACAAATAGTTTATTTAAGTTTATTGGCTTAATTGTAAAGTTAACTGCATCACTTGGAACAATCTGACTGTCATGTATATACATATGTTCTCAGAACTCTATCCAGCTTGGGACTGAAAGGAACACTTACTGGAGACATCCAGTATTTGACCGAGCTGCAAGCTTTGTGAGTTCTCTACTATCATGTCCTCTTTTGAGTGTTGTGCTCTCATATTATCTTATTTTGCTTCTTGATGACATGATGTTGATTAACTCGATGATATTATGTGTTTTCTTTCTTTCTGTGGTAATTAAGCTGTTGAAACATGATTCTTGAATAATGTAGCCAGAGCCAACAGTCTCATTTTTTGTTTCTTTAGCTGATTTTTGTTGGTCTATTCATAATTCTCCTGAAATCCTTGATATTTTAATGATCTACCTGAATTTACCACTTGTAGGGATTTGTCTTACAACAAGGGTTTGACTGGTGGCCTTCCATCATCAATTGGGAGTTTGAGTAAACTTGTAAACCTGTAAACAATCTGAACCAGTCATATATTTATGTTCATATCTGCAGTCTTATATCTTGATTATGTTGCCATTCTTCTTTCCAGGATACTTGTTGGCTGCAGTTTCTCTGGTGAAATACCACCCGAGATAGGCTCTCTTTCACTCTTGACCTTTTTGTAAGATAAAGATACTCCAAACCTTTGCATTTTTGTCTTGAACCATTCATTGGCGATGAAACCATCTGTGCTTGCATATCAACAGAAAATTATTGAAGTACTAAGGCAAGTGTAGTAGCTGACAAAATTAAGGTGAAAGAGAGATCCTAGCGTACCTGAGACGTAGAAATTGATAATACAAAAAGTGATTTCATCTTTCTTACACAATGCTGTTTTTTGAGGATTTATTGTTACTCTCGTCGTTTTATGGAATTACTATCATGTAGATAGGATCAATCAACTCAAGAGATCTAAATCTGGCATAACTACTCAAACAAAGGACAAAAATAAACTCAAAATGGATTTTTTTAATTTAAAAGGTATAAATTCGTTTTACTGGTTGCCTGAACATTCCCGTTGAGAAAAGAGATATTTTAATTTTAATTTTTTCATGCTTATTTTTTTTATGTTGCTCAATATTTCTTTCTTGCAGATCCTTGAATTCTAATAGCTTCACCGGAAGCATACCTTCTAGTATTGGCAATCTGTCAAATCTTTATTGGCTCGATTTAGCTGACAACAAGCTTAGTGGGACAATCCCAGTCAGTCCGGGTCTGGATTCATTAACTCATACCAAACACTTGTATGTATGCTGTAATTTAATTTTATTAACTTCCAATTCTTAAATCAACTATGATGAATAACATAAAAGTGCATTTCAGCCATTTTGGATTGAATCAACTTTCTGGAACCATCCCAAGAAATGTTTTCAGCTCCGATATGCAACTAATACATGTGTAAGCTTCTGTAACCTATTCCAAGTATCAACGATTGAGGAACCATTTCATTAATTTCAGCTATCTAAACTGTTGACTTGTTCATTCCTCAGGTTGTTTGATAATAATAATCTCACAGGATCCATCCCTCCCACTTTGGGACTTGTTGAAACTCTAGAGGTCTTGTAAGTCCCTAAACTTGAAATAAATACTTTCTTGAAGCATTTGTGGTAAGAACCAAAGTTGACTGTTGCATATTTGACAGACGTTTGGACAAGAATTCATTGACTGGGCCTGTTCCATCTAATCTCAACAATCTTACTAAAGTTGCAGAATTGTAAGTCATTTTTCTTTGGGATAAATAAGTATGTTTCTCCATCTACATGTTCTGATAAGACACTTGAACAATGCTGACATTGTATAGGCATCTAGCAAACAACCAATTGACAGGTCCTTTGCCAAATCTAACAGGAATGAGTGCACTCAGCTTTGTGTAAGTATGCAATATTATGCATGGAACCTTTCAATATATTATTAGGAACACCAACTGCTCAATGGTCATGCATGATCTAACTGACAACGCCTGTTTGTCTTGGATGTTCCCTTGCAAGAAGCTTTTAGTTTGAGTTTATTTGTCAGTTGCTTTGTGCATGTCATCAAGAATGTTATTTGATAGAATGTTCAATTGGATACAAACTGACCTGACAAATACCCTTGCAGGGATATGAGCAACAACTCCTTTGATGAATCTGATGTTCCATCATGGTTCTCTACCCTCCCCTCTTTAACATCATTGTAATTCTCTCTCCTTTTATATACTACTATCTATTTTAATTTGCAGCAAAAGTACACTGGTAATAACATATGGATGAATTCCATAATAAGAATTTTAGGACACCAACATTTTGTATATGTCGTTTAACCCTGATCCATAAAACATGGTTGACTTTGTAACCATTATATAATTTTTTTCTCCAAATTGGGGCATATGACAATCACAACAAACTTGATGCTCCTGTTTCCTTAAACTTTCCTGCTTTAACTCTATCAGTGATATTTTTATCAATCCCTCCTTCCTGCTGTATAATACATTCAAGATATTTAAAACTTTTACATCTGAAAACTCCTTGTGAATCTACTTAAATTAACATTGATTCTCTTCTTGGTTCAAGAGTTGTATATTTGATCATAGTCCTAAAAATTGTGCAGCCCTATGCACAAGGTTTCTCTTAATGTCGGTTCTAAGAAGGGTTAATATATTCAATTTTAGTCTTATTTAACTTAGAACTTTTAATCTCTAAAGTTACAACCACTAATTGATGAACCTAATAACATATTGGTAAACTGGGAAGATAGTTATCATGAATTTTTTGCTTTCATTTCAGTAAGTGTTTATCTTTCTTCTCCTCTAAGTGCTCAACCAGGAGATTGGTTGCTGGGATCAAGATTTTTCTAGGAGGACATAGCTCTATAAATAGGGACTGTGATTTGATTACTGGAGTATCATTTGCAAAAGAAATCAATTTGGAGATGACAGTATTCTTTTTCTTCAGTATTTTAAAATTGATATGCATACCAGACTACATAGGAAATCTTGATGGAGGCTGTTCAACTATGATTTCCCTTTTAGAGAACTTTATTTGGAGAACTTATTTCATTAGAGGGGAAAAGTTCACTTGGGTGGTATACTGGTATCGAGATATTTCTTAATCCTAAACATTTGACATGGCCTATGTTAAAGTAAACCTTGATCTGATCGGAGAGCTCATTTTCTAGTGGTAATAGCATGACCATTTAGGTTCTTATGGTAAATGGATCCATTTATCTTTCTTAGAGGAGATACCAATTTTGATACCAGATTTAATAGTTTGTTGGATCGTCAAGATACTTAGCGGTACATCAACTTATACAGCCTGGTGTCATTCTAAAAACAAAGAAAAAATTGATATACCAAACTATAATGGTTATATGGTCCATGCTTGGCCAAACCTATGAATATTTATCAATAAGAACAAATCTAATCAGTATTTAAACCAAGCTTTATGCTGTTGAATGATTAAGAGCAAACAACATGGTTTTGATGATTCTCGCAACAGCCACTCATAAATCATCTATCGTTTCCTTTTGAATAGCCTTTTCTCATAATTTCATTTTAGGTTGCCTTTTTCAAATTAGCATTGTGGGTAGACCATAGATTTTGCAATGTGATTGATGCAATCGGCAAGTCAACAATTCCCAAAGATCTCAAACTTGGTTGAGTATGGTATCCTTTGTATTTGAATAGATAATCAGAAAGATGGAAATTTGGATTTTTTTATCAAAAGTTGTTGACAAGAGTAATTTCTTAAGGATTATTATTTTTCTATAAAAATCCTGTTGTCCCTTTGCCTTGCAAAGAAAAGTTTTCTATTTCACATATTCTTAGCAAGATAACTTTCATGTCTTTTCATCTATATCCTATCATTTTTTTCATTCCTTTATTATTCCTTTTTGTTAAAGGGAATTTTGTGTCTCCCTTATTGTTAATTAACGGATAGAACTAAAGTTTATAAATATGAGACAGTGACTCCTATGTGTATGGAGTTTTAAAGCCCTGACTGTTAGTTTTGAGTTTTAGTTGTCTAGTTTTATGCAATATGATGTTTTCATGGCACTCTCAGAAGTGAGTATTGACTTTAACGATGCCTATTTTCTTTTTTAATGCATCCTATAATAGTCTGAAAGGAACTTCCACAATCTCCAAGTTATTCTGCTCTTCGTAGCATTCCATGTTTTTTCTTCTTGTGACTCTTGTTGTCATTCCTTGCCTATCCAATGGCCGTCGACCCATACACAAACGTCAGCATAGTATGCACACTGCACCTCACTTTAGATCATATTGTATCTTCTTTTGCTCACAAAAGGTATGAAATAAAGGAAACTTATAATATGTTCAATGGCCATTACTCACTACCACCAATAATAGTTACCCTACTACAATTTTGCTCGATTTGGCTACCGATTACCAGTTATATCACCACTAATTTCTGGCACCACCTTTTGGACAATATTGTTTTCACAAAATGATCATCACCTTCATCTGACTCTATATCATTCTCCACTGCCCTTCAGTAGTTATGACTATTTGTCAATTATCACCCACTAGGAGATTGTTCCATTTTGAGTGCTTAACTAGCTAGCTCCATACAAGGTCCAACAGTTTCAAGCACCACTCTTTGTATGCTCATTGATTGATATTTCGAATGCAGGAGTTGATCATGTAAAAATGTCTTTATTTTTCATGTGCACTTCAAATTTGAATCAAATCAGGTTAAAAATGTCCATTCTAAAATATTCTGGAACATTCATATAGAGCTAGGTACATTATGTTTTCCTGTTGATCTATAGAAACATAATTGTTTTTAATATAATGTCTCTCTTTTATTGCAGATATCTGGAATACTCAAGAATAGGAGGGCAGATTCCACCAGCAATATTCAACTATTCACCATTACAGACTGTGTGAGTGAAACATGAACAATGTAATGTATAATTGTATATGATGATTTTTCTCTCTCCCCTCTCTGTCCATGTAGGTGCATGTGCAGGACCATGGAAATTCAAAAAGTCTAGCAGCTGAATCTTCAAATTTTATTCTGCACATGAATACAAATACCAACTGTATTTATATTCTCTTCAAGTTACAGTTAGATCTTTATGTTAGCTGATTTGTTGATCTAATCGATGCAGGAGGCTGAAAGGTAACCGTTTCAATGGCTCTTTTGACGTTTCAGCAATTGAGAACAGTCAGCTAGAACTGATTGATTTGCAGGACAATAACATATCTTCCATAGTACTTGGAGGAGGATACAGTAAGAAACTTATGTAAGACACTTCCTACATAACACCACTTCAAGAGCTAAAATTGTATTTTTCTTCCTTCTACAATTAACATCATGTGAACCTATATATAATATACGATGACCTCTTTAATGTGTTGTTGTAGGGAAATAGTAGTTTGTGACTTTGTGTATACCACCGTTTTTCTCTATGCCAGACTTTGAATTGTTCTACTCATTTACTTGCAGACTTGTGGGGAATCCAGCCTGTGACCAACACGATGATATACCCTACTGTAAAATTCCACAACTATCTGCTCCTCCATATTCAACTCCACAGAACTGTGTGCCAGTTGCTTGTGCTTCAGATCAGAACCTCAGTCCTAACTGTAGTTGTGCATATCCATATACAGGCACTCTTTATTTCAGATCTCCTTCATACTCAGACCTTCAGAATACCACTTATTACCATATCTTGGAACGGGAACTAAAAGCTTCATTTCTAAAAAAGGTTCCTGTAGATTCTGTGTCTCTTAATAACTCTTTTGTGAATTCCTTTAACAATCTGGAAATGAATTTGCAAGTCTTTCCAAGTGGCAAAACACGTTTTAGTGAAGTAGATGTTTCTACACTTGGCTTTATGCTAAGCAATCAAACTTTCAAGCCTCCAAAGATTTTTGGGCCATTCTACTTCATAGGACAAGCATACCCTGCTGCACCTGGTAATTTTGGGTACTCAACCACTTTTAGATTACTAATGAAAACAGTTGATGGCATTTTAAATTATCTGTTTTTGTATAAATGATGCATCCATGCAGAAATTGCAACAAGTAAGAAATCAAATCACCTGCCTGTGATTATTGGAGCAGCAGCTGGAGCAGCAGCACTTGCTCTAGTATTTATTGGTTGTGTGGCATTTGTCATTACACAGAGAAGAAAAGTGAAAAGAACTTCACAGAGAAGACAGGCTTCTGGTGAGAGTTTATATAAAGTAACATTATACGTTTTCAACTAATTTGATTTCATCTGGCTTCTTCAATTTAGCAGTATGCTTTCTTACTTTTAGGATCCTGGGACTTCACAAAAGGCAGCAGCAGCAGCAGCATTCCGCAGTTAAAAGGTGCAAGACATTTTTCATTCAATGATGTAAAGAAGTACACTAATAACTTTTCAGAAGCCAATGAGATTGGAGATGGTGGATATGGAAAGGTAATTCCTACTCATCAGATGGTCACTCTTTGGATTACATATTTATGTTGTTTACATCTTAAACGAGTACGTTGTTTCATTAATTCTTGTTTGGTGGTGGGGGGGGTGCGCATTCGCTTAGATTGTATCTGATATTCCCAACAACAACAAGAAGCTGTAATGTCCCAACCATTATGGTTGCTATGTTCTGACATCTGATTGTATTTTAATCAAATCTTGTTTTAGAACCAAGGAGGAAGTAATTCATATAAGCTTTGATAGAATAGAAGCATGCTTTGATAGAATAGAAGCAACCTGATTCTAGGGAATAAAAGAAAAAGATTACTTCAAAAAAGGTACAATGAATAGCTACAATGAGATGGTGACTTCTGAAATGCATTTTTTAAAACCATTAATATCAAGCTCCTTTGTGAAAATGTTTTGCAGAAAAGAATATATAAGCACAATGATTTTTCAGGTAAAAAAAAAAAATCAGTGCATGAGGCTCCCACTAATATGAGGCTTGGGAAGGGTTAATGTCCCATAAATGAGTCCTCTTCCACCATATTTCCCTTGTTTGCCAATGATAAAAGATAAACAATTATGAATAAGATATTCTCCTCGATATGCAAACCAAGCTATTATTCTCAATAACTACATGTTATTTGTGTCATGATTTTCCTAGCTATTTGTTCTTATTTTCTTTTATAAGAGCTGAATTGTCCGAAACGGTTCTATTAGAAGATGCAATCATCTTATAAAGTTAACATGCTCAGAAAGTTGCAAGAGTATGAATATGAAATATTATATTTGCATATGAAGGCTTAGGGGATGAATAATTTGTTGATATTATTACTATATTTTCCATAGACAATTAGTAAAAATAATATTATTTTTTATCAAACTAAAAATTAAAAAATAAAAAGACAATGGTGGATCTAATCTTACAGGTTTACAAAGGAGTACTCAGTAATGGTCAACTTGTTGCTGTCAAAAGGGCACAGGAGGGTTCCACACAGGGTGTGCTTGAATTTAACACTGAAGTAGAACTACTTTCAAGAGTTCACCATAAGAACCTTGTTAGTTTGGCTGGTTTCTGCTTTGATCAAGATGAACAGATACTGGTCTACGATTATGTTCCAAATGGTACACTGAAAGAAAGCTTATCAGGTACTTGACTAACTCTTGTGCATGTTCTGATGATTCCTATTCAACAGCAAGACTAAGTACACAGAGAAATGAACTATTGTCATCTTCTGGATCAATGTATCTCTTTTTCCGGTTCTGTAGAGCTCTTAAGGAAGCACACAAATTTTACCAAATGAGGCATTCCTTTTTAGCTGCTCCTATATGCATTTCCTCTATTTGCACAAGTAATGTGTTAGTGAAGCCACTGTATTTATTGTAACAGTATTTGAAGAAGATTGTGATAGCATTGCAGATACTTGGAACTGATTGTTGATGAGGTATTAGACTGTGGCTCATTGGTTTGCTCAATAACCTATTTGTCTTAAGAATCTGAACCGAATCATTTCGTAATAAAGCTGAAATTGTTTGTCTAACCAGTCATGACTAAGAATTCCTAGTTGCCTTATGTAGGACAATTATTTATGAGCCTTGAAAACGTCTCATGTTGAATAGTCACTTTTTCCTAATTTATTTATTTGGCAGAAAATATGACTATTTTTTTCTAATGTTGGCCAAACTGCAAATAGTCTTGAATTGTTTCTGGTTAGAGCCTTAATTCATATTTATAACCTTGCCTCCGAGTTTTCATTTCACTGTAATGAGGAAGATTGCTGTAGAATTTACTATTGTTCTCCAAAGTTTTCCTCATTATCATCAAATTAACTAAACATTGGAAAAAATAATTACTGAAGGACATGCATTTTATGCATATAGGATCCTCCTTTACATCAATAATGCATATCTACAAAATGGAATCTCTTCAGTCAACTTTAGTTCCTTTCTCCATCCCTTATCATTGGGTATTATCTCGATTGCCTCATTTTTACATGGTAGCATATCACATGCAGGGAAATCTGGAGTCCGTTTAGATTGGAAAAGGAGGCTCAGAGTTGCCCTTGGTGCAGCTAGAGGTCTTGCTTACCTGCATGAGCTTGCTAGTCCTCCCATAGTACATAGAGATATTAAATCCAGCAACATCCTTCTGGATGAAAATTTGAATGCAAAAGTTTCTGATTTTGGACTTTCTAAGCCACTTGGAGACGAGAAAAAGGGTCATGTCAGCACACAAGTGAAAGGAACCATGGTTGGTGTTCAACTATTATCCATTTTTTGAACTTTCTAAAGAGAATTTCTATAGGCATCACGATGATATTGTTGGTTCTAACTTTCGAAATGGTTTTTGTTGTGAACATAGGGCTACTTAGATCCTGAATATTACATGACTCAACAGTTGACTGAGAAGAGTGATGTGTATAGCTTTGGGGTCTTATTACTGGAGTTGGTAACTGCAAAGAAACCTATAGAGCATGGCCGCTATGTTGTAAGAGAAGTAAGGTGTACGATGGACGAGTCAAAAGATTTGTATGGCCTTCATGAGCTCATCGATCCTGCACTTGGTTTGGGCAACAGACTTGTTGGGTTTGAGAAATTTGTCGAGTTGGCAATGAAATGTGTGGAAGAATCAGGAATTGACCGACCCACCATGGGTGAGGTGGTGAAAGAGATTGAGAACATTCTGCAGTTGGCTGGCATGAACCCAAATGCTGATTCTGCATCCAATTCTATGAGTTGTGCAGGTGCAAGCAGAAGCTCTGTTCGGCATCCATATAGCAATGAGCCCTTCGACTACAGTGGCACTGCACCTTCTTCCAGACTAGAACCCAAGTGAGTAACTCTGACTTTATGCCCTTTGGTTCTTTATAGATACTCTTAGGATATTTGATTTGTTTAATGAAAAGAAAAAATCTTTGGCTTCTTTGTTGATTTACATGTTTCTTTGCTGAATATGAATTTGGTTATAGTTCAAATATAGTTCATGGTTAGAAATAATAACTTTGGATTGTACAGAGGCACATTAAGCTTCCTCAATCTAATGGTTCAGAGAAACCAATTAAACTATGTTTTTCACTATAAATTGTTGGATCAGTATATTTTTTGAGCTTTCAAGGAATAGGGGTCATGTATAAGGGTGCTATAGATGTAACTATGAGCATATTTGTAATTGTCCTAATGCAAATTGCTTTTTGGTTTTTGCAGGTGAGGGAGATGATCAAGTTCATGGTGTGATATGTGAATGTCTAGTTCTGGGGGTTGATGTGCATGTCACCAGTGGAGATGATGCTTGAATGTGTTTTGCCCAGTGGACTTTGTTGTGTAAAATTAATGATCTTTAAGCTTGTTTGATTTTGTTTTCTTTGTATGATTTCCATGATTAAGAATGTTGTATTAGACCTGTTGATCCATTTAAAAGCTTAGTTCCTGGATCATATGCTTAAATGCCTTTTGGGCAGAGATGGCTCTGTTATATCTCAGTTAAACCTGTACAGGAAATGAGAGCTTGAATTTTATTATATATCGGAGTTAATGAGCTTAATACATTAAATTGGGTTGAAATATATTTGGTCACATAATCATTAGGACGGTACTCGAGTATCATGACGATCGAGTAATCATTCGATATTAGATATTATCGGATCCATATGTCTCTCAAGTTTAAAGTTATTCTATCATTTGAGGTCAACTATATAATTTTTTTTTTTTTATCGTAGATCAATTACTAATAATAATTATATCAGCTCTTCTAACTAAAACATTTATTTTACTCATATTATTTAAAATATTTTTTTTATTTTTTTAAACAACACTTAATTATTCACAAATATTTTTTTTTTATAATTCAAAATCGTATTATATAAAATGCATCAGTGTCCTCACATATTATATTACACATATTATATTACAAAAGAATGAAGCAAACACACGCAATGAAAACGAAGCATTCCAAGACAAATGGAAATGGAGATCGGTAGACGCATCGACATCACTGCAGCGGTTTCATGATCAGCTGGAACGCGGACTTGGTCGCATCATCTTCCTCCTCCCATTCCAGCTGATCCCACCATGATCTCTGACACTTGATCTCTCTCAGCTTCTCCGCCACCAGCGTCAGCTTCTTCAGCTTCGGGCACTCCGCCACCTCCATGCTCTCCAGTGAGGGAAACACCAGCATCTTCCTCTCCTCGCTCACTCTCTTCAGCTCCGGAAGCCCGCGGAGTGCAATCTCCGTGAGGTTGGGAAAAGGGACGATGGCGACACCCCCCGAAGCTCTGCCATCCTCGGTTTCTTCGTCCTCCTTGTGGTAGATCAGCTGTTCCATCCCGTTGCAGCCATATATGTAGAGGCCACGAAGATTCTGGCCGTGACTCCCTCGCCACACGATCTTAGCTTTCAGCAGATGCTCAAGAACCAGATTCTCCAGTCCGCCGCCGCCGCCGCCGATCACCACATCCTCCAACTCCTTCGAATGCGATGCCCGAAGCCATTTCAGTCGCTTCATGTTCTTCCCCATAACCGACGGCAGCTCGATGCTGCTCAAGTCTCTGCAGCCTTTGATCAGCAGCGCCACGGTGGCCGGCGCCAGCCTCCGCGACTGCGCCAGCCTCTCCAGTGCCGCAGCTGTTCCCACCGTGATGTCCAGTATTCGCAGTCGATTCAGCGCTTCCAGCTCCCCCATGTCCACGCCATCGCCACTCGAGCCGGCCTTCCACGACCTGTAGCTCACGATCATCCGCAGGACTCGCAGTTGACCGAGGTCACGGATGAGCCCGTCGGGAATGCTGGCGAGATCGACCGTCCAGTTCAATCCCAAGTACTTCAGCTTGGTCAGAGCTCCCAGTTCCTTGGGCAGCGACTTGAGCTTGGTTCCACAGAGCTCGAGGAATTGCAGCCCAACCAGATTGCCGATCCCCGGCGGAAGCTCCTTGATGGAAGTGGAGTGAAGGTCCAAGACCGCGAGTGATGGCATGAACCCGAAGAAGCCGTCAGGTATCTTCTCGATACCCAAATTGTTCTTGAGCTTCAAGGAGACGAGATCAGGACACTGGGGGGCTTCAGGTAGCACGGCTATCTCGTTGTCCCCCAGCGCTAGTCTCGTCGCACCTGCCCACGTCTCCGCGTCCGGTGCATCCGTCAACCCTTCCCTTTCTCGCACAAACCATCTGTTCTCCTTCTTCCCGCACTCGCAAGCTATCCACAAGACCGTGGCACGGATCACCGGGTGCATCCTGGTGTAGCCATTTGCGTCGACTCTGTCGATCAACGAAGCCGCGCTCAGAACTCCGAGGAGGTAGCACGCTCTGTTGTTGGCCTCTTCGACGTCTTCGAAGTCGCCCAGAATTCCCTCGCCGATCCAGCATTCTTGGAGCAAGTTCTGGTGAAGGCGACAGCCTTCCCGGTACAAGGCGAAGTGCAAGGCGCAGGATCTCGATGTGTCATCGGGCAGCAGATCGTAGCTGAGCTTGAGGGGACGAAGCACATGCTCTGCGATGCCTGGAAGCTGGGCCGGGTCGCTGTTCATGATCGCCACCGCATGCTTCCACTCCTCGAGAGATCGTTTGCTCGCCAGAGCTCGCGCGACGGCGATGAGTGCGAGCGGCAAGCCACCGCATTTCCTCACCAAAATCTCCGCTTGCCGCCGGATTCCCGGGTGGGAATCGATCATCTCCTCGCCTGCCGTCTCCGTGAACAGCTTCCAGGCCGCATCCCATGGTAAGGCTTCTACCTTGATCTTCTTCTTCGCGCCCATCTGGTCACAGAGATCTTCGTTTCGCGTCGCCAGTACGATCTTGCACTTCGATCTCCGCTTGGGAATGGGAACTCCCACCGTTCGAAGGTCCAGAGAACGGCAAACGCCATCCAGTATCAGTACGAACCTCATCTTGTTGAGGACCCTGAACAGGGTTGCAGCTTTCTCCTCCTGCGATCCCCTGTTCTTCCTTGACAAGCCCAAACGATCCCCAATCATTCTCTGAATGCGATCGACGCCCAGACCTCTACATGCATCGATGAAGATGACCACGTCGAGATGGGTCGCATCAGCGAGGAACTCGTTGTGGAATCTGCTCAACAGTGCCGTCTTACCGACGCCGCCCATGCCGTAGATTCCCACGACGCCTTCGGCATCATCTTCTAAGACCCGACGCAGCTGCTCCAGAACCAAGTCCATGCCCACAGTCGGTGAACTCGGCACCTCCTCGAATCGATCGGGGAACACTTCGTCAGCGACCTGGTCGAAGGATCCTTTGCTCTTCAAATAGCGTACCTCGGCAATCATCTCATCGGCACTGCTGCTGAGCCGATAGCTCGACCAAACATTTGGTGCAAGATTTCCCGGAAGCATCAACCTTCGCTCGAATTCTGTGCTGATCTTAGCGAACTTGCTCTCGAGGGATTCCACCCGGTCCAACCACCACATGACTTGGCTCCTCGGCTGCTTCCCCCCTCTCCTAGCTTTGACGACATCTCTCTCGACATCCTCTCTCTTGCTTTTGAGCTCGTAGATCTCCACCGCTAGAGAGTCGAGGAACTCTCTGCAGAGGATGATGTATCTGCATGCTCGAATGAAGCAACGGAGGAAGGAGCGGAAGATGGAGATCATGGTTGTACGTGGAGAGAAGGGATACGGAGGGATGAACCAAGGGAAGAAAAGTGGTGCGGTGAGCTCGGATGGACATAGTTGTCACAGCATGGTGCTAGCTAGAAGGTAGCAACCTACAAATCTCAGTGAATTCATAAAGAGGAAGAACGATCGATCGAGAAGACAGACGATGCATCGAGCGAAGAAGATGACTCCAACATGAACACAATCCGCGAGTATGGTTTGGTGAAGGGAGATCGCAAGGCGAAATGGAGATTTAGACTTACATGTAGGAGAGACCTGACACGGAAGAATGGAAGAATTCCATGATGTGAGATGTGGCAGGAAATAGTTTTAGTGGTGCGCATGAACACCACAACCTGCACAACCCATTGCATGACTGCATTGCCTTTATGAATCGATCATGGCCACTCATTGACAGTGTCAAATCTATATCAAAAGGATCACTTTGACAAGCTGGTTTCGATCAAAAGTAAGCCAATGCAAAGAGCTGGCAAAGTGGGTTTTCTTTTGAGCTTATATTGCTTGAAGGATCACTTTGACTTATGTTTACTTTTCATCAAGACAGACAGGGATGGATTAATTACTAAACTTAAGAAGGTTGATGAGGAAGATTGTAGGTTTCTTCTCCACTCAATTGAAACTTAACTAACAGATAGAATGCTGTTTTGGTTGGTGAAGGATGAAGCACTCTTGAAGATCACATTATAATTGTGAGGATCTACAAAAGCTAAAGCATGGAGCATTGCTGAAACAGGTCTTTGCGCAGACAATTTGGTTTGTTTGGACCTGCCAACTCCAATCTCTGCTTTCTGTTCCTGGAACTTATAGTTGTGCATAATCTTCAAAATGAATCTCTTGTATCATAGTGAAAGATGTTGATTCTTAACACACACAAAATGAAGGAAAAAGAAAAAGGTGGAGAAAGTAGACAATTGGCTAGGACTTCTAAATCTCTTTCTTCCAGAGAAAACTAGGTCAGCCATAGCCATGGAATCATGCTGGAGAGGAACCTCATGAAGATAGAACAAAAACCTACTGCAACCTAGAAGACTTGAAACTGATATTATGGTAATAGAACTTTCCTTTTCCATGCTGTGGACTGTGGAGTATGGACATCATCAAGACAATGCTGCATCTTTTAGGGGCTGTGAGTGAAGTCCTCGATATGGTGAGGACCAGAAGCTGAGAAGAAGATTACAGAACATTAATAGCTAGTAAAAGTATTGAAAGGAGCAAGATGCATGCCAACTGCTAGTTCTCAAGTCGGGAAATTGTAAATGGTGCTACCACCAAGAAATTTCTGCATCAATGCAGCCTTCTTGACCTTGGGTTCCATATCTACATTAGACTAATAATCTGTCACAGATTAATAGTCTAATCACTGCAAGGTTGTAGCATAATCTATGATCTGCCACAGATCTGTTAAGCGGGCTATGGTTTTCTTGATCTATAACTATAAAGCTGGAGCGAAATGGAGAACTTGCCCTTCACCACTTCCCCTTTGCAAAAGAAAAGAACAAATGCAATTGCAGTTGGTTAAGCATGTCGATAATCATCCAGGCTGTGGTATGTGACGACTCTCTCAGCTAAACAAAGAGGTAGGATTTGTTGTGTGGATCTCAGAAATGGTCGACCACTTAAATCTTCTTGACTTGGTTTTTATATGACAAGTGGCTTTCCACCTTTTCTGAGATGCAAGTCAACAAGAAATGACACGGTCAATGCCGAACTATTTATTTCAGAAAGGAGT
The DNA here is from genome assembly GCF_036884655.1 of Musa acuminata AAA Group. NCBI lineage: Eukaryota > Viridiplantae > Streptophyta > Magnoliopsida > Zingiberales > Musaceae > Musa > Musa acuminata. The sequence goes on along the minus strand of NC_088346.1, from coordinate 1,828,887 downwards.
ACAGAATATACACGCAACGAAAGGAGAACTCTTTTTTCGGTTCAAACATCAGAAAAAGCCTTTTAATCCACAAAACTACAGGAAGCAAATATAATGTGCATATATATATTCACATCCATTTCGATCAACAGAAGGCCATTGCAGAATTTCTACACGTTCACAGGCCAAGTCACTGTAGCGCTCTGCAGGGAGTAGGAAATTTTTGGAGACCACTCGAACGGGACTGCCGATGCTACTACTTGTCATGCAAATCATCACTCAAGTTGAATTACTATTGAAGTCATCCACCGGTGCAAGAGTTTGTACTAATTAAAGTAGTAGCTGCAAATAAAGCGAAAAGCTTGGATCGTTTCAGCAGCTGCCAACAAAGCGAGAAGGAAAGAAAAGCTGGATTCCTAGCGCCCATGGCCGGACGAGATAAAACATCATTAAAAACAATTGAAATGAGTTACACACAAGACTGTGTTGCTGCTACGGATCATTACATCCCCCGACTTCCGAAGACGTCCGGCCGCCAACCCATCACATTCTGCGCAGCTCCTCCTACGTTGGGCAAGCTGTACACCCGGCCATCGGCGTTGACCTGCGCGTTGTAGTGAGAAGTCTGCCATGCATTGGCTGCAGCCAGTGTTATATCAGCTGGTCCACCCGAGAGCGGCAGCAGCGGGGACTGCTGCCACCCGGGCGGCATGTTTAAGGAGGTCGGCATCACTAAAATCTGAGAAGGCAGAGGTGGCTGCAGGCCCACAGGCTGGTGAAGCGAAGCATGACGATTGGGTAACGGTGACACTGGTAGGATTTGATGGTTTACATGGAGAGACTGAAAAGTAGGCTGCTGGTAATTATGAAACTGTGTTGGTGGTGGCGGTGGTTGTGAAGACGTAAGTGTTTCTGGCTGCAGCCGATGATCATATTGAGGCTTCCATTCAGGGATATCATCGTCGTCTTCATGGGCGTCATTCCAAGGGCGTACATCAAAGGGAGGTTTCTTGACACTTTCGGTGTGCCCATATTTATGTATCAGTTCTCTAATTTGATCTACCGGCCGAGCCGGTGCCAACACATGGGGGCGGGTCACGGAGGCAGCAGGTTTAGATGTCTGCGAGCTGCCATGAACAAAATCAAACTCGGGAAGGTCATCGTATTCTCCGGGGCCGAAGCCGGGTGGTACGTCATCGTCCGCATAGTCTTCAGGCGGCAGCGGCTGGGATTGCTGTTTTCTTGAGCTGTGCTGCTTCTTAGAACTGCCATGCTTGTGATGGGAGTAGAGCCGAGGTGATATCGTGGAATGGGGCCTTCTCCATACGACCAAGCTGATGAGATCCGTGGTGGCAATGGTCGGAAGTGCTTCGGCGTGCTCCTTTGGGAGGAGCTTCTCGAGCAAGTCCGTCGTCCTTGAATGCGGCGGGCAGAAGTACAGCTCCACTCCTGGGGCGGCCTCTGCAAATCCTACCCTCTCATCCGCGATGTACGAGTCAATTATCTGCAGCGAATGCGGTTAGGAAAAGCTTCAGAAGATTGAGCATCTAAAAGCCTGATTCAGATGTTTCCAAATGTACTACCTCAAGCAGGTTCAATCGTCCGCTCTCAGGAGATCCCTCTTTCCAACGAAACTGTGCAATCTGCGAATCACATGATGACATTAATAAAAGACAACTACGAGCTTCAGCAGCACTCTAACCAATCAAACAATCTCGTGTATGTTCGCGTTGTGAATTGAATTCACAACAAAGACATGACTGGAATTGAAAATGTTGCGAAGAGATGCCACTGTCATGTCCAACTTAGATAGTCAAACAAATGACAGTGGGAAATTGCTAGTACAGAAAAATTCACGGACAGAATCACATTGTGGTTTTAGACCAATATGTTTCTTTCAAATCTAAATAGTAAATAAATATATATATCCGGTCATGCAAATGTCTGGTCAAAACAAATATCTCTATCGTATGTTTTCCTCTAATTCCTAATCAAGTTACATTAGCAAAACATAAGCTCAAATGCAAGCAAGAATTAATAGTTGCGCCATAAGCAGCTATTTCTCACCACACTTTTGTCTAATATTTATGTTGAACTTCCTTAACTGTCCGTCTATATTTATTTGAAGTTTCCAGAAAACTGTACAGAAAGAAAATTCAAAAAGTGTATTTAAATAATGTCTTATCAATAACACAAACTAGTGGGATTCTTCAAATTAGATGAGAAAAAAACGAAAGAAAAACAAATTAAATTAAAATGCAACACCATAAAAAGTAGAGGTATCAAATAGTTAAAAAAACCAGAATATAAAAATATTTGATTAATGAAATTTTTTATAATATAATAGCGTAGCTGCCAGTGTGGTGCAAAATTATGAATTCAACTTGATACTTGGTTCCATTAGCTGAGATGGTAAAGCAGCACAAGCTGATCTGAAGTCCTCCAGCAGATGCAACATAGCTCAATTGATAGAGAAGGAACAATTTAGAGAAGTAAAGGAACTGAAATACTTTATGAATATATATTCCTTCCTGCCTTTCATTCATTCATCAAGTTGTTAAAGTCATAAATGCATCAAATCCAAATTCTTCAAGAAAACAACAGTTGAGCTGAAAAGATACCATGATTGCACGGCTTCGAGACAAAGGAAGCTCTTTAAGGAACTTTTCAAAAGCATCTAGTCTCACTCTCCCCTTTATCTCAAGAAAGCTAGGCCATTCCTGTGTCGATGTTTTCTCACCACTGAAAAAGCAGATTAGGAACAAAGCATTAACAACCTCAAAGGACATGCAGACCAATATCAATATCAAGACATCTCAAAGAGATGGATTATCTTTATCAATGTTAAAGAGAAGACCTTAGAAGCACATTTGACCAAGTGTTATATTTTTCTTCAAAATACATGGCAAACAAGAACAAATATGAAACAAGGCAGCAAGGATCTCAAGATCAGTCAATTGTTAAGATACAAGAATGCCAAAAATTGCTAAACTTTCGAAACAGGTCAAACGAATGACCTTCTAGTAATCAAGCGCATCTATGGCAGTCCCACTGGGTTCAGTTTTGCATTGTCCAGGATTTGACTCGACTACTATTTTGCATTGAGCAACTTCAGATTTTCAAAGTTTTATTAAGTTGCTTGAATTAATTTGGAGCCTTGAAAGACACCATGTCACCATCACAATGATACATTGACATGGATCATTCTTTTCTTCTCTATATGGCTGCCCCTTCGTCTTTCTCCTTATTGAGTTCCTAATGGAGTTGTGTACATCATGACATACAATACATTGTTTGGTCCATAACATTTCTCAGAGTTTCAAAAGGTTCTTTAATTGTCATTATTATTTCAGTATGTTTGGTATGCAGAATAACAGTATGGGAAAATATCAACACATTGCAATATTTAATTCCTTATTATGCCTACATTAAGATTTATATAATCTTACCTAGATTACAAGTACTCCATGTTGATTTAGTAGCTTAATTTTAAGTAATGGACTTGGAATTATTATAGCATATCATAGATTTTTATTATGACTCGTTGTTCAATAAAACATAAGGTAATTTATATTCAAACAAAGAAATGGAAGGTTAGTTGAACGCTTATATTAAATCTTATCCAATGTACCAGTTACATTAGCTAATAGAAGAACAATCAAATTTTCATAATTGCCAATGTTGTTAACTGTTTACCTGAGTGTTACTAGTATAGAGAAAAACAATCTCTAAATGTATTATGTAGAAAGTTTATAAAGATTTGTTTAGTTCAATCTATATTTTCCCTAGCAATGAATTTACAGAAAATAACCATGGTCTAATGAGTTTTTAGTTCAATCACAGGAGTTGCATCCCATCAAACTGTGACATAGGTCATCTATATTACTAAATTCCTTAACAACATTTCAATTGCCATTTATATGATATTAAAATAATTTCAATCTCGGTCTACAGTAAAACACTATTCTAAATATTTGACATACAAAAAACTTGCTTGAATCTAAATAACTAAGTCAACCTACCTTTGCAGTTCTAGATCAAAGATAAACATGTATAACCAAACCACAACCATAATATTTGTGGAGCTTGTCATAAGTAGAGTTTTGATTTCAGTTGACATCTTTTCTATTAACAGTCAGATACACTAGGAATTGTCATGAAAGTTTAAGCATAAAGGAACTTCTAGAGGCAATGTGGCTGGCAAACACAATTAGTAAAATCAGAAATATGTCACAGAGGGGAATATAGACATAAAATAGAAGGACATGGAAGCTACTGAAAAGGAACAAAAAGTATTTAATAATGACAAAGTCAAACTGATGATAGACCTTCTAAAGAAGCCAATCACTGTAGCAAATGCAGAAACATTCAACTGAATTGAACCTTCCCATATTTTATCACTCATTGATGCAACTTCAGGAAGACAGGTATCTAACTGAATATCAACAGAACCAGATTTCACGTTATCATCAATTTTCAAACACTCCACATCCACCTTTTCAGGGTTGGTTGTAGTAGGATCTTTAGATGTGGCATCTGCAGAGTCCAACTTTAGTTGCTTGCCTTCTTGTGACAAAAGCTGCTTGGAAGGAGAGCCACCTCGTGAAGAATCTGACTTTGATCCCAAGCTTCCGGATGCAGCATTTTGTTTATGTTCCACGCTGTCTGATTCAGAAGCTTCCTCGGGCTCCAAGGAAACTTCCTGTAAAGAATCCACTGACAGGTTTCCAAATGGAGGTTCGGAATCAAGGTCTTGCATGAACTCATCTAGAGAAACTACTGGAGGTAGCAACTCTGGATCTTTCAATTCATCCACCATGAGTTCTTGCATAAGATCAGCCTTCTCGCTAAGGATTTCAATATCACCAGGGAGATTTTGATCAGCAGAATCAATTTTCCTGGCTGACGGCCTTCTTTTGAATGCCTTAGGTTCATCAGACTTATGATTGGATTTTGATTGTATTTTAACTTCTTTGCTTGGTTTCGAAGGAACTAGAGACGAGTGTGTTTTAACTTCTTTGTTAGGTTTCAAAGGAACTTGTGAGAGGACACTCGTCCCAAGTTCAACCTCCACCGGGAAGCTCTCTGCTTGTTCAACTTCAACTTGAAACTCACCTTTATGAGTTTTCCTCACCAAGCGCCTTAAATCAACATCCGAATCTGGCAGTACAACCATCTGCACAAGCTCTTCTGCTTTAGCCAATCGCCATTGTGAAAGTTCCTCTGAAGCAAGTTCCTCGATGGTCATGGTGCAAAGACGTTCTGGTGCAATTGCACCAGATAATACACGTTCCCTTAACTCTGGGTTATTACGATCTTTTAAGTTGAACAACAAGGACCTACCCTTCTCTTTGTATTTCTTATTAACTCCTCCAAACAATCTAAACAGTTCTGCTTCTATCCTAAATGCCAGCTGTCCTGCATTTCTTACTGTTGTCTCCTTATCAGCTGTTTCCTGTTCATTTGTCATTTTGAGTCTTTTTCTATCATGATCATGATTTGCTGAATTGTCTACAGTCCCAACACCATGATTAGACACCCAGCAGAGTCCATGACCCTGCAAAAGTTCATCTTTAACTAAAGAGTTATCATTTGACACTTCCTTCTGTAACAATATATCCTTAGGCTGAAGACCATCGACATCAGACCTTGCTAACAAAATGTCAGTGCTTGCATTTTCTTTAGAAGGTAAATCACCAGCTTGATTTTGAACAGTTTCCAGAGCAGATTTATCTGAAGAAGCACTTTTAGCTTCTGAATTCAACTCAACCATTGGAGTTATTACTTTTGGTATCGTGCTCGAAGCATCACTAGAAGTACACTTTTCTGCAATTTCTTGTTTATGCGGCCGGTCAGACTCCATAGCCAGTGATGCAGCCAATGACTCCCGTAGCTTTGACCTTACAGACTCAAATGACTCGGATTGGACCTTTCGAGGTGGCTCCAACTGTGCTGGGCGCTTATTTGTTGATGACAATTGTGAACCCATATTCATGGGCAGAACACTCTGAACCTTGGATGGTGCACGAATCAGGGTAGGCCTCTTGTATATAGATGAGGATGGCAGTGCAGCAAGATTAGCAGACATAGTTGGTTGGGTGTTAAGTGATGATTGTGTACCCAGAACCTGTCTATTTGACAACGATATCTGACCCAAGCCAACAGAGGTAGGCATCGGAGTAAGGTTTCTATATGATGGTTGGATCTGTATGGATTGGTTAACCATAGAATAAAACTGCTGAGACCCTAGTATCACGGGCACAGGAACTTGCATCCTAGTTTGAGCCAAGTTTCTCTCTGCTGATAACCTCTCTTGTGATCCCCAATTAAGAGCAGACGGACTAGGAAAGATGGGAGGTAAATTAACCTGTCCAGACTGATTGCTGGAGGAAAACTGCTGTGATGCCTGATTGTAGGACATAGAGGCTTGCCCCTCCTCTGATGACTCCATCTGATTAAGCTGCTTATACTTTTATTAGGTACTGCCCACAGACAAGATTGGCAAATGCTGTAAATATATCAAGTGCCTTCAAGATACCTGCAGAACTCAACAAAAACAGTGTGTGAATTAAAAACTTTGAGATGCTGAAACTAATATCAGGCATCAAGATAGAAACACGATCTATGAATGTTATTCTTTCAAACGCCAAAGAGAACTAAGAAACATGATCTTGATGGCTTTTGAATGAGTTTAGGGAACAATAAATGCCTTCAAAAATATCACAGTTCAAAAATAAACAAAGATGTGTGTTATGAACTAGTGAGGTTTAAAGGGCATAAATTCAAAGTAGCATGATATGTTTATGAGAACAAGAAACAAATATATCAAATGGTACCTATCAGTTCATGCTGTCCATTAAATGGCACAACTACTTATCCTGATTTATCTTCTCTCTTGGCATTTACAACAAAAAAGAAGGAAACGAAGTCAGATGAAAAACAATAATTTTTCTGTCACTATTTGCTTTTGCAATCCCCAGCAACAAGGCATCACAATTGCTACATAGCGATAGATGACTAAAAAACAAAATTGGAGCACAGCTCAAGAGATGTGCCAACAACAGTCATTCCATCCGTATGGAATACTATGTATCTAGCAGTAAAACCTTTTCAGAAGCATTTCTTTTAAAGAACAGGTGCCTTGTATACATTCCTATTGCTTTTGTCCTAATACTTCCTCGGCAGAACTCTCATCCAAATACAAAGAAGCTCATGTAACTCCAATATAATAGTCCCTTGATTTTCCAGATGAACATAATCCAACCATTACAACTATAAAAACTGATATCTTTTCCTGTAATGAAATATTAAATAGGCTACATTCACCAATGAACTTCATTCCTTTACAACACCATTACAAAACTAAGCAACCACATCAAAGGTGATTATGCTAATTTTTATTGATCACAATTTGAGAAAAGGACTGCTAAGTTTTAGATGACAAAATCAAACAAACCTTCATAAATGTAACATGAAATTGCAAACAAATGGTACATGACATATATCACCAGTTCCTCTTTGATTCCCTTGGTATTTCCATCTGTGAATACTAATATCCATCCAAATCAGACATTAAAAAAAAGATATATTATTTGGTCATCTGAAAACGATAAATGATAAATTATTCCATCTGCTGAATATACCTTTTTCCTCGGACCACTTATTTTTTAAGTACATGATGATTTTTAGAATCATATACAGATGATGTTAAGCAGAAGAATATGATCTGAATCTGGAGATCACCTTTCATTGTCAAGAATAAACTTCATCTCAAGCAAAAGAAAAAAAACCACCGAGTTCGTGTAATATTACAAAATGTTTGGCCACTCTAATAATATGATGTCAAACTCGATAATTTTGTCATTTGTCAATCAAAGTACATTTATAAACAGCAAATACTTTAATATGATCAAAACTTCAAAAATGAAGGATGAGAATTACCAAGAAGGGACAAAGCATATCTCTACCCACACAATAGCAACTCTAAAATTATATGTTCTAGTAATCAATACTGCACCATGCATTCAACAGACCATCAACTTGATTAAGAAAATAACAAACAAGGGCTGCAACTAGAAAGAACCATCAACGAAACATACTGACTTCTCTAAAATCCAAATGATAATACACAAGATCCATACATATGGAAATAGAAAGACCATAAATGAGATAGAACCATGCAACTTAAAGAGCCTTTAACAACAGCTATCGAAACAATCCAAATAGTAATTCAAATCATAATAGCATATTTTTTTATGAGATTTGTTAAAAGAAAAGGTTTTAGGAAGCATGCAGCACATGTTCGTATCCAGCCAATAGCATAATTACATTCCAAACAATCGCACACACAGCATATCCAAAAAAAAGAAGCCACTGAGTTGATTATGTGAGAATACTAGAAATCACAGAATAAATAATAGTAATTATATTCATTAAAAGGTAAGATAGTTCCTACCAAGAATAGAACGAGCAAAAATCTTTTGAATTGGTCCAAGGCAAGGTGGATTGATCAGATTATTTTTACAAAGAAAGGTCAAGAAATACCTAAAGAAACTTCTTCTGAAACAATAAAAGGGAAACTGACGGTTCTTAGTTTGACTCATGATTTTGTCTCAACAAATGAAAAAATAAAGCAGATAACTAGCTCTTGTTATGCAATATTAGAACATGAATCTCATGTATCAAATAGCACTGATCTTCTCCAGCAATGCAAAGCATCAAAATTCGACCAGCTATCTGAAAGCTTTAATTCTCCCTCCAGAAAAAAAAAAGAACAATCCTTCTATGAGCTTAGGAACAGCTCGTTAATATAATAAAAAAAGATCAACCATCATAAGATGGAGAAAACCATCAAGATTAACTTTTACATATACGGACTGATTAACTTTTACAACGACGTGGAAAAGAAATAAAAACAACATAAACAAAAAAACTATACAATAAGCCTATATGTAAACCTGAGACACGGCATTAGGCAGATCGTCTACATCCATACTGTATAAAATTGGTAACAAGATTCCTTTCTCCCAATTAGTATCTATTGAAAAACCAAGCAACTCAAGACCAAGAGAGAACAATAAAAGGAGCAAACAAGAAACATGTACATCACACAATAAGTTGGATCTTTTTCCCCTTTCCTCTCCAAAAACGCCACTCAGGGCTTTCACCATATCCGATCACCAACTTTCCACCAAAAGTGCAGCCCACCAATAAGAAAACAACTAGTCTTACAGCCACAAAACCCTAAATCTACTCAAGATAGCGGAAATGAACAAGAAGCAAAATTTACAGGAGCGCACAAAGAGTGATAAGATGAATCCACAGAAAAGATATCGGTATCAGCGGACATAGAAATGATAGAATACCTCAAGGGCATCAGCGGCAGCGACTGATCTTCGACGATCGAATCCAAAGCCCATCGATGGCTGCGTCAGCAACAGTGAAGGGGAGGAGGAAACCCTAGCAAGAACACGTTTGGGGGCACTTGTGAGCGAAGATAAGAGAAAACTCGAGATTGGAGATCCCTCCATTAGCGCTCCGCTTATATAACTATGGAGAACGAAACTGCCATCATTTTCTCTCACCCGATTAGTTACACTCCTTTGTTATTGGATAACAAAAGGGTCCCACAAGTGAGTCCTAGAAAAATCTAATTGACTCTCCTCTACAACGGAGATCTGGGTAAACCGAATTGCGTAGGCACAAGTGATGATCCAGGAATAGATGGGCTTTAAGTAGACCCGAGCCCCCAGCCTTACCCAGATGAGGAACATGGGCCCACTGTTAGGGCCAGACCGGGTCCACCACATGAACAACCAATAGAAATGTGCCATGTCATCATTGATCGGTAAAACAGTATTATTTCTATATCGTGAGTTACTCGATGATGCCATTTTGATTTGCCAAAACAACGTGAAATCCATTATATTCTATTCCATATATACATAGAAATATCTTTAAATATTTTTTTATTTAAAAATTTAAATAAAATATGCATATTGATATGGTGAATATTTTCATACCAATCATACCATGGTATGCAAAACCCCAGTCCATCGAATTTCGTAAAATCATCTATCATTTTAGCACCAAATCCCTGAGGGAAAAATTCACTCATCAAGTTTTATATGACAAGTATTCATTACCCTATATATATATATATATATATATATATATATATATATATATATAAGCTTAGTTAGTAAAGATCTTAACTTCATTATTTATTTTTTATAATATATATATATAATGAAAAATGATTGATAGGGACAAATGCTGCATAGCTTGAAACTTTGCTCTGTTGGCCTTTCATTTCATAATCTCAGTGAACAGACTGTATCGACATCTTTAGAGATTTATGTGGCATTAAATTCATCAATGAAATAGAAGTTGCAACTCTTCATCAAACCAAGCGCATTCATCTCCACCAATCCCCTTTTCGACCAGTTGGAAAGATCGATTGGTCCTAAGTGGATGTTGAAGAACATGCCATATGCAAGATTGCATCTGCAAATCACGGTAACAACAATCTCAGGTCATCTTGCTGTGTGAGCCACAGCCATGCAATTTCCCTCCCCATTAATGCTGCAGATTCTTCACGCAAGAAATGAAGCACCAAACCAGCTTCCATTTCTTGAGGTAACGGCTGCACTGCTCATCATGATTCTTACTCCCAACATCAAACAGTCAATGCAGCTCTATAAATGCCGCCTGTTCATCATATCCTTCCGAGCCTTTGACACCATATCCTTTGATCTGTCCCTTGCAATGGCACCAGCACTGAGCTTTCTTCACAGGATGATGCTGTGTGTCTTCTTCCTTGCAACAGCAATGGCAAGCTACAACATATCAGACTACGGGGCCAAGCCCGATGGCCGGACTGACTCAGCTAAGCCTTTCCTAAATGCATGGGCCGCCGCCTGCAATTCCACCGAGACTGCAGCCATCTACGTGCCCGCCGGCCACTTCTTGATCAGCCAAGCCACGTTCAAGGGTCCCTGCAAGAACAACGCGACCAGGATCTTCGTCGACGGGACTCTCGTCGCGCTCTCTGCCTCACCGCTGCCACAAACTGGTTGCCGTTTGAGTACGTTCAGAGACTGTCCATCTTCGGAGGCACCATTGACGGCCAAGGTCAGGCCTTTTGGGCTTGCAGGAAGGCCGGCCGGAGATGTCCTCAGCGCGCCATGGTAATCCCATCTGCGGCCTCCTTCACAAGACTAATTGTCCTTGATTGCAGTGGGAAGATCTAATGGAGTTTTGGAGTCGTTGACAATAGCCGAATCCAAGAAGGTAGTGATCAGCGGCCTGACCTCTCTTAACAGTGAGCTCTTCCACATCGCCGTCTTTGGCAGCAGCAGCATCCAGATACAGGGCGCGACCATCATCGCCCCAACACCAACGGCATCCACGTCCAGAAATCGAGCGACGTGGCCGTGATCGACACCAGCATAGAGACCGGCGACGACTGGATCCCCATGGGCGAAGGATCCACCAATGACTGGTTCGAGAAGATCGATTGCGGCCCAGGACATGGAATCAGGTGCTCGTCTCCTTTCCTCTCCTATGTCGAAAATGGTAAGAATGACCGGATCAAGGACAGAGACGCTAACGAATAGTCGTGGTGGTGGTGGTGGTGGAGCATAGCATCGGCAGCCTGGGCGGCACGACGTCGGAGGCCGGAGCTCAGAACATCACGGTGACGTCGGTAGCGTTCTCGGGGACAGAGAACGAGCTTCGGATCAACTAATCAAATATATTCAAATAATTGTTGATGCATTATCTTATTATTGTCACATCTGACCCACCGAAACATCAATACAACTGAGACACCGAAACATCTTTCTTATATCACAAATCAATACAACTGCTGTAATACACAGCTAAAAGTATGCTTCACTGCTGAGTCGTTCTCACATCAATGCCAAATGACTACCGTACCAGATTACAACAACATGATTACAAGACCTGCATGCCAAGCTCCCCTCACCGGAACTCCGGTGCTCGCGGGACATGTCAGCCGGAGACGACGGACTTAAAATACAATACATGTATGCTGGTTGCATGCAACGCCTGGCGTGGTGCCATGGCTCAGAGGCAACTGGGTGGGTTCATGACCCCCGAGGCTGTTCCCTTCACGTTTCTGCAGTAGGACTGCGCCTGCTTGTTCCGGTAAGTGAGCTTGATGTCCTTCAACGAGACCTCACTGCATGGGTTGCTCGGGCTGCAGTCCAGCTTCACCGCCACCTGCGTTGCCGAAGAGCCCCTAATGTCGTGGAAGTTCACCTGACTGATCTTGATTCCGGAGCTCTGCAACCATAACGAAACAAGATTAGATGCGTGTGTGCGTCTGTGATGAAGATGGCTCTGTTTTAGGTCGATCACCTGGCCGGGACAGTTGATGTTGCTGGGGCAGTAGTTCTGGTCAACGACGATAGGATTCTGGACGTTGCTCATGACGGCGTGCTCGAAGGTGACCCCCTTCACGTACCCGTTGCTCGGCCTCCCCCAAGTCTTGATCCGTACCCCGTTTTGCGTTCCCGTGAACGCGACGGACCTCACCGTTATGTTCTGCACTCCGGCCTCCTGCGCCGCGTTGCCCAGGCTCCCGATGCTGCGTCCGCGCCATGAGACCAAAGCTTAATCGAACGGCCAAAGCAGCAGAAATAGATCACGTACAAGCAGTAGCGTGTAAATGCGAAGTTGCTGACCTGATGCCATGCCCAGGGCCGCATTTTATGTTCTCGATCCAGACGTGGGCCGATCCAGGTCCCAGGGAGATGCAGTCGTCGCCGGTCTTCATCGTGGATCCTCTGATCGTGACGGAGCTGGACATCTGGACGTGGATGCCATCGGTGTTGGGGCTGTCCCCTGGGGCAGTGATCGTTGCACCCCTCACTGTGACGCCAGTGCTGGAGAAGATGGACATCTGGAAGACCTCGCTGTTGAGCAGACGTATGCCGCTCAACAGGATGTTTTTCGACTGACCGATGGTCAATGACTGCGTCGGCATAATTCGGCTCAAATGACAACATTCCAACGAAAAGAAACCAAAATTGCTTCGTGGTCCGGAAGAGTTGGCCTACCGTAGCACCGTAGGGGCAGCTCCGGCGAGCCTTCTTGCAGGCCCATAACGCCTGCCCTCGCCCATCCAGCGTTCCGCCATAGACGGACAAACCTTCGACGTACTTCAACGTAATCCACTGCGTGATGTCGCTGTAACCAGGAGGAGCCACGAGGGTCCCCTGGATGACCATCTTCATGCCGGCGTTCTTGCAGGGGCCCTTAAAGAGAGCCTGGCTCACCAGGAACCTGCCGGCCGGAACGACCATCGTCGCCGGCTTTCTCGCCCCGCAGGTGGCCTCCCAAGCAGCCAGAAACGCCTTGGCCGCGTCGGTTTGCCCGTCCGGCTTCGCGCCGAAGTCCACCACGTTGTAGGCCGCCATCGCCATGGCGGAGCAGGCAAGCAAGAAGAGCACTGCAAGAACTGAACCACCCAAAGGTTGTGCCATCGGAGAGAGAGATATCTGTGATGTGCAGGATAGAATGGGGAGGACAGAGATGCCGAGGGTGCATTTATAGTGATTCCAAAACTCCTCACACCATTTATTGCTCTCGAGATACAAAGATCGATGTGGATCATGTTAGGTCACATTGCGGGCACCACAAATCATGGATCAATCAATGTTACGGAAGGTCAAAGGGTTGGCGAAGAGCAGCACGGTCACAGATCAGGGATGGTGGCGGTTTTGTCGGTTTATTATTGCGTGGCGAAGTCAGAAATGTACGTGCATGTCCGTACAAGCTTGCCATGCACGCAGCTAATTTTGACTGTCACAAACATTAATCATATGTACGGTTGAAGGAAGCCAAAACATGGAAACAAAGCGATAAATTAAGCAAAGAGCTTATACTATGTTATTATAACGCTAATGATTCTCTCTTAAATATTAGTTTGATAATGATATATCAAACCCATTTATTAAGGTTTATGAGTTCAAAATATCATTTGATATATTTTGAATGTACTTATTAGCACTAGTAAATACTTTTGCCACTAAGAATCTTACATCAAAACATTTCAGGAAAAAAATCTACAAATGTGATGAGAATTTTGGGTCAAATATCTAGGAAGGATCGATCAAGGTTAACATTGGTCTTTTACCTACCAAAATCTTCGCATAAGTCAAATGGGAAGTATCTTTAATTATGGTTGATGGATCGTCCGAATTAATATTGTGCGTCCATAGATTTTTATTGCTACCTATTTGAAGGGCGAGGTTATGTTGGCATCCATCACGTATGATGGTCAATGATTTCCATTTATGGAAGCCTTAAAAGGAGAACACCATAGATTTTTTGTTTGAACCTAATTCTTGTTGAGATATTATGCTTTACTACTTGTGAAATTGTTCTCCATGCCATTAGTGTACCCTCGGGTCATAGAGCTCTCATATCTCAGAGTATTAATTCATAATTTACAAATTTATTGTAATTTATTTCGATAGTTTTTCTTAAAAATTAGGATGAATTCCTACAAAAGGTTAAGTTTAAGTTTTTTTTTTTTTTTTTTTGACTCCATCCATAATAACTAGCCCCTATGATAATAATGCACTCATCAAATTAATTAAGATATTATAATTTTTTTGACTCAAGGATTTATCATCCTCGTCGAGAGGAGATCGACTCAAACACAAGTTAAGTTTGATTATCCTATCAACTTCATTTAACCTAAATTACAATTCGAAATGCTTAAACTGAAATTAATAATAATACACTTATCGAATCCTTATAAGTCGATCTCAATCTTGTTCATTTAGATGTGCAACTAATCGAGGTATTACATGTATAAATGTTTTAAGTATATTAAAAAAATATTATAAATAATATAATTTTATTTATTTTTATTTTAAAATTAATAAAATAAAAAACATTTTTATATGAGCTTCTTTTTATTGGATCTTGAGTTAAAGTGCATCATAAATTTTTTGAACAAAATTACTATATTTAAAAAATACTGTAACTGAGATAGAAATTGTTATAAATAAAAACTGTTAAATATAGATTCTTGAAACTGCTGTTATAAACAAAAAGGTAACAAAAGAAAAGAAAAAGGAGCTTAAAAGTGAAAACATGAGTCTTGCAATATAGTAGTTTTCACAACTGAAGTTCCAGTTGAGTAGCCTTTTAATCATGGCTTGCAATTGTAGATATCTGAGTTCCTTTTTCATGCAAGTTTGATCACTTTTCCTTCAGTGCCAGTAAAAGTTGACCGAATGATTTAAGGCTACATTAATGCATAATGACCAGATTCAGCTAAACGACTTTGCCCTATAAAACAGACTTGGATTAATACGTCTGGCCATTGCTTAGATCCGAAGCTTCATGACTGTTTTTGTTAGGCAAAACTGGAGTGATCATGTGATGTGACCTTCATCGTTCCACGCTTGACTTCGCACCAAAACCCATGCGCATGGGAATTGGAATTGGCATGTCAAAGAACCCTTGTGCCATCGGCTTTGCTTGCCTTGTTGTCTCAGCAATCATGCACCTCATTCCAGATCTTCCAGCACGGCTACCTCGATGAATTCCTCGACTCGGACTGAGGTTTATCCCGTAAGCCCATGTTCCTATCATCTATATTTCCACCTCCTGATTTGGCTGCAAAGGTTCTCTCTTTTAATGTCTTCTCTGCAGCACGAATAAAGGTCTGCTGCGCGTGAGATTGTAGGTGTCTCTCACTCTTGTGGATGACTTGCGAAGCATTAGGTGACGGAAGAATCACTTTCCTGCAACCTCAACAGTTGACTCGGGAGCTTGTCAGCTCTACAAGCCTAACGAGTACGGTGTGCCGTACTTCATGTTGCTTCCTCATAACTCGAGCTATTTGTTAGTAGCATACCACATGGGAGGGAATGGATCTCTTCTTCTGCAGATTAGATTGCTCGAGGAGTCTTCCTCTTCTGCAGAAACCAAGAAGAAGAAGCTACGGATTGCTTGGATCTTTTCACTTGGTTGCTACACAAGAAACCTAAGCCTTCACGTTCAAGAATGATGTAACATTTCTAAATTCTTCCATAAATTGGTTTTTTATTTATAAGAAAACAGCTGCACCGCCAGCAGTTTGACAGAGGAAGATATTGGAATTTAGATAATTATGCTTGATGGAAGAAGAGATAGAGATTATTGGAACGATAGCTGACTTCGATTGGTATCGTATGACTTCGTTCGATTTAGAATCATCAAACCATCGATCCTGTTTATTAATTTCGGTTCATGATCGATTCGATTCGATTCTATTTCGAACCAAATTGGGTTAGAGGATAATTTTCTTATAGTTATCTAAATATACGATAAAATATTTTAATATAATCATTAAATAATTTTTTTGATATTTTTTTTTGTGCTTGTCACAAAGTTTATTTTACAATTAAAAAGTATTTTCTATGAGTAATAGGAAAGTGTCCAAATAATTACTTTTGCCATGAACAATTTGTGACAAAAATAAACCAATGGATACATATAAGATAAACAAAACAAAAAAAAATCAAATCTAGACAGGTATGCAAGTGTGGCAAATTTTGATAAGAACATAGAAAAAGCTAAACATAATTGTGATTTTGGTCTCAAGTTAATATTTGGAGCTTCAAATGGTCCAATCAGAAGAAGCAGAGAGATCTTTGAAGCCCAAATCTGTGTCCAGCCCAACCTAACCTTTAGTTGTCAGGCGGACTGAGTCACCAATGAAAAAATTCTTGGGACACGTAGCCTGTTGAAATGAACCGGCACGCACATGGCCCCTACTCATTGCCCCCGTGGGCTACGTGGCCCCTCGAGGAAACTTTCCATGGGTGACTCAGTCCTCCTTCTAACTAGTTTGACAGGGTTTGAATCTCTTCCCCCTTGTACAGTTTATACTGGCATCAGAAAAGGTCACATAAAATAAGGAGAAAAATAAAAATTTATGGATAAAATTCAAATCTGATGTAGGAATAATGACATGATATGATATGGATATTAGAAAAAGTAACCAAAAAAAAAAAAGAAGGAGAAACAAAATTTTAGTCTAAAAAATAGTGACTTAATCAATATTAGGATACTAGGTGGTCCATATATTGATAATAAATCTTAAACATTTAATAACCACACAATCAATAGCATATGAATAAATGGGCATAACATGATATGTTGGAGAGAAATGTATCATTATTTTTATAATTAATATCTATCGTGAAGGTAACAATATTCGAAGTCTACTAAAAAATATTTTTTCGATAGAAGATAATTTTTTTCAATAAAAAAACTCAATTAAGTTTGCTAAGTCATCTAATAACTTAAGTTTCAAATGAGTCTTATTAATAACATCTTGATGCAGTCTTATAAATTTAGAAAACATGTGAGGATAAATTATTCATTAATTTCTCAGGATAAAAGGATCTTAGTTGACTCTAAATTAGTATCCATGTCTTCTTCCTACCAGTCCGTGTGTTAAAGAAAGTCCAACCAAAATAGATGAATGATCGAAATGAATAACCAATTCAGAAGGGACAAATGATCTCTAATTCTTGAACAAGAAACACTTTGCCATTAGTGCTGGCCAATATTAGAGGTAGTCTCTATCTATCTACATGATGCTTCTCAACTCGATGGTGACTCTATAACTCTCTTTGCAGTTCCAGTGTCACAAACTCCATTAATGCAGAGACCTCTTCAGATGCAAATCTTGGTCAGTGCCGACACCATGTTCCTACCAAGACGAAGGGACGTATACTCCACTCCAGTAATACAAGTCCAAAGGGAGTGGGAATGCGCACAGCCCTCATCTTTTACCAGGTCTCAAGTCTCAAGTCCACTCTAGCTTCATCATGCTTATTTGAATTCTTCTTCTGAAGGATGTGATTGCCATCCATGCATCTATCTCTGAAAGGTCTGGTCAAACAATGGATGTATATGCCGCACCTACCATTTAAGTGGAAAGAAGAAAATATACAAGAAGGTGAGGCCTCGTAGGTTATCATGAATGGCATCACATATGTTTTTTCTGAATAAGATCAATCGAAGAAGGTGGATAGTAGTTGGTGGTGAAGGAGACCACCACAATGCATTAAATTTGCTTTCATTAAAATGAATGTTTTGCTTCATTGCATGGTGTTGATGCTGATAGCAAGTACTTCTTCTTAAATGGCAATACATGTCTGCATCTCTATATCTAACCCTAGTAGCTATTTATTAATTGGATCTAATAACTATAGTTACCCACTTCCTATCTCAATCTAAATCATCATCTTATTATTTTGGTATTTATTATTTTATCAAACAAATAATTGAGAATTTTCTTATGAAGGAGGTTGTAATTTTGCAGCCAACGAGTATAGCATTTGTTCAAATATGATAAAAGTGTAAAGTAATATGCACTCCAAGCGGTGTAATACTATCTGAAATGGATTTGATATCGATAGTACTTATTTAATTGATCTTCTATGTTGATGGATCATATCGCTTAGACATGTATCGTTTAATAATCTAAGATTTATATTGCTTGACGTAATTTTTTTAATTATTTTTTTAATTTTTATAGTACATCAATATAGATCGATATGATGATGATCTAAATCGTAATTGATACATTACTAATATATACAATCACAAATCTTGATGCACAACTTTACTTAAACGTAAAGTCATATAAAACTATCACCTTTCCTAAGCCTATATTATCTTATCCATCCCTTATATTCTTCTCTATAATAACAAAATGATTCTCTCTTTCTCTAATTTTCGATTCGAGTGATTTAGGATCATTAACTAAAGGTTGCACCGAGGAGAATATTCAATTTTCTTTCATTCTCTTTCGTTCTTCTTTCCTAATCCACATCAAGATGGAAGTCAAAACTATCGACACCATGGAAGACCTCGAGGTCGGCTGCCCTTCGAGCATGATGAGGACAGTGGAAGGTGTTCGGTCCTTGTCGAGTTAGGGATAGCTTCTTGTCAGTTTTTGGATCCACCTTAGATTAAGATGACGGTGACATGGTAGGCCATGACAAGGTGAAGACAGCTCGTCGTCACCATCACTGCCCATTGTCCTTTTAACACGAGATGAATGCTTAATGGCTCTCTTTGAAGATTCAAATGCTTGCTCTAATGATTGCATGACAAGCTTTCCATAGGAAGAAATAGATACCAAAACTTAGAGTTATAAAAATTGATCGATAATTGAGACACAATCATCGATCAATTCGGTTTATAAATTAGATCGTTTGAATTTTAAGGATATTAAAATATCATCAATTTTTATTTATCATTTCATGATCATCAAGGATGGAAGAAAAGAATCTACACAAATATTTACGATGTATATGTTTTGTCTCAATCATTCTCTTTCACTATATTATAAATATTATTTTTTTTATTAAAATTTTAATTTAGCATATAATATTTTTTAAATAAAATATATGATTTAACCATTGACTAAATCAATGATCCGAAGTTTGATCCGATTAATATCATATTAAATAAAATAAGAAGAATTAAAATAATGCAAACATATACCATAAATGACATTGTCTTGATGTTGCCATATCCCATGAAAATCACTAGACTTGATTTTATTGGTCATCATTTTTTTCTTTCAATAATTGATATTTTATAAGACGTTTATTTTATTTTGATAATTTTCTTTTGCTAAGTCATATCTATAATATAATATACAATATATTAAAATAATCGATATTAAATTTGAGGACTTCATGTTCATCTCCCAATTCCTCACCGTACTCGATCTTAAACCCGCGTCGTTTACCATTTACTAACCGTAGGACGCAACGCCTATTTGGCGGGTCCCACGTGATGGGTGCACAGGACACGCGTCACAGAAGCATTACTGCATTGCCTGGTATTTACGCTTTTCGTCCTCACTCATCTTCTCCCCCGCGCCGTTCCCCTCCCTCCCCCACAAAATCTTGAAGTGAAGGGATCCTATCCAAGCAGTACAAACGTCTCGAGATCCTCCACCATTGGTTCCCGTCAAAGAGATGGGATCCTTGTCCTCACAAACGAGCAAAAGGAATTGCAAATGTTTTAGTGAGAGGTTCTGTTGGAAAGGATCCGCACAACCTTACGAACCCGTCACCCTTGCCGACTATTCCCCTGGCTTTGAAGCAGAATAAAGTCGACGCCCGCAGGTTAAGGGTTCGAATTCTTCTCCAGAAGTATCCATTCTTCTCTTCGTCCGTCCCAAAGATTCAAAGTCTCTTGCCTTTCCCGTTTATCGGCAAAATCGGCGTTCACTAGCTCCAATTCGAGCTCCCTGTCTCCGGTATCGACCCTAATCTCGTTAGGATCGGAAATTGTCTCCGAGTTTTATCGTTTCCGGCTTCAAGATTTGATCTTGCTTGTACGTCGGTGGACCAATATTGTGTTTTGATTCGGTTTCGAAGGCTGAGTCTTGCGGGGATGGACGTGGTGGCGAAGCTGAAGCGGGGGGTCTCGCGGCAGCTCTCGCTGGGGTCGCTGTCGAAGAGCAGGTTCAGCCTCCGGCGGCAGGCCTCGCTCGACCCGAGGCTCGGTAGCGCCAGCCGGTTCACCTTCGGGCGGCAGTCGTCGCTCGATCCCAACCGGCGGAGCCCCGTGAGGGGGGAGCTCGGTTTGCCGGAGAATCTGGACGCCACCATGCGGCTTATGTTCATGGCGTGCCAGGGGGACGCCCCAGGGGTCGAGGACCTCCTCAAGGATGGGTTAGACGTGAACAGCATCGATCTCGACGGGAGGACGGCGTTGCACATCGCCGCGTGTGAAGGGCATGTGGATGTCGTCAGGCTGTTGCTCAGCTGGCGAGCCAACATTGATGCTAGAGATCGGTGGGGAAGCACGGTATGGCGCTCACACACTTTCCTCTCTGTCTCTCTCAAGATTTACTTCCTTTGGAACGTGAGCTGTGTGATACTAGAATATTCCGGAAATGGAATGTTCTATGAGTTCAGAATCCATCAACCTTACACTTCCATCTCTAACAATGTGATGTCTACTGGTCTGCGATTAGCAATATATAATCGACAGTTGTCTTAACTAAATGCAGGCTTCTGCGGATGCTAAGTACTATGGGAACGATGAGGTCTACGGTCTCTTGAAGGCCAGAGGAGCCAAAACCCCGGTAGGATACATTGCAAATATAAGGGAAAATCAGAAAATTTTGCGTCTCTTTGAGGAAAAAAAAAAGTATTTTTGTTGCAAAATTCTGTATATCTCTGAATTTTGTTGTGTATTCACAGAAAACTAGAAAAACTCCAATGACAGTTTATAATCCCCAAGAAGTTCCTGAGTATGAGCTGAACCCAGCAGAACTTCACTTCCGGCGAGGTGATGAACTCCAAAAGGCATGTTCTCTGCACTTTATTGAGATTTGTTTCAGATATTATTGCTCTCAAGTTGTATTAAAATACATGCCCCTCTTTCTGAAAGAGGAAGAGGTCTGTATTTTAGAAAGGTTGTCCCCTAAGCATTTGGCTCATAAAAGTAAAATCCTATGGTGGGTTCCTTGTGTCTGCAAAATGCTTAACCCAACTAGATGAGTTGTTTGCGAGCAGCCTGAGTTCGATGGAACTGTGAACTATCTAAAACGCAGACAAGTTACGGATAAGCCAAGCTTGAGCCAGGACTGTCTAGTGTTT
The DNA here is from genome assembly GCF_036884655.1 of Musa acuminata AAA Group. Classification (NCBI taxonomy): domain Eukaryota; kingdom Viridiplantae; phylum Streptophyta; class Magnoliopsida; order Zingiberales; family Musaceae; genus Musa; species Musa acuminata. Next base: position 1,807,240 of record NC_088346.1, on the reverse strand, counting down.
GACTCATTTGTTTATTCAGGGAGATGCTTGGTGACTAATACATAAAGCCATAAACATCTCATAACAGTGTGACTATTGTTATGCCAATCAGGGCAGCATTATATTCATGAAAATTTAGAGTTTTAAAAGTAAAATGTCATTTTTTACAATCATCAAGGATCACGTGTTGACACATGCAGAGGTGATGTTGGCCGTTGTAGCACATAGCCACACCAATTTCAATCTGTTGACTGGCACAGGGAGTGTCCTGACGAGCTCAGCTCCATTCTTTTAGTGCTGTTGGGATACCAGCACTCTCCTGAAAATGTCATTCGAGGCATGTATGGTTATTCCTTTGGCATGTCACATATGTGGTGCTATGTAGTTGTACTCGAAGTATTCTGATTATATGACCTGTTGCAACTAGTATGATTCTGTTAGATTAATATGTTATTCATTTTAAGTTCTGGTTTCTTTGTCCGTTAAATTAATATTGCTGCATGAAATGTTCCTTTTATTTGTTTCTGATAAGTTGGGAGTTTGTTGTTGTTGTTGTGATCATTGTTGCGTGTAGTTCACTCGTGCTGCATTTGAAATATTTAGTTTCTTAATTATGTTGATCATCGTTTGACATTGGCTGAAACAACAGGGCACATGTCAAGTAGCTAAGTGGAATGGAACAAAGGTTTCTGTGAAGATGCTTGATCAGGATGCCTATTCAGATCCAGTTGCCATGTACTTGTTCATTCTTCCACAAGCCAAATGTTTGGTGCATTAGATGTATTTTGTTACAAATTTCTCTTGATGGCATGTTTACTAGGGTTAGGAGTACATCTTTGTGTCATAACATAATTTGATTTGGCATCCAACTTCAGTAGAAATATTTTATTGTTGAATCAGTTGCTTTCTCTTAGTTGAAGTTACATCATGTGAGCTGCTAAATGTTTTTTTTTTTTTTTGTTCTGGCATGATACAAAGTTCATAACACCGGTATGTCGATAAATTTCTGTATTATGGTGTTTCAATATCGTATTGATATTAAACAAGCAGTTCTTTCTCCTTACATCCAATCAGAAGATCAGTCTCAGGGCCTGATCATGTTAGTTTCAGGGTGTGGATCCTTTCTTTAAATCTGAATGTGTTTCAGAGGCACATTGCAGTGACGTAGTTATCCTGCTTATGCCGTACTAGGTTCTGACCAATAGCCATCAACCATGTCGTGGAGTGTTTATGTGGTCCGTTATGGTTATTATATACTGACTCATTCTATTCCAGTCAATCATTCTTAAAGGATGAAGGGTTGAGTACTCGTGACTGTGAGACTCCTTTTAGAATAACCTATTTTGCATAATGATCATGCATTTTTTAGTTTTTAGAATAGCCTTAAATGCATGATCATTGTTGATCTCTTTGCCATCAGAGCTGCCTTGCCAAAGCAAACTGAGGCAAGGGTGAGCTTCTGAAGTTCTCTAAACAAAAAGAAAAAGAGAATCGAGAACTACAAGGATCTATGTAGGATATAAATCTATCTTCATATATCAAACGAGTTTGAGAATCAAGTGAACATAGTTCCACAATCACATCTCTGTCTTCAACACTATAAATAGTATTTCAGCATCTAGTTTAATAAAGTTGTTTATGAATTTTTTTTTTTATCATGTGATAGAGTTCACTTGCTGCTGCCATATCATTGATGCTCTGCTCTTACATGAAATAATTGAAATTACTGGCAAGTTATTCCACCATTTAGTTTCTGCATGCTGTTATACAGATTCTTCAACTTTAATTGATTTGTTATGGTTTTTAATTTATTCAATGTTTCTTCTATGTCTTCAGAAATTCTTTCAAGAATGAGCTCACTTTGATGCAGAAGACTCGACATCCTAATGTGGTCCAGTTTATTGGAGCCGTTACACAGAATTTACCCATGATGATCGTTTCTGAGCATCTTCCAAAAGTAAGATTTATTGGTAAAGCATGCTACAAATTTTGGCAAAAAATCAATCATTTGAATTGATCATAGCACTGAGACATTCTATACGTGTTAGTTATTATTCATTCTCTATCTGATTCTTAGTAAACTAATTTAAACTTTCTATTTACATTCCAACTGCTTAAGATGCTTATAAGTTATAACACACCTAGTTTTTGTAAGAATGGCTCAGCATTATGGTACATTCATGACTATGACCTCTTAGATGTTCTGCTTCTTTTGAAACTCAGGGTGACCTGGGGAGCTATCTTAAAAATAAAGGACGCCTACGGATGAATAAAGCTCTTCGATTTGCCCTGGACATCGCCAGGCATGTGTTTAAGCTGCTACTGTTCCTGCCAGCTTAACTAGTTGAAACCCTTTTTTCTAACCCAGAGAAGAATTATGTCTGTTGTTTCATCTTTTTGCGGTAATCATAAGATTGAAATGAAATTGATATTATTTAGATACTAAACATGTGCAGTTGATGGACTATTTTGGCTTCATTGGTTACTGAGAAAAATAAGAAAAAATTCCTCTCTGTTTTCGCTGCCTATTTGCTTAGCACTTGAGCTATTTCCTCGTAGCTGTTGGTAATGTGTGCTTCCATTGTTTTCCCCCTCAATTCTCAACGAAGAAGCTTCACTTTTTGGTGAAAATTTTAAGCTATGCTTTTCTGCTTGCTTGCATGGCAAAGTTTATTGCTTTATCCTTGTTCCATACCTGATGCTGGTTTTGGCTAACTGTCCAGTTTCTCATATTTATTGGTGGTACCCATTAACATTCCCTTTCATGCCTCCTGTTCACTGCTTGTATTCTGCAAATGTAAACTAATGCTTGTGGACATGTAGATTTTGAATAGCATTCATATTATAGGCAGTAACAAATTCTCATGCTGCAAACCAATATGAAAAATGAATTTCTTTTTGACAAAGTATTGATTTCTTTTTGATTCAGGGGCATAAATTATCTTCATGAGTGCAAACCAGACCCAATAATCCATTGTCACTTAAGACCAAAGTAAGATTATCCACTATCTGAACTTCAATCAGGTAGCAGTGTCATTCATAGCTACTCGTTGTCTACTATATGATTATGATTTACGGTAAGGTGCCAGAAATGTTTTGCTAGATGATGGTGGTCAGTTGAAGGTGGCAGGCTTTGGCTCGATTAAGATGTTGAAAATATCTCCTGACAGATACAAGCTAGTGAATCCCATGGCTGATACTAACAGTAAGTTGCATTATTCTGTGTAGCAAGGATGAACCTATGGCTACAGTAAACCTACTCTTAGTTCCTGGAGTACAATAGGGGTGCACACAGTTATGATTTATCTAACAAAACATTCATACCGATCGAAAATTTCTGCAAAATTAGTTTGGTTTGGTCTGATTCTTTTAAGTTGTGAAATTATTATATTTTGAAGATATTATGTACCTAAATATATTACATCCAGAAGGATAAAATTTGTTCAATTTGTATTTTTTATATACATTATGGCTGAATAATATTGTTACTCCTTTTTTTTTTTCATATGATGTATGATTTTATACTATTAATTTCAGTTTAAATTGGATGCTCTATTTTTTCTAAAATTCCAAACTGCACCGTGCCAGATGCTGTTGGGATTTTACTTTAACGAATTAGCACATATTAACACCAATGTACCGCTCGTTTTTTTTGCTACCATTCGAGTGACACATGACTCTCATCTTAAAACATATGATCAAGGTTTATCAGGAAGTTTGAATCATGAGGATCTTGCCAAAGTTCGAATCATTTTGGAAAATCATTATGAGCTTCTATTGTCGGAAAGAGTCAATGCAAGTAACTTGCCTGAGCTAATTAGACATGAATCTTTATAGATGCAACAAGTATTTAGAGTTATATGGTACAGAAACATATTCCACAGATTCTCAACTGTAATAGGTCAAACAAATGTGTTTTTGAACATATTTGACAGAATCAGGTACTACAATTGCATTTTAATTCCATCTGTGTCGTGCTTTATTAGTTTATTTTTTCTTTGATAAGCCTATATCAACCAGTTATAAGTGTTTCTTTGTCATTTGTTACAGGTTCATATATTGCACCAGAGTTGTACAAGAATGAAATATTTGATAAAAGTGTTGATTCATTCTCTTTCGGTCTTATCCTTTATGAGGTTTGTCAGATTCATTTCTCTTCTGTTTATCTGGTTTCCAGTATTTTATTTTCTTCCACAGTACATCAACATTGTTGATGTTGTTATGACTTAAAATTGAATTTATGACTAATTTGTACGGCTTAAGTTCATGTAGAATTTATCTTAAATTAAGCTCAGTTGTGGAACTTGCATGGACTTTGCTGGGGCTGTTTTAAAATGCCTATCTAGCACTTTAATTAAAATTTATTTTCTGGAACATTCTCAGATGATTATAAATGTTGATAGTATAAAGTTGGTGAATCTATTTCACTCGGTTGCCTATATGATGTCATGGATGCATTAAGGTCATTGTAAAAGTTATCCCTTTTTAGTTGTGTGTGTGTATTCAACTGTTTGATTGGTAAGGTCTTCAGGCCAAAATCATTCTTGGTTTTAATTACTTAACCAAATCAAGTTGAAACATCCATATTTTTTTATGTACAGTTTAATTTTGTATGTTTAAGACAATGCCCTGTTTAGACGTTGCTTAGTTCTTTTTTGGCTTAAAGGAAGATTAAGTAGGATGTTGGATCCTTGGCAAGTGATTCAATCTTCCCTACTCTAATTCTTGCCACAAATCCATCTCCGATAGTCTCTGTTTGACTAATTAATTTGGTGCATTCCTGCTTCATTTTCACTGTAGGCTACTGACAATAGAAAAGTTAGAACATCTCAGCTGTGAATTTAAGCACCTGTTACTAATTTTGATAACCTAGTGGACCAGTATTGTACCAGCATACTGCACAGTATACTAACCTATACTGCTCAGTGTTACTAAATAGATACTCTACTGTATGTTCTATTACCAATACTTGTTTGAACTGTTAAATACTAGTTGATACATACCAGTCGAATCGATAATTTAAACCATACTCTCATTGTCCCTCTCAATTTCTAACTGTTTATGTTATGTTGTTTCCATTCGTAGGCTGGGCTTTTAGATTTCAAATTAAGTTAACTACTTTGTGAAGTTTAGCGATGCTTTGATGTAGTTGAGTTGTACCTGATATGAGGGCTGAGGAATGGGTTCAGATCATGGATTTTATTGTGATGGTCCTTGCCATGAGGCTGTTGAAACACTATGTGGCTGCATGCGCCATTCCTGTGCAAGCACAAAGCACAATTGAAGGTGCCTCCATAACCATTGGAAAAAAGTACGGTCGTTTTGAAACCAATGTATAAAAGAACAACATAACATAACAAAAGTGTTCTATTCTTTGTATTATTCTCATCTCCCATGGTGGCCAAGCTGAGGCACAAGCATTGAGCTATAGCTTAGACAAGTGTCAATCATTGCCTGATGTTTGGGCTGTTTTGAGAGCTCGAGGTTGAACCCTAATTCATAGGAATTTAGCTCTAAGCTTTTAGATCTTATATCTGGACTGAACTTATCTTGTTTGACCCTGTACATTTCGAAGAGCTGCTGGAAGTTCTGTCTCTGCATGTGCATGCACCCATCCTGTTTTGGTACAGTGTGTATTCACTACTAGTATGCATGCAGGTGTGCGGACCGCTCTATCCGTAGGCGCATGCAGTATCCAAAATAGAAAGTTTAGAAAAGGAAACAAGGAAAATTTCATGATGATTTGCGACTAGAATAATTTGTTTTTGGCTTCTCTCTTCCTTGCTCATAAGTTGAATATCAAGCTTCTATGATTGTTGTGGTAGAAATTACAGAAGAAATGTATGAGAGACTGATCCTGTTATAGCTTGCCATTTTCCCATGCTCTGGTGTACATCCTGGCTATATTAATCTTGTTTTCCTGTTAGATATTATATATTATGCAGATTAGTTTAACTTCGATTTTCATTGACCAAATATCCCTGTCTTCTGCAAGTTCAGATGATCGAAGGAATTCCAGCTTTCCGCACCCACATCAAGGCTCCTGGAGATGTTGCTAAAATGATTTGTTTGGAAGGAAGCAGGCCAATATTAAAGACTAGATCTAAGAATTATCCTGCTGATTTAAATGAGTAAGCTTTTCTTCCTAAATTGTAGACTTCTGCTAGTACCAGTTCAGGGTTACACAAGTTTTTGATAGCTAAGTTACTATTGGTAAATATTGTACAAAATGATGTTTGCTTGAGTAGAATTAAATCAAGAATTGATATAAACAGAATTACGGATAGTTTTTTTTTCAAATGTATAAAATTTTTTAAGGCCAGCAACACAGATTCTTTAGCCTAGTCCCTTCCCAAAGCACATTTAGAGACTGTGCAGAGCGCCTTATATGATAGTGTTACTAATCATAAGATCGTATTGCTACTCTGTTTCATATCTACACTTTGATGTAAGCCATCTGTTTATGTGTTGTGTAATCTAAGGTTATTTGCAAGGTGTAATTACCAAGATTTTGAACGAATTTGGCTGTAATTTTTTGTTTGATTCATAGTGCCTTGATCATGGATTCAATCGGAAGTATTTTAATATGCTGAAAGAGATAGTGGGATCTTCTGTCAAATTTAGTAAATTTAGCAATGGCTTCTATCCTAGGTGTGCTTGAGTTGTACAAGTATAGTTTTTTTTTTTGGGGTAAGAAAGAAACACAAGATTGATGCTAAGTTTTTTCAGCTGCTACTTGTCTTAATTACTTAAATTGAGTTTTTTTTAATTACTTAAGTAGAGTTAATTGTGATAATCATTCACATGAGTGCATTTTGTCTTTCCTAAAATGTGGACAAAAAAATTTCATGAAGTTTTGTGTCACAATGAGTGATTGTGCCAGACATGTTTTTCAAAGAGCATCGATCCCTTCAAAATTTTAATCAGCAGTTAGTACTCTTAAATCTTATTTGAGTTACTGTACTTGATTTTTGCTGTCAAAACTCTTTGTTTTGCCATGGTGTTGGTACTCGTAGTTCCATTATAAATTATCCATGCTAGTTCTGCAGTAAGTATAAATTCTTTTATTTCTTCGAAAGAAAGATAATGAACATCTATAGCTGATCAATTATTTGATTCATCTTGGGAAGTTTAACGAAGTCTTCTAAATATTGGTTATATAGGATTAGTCGGATTTTTTTCTCTTAGATCAAAACACTACTTGAAGAAAATGCTGTTCTTTGCATCAGATTTAGCTCATAAAAATCAATGTTGTAATCCAAACTCGTCCTATGAATTTAGGAAAAATATAGCCTATGTAGTATGGAATTTCTGTTTTCTTAAAGAGTCACCAAATTTTATAATCTTCCATCTTAATAGGAGCTCATAATTTTCTATTTGACAAAGATGAACTCGCAACTTTTGTTGGGTTGTTCAAGAAAATCATACACTACATTTCATTTCTCGTAAATTTTATTTCATCTGCGTCTTTGGGCTACTTTATTGTACTGCACTATTGAAGCACATTTTTTATAAGATGAAGTACAATTTAGTGATGTCTATTATACAGGTTAATCGAAGAATGCTGGGATCCTCAGCCCATGGTGCGACCAACATTCTCAGAGATAATTCTGCGACTGGACAAGATGTATGCAAATTGTCCAAAGAATCGATGGAAAGACAACTTTAGGCTTCCTTGGTATGTCAATTATTGCGATGTCATTCTCAAATTAACATTTAAGAATCAGACTATTTTTCATTGTTTTTGTCGATATTTTGAAAACTTGTTATACAATGTCATATCACTCTGGTATTATTTGCATTCGACCTCACATACCTTAGGCATACTAAGGATTCCCAAAATGCTTGAGCAAATCATGATGCTGCAAATGTTGCTTATGTGAAATCTGTGGGATCATTGTGGTTTTTGCACTTTCATATTTGTTTATTGCAGTTCACATGGCCTTTCAGATTTCTTACCAAGATGAAATAGCTGCATATGGATAATTTTCCACAGTGCAGGGCCATAATTCTTGACATTTTGCAGGAGATAATCCCGTGATAAGTTGGCTCTCACTATGATGATGTCGCAGCACAAGTATGTAATTCTTGTCGACGGACGCTGCTTCCTAATAAAGATCAGTTCCTACTGGTAAAGGACAGCAACGCTTTGTCATTCAATTGCAAGTCAGATTAGATTGCAAGTTGTAATATGTATACCGAATAATAATCATCTGATACAAATCAAGGCGGTTGTTTGGGATACCTTTGGAAGAGTCGATCTTGATGTTCGGAAGGTTAATAAAAAGTGTTGGATTTACTCGATATGTGGATGACTTTTCCTTGTCTTCTTGTGTCTGTCTGCAATATTGTGGAGTGAATGCCTACAAAACTTGATCAAGAGTCGTGAAGCTCAAGAGTATGTATCGAATGTCTTCTCAAACTTGACTCGACGAGTTCATGTTCTAGTAAGAGTGATATAGATTATCCGTGCCAAACTTGCTAAACAGGGCAAAAGTAATCCTTCTTGGCCTTCTCGCCCACTCCTCTCTCGGTGCCTATCTCTAGTGTTGTTATGGATTCACGATCCATTCTCTCGGAAACATGATGGAGAGTTAAAATCAAGCATTTAAGTTGTATCCCATTGTTTTAGAACAGCTTAATGAAATAGGAAATGAGGATCAATACCTTCATGATATAAGATGAAGAATCAAAAGGGAAGGAGGTCGAAAAGGCTGACATAGGCTGATGCAAGTACCAAATCTCGAGCAATAATTATTGAAGATATTATTTGTACAACAGTATTCTTGTTGGTTTAATCACATACTCACTGAAGAACACATAATGATACATCAAAACAGCGTAAATAAAAAAAACATAAACAACTTAATGTCAGGATACAAAGCGAACAACAAAATGATATTTAGGTGTATTATATTTGTTCTTGTCTTGATTTATCGGACGAATCATTGCACGATAGTCCATCTTTCCCTCTGAAAAGAAAACAAGTAAAACAGATGATGTTAGCTACGCTTGATCTTGAAAATTAAACAAATTAAGATATCAAAATAATGCTTAAAGTAAACCTTAGTCTTTCAGCTTTTACAAAAGCCTAGAACAAAAATAATATTTGGTCATAAAATATATCTAGAAAATGCATAATGAAACCAAACAAATGTCATAATAGAAGAAAAGTCTAGGGATTTGAATATCGATCTAATATCGATTTATTGGACTTCATATGATTCTGGTATCCCAGGTGGTATGGTATACTGAAATATAATATCCAATATTATTAAGAAAATAATAATAAAATATAGTCTAACACCTACCTACATGGTCTGGTATGACAAATTCCTTGGAGATGATTTGGATCCTGAAGCATATCTAATTTCAGACTTATAGTTTACTAAAACAACTGGGTAGGAAGGTGGATGATGAAGAGATCCTCTACCATTTAGTTTGTAGGAAATCTCTGCCACTTTGAATCTTAACAACCAACTTAACATCCGGATTTGGTTTCATTTGCAAGTCAATCGCTGACTGGCACACAAAAACAAAGAACCCAATCCAAAATAATTTGTTGTCTGGTAGAAAAGCAAGCATATTAGAGAACCACAAAAGACCCCAAGGCATCGAAAACATCTTCAAATTTAGACATCATCGGAAGTCAGTCATAATAGTGGTTACATGGCATAACAATCATACACATACTTTCTATGTTGCATCGAACTAATTACAACAACATTCAGGTGGAAAATTGCTTGGTCCAGTTTCATTAAATATAATTCATCTTAGACTGACTGACTACCGGCAATTATCTCTACAATTATCTCTGACTACAGGAAAAGAAATGAAACTACGACTTACCACAGCATCAGTTAGGTAGGGAGGGAGGGAGGGAGGGTTAAATGTTTATAAGATTCAGGAAGAAATGGAGAATTCCAGAATAATGTTTCCTTTCCGAGTCCCAAACATCTGCAATTTGATGCTGCTACCGAAATCAGATGGTGTTTTCTGAACAGTGAAATGAAATATTGCTAATTCTATCTCAATATGCTCTAATCCTAGCATAAAATAAAATATTCCAAGGAAGGAGAACGTACTCTGCTCCGCTGGTTAAAGTCTCAGCTTCGGACAATATTTAACATCAAAGCTTGGCAGTCGTTTAAGCTCCTCTGGCATGGATGATAGAGCTCTGCAGCCATATATATATAAAGAATCCAGACGTTCAAATCCTTGCAGCCACTCCGGCAAACAGTCCAAATTGTCACATCCGATAACTCTCAACTTCTCAAGTCCATCACATCGTTCCATGTCCTGTGGCAAACACCTCATCTCTTGGCTTCCAACTATCTCCAAGTGCTCTCTCTATACTTTGGAGGTTATGCCAACCCTTGCATCTTATTGTCCAACCAAATACTCAATCTTGAGACCTTCATCTCCACCTCTAAAGCTTTGAATTTTGGACATTGGATTAATGTCAATTCACCAAGTTTCGGGAATAAAAATTCTTCTCTTTCAAGTACTTGTAGCGAAACCAATTTGGAGGTTCTCATGTCATCCATATTGTCCCATTTCCAATATAACCTCAAATGTATGAGTTGTGGAAGTATATCAAACAATTTTAAAGGAGTCGAAGCATCTTCTGAATTTGACACTTGTTCGAGATTTTGTAGACTTAGTTCTTTTAGATTCATCAATGATCGCAACTCTGAGAAAACATTTCCAAGACCACCAACTATGATATGTTCAGAAAATTTCACAAGGTTATTCATTCGATTTATTCCATGTGGCATTTGATTCGATGGACATCTATACAGGTTGAGATCTATCAGCTTTTTCATGTTACTCAAACCCTCGGGTAATTCAACAAGCCATCGACAACCTTCCAGATCTAACTCTTGTAGTTTTACGAGGTTGGTGACCGAAATAGGTAACATCTGAAGCTTTGTACAATAAGCTAATTTCAAAACATGTAAATTCTCAAGATTATGTATTCCTCTCGGAATCTTACGAAGCTTTTCGCAATGAGCTAGATTTAAGACTCGTAAATTCTTGAGCTTGCACAAGGATTCAGGAAGTACTTGGATCTCGGACTGAGAAAGATTGAGGTATCTTAAGACAAGCAATTCGCCCACCGTATCAGGTAGCTGCTGGACTCTGATAGCTCGTAAACATAAAATACGTAGATGTATAAGATTGGTAAACATACCTTGTGGAATATGTAGGATATGATATTCGTGTTGAAAATCCATCTCCTTCCGTTCCAATATCAAACCTCTTAACTTGTTTACCCCTCTCGACAAGATCGTTGGAAATATGATCTTATTGGAATCGACCAACATACGTAGATAGAAACATTGTGGTGGGATTGTTGAATCCGAATAAGCCTTCGTCAAGATATAACAATATTTTTATGACACTAAATAAAAATAGTGCAGAATCGGGGGCCTTCGTATATGTCCTTTCCGTCCCGACGATGTCTGAATACGACAGAAGGCCTTCGGAAGCTAACACATGGAAGAAGTCTTCATTATTGACCACGTCATCTTGTCTGATCAACCATATGTAAAACAAAAATTTGTATCCCTTTACGTGGCCAGTAACGAAGAATAATTAAAGCCGTATCCTGGCTGTCAATCACTTCCTCCTGGCTCTCGATCACTTCCTCCGTCTGCCACTTCAACAAAGCATCAATTTGTTGTTGCCATCGATTCATCTCAGTATATCTGAATATGGAGCCAGAAGCCTTGGCGAGCATGGGAGACCAATCACGTAAAGGATTTCTCTTATAGGATTGAATTATCGCGTTTGCTTGCTCGTGTTGATCGGGCCGGATGAGTGCTTGTCTCATGCACAATTTTACCCAATCATCCTCCGATAGGCCTCCCAACTCGTGCTTTCGGACAGAGGACCCCAATATACGCTCAATAAAATCTACGAAATGGTCAGGAGTGACCACCACGGTACTCCCTGGTGCGCCGACGAGCGATAGAAAGCTCTCCAATTGGAACCACTTATCCTCCTCCTCCTCCTCCCCGACGCAGAGATCATCCAGAACGAGCAAGTATTTGCTTCCATGGATTCCATCGTAGAATTGCCAGATGTCCTCGCATGGCTCCCCGGTTATTGATCTCGTGAATTCTCTCATGATCCACTTGGGATCCAAATAACCAATGTTTGAGACATCCACCCAAATTCGATGCTGGAAATGCTCGCGCACCCAGGGGTGGTGGTAAATCAACCGAGCAAGGGTCGTCTTCCCATCATCGCCATCTATGAGCAGCCATTCATCACAATCGCCAGACTGTTGTTGCCTCAACATTTTGATGATTTCTTCTACATCCTCGTTGCGTCCCACCACCTCTTCTCTTAGGACGGTGGAGTACTCTTCTTCTTCTTGTCGTGGATCCACAGACTCCATTATCTCCTTCGAGAGGCCCAACACAGACCCCCTCCTCACCAGATAGTTCAGCCTGCCTACCATCTCCTTTAGCTCCAATAGAATGGCTTGGCGAGAGGCCTCTCGGATGCTGCAGATGGAGTGTGACGAGCGATTCGATGCTGCAGCCGCTCCTCCTCTTGGGTGCCAGTCGAGGATCCTACCGAGCAGATCGTCGACGTCCACAATGGCTGCACCGACGTCGGTCATCCACTCCTCCAACTCCGGCTCCTTCAACGCTCGAAGCTGAGCGTCGAAGATCGTGCCATTGATAGCCCAGAGGCGGTCTCGAATCATCTCCATGTGGTTTGGCATGCCTAGTAGTCGCCCCTGCGCCATCATCGCAGGCAAACGCAATAGTACGCGCTCCAGATCTAATTCCAACGCCATGGCTTTGGTGTCAGGGTGGCAGCTACGGAACTCTAGATTATCAATTGAGCCGTGGCCTGGTATTACTCAACCCACTTGGAATCTACAAAGTATTCGTGCTTCATAGTTGTTCCTTTTCCTTTTCGGACATCACTTTGTTTTCATCCCAAGCAACCAATAATGCTTGATGAAAGCTAATCCGGGTGGCGCCAACGATACAATGACGCACTTGGAATCTACCTTCACGATCTGTGCAAGTAACGAATCAATCATCCAAGCAAGCTCCAAGTAATTCTTCGTTCTTCTCTGTAGTTAGCTACCTTTGCGTGGCTCTCCTGCAATCTCACAATCTTTGCGTCGAGCGAGCCAGCTGTAAAGGAGCAAAAGAAGTTGTGGTCGCCTACGATTCTCTACTCCTCATTCATTCTTTCTCTTCTTTCTTTTCTTCTTTCGTCTGTGTCAAGACACCGAGCAAATGAGTTTCTTTTTCCTTACCGTTTGCCTTTCTCTGATGCTCCGAGGGAGGCATGAATGTGCTAACCTTCCTCTTCTTCACTAAGAATCTTACAGCTTTTCATTAAAGCTTTACATCACCAGTGTTTTGATTTAATAGACATCTTCTTTTCTTGGGGTTAACAAAAAAGAATCCTTAGCATGACGGCAACTTTAATTAAGATAGCGGATGTGAAGGCAACTGCAACATTGCAGAGGTGAAGCTTCAACAGTCGTGCAAATATCATTTGGTCTTCTGCATCAAAGTGTGCTACGAATTTTGGCATAAATCAATCAATCATTTGAATTGATCATAGCTGCTACTGTTCCTGCCAGTTTAACTTGTTGAAACCCTTTTTTTTCTTGACTCAGAGAAGAATAATATCTTTGGTTTTATCTTTTTACAGTATTCATAAGATTGAAATGAAATTGATATTATTTAGATGCTAAACGTGTGCAGTCGATGGTCTTTTTTGTCTTCATTATTTACTGAGAAAAAAAAAAGAGAAAAAGTTCCTCTCTGTTTTGACTGCCTATTTCCTCGTATAGCTGTTGGTAATGTGTGTGCTTACATTTTTTCCCCCCCTCAATTCTCATTGAAGAAGCTTTACTTTTCGGTGAAAATTTTAAGCTATGCTTTTCTGCTTGCTTGCTTGCATGGCGAAGTTTATTGTTTTATCCTTGTTGCATACCTGATGCTGGTTTTCTCATATTTATTGGTGCCACCCATTGCCATTCCCTTTCTTGCCTCCTCTTCTCTGCTTGTATTATGCAAATGTAAAATAATGATTGTGGACATGTAGATTTTGAACAGCATTCATACTAATGGCATTAACAAATTCTCATGCTGCAAGCCAAATCAATATGAAAAATAGATTTCTTTTTGACAAAGTATTGGTTTCTTTTTGACAAAGTATTGGTTTCTTTTTGATTCAGGAGCATAATTTATCTTCATGAGTGCAAACCAGACCCAATAATCTATTGTCACTTAACACCAAAGTCAGTCAGATTATCTACTATTTGAATTTCAATCAGATAGCTGTATCATTCGTTCACAACTACTCGTTGTCTACTATATGATTATGATTTACCGTAAGGTGCCAGAAATGTTTTGCTAGATGATTGTGATCGGTCGAAGGTGGCAGGCTTTAGCTCGATTAAGATGTTGAAAATATTTCATGACAGATACAAGCTAGTGAATCCCAGGACTGATGCTAACAGTAAGTTGCATTACTCTGTGCAGCAAAGATGAACCTATGGCGACTACAAACCTACTCTTGCTTCCTTCCAGGAGTACAATAAAGCCGCACACAAGTATGATTTAACTAACAAAACTTTCTGCAAAATTAGTTTGGGCTAGTTTGACACTTTTATTAAGTTGTGAAAGTATTATATTTTGAACATATTATGAAAATCATGAAGTGTAAATGCAAAAAGTGTAAATGCAAGTAACTTGCCCGAGTTAATTAGACATGAATCTTTATAGACACAACAAGTAATAAGAGTTTGTGGTACAGACACATATTCCACAGTTTCTCAACTGTAATAGTTCAAACAAATATTTTTTTTGAACATAATTGACAGAATCAGGTTCAGATGATCGAAGGAATTCCAGCTTTCCACATCCACACCAAGGCTCCTGAAGAATTCGCTAAAATGATTTGTTTGGAAGGGAGCAGTCAAATATAAAAGACTAGATCTAAGAATTATCCTGCTGATTTAAATGGGTAAGCTTTTCATCCTAATTTATAGACTTCTGCTAGTCCCGGTTGGGGGTTACACATGTTTTTGATGGCAACATTATTATGAGTAAATATTATGCAAAATGATACATGCTTGAGTAGAATTAAATCAAGAATTGATATAAACAGATTTACAGATAGTTCTTTGTTTTCAATTGTATAAAATTTGTAAGGCCAGCATCCCAGATTCTTTAGCCGAGTCCCTTGCCAAAGTACATTTAGAGAATATGCAGAGCACCTTACATGATAGCGTTACTAATCATAAGATCTTATTGCTACTCTGTTTCATATCTACACTTCGAAGTAAGCTCTGTTTATGTGGTGTGATCTAAGGTTATTTGCAAAGTGTAATTAGCAAGATTCTGAACGAATTTGGCTGTAATTTTTTGTTTGATTCATACTGCCTTGATCATGGATTCAGTAGGAAGTATTTTAATATGCTGAAAGAGATAGTGGGATCTGTCAAAATTAGTAAATTTGGCAATGGCTTTTATAATAGGTGTGCTTGAGTTGTACAAGTATAGTTTTTTTTTGGGGGGGTAAGAAAGAAACACAAGATTGATGTTAAGTTTTTCCAGCTGCTACTTGTCTTAATTACTTAAATTGAGTTTTTTTAGTTACTTAAGTAGACTTAATTGTGATAACCATTCACATGAGTGCATTTTGTCTTTCCCAAAATGTGGATAAACAAATTTCATCAGGATCCCTTGATAATTTTAATCAGCAGTTTGAACTCTTAAATCTTGTTTCAGTTGCTTGATTTTTGCTGTCAAAAACTCTTTGTTTTGCCATGGTGTTGGCACTAATAGTTCCATTGTAAATTATCCATGCTATTTCTGTAGTAATGATAAATTCTTGTTATTTGTTTGAAAGAAAGATAATGACCCTCTATGGTTGATCAATTATTTGATTCATCTTTGGAGGTTTAGATAAGTCTTCTAAATATTTGACTCAAGTCCCTAACTCTGATTGTAAATTTCATAGTCACTGTTTGTGTTAAACTTTTCATAGATTGCGACAATAATATGGAGTTCAATTCATTTCTATTAACTATTCCCGGTGTGTTTTGCACCCTATTCTGGTCAACTTTATCATGGAACACCATTAGTTGCATATCTATTTAAACAAGGTGCCTTTGTTTGACTTTGAATCCTATAGTCATTGAGGAGGCTGTGAGACAAGATCATTTTGTTATGGCTAGATCAGATGGAGCATCCTGGGTTTCTGTTTCCCTGGTTTCTAATGTTCTGCCTTATGTTATGTTCATGTCATTTCTTTCCTTTCATTGTCCAAACATGAAAGTCTTTTTCTGTTAGATTCTGGAGACATTTCTAATGAAGAGGTTGATTAGACATAGTGGTGAACCAAAATGTTTGACCCAATCAATCATAATGCTGGAAATGTTGCTTGTGCGAAATCTGTGGGATCCCTGTGATTTTTACACTTCCAAGTTCTTACTAAGATAAAATAGTTGTGTTCAAGATCAGTTCCTCCAGGTAAAGAACAGCAACTCTTTGTCATTCATTACAAGCCAGATTAGATTGCAAGTTGTAATATGCATACCGAATAATAATCATCTGATACAAATCAAAGCAGTTGTTTGAGATACCTTTGGAAGAGATCGTGGCTTGAATTTTCTAGCTTCCATCTTCTTGTTCGGAAGGTTAATAAAAAGAGATCTCTGTTGCCTGCATGATGAGAATCTAAACAACTGGCAAAGGTCGTCGAAAGATTCAATAAGATTGAAGCAGAAGCACAGGGTTTCATGTGCTGAAGCACAAAGATTTGACCAGGTTGCTACTGAGTTCCTTCGAAATATATTTTATGCATTTCGTGCATGTTAATTTTCCTAGTGTTGGCTAAAATCATCTTTACAAAAATCTGCTTTATATTATGGTCAATCAAGGGACAAAAGCATGAAATAAAAGGGACTCACACAAGATTCAATGTAGAGAGATGGCTGGCAAGAGTCAGAATCCTGGCCCTGTCTGTGTCTTCAGGTAATCCATGGAACAGCAAGAATGCCTGTTCCTGTGGCCGCTGCAGCCTTCTCTGGGCAGCTCACATGATGTTTCAGACCTCAGCCCTTCTCTTTGACATTATTCCACGGTGAACTTTCCCCCTGCAAAGCCTCAGAATACCTCATCGGCAACTGTATACTGGCATCATTCTTGCCAAGGTTCTGTTTTGACCAATACAGTGGCTATGTGACTCTCTGAACTTGGCCAGGCAGAAATGAACTGACTTTGGTACCGAACAATCATTCACTCAAATGCAGGTCTATCTGTGAATAAAGTATAAATCATATGAGACATGGAAGCAAGATTTTTCATTGCAATGGAGAGAATTGTATGAGGAGATATATTTTCAGATAAATACAACAACAATAAAATCTTAAGTACTAATTTTTTTTTGGGTCAGATACTTTGCCACCATTGAGCTCTACATGTCATTAGATCTCAGCCTTGCGCCAGAAAGGTAGCTTGTTTTGTATCCAACTACCTCACAGGATAGCATTAAGTTCCACACTTCATTCACCTCCACAACAAGCTTTCATTACTAGCATTTACATAATATAAACAAGTCACAAAAATAAGAAAAGAGCATTTCATGCATACACAGCCGACCTAATAATCACAGCCACCCAAAAGCCTAAACTCTAATCCATAGATCGACTAAGATGACAATCTTCAGAACATCCAGGCTCTGATGCAAGAACACTGGGGAACAACAGACGTGATGTTTGGTTCATGGTTGCTGCCCTACTGGCAAATACCGTGCCGTGATGATGATGTCATGCTCGTTGATCTTTTCGACCTCTCTGCAAACCTGATCGAGAACTGCAAGGAAATCGCTTATCACCACAAAGATTCTAAATGGATGATCCTCCTCTTTGGCCGAGTCCCCATGGAAGAATTCAGTAGTCTCCTTCACCATGGATAGCACAAAACTCTCTCGAGATTGGATGTCCAAGATTGCACCTTCAGCCTTTCTCAAGAACCCAATGATGGCATCATGGAAATTGTGACCATCCTCTTTTGAGAATGAATCATATAATTGCAGTACGTCATGGATCTTCCCAATTTCTCCGCCAAGTCTCATAACACAGCTGCTAACCATATCGCAGTCCATCGCAGCTGCCTTCTTGACATTGCTAAGCTCAATTCCCAACCTGGACACGACATGGATTCCGAGTCTGCAGCACTCAAGATCTGATGCTGCATTTGATGGGGTTTTAATGCTTGAAGGGTTGAGAGCGAAAAGGTGGGATCCTTCAGCTCGACTGATTGCCTGGACAACAAAATGTAACAGGGTGGTCTTGCCATCTGTGCCTCTGACATCAACTAGCTTGAGAAGTGCATCGAGCTTGAAGGCATCTGCCTCACCATGCCTGGTACCAACGTTCATTCGATTCCCAGTCTTCAAGACTGCCTCCAGGAGCTTGTGGAACATCCTGTTGCTCCTCAGCTCTTCGCAGGCTGCCTGAGACATCGACAAGTACTGAGCTTTGCAAAGCATGTCCAAGAAAAATATAGGAGCCACTAGAAACCAGAGACAAGAATCATAATTCTAATCATGTCTATATATGAAACTACTAGTCATTTATAATTCAACAGCATATTAAGTGATAAAATTAGTATTTAATTAAGAAAGAGTATCAAGTACTAATATTCCCATTCAATCAATTTCACCTTATTTGACCTCTAATTTCAATCATTCACCTTGATCATGATTTGTCATATATGTATGTATGTACATATGTATGTAAATATATATGTATGTACATATACATGTAAATATATATAAACATAATATGTACATATGTACACATATATGTACATATATACACAAATATATCTACATATATACACACATATATACATATATACACATACACACACATATATGGCACCAAATGAGGTCAAATGATCGAATACATAATCATTTGAAACCAATTATTTGACAAACTATAATCAATTGTATCCATTCATTGGATTTTTCTAACTTCAATCCATTAAAATAATTGATTCGATTAAGATCAATTGTTACAAAAAAGAATTGTCTAAAGTCTCAAAGCATATATCATTATTCATGCAGCCACAATGACTTTCACTTCATGCAGCTTCTCATAATTGGTGAAATTTGAGAATGAGAATTCCAAAGAGACTTACCTGAAGAGTCCCAAATAAATTCCTTAGGTGATTGACCTCTGAATCGAAATTAGCAATATAAAGCATGGCATCAACTCTCTTAAATGCAAACGGTATAAGGAGAACTGCCTTCAAAAAGCTTTCAGCTGGACCGAGAATGTACGGTGAATCATCCTTGTGTTCTTTCAGATTACGTTCTTCCTCTTTGCTTGGAACCATCTTCTTGAGTGCCTCCAAAACTTCATTTCCTAAGCTGTCAGCGTTACCTTGTTTTTCCAACACATACCATAATGTGTTAGTGAACCAATAGTACCACGATTCTGAAGATGAATTTAGAAAAGTCGCATAGAGATTGATAAGAGGAACATGTACCCAATTGTTGTTCTGAATCCCAAGATATGCAAACAGTAAACCTTTATGAGGATAAAGGAAAGTGATACCTTCTAAGAGAGCCTCACAGACTTCCTCCTCACTCACATGTAGGGCCTTCAACATAATTGCAATGTTCTGCGACTTCTTAGGATCAAGGATGCAGCTCTCTTGGTTCGATGAAGGATATAAGAGTCCTCCGGTCATCTCCTTCGGTGCCATGCTTGTGTTACCACCAGTCAATGTCTCAATCATCTCCTCATTTAGCCTGCAACTCCATGAGCTCAGACAGAGAAGCAACAGAGGCATAAAGAGAATGCTTTCAAGACTTTAAGCTGAAAGACCCACTGGAACGAGCCTGAGTTGTGCTGATCCCACACCATCTTGCGGTTGGAGCTTGCTCGAACTTTCTCCCAGTGCAAAGGCTTCAACTTTGGGCGAGGGTTATTCTCATGCTTCTCAGCTGCATCGGAATACTTCGATGTTATCGAAGAATTCCACACAACAGAGTTTCGGGGAGGTAGCAGAACCGGCAGCTGGAAAGCCGGTATCTTCACATTTTGATCCTTCTGGAATCCAGTTGGTGGTGGCCGCGGCGGATTTAGCTCCACAGCAATCGAGCCTTTAGCAAAGTCCCCTATCTTAGTTGGTGACCGCAAGTTCTCTCCGGAAGATTGCAAGGTTCCGACCTTTCTATCGCAGTCCGCCCCCGGTGGTGAAGAGGGTGGGGAATGGGAACGTGGTCTAGCTTTCGGAGGCGACGATGTCGAAAGCCGCAGCAGTGACGGAGGTAAGGAGGAAGTGGTGGGAGACGACCGCGAAGGGGAAGAAGCCGCATTGGACGACACGTACGAAGGCGTGCTCAGAGTAGAGCTCCGCGACCAGCACGTCTCCTCCACACCCAAAGCCGCCTCCTTTGAGCTCGACGCCAGGCCGGCAGCGCTCCCCTTGGAACCAGGGGAGTTCTTCGGCGAGTAGAACCCCGAGAACGACGAGCGACCGGCGTCGGCACTCCGGAACTGGCGCGGCAGCGGTGGGAGGGGGTGAAGCTCTGGGGACCCGAGTTTCCGGTACGGCGAGCCGCCACCGTCGGCCAGCTGCGCGGCGGAGCTCTCGTTCTCTCGCACGCGGGAGCTCACAAGGGTGCCCAGGTACAGGAACTCCGAGCTGGACGGCCCCGGGGTGGCGGCTGCGGCGGCGGACGATGGGGAGGCGGAGAGCTTCCGCCCGTCAGGAGCGGCGGCATCGGAAGGGAAGAAACCGAGGCTGCCGAACCTGGCATCCTTGTCGGCGCCCGCTCGGCGGCAGCGGCGACGGAGACGGAGGAAGAGCACGAACGAGAGGCCCAGGAGGGCGAGAGCGAGGAGTGGTGAAGCGACCGCAGGGACGAACCTGGGAGAAGAGTGGCCGGAGGAGTAGGAGCCGAGGGAGGATATGTTAGCGGGAAAGGTTGGGAGGGTGGTGATGGTGGCGGGGAACGGGTGAGGAGGCGGCGGCGGGAACGGGGGTAACGGGAAGAAGGGGCGGAGGCGGTGGTGGGAAGAAGAAGAAGAGGAGGAGGAAGTGGGGTACTTGGGGAAGGAAGAGGAAGGGGGTTGGGTTGGAGCGAAGGAAGAGAACGTTAAGGGGAAGAAGGGTTGATGCAGAGTCCTCCTGTTGTAGATCGTTGCAGAAGCAGTAGTACTACCGATGGAGCGACGGAAGTGGAAAGGAGTGTAGCTGAGAAGAAAAAGGAAGAAGGCAAACACCGCCATTGTTTTGGTGAGAGAGACGGAGAGTGTACCAGAGGATGTCTAATGGTGAGAGAGACGGAGAGTGTTCCAGAGGATGTCTAATTTCAGGGAGTGGTGAAGGTTTGTACTGTTGCGTAGGCCTTAACATGGGAGTTTGCAGTAGCCATGCAACGTTCGTACAGCGGCAACAGGTACGCAGCTGGTCACCCAACAAAGATTAACAAGGAGAGTTTACGAAACCGAAGAGGGTTAGAGGAGGATGCAGTCATATAACAGGGGAAGAGGGGGACGAGAAAGAGAGAGAATGGAGAGGGTTTAAGGAGTGATGGATTACGTGGATGTTTGCCGTGGGGAGGGAATCGTTTAAACTCACCGAGGAGATCAGGTTTAAAAGATGGGCAACGCAGATGATGTGATAGGACATTTCTTGGAAGGGGGTATAACATTGTCAGGATTCAGAAGAGAGCGAGAGAGAGATGTTTCAATGTGGTTTTGTTGGGCCTCGGGAGCAGAGTCTCCTGGAGAACAGTGAGCAAAGCTTGCTTGGGAGTCTGGAAAAGATTGCCGTGTGCTTCCCGGATGATGTGCACCACCTCTTTGTCTCAGTTGAACGAAGCATGAACAGCTCCTCAACACACTACAAAAGGAAGGACAACAACAGAGAAAGCATTAATTGGGAAGAGAAGTCAATCTCGTGCAGTAATACAAAAATAACAAGTGGTGCAGTCCTACTTACTAAGTTGATGTCATACTTCGAGTGAATATTAATAATGAGTAAAAAGAACCAATTCCATTTCCAACACACATGCCGCCCACAGGCAACTTCGGGACATCAAAATTATGATAATATAACACAAGAAATTGGAGATTCATGACATGAAAAATGAACTTAATCCAGCAGTGCTCGAGCATATAATGAATATGAACTCAAGGAGTCCATAGAGAAGAATGAATAATAGTAGAAGCAAATTTAATCATGCTAATCCACCTGAACAGCAAGTTTGTCATTCACCTAACAGCAAAATTTGGATGTCCTTGTTTTATGCAAAGAAACCTTGTGCTGAAAACAACTGGAAGTTTCAAGATACTGTTTTCATAAATCCATAATAATTTGATGCAAACAAAATTTAATTTAAACTACCCCTGCTCCTTTACTCATCATCTTCATCTTCATCAGAGCCGTCAGCAGTAGCAGAGTTAAGGGCATTCAACCGATCAATGAGCTTAGCTTTTCTCTCCTCGTATGTCAGCTTCTTCAAGTTATACCTACAAAGCAAATAAACAGAAGTTAGAACAGAACAACTTACACTACATGTGTTCCTCACAGAAACTTGAACAGTCACATGGGACACGGTGCACATGTAGATTGAGCTACTACAAACAATTGAATAAATTAGAATGAGATATATCATCTTCACCTCTTATGCTCCTTGGGAGGCTCCTTGGTGGATTTCACTGTTGATGGGTCCGCACGAATGGCAGCATGCACTTTTTTGTATAGGTCTTCCATGTCATCAGGTCCAACATTTCGTTTAATGTAATCACTAAAATGTGCCTGGTACTTCTCTGGCTCATCTTCCATCAGTGTCTGAAAAGTTTTTAAGACAAGAAAGAGTTATTGACCATTTCAACTGCAATTCGGTGGTAAAAACATATTTCCATTGGTTGAATTGTATAACATAAAAGGCTTGTACAGGTTGGTTATTTACCACTCTAATAATACTAACATATATCAAAATAGAATGCAGAATATACAGACTCCTACATAGGCTCCGGGCTAATAGGTACAGCACATGATTGCATCCCATAACCAACATTAAGGTTATGACTCCAGAAACAAAACAGCCACATGCATATTTCAGGTCCATTATATCATAGATAGCATATGACATAACAGACGATGCTAAAAATAAAATCACAAGCATTTGACCATGCTTAAGTTGAAGAAAGCTAGGAAAAATACCTGATGGGTTTCTTATTGTTTTTTTCCTCACAGAAAAGAAACTGAAATATGAAATATGTAATGATATTCTGTTTGCAAGGATTGTGATTCAAAATTCATCATTTTAATTTAAATCAAAATAAGTTGGAAAAAATTTAACAAGGGGATACTCATCAGAAGCCTGACCCTCATGTAAGAAGCAACATGGCCGCCAAAAATGTAATTCCTATGAAAATCTGCATCAAGCTGCTTCTCATCCTTCTTAAAACCTGCAAACCTCTTATCACTATGTGGAACATCAAGGCCACCATCCAATGCTCCCTGCAGATGACAAGACAAAGGTTCCCAATTGTTAAAACCAGATAAAACTAGCTTCCTCCAACACAAAAAAAACAGAACAATGTTTTTAGATAAAGATTTCTATAATCAGTAACTAAGGATGACAAATGAGTTTATACATGCACTAACAGGCCTTCATCATGATAGACGTGAAACGTAAATATAATTGTTAATTAAAAATTAATAAAATGACCTTAGGTGCACAGCAAAACAAAAAGAACATTATAAGCATATATGTACAGAAAAGATGTGTATTAATAAGTGCAAAGTAGTTCCAAAAAGGCATTTGATGAGCCGAAGTCAACGGCATGTTGTCTTTAAAAACATAACATGTATATTCAATGTCTAAACAGAAAGTGAAAAGGCAACAATTAAACAAGTGCTGAACAAGTTTTTGTTGACTTGATAGATTCCTTACTAGTTAAATTTAGTCAATGCAGATAATTCCTTAATAGATTCTGTAAGAATAACAAGAAAACACAGAAACTTAACATGTATATGCAATCTTCATTGAGATTAATATAAAATCAAAGATCCATCTTTTGAATCTTGAGCAGACAAAAGCATCTGATTTACCAATCCATGCCAGTCAATAAATACCAATATTATAGTCTGATCAAATATTATATCAGAACAATGGCAAAGTGCTAGTACAATTCATTCATTATTATTTTCTACTATCTAATTGGTTGATACAGAGTGGTACATGTCAGTAAACCACCAGGTATTCCAGTACCATATGGTCCAATATGTTACCAAGACCAATATTGTGGCAACAGTCGATACTTCAATTACTAGGGAATACAACTCTGAATCTAAGCATGTATCATATAAAATATAAAAACAAGTTGTGTGTTCATTGAAAAGGTGATGCATTGACCATCATTTCTCAGCACGAGGTTCTAGCTTTTTCATGTCTAACAGTTCGTATTCTGCGATAATTGGGTTGGAAACATTATGTGTTTCATTCATCCATTAACTCAACTCTGAATCTAAGCATGTATCATATAAAATATAAAAACAAGTTGTGTGTTAATTGAAAAGGTGATGCATTGACCATCATTTCTCAGCACGGAATTCTGGCTTTTTCATGTCTAACAGTTCATATTCTACAATAATTCGGTTGGAAACATTATTAGTTTCATTCATCCATTAATACAACTCAAGCCAATTCTTTCACTATCATCAAAATATTTATTGTGTTTCCACAGAATTATCTAAGACACAGAGGTGCTGACTGCCACAAGCATGAGTGTGAATGCTAAATGATGAGCATACCTTGAGAACACCAAAAACACGATTGCCAGTTGTTGTCCTCACAAGGCCAACATCAAGAAGAGCACGGAAAGGCCTCCTACTCTCTGCAGGTTCAACAGAGAAATCTTCCCCAGTAGCCTTTGTTGAAAATATAACAAAAATGTTAATATTAAGGGTGGATGAGCAAGACCCAAAACAGAGTGTAACAAGTCTGGAACCACATAGACAAAACGTTATACCTCAACATTACCCTGATATTCCTCATCCATTTCAAGCGTCTTCAAAACACGACGGGCCAAAAGAAGTCCAGTGCAATAAGCTGTATTTTGAGTAAATAATAGTAGAAAGAAGATCAGCACAAACAATTATATAATAGGGGAAAGCATAAAAGTTTACATGAAGAAATGCATGATAACCTGCTGCATAATTGGTAAGGCCTACTTCAAGGCCATAACGAGGTAATTCATGGGCAAAGGCTGAAGCAAGGACCAAATCTCCAGCAATACTTGAAGATATTATTTGTGCAACAATATCCTTGTTGGTCTAACCACATACTCAGTTAAGAACACATAATGATACTTAGAAGAAATGTAAACTAAAAAAAATGAACAACTTGATGTCAGGATACAAAGCGAACAACAAAACGATATTTAGGTGTATTATATTTGTTCTTGTCTTGATTTATCAGCCGAATCCTTGCCCGATAGTCCGTCTTTCCCTCTGGAAAAAAAGTAAAACAGATGATGTTGGCTATGCTTGACTTGAAAATTAAACAGGAATAAGATTTCAGAATAACTATACCTCTCCTTCTCTTGTACTTGACTTGAAAACGCTTAAAGTAAGCCTTAGACTTGTGAGCTTTAACAAAAACCTAGAACAAAAATAATACTTGGTCATAAAATACATCTAGAAAATGCATAACAAAACCAAACAAATGGCATAATGGAAGAAAGGTCTAGGAATTTAAATGTTGATCTAATACCAGTTCCGTAACTGATTGGACTAATGTGATTCTGGTATACTAGGTGGTATACTAAATTGTAATATCCAGTATCACTGAGAAAATAATAATAAAATACAACCCGGTACCTACCTACATGGTCTGGTACAACAAATTCCTTGGCGAAGATTGGATCCTGAAGCATATCTAATTTCAGATTTGGACTTCACTAAAATAGCTGGTAGGAAGGTGGATGATGAAGAGATCCACTACAATTTATGTTGTAGGAAATCTCTACCACCTCAATAGGTGGATGTTTTGTATTTGAGCACTTTCAATCTTAATAACCAACTTAACATCCTGATTTGGTTTCATTTGCAAGTTAATCTTACTTTCCGCGACTTCGGCACTTGCACAGTTCAACTGGTTCTCTATGATCACAGTTGTAGCTGACTGGCACACAAAGAAAGAACCCAATCCTACAGGATGCCCAAAATAATTTGTTGTCTGCTAGAAAAGCATATTATAGAATCACAAAAGACCCCAAGGCATCCAGGACCTAGAGAAAAATATCTTCAAATTTAGACATTATTGGAAGTCAGTCATAATAGTGGTTACATGGCATAAAAATCATACATATTCTATGTTGCATCGAATTAATTACAACATTCAGGTGGAAATCAAGTACAGAAACAGACAACTAATAATGCGGGAATAGGTCAAGCGATACAATCAAAGGCTTCAGTGAGAATTGAATCAATCAATACATCTGCATGATGCAATGTCTAGAAAATTCCTTGGTCCAGTTTCATTAAATAAAATTCATCTTAGACCACCAGAAAATCTGCAATATCTCTATCGGATAAAAAAAAATGAAACTACGACTTACCACAGCATCAATTAGGTACCGTTAAATGTATATAAGATTCAGGAAAGTCCATCTGATAAAGCATTGAAGAAGAAGAAATGGACAATTCCCAAATAAAGTTTCCTTTCCAATTCTCAAACGTGCGGAAAACCAACATTAAACCAAACAAATAAAATCTACGAGACACTGCAGACCCTAAGCACATCAAAAAATTCATGAATAGCTGAAAACATCAGATCCTAAAAATCCGGTATCCATTATCCTTCAACCTAGTCGAAAATAACCCCAAAAGATGCCCACTTTCGAGCACGAAAAATTAGTACGCGAACACCAACACCATATAGCCAATACATATGAAGAAACCCTAGACCACCAAGCGCCAGACGTGGTTAGCCTATGACCCCAAAGCTAAAAAATGTCGAGATCCTTAGATCAATAAACTGGCAACGACTTAGAGGCATAATCCCTGAGATTTGCAGTAGGAAGGAGGAAGAGTTGAACGGTCATACCATTGCGCTTCCTTGTCTGCTCCGATCTCTTAGAGCGTAGCGGCAATGGAGACGAGGAGCAAAGAGACTCCAAGAGAAAGGCTCGTCTCGGTTTATAAAAACCCTAAAGACGCGATCCAACGGCCAATGACGATTAAAGGAAACGGACGGTTCAGATCGTCCAAGTCATGGGCGAGGGCATACATATGGCCACGGCCCCTGAAACAGGTCTTCATCTATGCAGTATGGGCCGGCCCATTAAGGCCCATTTAGACTAACAATTATGAAGAAATACAATATAATCTTACCTATGCAACGATCTTAAATTTATTTTTTTTAAGGAATAATAGCACATGCAAAATCCCTCATCACAAGATCTCTATCAAAAGATGGATATTTAATTCATTGTCATTCTACTTATTATTATTAAGAAAATAGGTTCATGCAACATGTGAAGTAATAATATACAAGCAATTATTCTAAGCCATAATATTGGAGATGGACAATCTATAATGATAAAGCTGGTGTGCATGGTTGTCATGTATGTCCATCAACGAACACCATCGAAAGTGATTTGGCATATTCCAACCAATGCTAAATTATCTTATATCTTTTTTCTTATTTTGACTTTTCTACTTGCTTTTGTTTAAATACAATGGCTGTACAATTCCCACTTTCCTGTCCTCATTCATCCCAATAAAAAAATAATCCTCTAAATTTTAATCTACCCCTCCAAAATTTGGATTTACACGCACACACACACACATATTTTAAATATTTATTTTCATAACTGTAGTTGAATTTTAAAAATACTAAAATTTTAACCATCTGAAATGTTCTTTATTATTATTTTATTATTACCAACATATATATATGTATATATAATATTGTCATAACTCATTAATGAAATATAATTCATATCTATGATTTTTTTGGTTCTGTGTATTAATACTCTACAATTTATCATATATATTAATATCCCTTTGATGCGTGTCTCTTATTCAATTTGGTTTGAACAATTCAACTCAATTTTATCCGTGGAATGATTCTTTTACACCTTTTAATTTGGTAAATCACGTTTAATATAACAATAAATAGAGTAAAATGGATAAATTATGTTTTTGATATTAATGCATGCAGTAATATTATATTTTGAGAATAAAATCTACCCCTACAATAATTATTGAATTTGGGAAACATCTTAATTAATTATTCAGAATTTAAGGACTTTTAGATAAATTGAAATATTCCGAGTACTAATTTAAAAAATTAAAATAAATAAGAAAAAGTCTCTATTTATCTCCGCCATTGACGCTAAGTCATCGTCTTTGTCTCTTTACGCTTCACTCCTTCTCTCCCCCTCCCCCACCCCCGCCCCCCCCCCCCCCCCTCCTCCTCCTCTTCCCTAAACTCAATGGCGTCTCTCGCGAGCACCATGGCGTCCTCCTTCGCCGCCCAATCACGATCCTCGCCAGAGCCCCTGCTCCACTCCATCCGTTCCCGGTCCTCCCTCCTCCCCTCCCGATCCCTCAGGTGCACCGCGTCGATCGGAAAGAGAGCCGTCGCCTATGCCTGTTCCGGATCTCCTCGCCGCGACGTTTCCTGCAAAACTGTCTCGTCGAAGCCGCAGACGGAGATTGAAGG
Source organism: Musa acuminata AAA Group (assembly GCF_036884655.1). Taxonomy (NCBI): domain Eukaryota; kingdom Viridiplantae; phylum Streptophyta; class Magnoliopsida; order Zingiberales; family Musaceae; genus Musa; species Musa acuminata. The sequence goes on along the minus strand of NC_088346.1, from coordinate 1,778,503 downwards.
CCTCAACATAGCCGAAGATGTTACTCAGGTACCGAGAACCCTACTTTCCTTGTAGATTCTGATGTGGGAAGGGTAAGTTGCAGTGGCTTGTGGTTGGAAATCGTTGGATGAAAAAGGAAAGATGAAATCTTTAGTTTGTAATTTTTGTGTTTCTGTTTGTTAAAGCTCCGTCGACTGAACTTTGATTTTTTTTTTTGTGTTCTAAAAAGTAAATCTTGACTGACGAGAGAGTTGATGATAAAAAGTATTCCCTTAATTTCTTATACCTGACCGATTATTTGCATTCATGACTTCAATTGCATATTTTGATTATTTATGGAAGAAATTTATGGGTTTCTCTTTTAAACTAAGAAGCTTTCTTAGTAATATAAGAACGGTGAAAGAACTGTATTGTTTAATTTCGACAGGTGGATGGAAATATATAAGACAATTGAAGTAGAACCTTAAAACACATGTAAAACAAGAGCATTTTGAGTTTTGCTGGTTGATAGTTGAAAAGATTTTGGAGTTGCATTGAGGAGATCAATGCCTGGCACGGTTATGTCGAATAACTTATTCAACATGCATCATTCTGGATGCTATGGTGATCATAGAATTCAAATCAGCCAAAAAAAAAGAGAAAGTACCATATAGGCATCATTTTTAGAAATTACCTGTGTGATGCTTTGAATTAGGTATCTGTGTTTTGTGTTTATATTTCTTGACTAAAGCAATATATGAGGCTACCAAATAGTCTGTGCATCAGATATACTGGATTTTTAGATGCATTGGCACCTTTTCCATGCGGTGTTGATGAAGTAATTAAGTCAACAGTACCAGTCTTAGAAGCTTCACTGAAGCTTTTTATCTGAGTTCATGACTCCAGGTTGCTGGTGTAGTATATGGCAATTCTTTCTGACACCTTCCATGTTAAAGTGTGATTAGTCTTTATATGTCAGCAAACAAAGGAATTTGTTGCATAATTAATTTGTTAAAAAATAATTGCTATTTTGTCTAAACTCTAAAGCAAGGTTCGTCGTACCGTACCGTACCGACGTTTCGACCCAGGCTCGGTATCGGTATACCGCTCGGTACACCCAGGTGTACCGAGCGGTACACTGCTACGGTATTACTGTACAGTGCTACAGTACTCGGTACGGTACGGGGCGGTCCGCGTACCGCTGGCCTGTCGGACCGGTACGTACCGCCCGTACCGGGCGGTACAGTCCGGTACGGCAAACCTTGCTCTAAAGTACTTGCAGTAGCCGAACTTGTCCACTAATTGGTTATACTTGTATACTAGATAAATAACCGAGTCTAACAATTTACTTTTGTGAGGAATGCTATATAAAGTGGTGCTCAATTTGCCACTAACAAAAGCAAGATAGGGATTTTTTAGAAACTGATGCCTCAAGAAGCCAAAAAAAAAAGGAAATTTCTAGTTCTAATCATGAACTCTTGGTCCTGACAAAAGGTAGCTCTTGAATGATAGTTTGTTGTTGACTAAATAAACCACATAATAGAGTTTTAAAATCCTTAAGTGTCTGTAATAGATGGTTCAAAATTACCAGAATTCATGGAAAAAGAGCTAGATCATACTTCATGATCTCTACCATGAATTAGAAGAAAACTCTGTAAAGCCAATTAAAGTATTGGTATCATGGGAGAGCTTGGTATATTTGCGGACGAACATCTCATGCTGGTGAAATAGGCCAAAAAATGACTTTGCCATAAGGCAAAATAGTTGGCACCTACTTGTCATGGCATGTCACAAAATCCATTGTCCTTTCTAAAAATTCAATCCTTTATTCAAAGTTTTGGGGACACATCTTAAAAAATGGAGATATTAATATAACAAGTTGATTGAAAAAGAGACATTATATGAAGACATACTCTGAAATAATGAAGAACGAATCTTTTGATATAAGCTAGTGAACAACCCAAGAAGTAACATAAATTAGATATTGAAGTAAGAAGACACCATCAACTGAAGAAAATGTGACCCCACAAGAAATGGAGTAATATCCATGATCTTGAAGTGATGCTTATTATGCTTTTCATTGCCATATTTCTCAGTGTATGTTATTATGATTTAATACTCCACTAGACATTGACTATTGCTAAATTGTGTTTTTGGCTGCTTTCTCACAGTTGATAGGGAAGACACCGATGGTTTATCTGAATAATATTGTAAAGGGATGTGTTGCAAACATTGCCGCCAAACTTGAGATTATGGAACCTTGCTGCAGTGTTAAAGATAGGTATGCTCTTTATTTATTTAGAATTTTCTAAAAAGACACTGACTAGATACTTTTGATGTTATCTGTTCAAACTCATCTTCAGGATAGGGTACAGTATGATAGCTGATGCCGAACAAAAGGGTGTTATAACTCCTGGAAAGGTAAGTGGATGACTGTTTTTTGCCCTTTGCTTGCTTATAGGTTTCTATTGCTACCTTGAGTTAATACTGATTAAGGGAGTCAAATAAGAGTAAGAGCCTGCACTTTACCATGAAAATGAGGAGGTTCAGATTACCAGAATGCTCTTAGGGATTGTTATAGGCATATAAGGTTATATGTAAGAATAAGTAGAGAAGGCCTCATGACACCTTTGGTAGCCCATTGTAAGATTTGAAGATGAATAAGGATTTGTAAAGTCATTTCATTAAAGGTTGGACAAGTCTGGATGGTTGTTCTTTTTTAAGTTGTAAAGCATATTTCTATATTAGATAGAACAATGTAATAAATTACTTTAGTCAATTTGTTATGGAATTTTCTTAACAAGCTAAATATTAGATATCAAGGAAATAAATATAGAATTTCATTGCTGAAAATTGGATATTATTCTGATATCATGAAAAATTCATGCTAGAGTTAATTATAGTTGCTGTAAATTTAAATGAATCTTTCAAATGCGTTAATTATCTCAGCTCTCTATGTATTTTAAAATGTTAATTTTCCTTTTTTTTCCCTTAGTGGAACTTTTAGTGTAGGATCTATTGCAATATGTAAATCGATATTTCTATTGTCATGCTCATTGTTACTTTATTTTTATTAATTTTTATCCTGCTTTCTGCATTTAAAGAGTATTCTGGTGGAACCAACAAGTGGGAACACAGGGATTGGTCTGGCGTTTATTGCTGCTGCAAAAGGATACAAGCTGATTTTGACCATGCCTGCATCTATGAGCATCGAGAGGCGAGTTCTGCTAAAAGCTTTTGGAGCAGAACTTGTCCTTACAGACTCTGCCAAGGGCATGAAGGGAGCAGTTCAAAAGGCGGAAGAGATCTTAAAGAAGACGCCTAATGCTTACATGCTTCAACAATTTGACAATCCTGCAAATCCAAAGGTGACATTTTACCATGAATATATTTCGCTAGTCTTCCTGTCATTCTTTAAATACTATTCTATATTTGTTTTTGTATATTCTTGGTGTAGATACACTATGAGACTACTGGTCCAGAAATCTGGGAAGATACTAGCGGCAAAGTGGATATTTTTGTTGCTGGAATTGGGACCGGTGGAACCATATCCGGTGTAGGCCACTTTTTGAAAGAAAAAAATCCTAACATTAAGGTGTTTTTCCTTTTCTGTTTTATCCTTTCATTGCTAATCTTTCTCTTTTTTAACCTTTCTAAATCCTAATTCATGGTCTTGCTTTTCTTTCCACAACTCCTTAAGGTCATTGGCATTGAGCCTAGTGAAAGCAACATTCTTTCAGGAGGAAAGCCTGGTATAACTAAGATTTAGCAATATTTATGTGTTTTGCTTCAACCTTATGTTTTACCCATTTAACATGAAGCCTTATCATATAGGTCCACACAAAATCCAAGGCATTGGTGCAGGTTTTGTACCAAGGAATTTGGACCTTGAAGTAGTTGATGAAATTATAGAGGTACGAGCTTGTTGAATAATATGCACTAGAAGGTTTAACTATATTATTGAGCAGTGTTTTTATTGGTCTCTTAATATTCTTTGCATATCTTTCCTTAATATTTGAGAACTTCAGCTAGATGCTTTAATATGTTTTTATTATAAGAAACCTCGGTGAGCCAGCTGTTTCATCTATGTTGGATCACAGGTTCTTGGATCATCTATAATTTGTTTCATCTAATCCAGCCTTTGTAGTGTCTATACCTATTTCCATATTACTCCTTTCATTTCCTTTTTTTAATAGTGTCGCACAGATACTTCTTAAGGCCTCACCTAACTTCATCATCTCCATGAGTGTAGTGCTATTCAAGGATTGCTCCTATTTCCAATTTCTATATTATTACCTTCCAATCCCTTCATTGATAAGTGACAACTATGACAACAAGCGTGATTCCATTTGTTGATGCATTATAAACCAGTTTCATGTTATTTTAGTAGTTATAGTGATTATACTAATTATCATATAGTCTGTAATTTGAGCTAAATCTGGCACTAATATTGCCAATTTGAGTTATCTGCTGATGCTCAACTGTGTTATCTGGATTTTCTATCAATGGGAACTTCCGAAGATACTAAGAGGTCTACTTGTCCAAATCCTTTGGAATCTTGACAAATAGATGGATGATTGTTGTCTGAATTTGATGGGCTTAGTTTTAGGCAGCTAGTCAAAGTCAGTTGCCATGTTATTTCATGGCTTGTTATAACTAGACCTAACCATGGGAAATGGTGTGCACTCAAACTTGATTTCAGACAAAATTGAAATCAAAATCACTTCTGAGATCCAGGGGATCGCAATTGAGATAAAGTGGGTAAATCAGCGGTCTGGGATTGGCCAAAAAATAATCTTAACTTTAAAATAAAAGAGCCATAAGAAATTTAAAATGTTTAGTTTCTTTATAATGATTTAGCATAACCGATGGAAGTTTTAGATGCGAGAACTGGAGCGTCCAATCAAAATTTTAATGGGAGAAAATGGTGACGACCTATTCAAGTTGTATGTTTATTTAAATAATCCAATTTCCATGTCTCAACCGACAACTATTTTGAGCCTCTTGCCAATGGACAGTGAGATGTGGAAATTAGACTTATTCCATTTAAAATTACTATTGGACTGTGCCCTCTTTATGACTTGATATGTTTACCTGTATCAACAGAAGCTTTGATGGTTGATAGTATTCTTTTTGTTTGCTGTGCTTGTTTTACCACAGATATCAAGTGATGAAGCAGTTGAAATTGCAAAACAGTTGGCTCTCCAAGAAGGATTGCTGGTATGTATACTTTCTTGATAAGGTTTGATTCCAGGCTTTTGATCCACTACATTGTTTAGCATACATTCATATTCATGTTAATAAACATTTTCCTTTATCAAAGCATGCATGCAGTAGTTATTAGAAAGCTTCATAATCTTATGATCAACTCAGCTGACGCTTCTCCTATAATCTTACTAGAACAGATCTTGGAATTTGCAAATTCACTTAAATTACTTTTAAAATTGAAAAATAAAATGCTTGATTACTATCTGCCACGATCCTGATCAATCATTAAGGTTTGAACATCACTGAATTTGATTTTTGGAGCGAAAGCTCCATCGCGGGGAGCTAAACCTTTCAACGTCACTGTACTATAACAATTCAATTGGGCCTTGATGGATTATCTATATTCATGCATACCAATGTTAATGAAGAGGTGTATATTTTGTTGTATAGACAAGATGACCATGATGCATTAATCATTGTATTTATTTTACAAATTTACATCATTTTATGAATTTGCATTCTTGCTAATTCTCATGACAGACCCCTAGCTTTTTAGGTGTAGGACATGAAATGAGGTAGACTTTTAAAGAGAATTTAGACAGAAAAGATAATTTGACTTCTTACAATTTCAAATTCATCAAAGAGCTTTGCTCAAATTTCATGGCTGATGAAACAAAGAAGGGTTTATGCATCAATATCTCATCTAACTTCTTGTGAGACAGAATGCTGATGCTCCCATATATTTAAGACTATGAAATCTGATTAAAAAACATGTAGAAATTTTAATATCTGGTGAAGAATTGATAAAGAAAGCATCAAATTCATGAGAAGATGAAAATTCACAAAAAAATTAGAATAACAACCAAAAATAAAGAAACACACTTACCATGGTTAGTGTTACGGTTCACTTCTGTAGCTAGTTCTGACTAGCTTACACTAACCATGCCTCGCATGTTGATGATGATGAAACACACCTTCTGAAAAATAAAGAAACACATAGCTTCTTGACTTAAATGCTCAGTATGATCATCTTCAATAAGCTTAGCCTTGACATAGGCTTGCAAGTCTTATACAGAAGAAGGGTGGTCTAGTGAACAAGGCTCTTGCCAGTACAAGCTCCAGTAGGGTCAGTGTTTACAGTTTTATTTCTATAATTCATAATTGGAACTCTGGTCACCTTGGTTACAAAAAAACAGCCCTAATATGACACTAGGTCCACTATTTAAAAATAATTTTGGCTCTGTAATGATAGGAATTTCAAATGTTAGAAATAGCACACTCGTGACTTCCTAAATAAAAAGAAATAAAAATATCTAGAAAGATACTTTCAGATCTTTCAAAATATAATTATTTGTGGCTATAAAGTCTTCCAAGATAATATATACGTGAAGTAATACTAGAAAACAAGAATACAACCAAAAGTAGGAGTTTAATATAAGGAAAAATATTTCAAAAATATCAAAAATATAAAGGAAAACACAGCTTACTCAAACTATATTCATTTGACACCTTGAATTTTTGATGGCATCTGTACCCACATCATGTTGTCCTTTTAATGTTGAAAGGTATGTCCATCGATTGTTATAATGGAGTGCATTGCTACATGAGTGTATGAGAGGAAAATTAAAGAAGAGGCTGTCCTTTGTTAATTTGTTTAAGTGCCCAATGTATGTTACTTATGTGCTGCTAGACTATTAGATCTAGCTCTCTTTCCCATTTGAGATGCTTTCTCTGACAACAAGTTTCTCTAAGAACCCACAAAACCATGTTTTCATATTAGGTGTGGTTCTCTAGACACTAGTCATTAAGTCACTGAAGGTGTCTGTGTCTGATCTATTTGAGTAATGCTTGCTAGTAATTGATGTTATTGTTCAGGTTGGTATTTCTTCTGGAGCAGCAGCAGCTGCTGCCATGAAGGTTGCAAGGAGACCAGAAAATGCTGGGAAACTTATAGCGGTATGTCAATATTCCCCCCTGTATTTATGACGAAACATACATAACTTCATGACTCTAAAGAGAATGACAACATACATAAAATCCTTAAATGAAAGGAAAAAATCCTAGTCTAAGAGAAAGTACTAGTCATGCTTGTTCCAACATCGTTTTCAAGTGTTGCTTGACCAAAACTTAAGTATATGATTAATGCACTATAATGAGAACAGACACAAAGCTACAATGTAATTGTAGTAATGTGGTGATATTATCCACTACCTTATTTTAATTTAATGCTACATATGCTTTTCTGCAATGTGATTTGATTTGTTGTGGATTTGATGCACAGTTCTGTATTTTTCCAGTATTTGTTATAACCTGATTTTTGTTCGTGAATAAATGACTGAGCCTCTGTCCTAAATTCTTAGGCATGCCTGCACTATGACTTGTTATTTCATTGAGACAATTCTTCTCTTTTGTACCTGCCATCATTACTTTGAAGTGTTTTTATGCACAATCAAGCTAAATCAACTCTTCATTATTTGACATGTAAATATTATTATTCCCATATACTTCTTGTTGAAGCACTCTAAATCGACTTGGTATGACATTAAATGTGTACTATTCCCATTTCTTTTCACATCATAATTCTATGACTACCTTTTCTGCTGGTTCAGGTTGTTTTCCCAAGCTTTGGTGAGAGGTACCTCTCTTCTGTCCTCTTCCAGTCAATACGGGATGAGTGCGAGAAGATGCAACCCGAGCCTTGACATTAACTTCAACAATTCTTGTCTGGGGTATTTTGTGGATTTTATTCAAATTTTGAGATGGGTGCATTACACATTGTGCTCTGTTAAAAAATTTGCGACAAAAATAAAAAGAACTAGTCGAGAAGGTTTGGCTTACATTTTATCAATCATATGAAAGAGGTTTCATGAATTCTTTTCCTTTCAGTCTTGTAATAATATCTTGATATTCAGGTTTACAAACTGAGCAAATTTATGTTTAAGCTTTAGATGATGGCAATGCTCTGACATTGTGGTATTGTCAACCTGACTTTCCCTTATCTTGCACTGCATTGCTTAGAGAAGATTTAAGTGTGTTGCTTTCTCCTTGCATGGCATGGCTAAATTGCAGTTGGCTTTTAGCAAGAACACTTTGTTTTGATTTTTTTTGTGTGTTTATATAGTTTCTGCTACATGTGTGATCTCTTAGGTTGGGAAACAGTGTCATGTTTATGGAATATAGAATGTTCTTGCAAGCAGTTGATCTGTTTCCGGCACATGCTTTTTGGTAGACTTTGATGTGGGAAACTCTTGAAGCATGAAATGGTTGGTAGGCACTTCGATACGAGTTATTGAATGAATTATGAGAAAAAGTTCAACTTAATGAGATCGAGACTGATGAAATTAATACTTTCTACTGAGATCAAGATTGATGAAAAAAAAAAACTTTTTATAGAGAAAAAACTCGAAGCTCGCTTTGAACTGTTCTGGCTTGAATTTTAATGCTTTGCTGTTTTCTTGGGCTCCTTAGCAATTATGTTTATAGATATGAATCAACAAAATGTATTAATTTAATCTAAAATTTTGAATAAAATTGTTAATGAAAGTTTTGATATTTCTATATGACACAATAATCTTAAACTAAACATGATATAATACAATTTTTTAGGTAAACTGAATAATATAATAGTTTGATTTTGAGATTATATCTTACATATCAACTTCATTGTACACTTTGAAAATTGGGTAAAATGTAATACCTATCATGGATTTTTTTTTTCATATATTTTCACACAGGCCAAATAAATAAACATCACTTTATTCATCATCTATAATCATTTATTACAATTCATTTATTCATCAAATTACAAATAGAAAAGTTAATTTCAAGAGTCATCCAAAGTGGCTCTACCTAGCGGTAGAGGAAGGTTCGCTCTCCATTGAAATTCGATTTAGTACTAGAGGGAGGCTGCTCTGAAAATCAAAAACAAAAAAAATTCAGCAATGCTGAGTAGGAACCCAAAAAGTCAAATCAAAATAAATACATGATCAAAATTCAATCAATCATCCCATTGGCGTATATCAAGTACCCGAAGGAGCACTCCCCCAACAGCGGATGAAGAGGCTTTATCCTACGGGATGAGTTTGTGTTCTCCCAACAGCGGATGGAGGCAAACTCATATCACACTCCCAACAGCGGATGGAGTGGTGTCCCACACCCGTCAAAGTGGGGACACGTTCCTCCCAACAGCGGATGGAGGAACCGTCCAGCCGCCACGTCTGACGGCCCGCTAATCCCCGAAGGGAATCGCCCTACCTGCTCTTGGCAGGAATATAATCTCACACTGGTCATATCCATTTCGGGATGAAATAACATATTTAAAACATCTCTTTCAAAAATCATCAATATCAAATAATATAAATTAACCCTCGATTGACTTGAACTCTAGTTTAATCGATTCAATTGAACTCGATTTATTAGAGCCTAACTGAACTGATCTCTAATCCTTATTTAACTGATCTGGAACCACCCTAGACTAGTATAATTTAGACTAGATTAAGTTCAATTTAGGTTAAACTAACTTGAATAAGTCAATCAATTCGGAATCACCCTGAATTGATCTAGACTAATCAAGTATAGTTTAATTCAATCAATATTTGGGCTCAAGTTCAACAATAATATTGGGCTAGATTGAACCAGTCCATCTATTGGTCATGTGCATTATACATGATTGAGCATGCATTACATAAAACTGGCCCAGCCTTGGCCCATGGACTAGTCATAGCATATACTCATTAACAACATATATAAAAACATAATAATGCATTAAAAGATAGATGAGGAGAAAAGTTTTAATACAAAGAAATAACATTCTTAATTTGACTAGAAATTATAAGACATTAAAAGAGGGACTAGGAGATAAGTTTTAACACAAGCAAATAGCTTTCTAAATTCAAATAAAAATCATGTTTTCAACACATAAAATTTTAACATATTCTAGTCATATTTTAAATCATTCAAAATAATATATTTTAAATTTCAGATCAAAGAATATCAAAAAGGGATTTTAGATAACATATTCTAGTCTAACAAGATTTTAATCCAGATAAGATTAAAGATAAACTATAATACAGAAAATATATCATATAAAACATATACATTTTTAACATATTTAATTCTACAATAAAAACCTTAATCATGGGTCAAAGAATATTTTGAAAACTTTAACCGGTTACTTTAATATAAAAAAATTTGACATTTAAAGAATTGATATATACTTTTCAAACTATAAAACTTTCAACATTTAAAGAATCAAAATAAAAGCTAAAACTTTTAAGAAAGGTAGGGAAACCTACCTCTTGTCAATAGGCAATATGGTATAACTCATTGTTCTCTTGTCAACAGAGTGTAACTCCTCGTTCCTCCTGCCAAATAGGCAATAGGGTATAACTCCAATAGGCAATAGGGTATAACTCATTGTTCTCTTGTCAACAGAGTGTAACTCCTCGTTCCTCCTGCCAAATAGGCAATAGGGTATAACTCATTGTTCTCTTGTCAACAGAGTGTAACTCCTCGTTCCTCCTGCCAGGCTCGGTGAGGAACGAAGGAGAGAGATCCCTCCCCTCTAAATAGGAGGAGGTGAACCTCTATTAAGGGAAATAAATTTTAATTTTTAAATTTATTTAATATAAATTATTTTCATTTAATATACTAACAAATATGATATCATCATATTTGGAATACTTACTAGTTATTTCCTTAATTCATATCAACAAACAAGGAAGTAGATTAAGATTTCCTTAAATTATAATAACAAATAAGGAAAGAAAATCAATTTCTAACTTAAATATTTGATGTGATTACAATACCAATCCAACATATCAACTTAAAAGTCTTAATCTCACATCCAATGTGAGTGTGAAGACTTTTAAGCAACTCCATAAGAAAGGAGCAGTAAGATTATAAGCAACCTGCAGCGCTTAATATGGACGATACTCTACAAGAAAGGAGCTGCAAGAATCATAATCTGAGAACAACCTAATATTTACACAGAATACAATGTCAAGGCAGGCTTCTGACAGCAAGATAAATTATTTAATTTCAGGAATTCTTTGAGAAACCAACAAAGGTATTAAAATGTTTGCAATGCAGGATCACCTGCAATTAGTTTCTGAATGAAGGGTGACTGATAAGATACAGTTTATGGTTAAAAAGATAATACAGAAAACAATTGCATGAAATGCTGCTCGACTCAATAAAATGGAATAACCACGAGTCATCATTTTTTTGCCTGCCTCCTGCACATGTTTTCTAAAAATTTATCAACAGGAGTCCATAAAATTCTGATCTTGTTTTTATCGTGAGTTAAATTGCTTGAAATCCTGAAGCCAATTAGAAGACTCAGTTGATGGAGAGAGAAGCCTTGACGTGATCAACAACATGTGGGAGGGCGCCTAGGCTGTCATCAATAGCCTTGTTTACGCAGGACTCTAGGCCAGTCATGGCATCTGTTTTGATTTTCTGGAGTTTTGCTGCCTCAAACTTGTCTTGGCACACCATTAAAGACCGATTCAGTCGTTCCTGAAACGTGAAAAGTAATTGAGTTTTATAGGAAAAATAATGTTTTCAAACAGGGCAACTCAGTTGTGTTACAATATAGCCATCAAGTTAAGACAGTCATAAAACACAGCAAATGCAGCTGGAAAAAGTAAGAGAAAGTTATGTTACAAAGGAAACATCCTTGTTCTTAAAAAGGCCAGTCAGTTGGCTTACAATGTATTTAGGTGGAAAACAAACAAAAGGCGAAAAAGAAGATAGAATTCTGTTTTGCAATCACAGCATGTGGATGGTAAGCTCAGTTACAAAGGTTGAAGATAAACTAATATCAAGACTATTTGATTAAGAAACTCAAAGTTTAATTTCGTTCTGAATTCCTATATGATTATGACATATTTGAAATATACCATGCAAACTGTTGTACAATCCAAGGAAAATACTGTTCCAGTGTGGCACTTTGGGCAGTAGATCCTGGTCCAAACAAGGTCTGTCTTGTGGTTCACCAAGTATCAGACAATATGGATCAGGGCATTCAAAAGCCTTAGAAATCGGTCAAAAATCAGTAAGATTGATTAGAAGAGGCCATGTTTGATAGGATTTAGGATGTGGGCCAGTCAAAATGTGGTACAAGTTTGCAACATATGGCTCCATACATGCCTTCCTGGCATGACTTCTATAAAGTTTCTCCCTTTGAAACTCAGGGCAAGGAGATGGAGAAAAAGAAAAAGAAAAAGTCAAGCAAGAAGGTAAATCGGTCACCCCTACCCCTTCTTTCTTTTTCCTCCTTCCATTTCTATTTGCTTTTCTCTTTTTTTTCGCAATCATGCCTGTGCCTAACTGGTCCAAGAGGGGAACAATACGGGTCTGGTGACTGAAATCATGTTCTTCAACACAACCTAAAGATGTTCAAATTTATGCCTCCATAAGCAATACATCATCTAAATTAATTAAGTTAATGCAACAACACAACAATAGAAATTATAAAACTAAGAATCATCAAATTAGAATTGATTCAGCATCAATACGTCTTTACATATATTTTGACAAAAAACACAATAAGGTATACCTGGACACTACAAAAATCAATTATCGTTCATTACTTCAAAATCTTCCACTACAGTAGGAAGATTCCTTTTCTTCCTACCTTACAAAGGATAAGAAAGTGATTATGTTATCCTAACACTAATAATCTTGCCCAAACTTGCTAAAAATCCTAATTACAATGTTTTATTGTGTAATATAATTTTAGTCTTTCAGCTTCTAACCAGGTTACAAAGAACCAAATGCAAAAGAAAAGAAAGTCCACTAAATTTAGCATGCATGATACTAGAAGGTAACTATCGTACCGGAATTTGCAAATACCACAATATATATATATATATATTGAAGGTCATTGAACTTATGACTTTCTCATCAATAGCCTCTATGTCACTGAAACTTCAACTTGTGGCATCCAGCTAGCAATTTGTTCAAGTTTCACCAGCAGTTCAACATCTTTTTAACTTAACACTAGGCTGAAAATTGCTTTTTTGAAATATTAAATTTTGTACATAGTTTTGGAAATTTATAGAATCCGGATACCACAGGATGAAAATCAGCAACATACAATGTAGTAAATTCTTATGTATACCCTACATATGACATTGTAATAAACTCTGAGATTACACTGTAATAAACTTCGGATACCACAGGATGCATATTAGCAACATACAATAGAACTCTTAACAAACTTGCATTTGCATAAATTCTTATGTATATCTACGCATGGCATTGTAATAAACTCTGAGATATCTCTTGCCAATTATCTCTAATTACCCAACAACAAGGTTCTCGTTTTCCCAGCTTAATTTAATGGGAGATATCTTCTCCTACTAATCCAAACGATCAAGATCACGAACAAAACTAATATCTTGGAGAACGGAAAACGAGAATGTGAAAACAGGAAAACCTGAAATTTCGCCATTTCAGTCTCAACCATATTGTTGGCATTAAGAACCGGGACGCTGCAATGCTCCACGCAGTTACTTATCTCCTCCTGCTTCCGCCGCCTGTCGAAGCACTCATAAGCGCACTTGAAGTACGCTTGCTGCAATGCCACATACATCATGCTCGCAATAAATCATCTACCAAAAGACCTACGACCTCGACACGGGGGAGAGCTGCTTCTGCGAAGGACCGATCCAAAGAAAGATGAGTAAAGAAGGGGAGGGAAGCTTACTTGGAGGGTGAAATTGACGTGATCTTGGATGGGGGAGAGCTGCTTCTGCGCGGCGGCGTTCACATCCTCGAGCTTTCTTCTCAATCTATCGGATACTAAGCGCTCTTCCATCGCTGCCAAGTGATCCATCTCCCTCTCTCTGTGTCTATGGATAAAGGAGGAGGAGGAGGAGAAGCCGCTCCGCTTCAATCTCAATAGCCGCCTTGCGATTGAAAGGAGAGAGGGGTTTAGGGGTTACAGGTGTGTTTCTTGGGGAAGAGGATTCCAGTTAACGTGCTCTTCCGGAACACTTTAAGTTGCAGTGGATAACTCATCTTATTTATGTTCCCAAAAATATCACTTAAACTAATTATATTTTAATTCATAACATTTTCTTTGTATTTATTTATTTATTATTTTAATATATTCAACTTAATTCGAAATTATAGTATTGCCATCCTTAGTATGTTTTGACTCTATAAATATTAAAAAATAATTATATCAAATAATTATTATATAAGTGATTTAAGTTATTTCTAGTGTGAACATTAGGATTAATTATAGATTATTCTTATAATTAGATACCTTTAATATTCAAATCCTTGCACTTTCAAAAGTAATACTAAAAATAAAATAGTAAGATTTTTATATAGAGTTAAAAAAATAATTTTATATTATTAAAAAATCAAGAGAAAGGTTTTTTCAGAATAACATATTTAAATATTCTACTTTGTTAAATATAGAGATCTCAATATAATTCTGGATCAAGATATTAAATATAGTTAATTACAAAGATAATCTATAATTAGTCTCGAACGATATATTTATTATTTACTATTTTTAATAAAAATATAGTGCTCTCATCGATTCAGAAAGACATTCACCAGCCATAACATGATGATCTGATGAACAAACCAAGGATCCATGTTCTTGAACATGCTTGTACAGATTCATTGAATGGCGGAAAACAAGAACAAAAAGAAGATTGAGAATTAATCTTCTCCAGCCATCACCATCCTCCTGAGAGGACTCGGCCCGATCTTCTTCCTCCTCCTCATGGCATTCCTCTTCCTCACAAACTCCATCTGATTCCTCCTCCTCAGCTGCATCATGGCTTCCTCCTCCGCCACAAACCTCCTCATCATGATGTCATCTGTCAGTGACTTCCCCCTGAACACTCTCCTCCCTTCCACAAAACTCCTCGTGCTCATCATCTGCCGAGCCGGTGCCGTTGCAAAAGATTTCGACGTCGGGCAGCTGTAGCTTCTTCGCGGCGGGACGTCGGCCCGAAACACCTCATTGTAGGAAGAGATTGGAGCACAGAGACAGACTCGAGTGAAGGAAGATGCTGCCTTCAAGGAGGTGCATTTCCTTAGCTTTGGCTTGGTGGAGTTCGGTGAGACTCCATCGTTTGATTCCACCGCCGGAGCTTTTGCTATGGCCTTCCACAGAATAATGACCTCCATCACTCTTCGGTACCACGGCTTTCTGCGACATGAACATCTCATATATCATCGGTATCATGCAAAACAAGAACATGCAGTGCAAAGGGAAGCACGGTGAGGAATTCTCTTGCCTGAGCCGTGGACTCTTCGTCTCCTGCATTAGGAGGGAAGGGAGGAACGGTGGAGAGATGGACGACGAGGGCGGTGGAGCTCATTTGTGGGTTGGAGTTGCAAGAAGTGACTCGGTGTGGTCCTTTTTCTCTTTTCTAGGGTGATGGACACTTTTGCTTTGGCATGATTCCATGGATTACAACTGAGAATATGAAATGAAGGGAAAGAGTTGCAGTCCACCATGTTCTTCCGCCAGAAACCAAGAGGACCACCCATCTCCAGCAAAAGAACCGATGAAAGCCTCATAGTGTTGCATATCAAATCTGATGTGGGTCTCATTCTCAGGCCCCAAAGGTAGGTACTGTTAGTGCAACCACAAACACCAAAGATAAACTAATAGCAGTGCTTCTTTCTGTTTAGAGATGGATCTGAATTCACCAATGCGAGTCCAACAAGCTAATCTACTTCCCTATTAGCAGAATCTATTAGCTTGGAACTTTAACATCATGATTTGTAAGTTGACCTGTCTTGAGGTGCAGAAACAAAAGCAGACATTCCTCGAAAGGACTACAATACACTATTCATGCGTAAAGGAGAAAGGCAGAAAAGAAGAAAGAGCAGCAATGTTTAGTATTCTGCTTTGCTTAGTTTTCTTCTCTTGTTTGATGAAGAACATGTTCACTTTCAGGAAGAAGCATGCAGGAGTGGAGCATCGATGCATGCTTGGCGATGGATGGCATCATGCTTCATGTTTCTGGTGAAGACCAAAGCCTAGAAAAGTGAAGCAAGAGGGAAAAGGGTGATGATTATGAAGGACTTGGTTTCTTCATGACAATGATGCATGTAATATTCAAAGCAACATGTCAAGGCAAGAATCATATTGGCACATCTGAGATGGCAAAAATAAATAATTAAGTCATGCCTTAATTGCAATTATTAGACTTAATCGGTCTATTTTTTGAGTTTCAAATATTAGAATTATTGTTTGCTTATTGTTTCATAAAAATATTTGGTACTCATTAATAAAATAAAATAAAATTATTCAAAATTTTAATTTTGAAAATTAAAATTAAAATTATGATATTAGTGAAAAATGATGGCTATTGGGTTGGGTTGGCGCCGCTTGGACCGAACCCAATGCCGGTTGGACCCGACGTGGCTCGGGCCGGGAGTTGGGCGGGTTCAACTTGGATCAAATCGGTTCAGCTCGATTCAAGTTGGTTCGATTGGATTTCGGTCCGGTTCAGATTGAATCCAGATCGGTTCAACTTCGATCAAACTGGTTTAGGAAAGGTGGAGTGCGCTTGGTCTCCCTCCCTTTGTCGGTCGAATGAATTTAAGGGGTTAATTATAAGTTTTGACCATAGTTTTATACATTAAGCAAAATTTGAGTTTGATCGGTAATCGAGATCGAATTTATGGGAAGTGTTCCAAATTAAGTGGAAGAAGCTATAAGGGTTATTAGAATTATTATCATGAAATGATTTATAAGTTCTTATCAAATAAAAAGAACTAATTATTATGCCAATTTCTGAGCATTCATCGCATGGACTCTTTTCAGGAAGAGCAGTCGATAAAGATGGATGATGGAATACATGCATCGGGTGGCCGGAGGCACAGCACCACCAACCCCAGTGGAAACGGTGCAGTCACCCAACCCCGATTCAGACGCCGCAGTTGTATGGAAAACGTCGACCAGTATTTCCAGCCCTTTTGACCGCAATTTTCCTGCACTGTTCGCTCCACTAAACTCCTCTCTCTCTCTTTCTCTCCCCGAAGAATTAAGGTCAACCGATATGACCCGAAAGTCAAAAGGACCCAACTTCTACGACCGAGCTATTAAAGATTGCACTTGCCGTCATCAAGACAAACTTTCAGGCATCTACTTTTCTTGAAGGAAAAGCTATAAGTATGCACGTATTCTTGGATCTTTGCTGCTCTCGAACGAAGCAAAATATGGTAAAGGAGAAGGATTTGCGTATGCAAGCCGAAAGAAAAGAAGTCTCCTTTTGCTTTCTTTCTTTCTTTGTTCGTGCGTCAAAATTCACACGTTGCAACGGGGAAAGGAATCGTTGAAACACGATCGGACGCAACAAAAAGCAGCTGTTACACGAACTCCAATCTCCGTCGACTTGAATTCTTTTTCTTGGATTTGTTCCTTAGCTAAGAAGATTTGGTGCTGCTTTTGGTTCGGTACATTACCCCATTCCACAAGAAAGGGACGAGTGCTGCTCGGTATATGTACCTGCGCTGCCGTCTCCCACGAGGGAAGACTGGTTCGAGGGGGGTCGTCTCCTACCGTAGTCTCGGCTGATAGGAAGGAAGCGAGTTCCTTTTCTTGGGACTTCATTGTTTGAAGCTTCTGTGAGGAGAGTCTTGTGGCGTCCCATGGTGGCCTTCAAGGAAGACAGGAGCAGATCATTCCATGGCTGAAGTTTGAGAGTGCCAGATATTGACAGTAGGTTAGATTTCTCTTCCTTTTTCCTGCATCATTTTTGCTTCTCGGGGAATTGGAGGGACCATGTTTGCTTAACTAGGAGCATCCAAAATCCAGACCATGTAATGCCTTTCGAAGTTGGCTTTGGTGAAGCTCTGTGTTTTCCTGTTGAGATTTAGATTGAATTAGTCGTAATGCGGTATGATGCTGTTTGGTGTCTCTTCGTTCTTTGGTTCCTCCAATTTTTTACTCGGAGATGGTTGCTGAGATAGGATTTGCAATGAACACAATGCTAACTAATGACCAACTTAGTTGAAATCTCCTTCCGAATGTCGAGATCTGTATGATTTATGGACGGCTTACTTCGATACATGAGGAGATACATCAAGAGATCTGTTTATGCTGGTTTGAATTGCATCTGAAGTATACCTCTGCAAATAAAATTTTAATGTCATCTCACTGATCTTAAATATGAAATGTCAGGAATCATTTTGTGTTCATTTTCCTACTAACTTTCTTTACTGTTTATGCTGAATCCTATCCTCATAAAATAAGACACCAATTTCGTTGAGATCATTGTTGATTTGTTTGGATGATGAATGATATAATTTGTTTATGTATATAATTTTCAGAGGTTGCTGAGATGGGCTTGAGAATGTTTTACCACTCTGCAATCTGCCTATGTTCATTAGCTGCTGTCCTGGGCTGTTGCCTAGGAGAAGTCCCAGTTCAAATCACCATCGGGAACGAGGATCTCACTAAAATTGGAACAGGTGAGGCAGAGAATTCTCAACTCAGACCTTCTCATAAATTATTGTGTTATAAGTTTTCATTTTGTAGATTAATGTAGACAGATTAACTATGTATTAGGTTAAGTAGTGCAATCCAGGCGATAAGAACAGTCCATCAGCATGAATCACAATTACCTGTGCAGCAAATAATTCACTGAAGTAAATCTGAAGGACCATGGCCGGGATCAAATTGGACACTGCAAGTACTAATGGCTCCCACATAATAATGTGGCACTTTCAGCATTATGGTTCACTGTTTCACCAACGCTATCTTCATTTCTTGAAATGGACTAAATCTAGACCAAATCAGCTAGAAACAGAGATTATGTTTTCTTCTTTGATTCATGCATAATTTAGCCCGATCGAAATTGTGTCCTCCTTCACCATTTGGTCATGCTAGTTGTTCTTATATCACCGTGCCGACAGATGCTGGATTATGTTTTCTTCTTTGATTCATGCATAATTTGGCCTGATCGAAATTGTGTCCTCCTTCACCATTTGGTCATGCTAGTTGTTCTTATATCACCGTGCCGACAGATGCTGGATTATGTTTTCTTCTTTGATTCATGCATAATTTGGCCTGATCGAAATTGTGTCCTCCTTCACCATTTGGTCATGATAGTTGTTCTTATATCACCGTGCCGACAGATGCTGGATTATGTTTTCTTCTTTGATTCATGTATAATTTGGCCTGATCGAAATTGTATCCTCCTTCACCATTTGGTCATGCTAGTTGTTCTTATATCACCGTGCCGACAGATGCTGGATTATGTTTTCTTCTTTGATTCATGCATAATTTGGCCAAATCGAAATTGTGTCCTCCTTCACCATTTGGTCATGCTAGTTGTTCTTATATCACCGTGCCGAGACTAGAAACAGAGATTATGTTTTCTTCTTCGATTCATGCATAATTAGCTTGATGGAAATTGTGTCCACCTTCACCATTTGGTCTTGCTACTTGTTCTTATATCACCATGCCAACAGATGCTGGACTTGATGTGTATGGATGTATCTGCAAAGGTTGCCGGTTCTCAACAGCTTGGCCTGTGCAGGTGGGGATGCACTAGTAGGGACTTAGGAAGTAGGGACCGCTATGATGCTTGATTTTTAAGAACTTCTAGGATGGAAGCTCAACTGTGCTTGTTCATGATAAGCTGAAATGTAGAGTCGAACACTTCTAAACTTGTAAAATTTCTAACAAGCATGGACAGATATCTCATCAATCAGATGGAATGTTATATGTCGGAAAAGTTTTTAGCATGATAAAAGAATGCTTGCATCTTTACATCTACTAATTTGCTTTGAATTGCTCTTATTTCTTTTCCATCTGCCTCTTCTACTAGATGAAAGAATTTTGATTGGCGACGTGAACATCTCTGAACCTGTAAGCGCTTTGTCGGCAAGGACACAGAGAGTTGATCCTTTGAATAGCTTGAAGAAGTACAAAGGTGGCTACAACATCACAAACACACATTACTGGAGTGTAATCTCTCTCTGCCCCCTCCCACATATTCACAATACATAGATCCACAAAATCATCAATTCACATGAAAATACATGCACATCAAGTACTATGTAATTGATCATATATGGCTTATAACTTGGAACTACTCCTGATCACTACACAAGATTTCCAACTACTAACTCTGGCCTATGATTCAGCAAAAAGGGATTTTTATCAACATCCAATTGCAATATTGATGCCAAGTAAAAATAGAAAACTTATACATCATCCAAAAACATTATCATTTTTTAACTTTTTGAAAAATAGCTGATTTCAGCAATTTATTTAACATGCTTTTGTAGAAATCTACTGAAAAATCATTTTTTGACCTTTTCAACTGTAGCTGATTTCAGCATTTTATTTAACTTATATAGAATTTTTTTTTGATCTTGAAAGTTTTCCTAAACTTATGCATGCTCAGTTTACATCATTAAGCTGAAAATTGTCTTCTTTGAGCTGTCTCAACTGTGAAAGTTAATATCACATTAACACTCAATGAGAACAGATAGATGGGGTTTATGACCTTTGTGTATTTTCTTTCAGTCTACAATATATACAGGAAGATATGGATATATCATCGGTGCAATATGGATTATTGGCGGCCTTGTTTATGCCAGCATTCTTCTTATCACAAGGACTCGTTTTGTCAACAAGGAACCCAAGCACAAGAAGGGATTCCCTTTTTCTGATAAATACTGTGTTTGGCCAATTTTAATTGGGATCATTTTAGCATTCCTAGCCATGTAAGCCTGATTTTTAACAGAAGGCTTCAGTTAGGTGTCTTCTGATGTTATTCTTATCTTGATCTGTGAAGTAATCATATTATTCTTAAGAAGGTTACTTGGAGTAATTGTTGCTAGAAATGTACATGCAGGGTACCATCTGGAATAGTGCTTGGTGGTAGTGCTAAATTCTGTTCAAGTGCCAAAACAATCAAGAACATCATTATGGAAACATCAGAAGAGGCAGCCCAAACGATATACAATGTGACAGGAGCTGTGGAGGCCATGGGAAGGATCACAGAATTCTATGGTGGTTTTAAAGGGTCCAGCTATCTGAATTCCACATCACAAAAGCTTATCAAAAAAGCTTCTAACATACAGAGAAAGGCTGAGACAAGCATGCTCTCGCTCAACAAGGGTATCAAAATATTGTAAGTACCAATCATCAAAGGTTAAAGAGATCGACATAGTACAAGTAGCTTGGCAACCATCATTTCATAATTTCTCATGATGATACAATATTTTGCAGGGAAGCGGTGACCATTACCAGTGTCGTGCTAAATATTGTTGCTGTTCTTGCAGTTCTGGGTAAGCAAGCTAATCTGTACTCCTGTTGCAGTGAGAACCCTCCATTAATCAATTTGTGTTTCTTGAATTTAACTTTCAGTTTTTTCTTTTTTCGGTGTTGCAGCATTAAGGCGTCCAAGGCTATACAAAATATTTTATCTGTAAGTCAGCTTGAAACTTGAAAAAGTTTTGTTATATTGTATGCAAAAAAGATTCTGATCTCACTAGAAATTATGACAAAAAAAAAGAAGAAGCAAAAGGCTCATATTTTACCAGATTCTCGATTCCATTTTAGTCGGTTAAATCATTATCATATGGATCAGTTTACTTGGCAACTTATTATGAACCAATTAAAAAAGAGCATACTTGTAGCAAGCAGTGTACTTGTTGATTTATGATTATGGATCTAATAATTTTTTTTTCCAGAAATCTAAGAAAAATTTGGCTAATGACAGGTTTATCATCCTTTGCTGGTTATTCACATTCCTTTTCTGGATATACTTTGGGCTATATTTCTTTCTTTATGAGTAAGCCATGTTCTTCCTCCATGATTAAATGTTTCCATTATTTCCACGCTATATCTTCAACTTAAGGGAGCAAAATTTCCAGGTTCTCCGGTGATTCCTGTGTGGCTCTTGCTGAATATACGCTAAATCCTCGAAACAGCAACTTAAGCTCAATCATGCCATGCAGTGAGCAATTTTCTGCCAATGCGATGCTACACGATATCCGAGCAGGAATCCATAATACAATTGACCAGGTACCAAAGTTTTAAGATCCTCGGCAGATCATAGGTTCTGATATCGTAAAGTCTAGGACATTGCATTTCATGGATTATTCACATAATTACATTTTGATAAACTGTAGCTTCTGTCACAGGTGTGCTTTATTACCTCAAAAATAGAAAAAGGAAATTATCATTAAACTAGTGAGTAAATTAATATCCATTTCATTGTTTGAATTAAGCTGCTGAAAGCACTAACCAAAGTTTCAGATGCATAATTCAGTTTCCATCCCTAATAATTTCGATTGCAAATCTTGGTATTTTCTTTGTTGTATAGCTATGGAAATTTTGATATACATAATTCTTTGTAATAATCCATGCAAGTTCTTCTTGGCACGCCCTTGGGACCGCGCCAATCAGGTTCTCACCATCAAATTAGTGTACCCCAGTCCATAAGAAAATCAAGAAGCTCAACAAGGGTTTATGAGCAATCATAAAAAGGTTTATCTTAAACTTAAGAAGGATATTTAAGCTGCAATAGTTACATCGACCTTGATTCTTCCTCCTATATCATACCATGATGTGTTTCCTTGAAGGAAGCATCATCAATGGATCCACCTAATAAGTCCAAATTTTAAACTGGAAAATACCAAGATGTGGAACAAACCCTCATTATTTCCCAAGTATTTTTGCAAGCCTTTTTTAACATAACAAGAACAGGCTATTAAGTATGACACAGGTGTAGTATCTACATGACTACATTTTAAGACAAGCACTTACATTCACAGCATAGAGTAGTTAGCTGCTCTAATGTTGAGCTTCAAAAATTCCACTGATCCCAAGAAGAAGAAGAAGAAGAACCGCTGTTATTTCCCTGAGGAAAGAAAAATTAAGCAGAAGCCATCAAAGAAATATACTTCTGAAGAGAATAAATCGATCAAAAACAGTACATCGTTTGCAGAGTTACAAGTCTCAACACATGGAAGTTTGATATCCACCACACAAAAATTATAAAAATTTCATCTTCCTTTTCTTTATTTTTGTGGAACAATGTATTTGCTAAATCTGCAAGTGTCGTACCTGCACAATTGCAGGTGAACAAAAGAATATCGGCTGCAAAGTCACTGCCTCTTCCAGATCTGGAGTTTGTCTGCAATCCTTTTTCAGAATCACCTGACTACTCTTATGAGCCAAAAAATTGTTCTTCCAATACAATTAAAATCGGAGATATTCCTCAGGTAAAATTTTCTCCTTTTGCATCAAATAATACTAGTTCTCGTACAGAGATCTAAAATTGAACTGTTCTCCACAATGTTAAGCACTGCCTAGTGTGATCATTATTATTACTCACCATGCTAACTTGTGTTCGACTGTTCCAAGATTTTGAAGAAATATACCTGCATGGCCAATGATCGCGGAGTTTGCAGAGGAGGAGAATTTATATCAGCCAGTGACTTCATGAAAGTGCAAATTTACACGAGTTCCATGCAGAACATACTCGATGGCTATCCTGGTATAGAACGACTAGCGAATTGCCAATTGGTGAAAGATGCCTCTAAGATCCTCCTGAAAGAATGCAAGCAATTGAAGAATTACGCCTACTTGACGTGGGCAGGGTCGGTGGTTCTATCCATTTTCATGGTCTTTTTTGTTCCGATGTTGATTGTAGAAGCTCATCAACAACAACACAAGCGCCATACTTCTCACTGGTCTGTAGTAAAACCTCAACCAGGGTTGGAAGGCAGTCAAGTGGACATGATAGAAATGGCTTCCATAGAGGTTTGATTGGAACCGCAGCAAGTCTCTGAAACTTGTCGTACAGACAGAACGAATTTAGGAGATAAAGGATGAGGAACCAACATGGTTCATAGCGATGATTGCTTCTTTCAGTTTCAGAATAAAGGAGGATGGGGCTGAGACAGAGATCCAAAGGGGATTGTCCACCCAAAATAAAGTTTTCTTTTCTTTCCGGTTCTTCTAATGGTTCGGAAAATCCATCCATGATACACTGGAAAATGTTCTCTTTCTACTAGACATTGGTCCTCTCGATGAGAGCTTCTTTCACTTTCAGAATAAAGGAGGATGGGGCTGAGACAGAGATCCAAAGGGGATTGCCCACCCAAAATAATTTTTCTTTTCTTTCCTGTTCTTTTAATGGCTCGGAAAGGCCATTTACATATAAAAGGAAGTGAAGAGATGACCTTTTTCCCCTCGATGTTCTGCGCGTTTGCAATCACTGACTGCAAAAGAGCCCATTGCTTATTTGCAGATAATCTTCTGTTCATTGCAGAACTCCTCTAACATGGAGACTCTGAAAGATTCAACACCAGTTTTTAGCTGGAAGAATCATTTGTACCGCTAATTTGCATCAAGTTTCCAATGTAGGATAAAGATGTACCGAAGAATTGCCAAGGAAAAATCGATCGATCGACGAAAGTGTTAGTTCAACCTCCTTCGTATGTTTCTTTTTCGTCTAATAAAATTTAGGATTAATTATAGATTATTCAATATAATTAGTTATTTTTAACCTCTCGATCTCTATATTTTTAAAAATTATATTATAATCTCTATAATTATGAAAGTAAAATATTAAGATCCATTAAAAAAAAATTATTAGAACAATGAGATTAAATATTTTACTTTCGTAAACATAAGAATCTCGATATAACTTTTGAAATTATAGAGATGTAATCTATAATTAACGCTAAAATTTAGTTATTTTGTTTTGCTTGTTTTTTTTTTGTTCATCATATTATTTTCATGCATGTCTCTCTTTTTTATTCTCCTCTGTATAGCTATTTAATGGGCTGTTCAATATTAAGGTTTAGCTGACGTGGATGCTGCACGCCTCGGACAAAAGGATGGGATAACGTGTCGTGGGCCGATAGGAACAGTTTCGGGGCCCACCAGTATTCCTAAGCGTAATAAGATTCGACGTTAAGCCCACGCCGAACGTGTCGAACTCTCCCCCCTCCTCCCTCCAAACAGGTTCACATGTCGATGAACTTTTCATGTGTATTGGGAAGCCAATGATAGGTTCGATCACTCAATAAAGTGGGCCTGCAAGGAAATCACGCAACGCTTTTGCAGAGATCGCATAGCTTTTCAGTACTACGACGACCCACCAAGTGCTGTAGCTATCTCGTGTGTTAAGCTTTCATTAAACTCACGCTGCAGTTGCCACTATCACCTCGCGGACCAACTAAAGCATCCATGGCATCAACCGTGTCAAGCTTTTTGCTTACAAGAAGAGGCACTCGACTTATGTGGCATGACCCGTAAAGTTGAGCCTCGCCCTCCTCACCTTTTTTTTTCTTGGGACATGTTGCGAGCTCCTGCCACGGCAAGGAAAGAGGCTTCCATGGTGCAACAAGCTGCAGAGAATGGTGTGGGCTACAATCCAATAGGCCAAGGAGATGCAATCTCAAAAGGGCGGCGAACGCCTTTCTTCCCTCCCAAGATGGGCTTTTTGGAGCACAAAGTTAGGAGTGAGGAGGAAGCGAGAGTCTTGGTCTTGTCCTCTTCTGCGACCTCATGCATCGATGGTGGCTTTGCTTCTTAGTTACTCCTTCCTTTCTTAATCTCTCGTTCAGGAAGAAGCAACAGGCTTGGTTTCGATGGCTAAACAAACATCGTTGACACGCTATATGACCTGTGGCTTTTCTGCTAGTCCTTTAATCTCCCGTTTAGCGAGAAACGATAGTCTCGGCGTCGTCCCCTTCTGCAACTTCATCGAGGGTGAAAAACTTGCTGGGATGCCATGGACTAGCGTTTTAATCCTTCATTTTAATCTCTTGTTTGTTTGTTTGCATGCGTTTGTCTCGTGTTCATCTGCTTGAAAGCGTAGTTTGGATGGAAATCAATACCTCAGGAAGATAACAAGAGAATAAAGGAAGCCTTTTTTTGGTTGGTTCCGTGTGTTTCTATTGTGAGAGGTTTTAGGACCTACGGAGCGTGTACTGCTTTCGCTTTAAAAAGGCGAAGAACTCAACTCGCTAAGTTACATTCATGCTTTGAGCTCTTCTCTGGAATACATCTTTCTTCTTTACCTCTCTAGTGCGCATAAAAGGCGATAAGAACTTTAACCGAGAAAAAAAGATTCGGGGGATGCTTTACCATATATATCAAAGTTATGGCTGTTCGATTCAGAGTGGATATGCCGCAGCTTCCCGCAAAAGGCCACGAACAAGATGCTGGTAAGATGATGAGAATGAGCTGTGTGCTCCACAATTATCGTTAGGATGAGGTAATATGTGTTGTTGTAATTTTCTTCAGCAAGCGCACTTCTCGGACTGCTCTGTCTCTGTGTCCTGTGTCTACGCATCTTCGACATATACTGCAGGAAAGTCTCATCCTGCTGAGGATGACGGATGAAAGTTAATTTCGAGAAAATATTGTGAGATCGTTCTCGAAATAATTATGACGTCGTCGTCATGCAGTCGCTCGATTTAAATAGGATTCGATGCATGAAGATATGTGTTGAACTCACCTTTCGCCGGCATCTCCTTCCTCCTCCTCTCTTTTGTCCCGAACATGAAGCCCGCACCCGGATCTCCCGGCTCGGCCTCCGAAGCTAGCTTTGTCGTATGATCTCCAGAGAAGATGATGCTATCTACAGATAACATGCATAATCCACACCCGCACTACCATCAGATATTTGCTGGCTGCCTGGAACTGGAGCTTGACGATCCGAACGCCACCGAGCGATGGGCCGCGGAACTCCTCCGCGAGTGTGCGACGGCCATCTCGGAGAACGATTCGGGCAAGCTGCATCACCTGCTGTGGATGCTGAATGAGCTCGCATCCCCCTACGGAGACTGCGAGCAGAAGGTCGCATCTTATTTCCTGCAAGCTCTCTTCTGCAAAGCGACTGAGCTGGGAGAGCACTGCTACAAGACGTCGTTGGCGGTGGCAGAAAGGTGCCACTCCTTCGAGTCGACGAGGAAGGTCATCCTCAAGTTTCAAGAGGCGAGCCCTTGGACCACGTTCGGTCACGTAGCATCCAACGGCGCCATCTTGGAGGCGTTCGATGGAGAAGCGAAGCTCCATATAATCGATATCAGCAACACCTACTGCACTCAGTGGCCGACGTTGCTGGAGGCCTTGGCCACCCGGAACGACGACACGCCACACCTGAGGCTAACCGTCGTTGCGACGGTGGGCATGGGCGGATCGGTCATGGACGAGATAGGGCTGCGGATGGAGAAGTTCGCGAGGTTGATGGGGGTGCCATTCCAGTTCCATGTGATACGTAATTTGACGCGACTGGATGAGCTCAAGTACGAGGAGTTCGGGCTGCGGGAGGGCGAAGCGGTGGCGGTGAACTGCGTCGGGGCCTTGCGGCGCGTCAGCGTCGAAGAGAGAGACGCCTTCGTCGGCATGCTGAGCAGGTTACGGCCGCGGGTGGTCACGGTGGTGGAGGAGGAGGCCGACTTCACGAGCTGCAAGGGTGAGTTCGTGAGCTGCTTCGAGGAGTGCTTGAGGTTCTACACCATGTACTTCGAGATGCTGGAGGAGAGCTTTGCACCCACTAGCAACGAGAGACTGGCACTGGAACGGGAGTGCTCTAAGAGCATCGTGAGTGTTCTGGCTTGCGATGGCCATGATAGCGGAGACTGCGAGAGAAGGGAGAAAGGGAGACAGTGGTGCGAACGACTGATGGAATCCTTCTCGCCGAGCACCTTCAGCGACGACGTCGTCGATGATCTGAACGCATTGTTGAGGCGGTATCGCGCAGGGTGGTCGCTCGTGCCGGCAGAAGGAGACGCCTCAGGTCTCTACCTGACATGGAAGCAGGAACCGGCCGTGTGGGCTTGTGCCTGGAAACCTTAGAATGAGGTTGATTGATCTCTTTGTCGATGTCGTTGCCATGTTTATGATGAATCCTTTAGTGCTTTTGTAGTTTTCTGCTAGTTTTTGGGTTTCTTCTCCATTTCTGGAGCTGCATCAGTGCACTTGAGACGCAAAATGGTTGACCTCAGGAAGAGGGCGAGGAATTCATGCCTGTGATCTTCTCAGCTAACATGAACACCCTTCTTCCTGGTAAAAGAAGTGATCAGTGTGCTCTTGACCAGATTATTGTGGTCCGGATTTAGTGGGAATAATTCAGAAAAATTAATATTGCATGGTGAAATCTCTTCAACAAGACATCCACCTCAGGACAGCCTAGTCTTCATCCTCGGTTGGCATGCACTCCCTTGGTTGATGCAAGAAGAGAGAAACCAGTGGTAGAATATTTCTCCTATTGGAGTTGCATTATAGCAGCTAAGGTTTTGACAAGAACTCTTTAGTTCTTAGAGAATCAAGGAGTCATTTATCTCTTAGTTCATGCAAAATAAAAGAAACCAGTAGAATATTTCCCTTGCTGGAGTTGTCAGTGCAATAGCTAAGATTTTAGCAACAACTCAAACTAGTTTATGTGTTGAATCATTCATCTCTCTGCTCATGCAAAAAGAAAGAAATTGGTGAAATGTTTCTCCAACTGGAGTTGCACTATAACACTAGTTCTTTCCTTGGTTCATGTAAAACGAAAGAAACAGTAAAATACTTCATCAACTGGAGCTGTATTGTCATGGTTAAGATTGCAGAAAGACTTCTAGTTCTTAGGGAAGGAGTCCTTCATGCCTCAGTTCATGCAAAAAG
The DNA here is from genome assembly GCF_036884655.1 of Musa acuminata AAA Group. Lineage (NCBI taxonomy): Eukaryota > Viridiplantae > Streptophyta > Magnoliopsida > Zingiberales > Musaceae > Musa > Musa acuminata. The sequence goes on along the minus strand of NC_088346.1, from coordinate 1,749,701 downwards.
AGTGAAATCAGTAGTATCAACCCCAAACAGGACTCTTCTCAAATAAACACCACTGACTGAAGCTTGCTGCAAACATTGAAGTAGGTAAGTTCGAATATGTGATCACTGGAACACAGGACTCCCATCCCTCTATTGTTGTGATTTGGCTTTTGCAGTCATGATCTGCTTTTGTAGGAAGCTTTGACATGAAAGCACCAATTAACAAATAAAAATCCTCAAAAAAAAGAAAAATATGTAAGTCTCAGTTTTGGTGGTATGCCTTCCCAAAGCATTTCACTGAAGAATCAAGTGTAGTAGTGAATGCCTTTCAGAAGGTAAATGACTACTATTGCAGTCCTAAAATCAAGTTTTCCATGCTTGGGTTACTGCAATAGTCAAGTCTTGTGTTACTAATCTCAAAACACTCAAACAGGTTGATGATTCACATGCTACAGATAAAAAAAAATTTTAATAGGATTTCCTAGACAAATTCAAACCAGGTTGAGGAACTTGGGTGAAATCCATGAGCCATTTTAGAAGAATTGGCTCACACATCGTCTGATACATTTGTTGTTTCAGAATCTTATGGATGATAGATTTTGCCAAAGAAGAACACTTGCAATTGCCTAGAGCTATTTTTCATAGGATCCTAATATGTTATTAATATTGTTTGGAGAATGCTTTGGTAAATCAGGGTTGTGTACATGGATGAATGTGGAGGATAAAGACGAAGATCCAAAACCGACACTAGAAAAATAAAAGAGTAAAAAACAAAGGGATCGAAGAAGAAACATATCGCAATTTTCTTTTCGCTGACGACGAAGAAAAGAAAATGTAAATGGACCCTTCTCTAATCAATTTATACTCCAAACCACAAACTACCTAATTCAAAGGACAACCTTGACTTTACAAAGTATCATTCCTCTAATACCTGTGTTATGTATTAATCTTTTCTTGCGATAACTCCAGTGAATATTCTAAACTATTTTAGTCATTGCCAATTCATTTGTATAATATTCAAAGAGGTCAGAGACTTACATGGTTAGATGGTCCAAAACATCTCACCTAATATCTCAGAAGCAGAGTATGGAGATATCCATTTATACCATGCTGGGAACAAGTGAATCATCACTAGCAACCAAAGGGGAAGTGTAAATGTTAAGAATACAAGACTATAAACAATGTCATATTAATTTTTGATTCAAAACTTAGTTAGATCATGCTTATAAGAAATTATACACATCCAATTAATTCAAGTTTCATGTGTCAAGCTGAGTCATCTACTACCCATATAAGAGGCGAAGTATTATAAATCATGTCTTATCTAAAGTCTTCAACTTTTAGATGGAATGATACTGATAAAAGATTAAAAATACACAAGAATTTTTTTTTATCAGTGATTCTGATGCATAAAATAGAACTAAATAGGTACACTATCATCAATCTGGACTTAAGCATTAGCTCGGTTTCAACCACACTTTTATTTTCAGTAACCATAAAATAAATCAATCCACCAAATCAAAAGTACGTAAATAACATAATTGATTATATGACTGATCAATGCTTAAGAGAGAAATATTCCAACAAAATTACAGGATAAAATACGCGAAACCTTCATCACTAGGTGTCAAATCCATGAACAACACTCACCATTCGACTCGATGAGATAATTGACCTATTAATTTATGGAACTAGAACTATTGATCCAAAATATCTAAACATCGATTAACATCGGTATACCCATCAAGCATTTATAAAACAGTAACACAATATCGAATTGACTCATTGAATTGTGAAGTCTAAACACTCAATTGACACAAAACACTCAAATATAAATTACACTCAAAATTAACAATAATGCACACATAAAGTTCGTTTAGATTAATTTAATTATTTTTCTTTCAACGTAGAACTAAACAGGAGATGTTACACAACACTTCAACTCTACTAGTAGAAGATGCGTCATTAGTTAATGAGAATGGAGAAGGCTGAGGATAAGTTCAAGTACCACAGTGTAGATTGCTCCCAAGCTTACTTGTGCTCGTTGTGTGTGGTGTGTAGATGTACCAGAGAAGCAATCAGCAAGTGAGGTCACTGCCGGCGTCGACGCCAAGCTGGCTACAGTAGTCCTTGTAGTATCCAACACGAGCATTCGCCGTCGTCGGGTTCTTGCCATCGCACTCCAAATCGCCATTGATTGCTCTAATGGTGGCTCCAAAACCCTGGCCGGAAGTTATGAGCGAGTGGCAGGTGTTCATCCAAAACCATAATGCAGTCTTGAAGGAGTCGACGGCCACGGTTTCCGGTGATCTGAGGCCGTCGAACCCGATGCTTTCGCCGGCAGCGCCGTAGTTATAGTTCCATGACAGCTGAATGGGGCCGCGGCCGTAGTAGCTCTTCCCCGAGACACATGGGTACTCGGTGTTGGCCTCGTCGCACTAGTCCCTGGATGCGCCGTCGATCTCTTCTATGTAGCAGAAATCTACGTGTAATTGCAAGGAATGCATCTGTCAGAAACCCGCAAAGTCAAACCAGGATTCTTCTGCAGACAACGTGTTTGCTTTTATGTCCAACAGAGAGGATGATGTTTCCATGAGGAAGCTGTGCAGGTCAAGAACTTACGCCCGGTTTCGTGCGTGATGTGCGCGAAGAAGGCGGCAATCTCCCGCTTGGAGTCGTCGGTCGTCCCGACGTGGCCGAAACTCGTGTAGGAGCTGGCCGCGGTCAAGAAGGCGTCGCGCTTGTAGAAACTCTTGCCAGCGCATCCTCTGTCAGCCTGGCTGATGATCCCGTCGAAGAAGCTCTGCGTCACGATACGGGCGACGGGGACGTCGTCGGGGCGAGGAGAAGCCTCGCACGGCCCGGAGTGGCACCCGGCGCCGCAGTAGCCGTTGCCGGTGCCGCAGTAGCCCCAGCTGCTGCAGCAAAGGTCGGGGGAGCAACCGCAGTTTTGGGTGGTGGCGATGATGATCCCGGCTCAACGGAGGCGTAGCAGAAGCATCATTTTGTAACGATCTGAGGTTGGAAGAAATAAGGCGAGGGCTGGATACGTGAACGTTAGGTGCATATGTTATAATGGAAATGAATTTTATTAAAACTAATTTATTTCGTTTTTTTTTTTTTGGGGTCTAAAGTCATTCTAAGTATTGTAAAATAAATTTAAATAAAAATAAGGTTGAATTTTCGGAAAAAAAAAATAATTTACAAGCATAGCATCCTAATTTTTTTTAAAAACTATATAGCATATTATTGTGTAAAAAAACTAATTTTCTCCTACCTCCGCTACACCGTCGTCACCTCCTCTCTTTTTTGTCATGCTAGATTTGTTATCGACTCTTCGGCTCACATCAAACTTGTCTTACTTTCACTTGAGGAAGGATGGGGCTTTTATTGTCATTACGTGATGAAGGGGTATGATAACTATAGCACCTCTCATCGTTCTTGTTCGCAGCCCTTATGTATTAGAGACGGTCTAGTGGAGTTGCCATTGTCGCCCGCTGCATAGGGGCGGAGGCGATGAGTTTGGTGAGAGCCAGGGGCAAAGGTGACAATAACTTCGATAGGACAAAGGAGAGGGGGTGACAATAACTTCGATAGGACAAAGGAGATGGGAGGCAATGCATAAGGTGGAGGTGGCTCTTACCAAACTTTTGAAAGTTTATGAAAAAAAATGATCATTTATGAAAAAAAAAGAGCTCTATGATAATTTTTGAAAGTTGGAACACTCTACAAAAATTTAGCAAAGATAGAGATTTTTTTCTAAAAATTCACCCCAAAAATAATATTAAAATATAAAAAAAAATACTATTTGTAAATTTTTTATTATTTACAACCCAAATGTTAAGTTCTTTAAATATTTCTAAATTATTCTTTTGAAAATAGATATATATGCCCTTAATTTATAACTTAATTCTAATAAAGTTTTTTCACTCATTATCTATAACCTCTTTTTTTTTTCTTCTTCTTCTTCTTCTCCTCTTAATCTTTGAAGATGATATAAAAAGACAAAAAAAAAAGATAGATGATGAAATGAGAGATAGTTTTAAATCTTTATAAACTGTCCACTGGAGTACTCGCTTTTGGGAGAGCCTACGATAATAGATTGTGCAAGCGGGAGTTGTGAGGAAGGAAACAAAAGAAAAAGAGAAGAATAAAAACAGAATTAAAGAGACTATAAATAGTAATATATTATTTTATTAAAATTTTAAAAAATTATGAATAGTAAGAATGAGGCTTTTAATAATAATCTTCTAAAATATTGGTTTAGTAATGATTTAATTAAAAAAATTGAACTCTTATTAGTCAACTATATACACCCAAAATATTGGTTTGTGATATATCATATGTACTTACAAGAGTTAATGGTTCCAATCTCATCCGATAATTTCTTTTTTGATAATTAGAATATTTGTCTAATTATACGATCCAAATCCAAATTGACGATTTGAAATTACACCTAAGATATTAGTCTAAAACTTTATCTAATAAATTTTTATGCATTATGATGATGATATATCAGATCCACTTATTTGTTATTTATTCTGCATAAAATCTGCATTCTAAATTACTATGCATTCCACGGAAAGGACATGAACTGACACAGGTAGTTGCCGTGTTGAATCTTTCAAAAGAGTAACTTTGACTAAAGACTTCATGACATGCTCATTGATTGATTCATGCACCGAACTTTGCGGTGTCAACAAGTCTAAGAACATTGTTGTGACAGAGATGCATGATCGAATCGGTCAAAAGACTATGCATCTTACCAGTCCAATTTGCAGATACGATACCAAAACTATGAGATTTTTAACTTACTTCTCATCTTGTTTGTCTTGGTATTGTCATCAAGCTCTTCCTTCACTTCTGCAATCGCATACTTGTCTCTGCGTTCACAGGAATCAAGGCTTGTTTGGTCACAACTCCTAAGAATATTTGGGTTAGGAGTAAGAGATGCGGTCAATGCTGCTTCCTGCTTCGATCCAGTCTGTGAAGGTCATCACTTTTGTGTCATGGAGAAAAAGGGAGGAGATGATGAAGTCAGAACTGCCAAAGCACACTTCCAGTGCAATAGAACCAATCATAGAGGAAACAAATGCAGATTTTACTACATGTCAGTTTGATCTTACATGGAACAGCAGTTGCAGTGATGCTATTCTATTTAGGGAGACATGATTGAGTGCTAGGAAAGAAATTGAGTTGCACTTCTGCAAGTGTAATCAAGTGCAGAGCAATCAATCAATCCCTGTTGCATGCACAAGTAGACACAAATTTAGGCCACCCAAATGGAAGATATTATTCCAAGCTCAGGAAAACTCTTGGGAGAGATGAGTGCACCTTCTTCGTCACAAGTTGCAGCCTACTCATCACTTCTTTCCAAAGAGAGCCAGCCACAAAGCCAGTTCATATCCAAGCATTCAATACATTTTGGCTGGACTTTGGTGTGGCCTGTTCACAGAGCTCAGAAGCTCCATGTCACTGTGGATTCTTGAAGATGACAGAGATGGCCACTTCTTCCTTGCAGGCGTGGCAAGAAAGGCTTGTTCAGTGACCTTGGTATTGAGCACCACATAACAAAACCAATCATGAAGTCTTGAACTGCTGAGGAAGATGAGCAGGCTGCTGAGGAACAAGGGCCACAAGAACAGCCATCCTAAGCTGCCGAGGAAGTTTCTTGAACTGCTTGAATCCATTGATAGATCATCACTCGAGTTCCCCCAATCATGGCACAACAATGGCTGGGCCAGAATCCAAAAAATATGTGGAGAACAAGTTGAACAATCCATTGCATGATTACCAGCAAACTCTGTGGAGTTTGCATCAGAAGGCTTGCCCAGTTGAACTGCCATAATCCATCATTTGGAGTGCTGACAACTGTGTTTGGATTGAAATATCTATGCCAAACATGTGATTGTGTAGCTTGCAATTGATCCTCTGCTTTGAATTATCAACTATATGAGCACCACATATTGCTGCTTCCTTGAAATCATTATGCAATCATTCCAAAAGATCTCTGCAACTAAGAAAGATTTATATGGATCTCCAATCCAGTGACCACAATCTAGAACCCTAGATATCACTACAGTCTCTCCACACCCCAGGTGGTAAGATCTCCCTCCAATCCTTGTCAAGAAGAATCTTGTGATTGGCAGTGCAGGTTGGCTGCCGGACTTGGACAAGAGATGAGGTGTCTGTCCATAGTCCAAACACTAATTAAGTGTGGCAAAGAAAGAGAAACCACAAGTTCCCCAAACCACCCACAGCCGTCACTTGGCCAATCTTAAACCAAGCAATGCATCACCAGTAGGACTGGTCCTCCATCTCTCCATTTGAACGCCTCACTGTCATTGGGCTTCCTCTACCTTCTTCCATTTTGTTGGTCTTTTGACGAAGGTATGTCCTCGCCGAGCCTCGCCGAGGAGCAGATCTCTTAGGACTCTCTGGTTTTGATGTCATGCTGTTGCGTAGGACACCTTGAAGCCTGCGCAGGAGGAGGAGGAAGACAAAAGAGAGAGAGATGAAGATCCAGTGCGATGTGTGCGAGAAGGCACCGGCGGCGGTGATATGCTGCGCCGACGAGGCCGCTCTTTGCCCGAGCTGCGACGTCGAGGTCCACGCAGCCAACAAGCTCGCCAGCAAGCATCAGAGGCTTCGCCTCGAGTGCCTCCCCAACGGCCTCCCTCGCTGTGACATCTGCCAAGTAATCTGTCTCTCTCTCTCTCTCTCTCTCTCTCTCTCTCAGGCACTGCTTCCTCTCATATAGATGGTAGACTCCCAATTTTAATGCCTTGCTTGTGCTTCCACATCATTATGAGTCTTTCTTTTCATGTAAAACAACAGGTAGAAACGCATGCATCTCCTGCTATATTCTCCTTCTTGGGCTATGAAACCACATACAGATCTCTTCCACGCAGTAACCTTGTGATATAAGAATTTGCACTTTAGGAAATTGCATGATTGATTCTACAATCAATTAGTTAGAGAAAAACAATCCTTTGTTTGAATTTGAACCAGAAACTTAATTGATGAAAACCATTCTCCCTAAGGTTAGGAGGCTCGAGAAGTCAATCAACATAGGACTTTAGTTCATTTAATTCAAGGGACATATAGATGACAAAGTCACACAGAATACAATGACCTAAAGATATAATATCCTCATGAGCTATTCATGAGAAATGTCTCCTTATGTCCAAGTAAATATGCATTTTGTGCACTTCACTTTCAGACAATTTCCTAGTTAAGTGGAAGAAACGAGTGGTATGCTTCTCTTTGCCAACATTCCAAGAACATCAACATGTAGAGTATGTGATGCTCCACATCCTTTCTTCTTTCTCTTTCAATATCTTTGCTAGGAGAAAGCAGCTTTCATCTTCTGCGTCGAGGACAGAGCCCTGTTTTGCCGGGACTGTGATGAACCTGTTCATGTCGCTGGTACCCTTTCCGGCAACCACCAGCGTTATTTAGCTACTGGAATCCGTGTGGCCGTAAGTAAGATGTGCGACAAGGACCTAAAGGACAACACTGAACCACCACGCCATGGACCGCCCTTGATTGCAACAAAAGTTCCTGCAACACAACAGAGCACACCATCATTCATGCATTCTGCATGGGCTGTTGATGAGTTCCTTCAGCTTTCAGACCAAGAAATTGGTGAAAAGGTATGATATGTCGATTTACTTCTATTTAAAGTAGTTCACATAAGATGGTCATACTCTGATCCAACCTGTTCCAGGAGTCTTCTGTTGGATTTGGAGAGTTGGAATGGTTTGCAGACATTGGTCTTTTCCATGATGAAACGCCAAAGGGTGCCCAAGCAGCAGCTCAAGTTCCTGAACTCCCTACATCACAAGCAAGCAACACAGGTTTCCACAAGGCTAACAAACATGGCACAACATTCAAGAAGCCTAGGCTTGAGATATCTGATGATGAGGAATACTTCACTGTCCCTGATATTGGATAAAGCTTAATGTTTCATTGCCTAAAATATTATACTTACGTTTTGGTGAGGACACAGAGACAGATGCTTAAATCTATTTACATTTCCATGGAAAATATGGATAGATTTATGATCAGTTGCTATAAACAACTATATTTAAGCTTGCTTTGCACGTTCTTATCGCTCTTAGAATTGCCAATAACACACTTGATGACTTCTTGCAATTTCAGTATTAGCTTGTCAAACTATCTCCTGAACAGCATATATTCATTCATTAGATGTGCATTTTTTTCTTCTTTGATAAACTCCCAGTAGACAGAGTGTGAGAATGACCAATAAGTTCTGCTGCAAATTGATCCTAAAACTCATCCTAAAAGCTAATCGACCATCAAGATTCTTTAACTTCAGAAAAATCTATCAGTAAGAAACCAGAGGTCCTCAATGTAGCTTTTTCTGTGCCCCCTCAATCATTGCTTCCGTACTGTCATGAGCTTGGAGGCAGTAAGAAACCAAATAGAGTTTCTCAAATGAAGGCAGTGAAACTGAATTTTTAGTGTCAAATTCAGTGTTCTTACACACAGTTCACATCAACAATTCAAAACTTTCTATAGGAAGCAGCTTTATGCTAGTGGATAAACTATTGTTCCTATCAATATGCCATCGACTTTGCAGGAAGGCTTAGTTTAGAGCAGGCAAATTGTGAAAAGGCTCTGACTTCAAATTTGATGATTTACCACAGTCACTCCTACATATAATGTAAATGCTACTTTTTCACATCTTTTGGATCTGTTCTCCATGCTTCAGCTTATCTGAATGCTTGGGCACCGAGACTTGGGTATCATTCTTGAAGACCATGAATCCACTGCATGGTTGTTGGTGATGACTAATGTAAATATCCCTTTTAAAATATGGATCGAAATCCAACAAAAGAATGATCCTATGATAGTTGTCATACTGAATGAATGCTTCTTCTCTATCCAGATCCAATATATTGAGGAGACTCTTTTAAGGATTTACTGAGATTACATACTCTTAACCTCACATACTGCACCTATATCTGGTTCTACGTGCTCTAATAACTAATGTTTTCAATTGATTAACTTATAGGTAAAATTTCCTCATCCTTTGTCGTTCAATCCTCCAAATAAGGTCTGCCTTGTGCTGGAGTAGGTCCAATCCTTTAAAAAAGGAACCTTTTTCCTGATTCCTACTCCTAATGAAAGTTCTTATGATTTGCAATCTCTGGGTCCTGTAATTCTTCCTTCTCTAATGCTCAATATCAATGCAACGGAAAAGAACACGAAGATCCCACACATGTATTGTTCGCAGCTGGATCAATCGAGCAAGCAAACAAAGAAGAAAGAAAAAACAAATCGCAAAGGTATCATACTGATTCGTGGAGGCGGCGGCAGATGGATGTGCAGCGCTCCCGAGGGATCCGAGCTGGACCTTCACCTCGAACTTTCTCTCAACGATAACATCGCTTCCTGTCTCGTGCGCTACTCCTCTGCCGAGGGTTTTTGTTGCTTCCTCCGAAGAACCAACCGCCTTCTGGGTTACGAAGGAGATAGCGACGACAGCTTCGTATTCGATGAAGGTTGATTTGGGGTATAGAAGGTCCCAATTTGATGGAATTTAGGGTGCAACCGATGAAATAACTGGCATTGATTGAAGTCCAATCGAAGATTAGAATGTCCAATTTGGGGGTAGTAAACTAGACTTGTAATAAATAGGTTAATTGGATACACAGAATTAGGTTAGAAATTGACACAATTAGGTTCAAATTAAGACTCAAATTGGTCACGAAATGATGAGTTGAGCCACCAGCTTAGTCAGATCAAACCTCAAAATCAAGTCGATTTCACATCAATGTATTAACTTGCACGGCCTCAGACGCATATCTCCGACGGAATCGAATCTCACCCATATCCAACCAATCACAACTCTCCGTTGCACTTCTCTCGGATGTGCACCATAGTCCACTCATTCTTCCATGCCACACTTATTCTCGCTCTCACACCTGCCGGCATTCCTCCCCTCCCTGACCACCACCTCTCCAATGGCCACTTCCTCCCTCCAATCCCTCCATCGATCCTTCCACCACCATAACTTCACCACCTCTCCCGACTCTATCTTCTTCAAGCCGACCAAATCCTTCAAGCTGTTCTTCAACCTCTCCCCCTCCTCTTCCTCCCTGACCACCACCTCGGCCAGTAGCGTGGTACCATCCACCGCAGGCGCAGCTGCCGCGGCCACGCCATTCGACGTCCTCGCCAGCCACCTGTCGTCGAGCGACTTCCGACAGGCCGACGAGGAGACGCGCCGCCTCCTCATCGCGCTCGCCGGGGAGGCCGCGCAGAAGCGGGGGTACGTGTTCTTCTCGGAGGTGCAGTTCATACCGGCTGCGGACCTCCAGGAGATCGACCAGCTGTGGCGCCGGCACAGCGGTGGCCGCTTCGGGTATGGCGTGCAGCGGCGGCTGTGGGAGAAGTCGGGCCGCGACTTCACGCGCTTCTTCATCCGGATGGGGTGGATGAAGCGGCTGGTCACGGAGGTGGAGCAGTACGGGTACCGGTCCTTCCCCGGCGAGTTCCTGTGGGAGCTCAAGGACGACACACCGGAGGGGCACCTTCCGCTGACCAACGCCCTCAGGGGGACTCAGCTTCTCCGCAGCATTCTGACACACCCTGCGTTTGAGGAGAGCGAGTCTGAGGAAGGGGAAGAGCAGAGTGAGGAAGGAGGTGGGACGGGCATGGAGGAGGCGGAAGAGAAGGAGAAGGACAAGGAGAAGCCAAAGCTCAAGGGCGCCAGGAGAAGCCTCAAACCTGACTACTCCTTTTAGACTGTTAAATCGTTTTGGTTGGTGATTCAAATGCTGCTTATATATATATATATATATATATATATATATATATATATATATCCTCTATAAAACATGATTTATCGAATGTTAATGGCATAATATATGTTGCAGTCACAATATCATACAATATCATCCCTCGAAAAGGGACGTAACCTTGCACTGAATGTATACCATGTTCTTGAAGTAGCAAGAATACAACTGGTTCATCTTCAATTCATGTTTAATTTAGTAGTGAATTGTTCAGTAACATTGTAACTACTCATAATGCATGATGAGCATGCCTTAACTATTTTTCCCATTGCAAATGGATCGAAATCGATCAAATGCATGAACTGCGTGAGACAGACATTTTATGGCCTCACATACAAAGTAGTAATGAATGCAGAGAAGATTACAGTAATGTTGAATTTGTGCACTTGATATAATACAACCAGCAAATCAATGCTTGCCTACTCACATTTTGGTATACATCCACATTCCTTGCCACAGTCGAATACTTCCTGGTACAGCCACATTGCTCTTCCTGCATGCTTCGACACTGGCAACAATGCTGGAGAAGCAGACGATTATACCATCTGTCATTGCTCTTACAGTCGAATGTCCTGCAGTTTGAGTGAATTGGCTTTAATGCTTGATAAGAGAATACTTTTGACAACCATGTAATATATACAACAAAGTCATACCTACATTATGAAATTAGATACGAGAACAGCGCCTTATTATTTGGTTTTTGCAGTTTCCCGTTCCTGAAGGATTAAGCAATGCCTCTAGTTTGGTGTATAAGCATATGCTTATGGATCCTGACAAATCAAAACAAGTTGGCATTAAAAACAATCAATTTTCCAGTGTATACGTTTCTCATAAATCCTTTCAAAGGAAGCATTCAGTAAAAAGTTGAAAGAGCTACATACTGTATTTATTAACAAGTGAGCACAAAAACAAAGTCACTTCCAAGTAAATAAATGCATATGATAAGGTAATAGCAGAAGCAATGTACAAAAAAAGGCTGCCAAGTGGATGATTTGCTAGTTCATTGTAGACTGTTAAAGTTAATATATGGATGCTAAACGGTATACATAACTGAAGGATGCATTTGGCTAAAACAAGCTCTCTTGGTTTATAGATATTTGATATCCTTTAGCACTCAATAGAGCTTCCTTGAGAGCTGAGATAACAAACTTCTGGTCCCAGTGCAGAAGAATATCAGTGAGCAGGTATTGAATAAGCAACAAAAAACACACAAATATATGAGAACAGCAATATTTGCTAATGGCTTGGCCCGAGCATCATCCTTCCATAATGTTCTATGTTTGTCCAGGGAGAGAATTTATTTCTTAAAGCAGATAAAATTACCTGAAAATTTATGCTAAGCCACATTTAAGTACACAATTGAAGAGAACTTAGAATACTCTTTATAAGGTTTAGAAGACACTTTGAAACTGTTTAGGACTTTAAAACATCTCTCAGTACAATTATCCTGAAGTTGGCCAGTCTCATAGACAAAGAATCTGTCAGCCGAATACTCTAGATCCAACAAACAAAAGGCTATTATATAATATATAGGCAATCAGTTTCATTTAGAGTCACAATTCATGATAAGGGCAATCACATACCAATTACTTGTTTTTGGTTTGAATGTTAGTCTTCAGTGTAAATAGTATTTTCTTTAGAAGCAAATATTGTCATGATAAAGAAAACAAAAATAACCTGTAATAACCTTCAAGTTATTTCTTTCTTAGTTTATTTCCTACAGGTCACAACAAAATATCAAGAAGATACAAGGCGTCTACATTAAGTTTATACTTTTAGGCAATGCAACCTGTAGATTGTCCACCTTATAAATCTCTAACCATACCACCGCAACCATAACTTTATGATACACCTAGTCTGTAAGAAATTTAGTGTCTATAACAATTGAAGTGTGTAACTACACTGAGAAAATTGTCTAAATGATCACACGTTTGATGAATACATACCATATACTAGGAGGCATTATCTTTAGTCTTGTTCAAGTCAGAGTGAGAGAGACAAACAGTGAAAAATGAAATCACAATATCTAAAATTTCCAACACCCGTTCTTTATCATTATTCCTTACACCATAACATAAAAATGCATGTAGGTCTTGAAGCCTTTACCAATTGTTTCTATGAACCACCCTTTTGAACCAGATGCACAGACCAAAGATCCTAAAATTCTTAGTACTGCTTTTGGAAGGTTAGTGAACAAAAGAAGTTTGAGTCTTGTCCTATAAAAACATTTTCTTTTCCTCTTAACATAGCCTCTTCATCTACAGTAGTGTAATCCAACAAGCAGATGCGTACCTAGAAGTTTATTCCCTTGGCTACATCCATGAAACCTTGTCCAACCTAATGTACTGGTCCTCGATAACTAGTTATCAACTTGGCTTCTCTCTGGTCAGAGTGTGGTTATTTGGCCCACGTAGATGGACATCCTAAGATTCAAAGATTTCAACTAGTACAGGGAATTAAGGCTGCTCTTTCATTCTTAATGAATGAAAAAAATAGCTTCAAAGAAGAACTACATCTCATATGCTAGGTTCTATGGAAGATTCACCAATTGGTACTAAAACCGAGAGACAAAATCCATATGCAAACCTGCTGTCATGTCCAAGTGGAATTAGACATGATGCAATTATATGTAAACATATAAGTATAATTTACCTGTATTTCTGCTTGCGGTTGCAGAAACTGCTTTGACACGGATATAAGCTGAGTTCTGTCCATATTCAAACATCTAAAATAACCTCAAGAAGAAGATGCCATTCACTTGGCTAAGTATCCTCTCATTCTCTTTTCCCAATATTCCTTTTCTTGTTGCAATCAATTTCAAAGTGCCCTTATCCCAGAAATGAATTATGATCCATGCAGCTGCCTTATTTATCACTTATCTAGCCGATGTATATATATATATATATATATATATATATATATATATATATATATATATTGTTGCTTTCCTCCAAGTTCCATATTATTGACAGTCATAAAACTAGAAGCAAGTGCATACAGAGAATCAAGGGGGAAAGAACAGTTTGTATATCGGTCCTCTTTGACTATTAGATCTTTCAATGGAGAGGATTGGGGAACTCGATTCCAGGAGAAAGAACGTCCGGCGGAAGATCCAAGTTCCTACTGGGTCAGCACAATCTACATTTCAAAGGCAACATGTTTGGGAAAAAATACTGAAGATTCTGTTTTTCAGCACCTACTTTGTGAACCATCAACAGACATTGAATCGGACTGCATCAATCGATAGAAGATCAACACCTAAGAGGATCTTAGGAGACTAACCAGATTTCGGAGATCAACGGCGGAACATTGATGGTTGTAGGGGTTTCCAAAGGGTTGGGGGCAGAGCATCAAGGAGACGAGGTCGACGAAATCTCCCCATCACGAGAAGCGGATATTAGGGGGTTCCAAATCGAGGGCTTTTGGTGTTCTGCTCCTACGCCGTCCTCTTTAATATGTGAAGACCAAATGCGAAACAAATAAAAATTGTATAGGGTGTTTTCTGGAAAAGTGCCTATATATTGATAATATTCGCATCCCACAAGTATTTACTCACTATTCTACCTGCCTCATAACTGGACTGGAAAAACGAAGCACCAACTCGAACCTGGCCCAATTCTGAAGTCACGTCATCAGAATGAGTAATATTTTACGTGCCAGTCTTTTTATTCCTTAGATCGCATCGGTCCCACAAATTCCCAAATGCCTCGTTCGCTCGTCGCCCAAGCCCTCTCTGCAAGGATCTCCTTGCTTCCGCTCTCTTCCCACGCCAAAACCCTAAGGATGTCCGTTACCCGGCGCTCCTCCCGATCCCTCTCGTCGGAGGCCGAAAGCCCCAGCTCGGAGTGCGATCCAAACCTCGATTTCCAGCATTTAGAGCCGGAAAAAGGTGACATTTTTCTACTAATGCGTGTCTCAGAAATACTGGACTTTTGTTAAATCAAATCGTTTATTTGTTGAAGGCGAGAACGATGACTGAAGTTTCATGTTCTTTCTCCAGGTTGTGATGTGTCTGATGGAGAGAAACGTTTTTACGGGAGGAAGAAGAGGGCGAAAAGAATCATTGAAGTCGATGGGGAGACTGCAAAAGAAGAATCTGCTGACAAAAAAGTAAGTGTTTGTCTTCAAACGAAGTTTTGTCTTATTTTTTTCTAACATATCTGGACGCAATTTTATCAGGTTGTTTTCGTTAGCTTTGTATTCTTGTAATAAGAAGAGCATTAGTTCTCTCTTTAGGTATCAGCTTCATAGTCACTAATTTTCCTACTTAGCTTCTCCAAAGTTTCATCTGTTTTTTTTTTCCCAATCCAGAATTTGCCTCTAATTTGCTTCTTTTTCCACGTCTCCAGCACTTGACTAATCTTAGTGGACCAACTTTACTTGCAGGTTAGTGGCCCGATTGACATTGAAGATTTTGCGTATCATAAGATCAATCTATCTGCAACTTCTAGTAAGAGCAACTCTGTTATCTAAATTTTATTTATATAGTTCCTTTCCGTGTAGCATATGTCATTTTAACAATTGGTAGCTTGGCCATTCGATATAAGTGATAAATGCTGTTGGTGTTCTTGTATGAGAAAAAAAAAAGGAAAAGAAAAGAGCAGAGGACAGTTCAAAGTTTCTTTAAAATTTTTTTTTTAGTGTTAGAAGCATGACACATTATTTCTTTGATGAATTGGTCATATGCTTGCATTCACGTTGCTCTTATTGTACCTATACCTAAATTGATGCTACCACATTTATCTACTAATCATGTTTCAATTTGATGTTTCCCGCAGATGGTATAAATATTAGTGCATCTTTCCCCACTCATAAGACGAAGAGTACTCACCTGTCCATAAAATCTAAAGGTACTAGACAAAGGCATAAGAAGTAGGGTACAAAATGTGAAGAAGCATCATGTTTTTCCTATTAGTACTGATAAGAAGAATTAGTGTTTCTTTTTCTAATTATATATTCGATCAGAATAAGATGTTAGCAAAGTCAGGAGAATGGGGGGTTTTAATTCGATTTTATCATAATTCTATGATGTGGTGAAAATTAAATTTTAATATTACTGCAGCTAACCTGCCAGCAAATTGGGAAGCTGTCTTTGATGGGATTAGGAAGATGAGGTTGGCTGAGGATGCTCCTGTAGACACTATGGGATGTGAAAAGGCAGGGCTTTCTTTACCACCTAAGGTATCTAAACTTGTCTTAGAGTTTACTGGTAAAACTCTTCACTCTTTTTAATTTGAAAAATGGAACTTATTGTATCAGCTGGTCTTTATTTACCCTTCATGGTAAAAAATATTTTTAGTCAATCTATTTTACATTATTCATCACTAAATTTTGCACCTCTGCTGTGTTATATCTTTGCTTCTCTCCCCTTCTCCCTCTTGCACCCTTTCTTGCTACCTCTCTCTTATCTTTAATTCTCTTTTTGTAGTCTTATTCAGTTTTAACATTTTAAGTAGAAATGTGAATGTCTTGTGTTATCAAAAAAATGATTTTGTCATGGAGCTTTTCTGAATGAAAAGCTTGCCTTTATCATCACTTGCATCTCATCCATGCTTTTAGTGAGGTCTCTATGAGAAAAACTATGATGGATGCATCCACCTATAGTGGTTGTAATCTTGAGTTATAGATATAGGCCTTGTGACTAAGTGTTTTAAATTAAGCATGACTAAGACTGAATATAAGATGTAATAAGTAAAACTTTTATATACCTTGAGTCCATTATTTGACTAGATGAAGAGATTAACGGAGATATTGAACATAGAATATAGACTATATGGCCAAAATGGAGAGGGATGTTTGGAGTTTTGTGTACTTTCTGGGTATGTTTTATGGAATTGAGATGCTGGATGGTTAGGAAATAATTATATAAAAAGTTTGTGTTATTGATATAAGAATATTAAGGTGGATGTGTGGAGATACTAGAAAAGATAAAAAAAAGAAATATTTTCATTTGTGAACTAGTATAGCCTTGATAGAGAATAAAATGAGTTAGAATTATTTAAGATGATATGGATATGTACTAGGGATATATGTAGATACTATAGTTAGATGAAACACAATTGGTATTAGTGGTCTAAGGAGAGACAAAGAAAGATTTAAGAAAACTTTATTAGAAACTATAATGAAGATTTAAATGCTTAAAAGATGAAGGGAAATATGTCATACCTCCCATTTTTTAGTGAATTTTAACAAAAATGCAGTGGTGTCCCTTCTCTGTTACCATCCTTTTTTGTTCCTTTTTTATCCTTGATATTCTTCCGAGTTTCTTTTTTTTTGTAGTCTTTGCATAGGTTTAAAAGATGCTGTAGGAAAAATCAAGTAAGAACATTAACCAGTCTTAAATAAATGGGTCAAAAGGATTCGTGTACCCAACCCATATAATTTGGTGTTAAGATTTTTTTTTTAATTTCTTGTACTTACATCTGGATTAAATGCCGTGTATCCAAAATAAAGATAAGATTTCGTCTTATTGTCTATTGTTTTTCTGTGGTCATATACTCATTTAAAGTCATCAAATAGGTTCGATTATGTTGGACAACTTAAGCTCTTTTGACCTGTAATCAGGAACGAAGATTTGCAGTTTTGGTGTCTTCCCTTCTGTCGAGCCAAACTAAAGATGCAGTCACAAATGGTAAGTTCTTGTCATCTCTTCTTCATCTGGATCCACTATTGGAGTCAACTTAGAAAATCCAGGAACATACTTATGTTCTTCAATTTGATGCATTTTCACAGAATATGATGTCTGTTTTACTTGGTAATTGAACTAGGAGTTCAGGTGCCATAAAGCGTCTTTCGGATAAGGGTTTACTGGATGCAGATGCTATTGTCAAAAGTGATGAAGCTACTATTGCAGGCGTGATTTATCCAGTATATCTTTAACATATTCTGACTAAGTTTCTGTTCAGGCCATTTCTCTTGTTCAACTCCGATCAGCTGCTATTAGATAAACATTATGAATGTCCATTTGAGATCTTCTTTTCCTTTTTTCGTCTAAGTTACTTGGTCATGGCTAGAAACAGTTCTCTTTCATCAATGACATTCTTACATCATTTTTATTCGTTATGAGAAACTTACTAGTATTTTTTAAAAGACATGGAGTGACATTCTTACATCATTTTTATTCTCATCCTGCTTGCTGATTTATCTTATTCTTACTTGAGAGAAAGTAATGGAGTGATATTCTGTCTTTTCATTTAGGTTGGATTTTATTCACGGAAAGCCCATTACCTGAAAAAAGTTGCTGAAATTTGTCTTGAAAAGTATCAAGGAGATATCCCAAATTCTTTAAATGAATTGCTTGCACTTCCTGGAGTAGGCCCTAAAATGGCCCACTTGGTACAGTTCATTCTTACTTTCAAAGTCGAGACTATTGCTTTATATTCTCTTATTTTTGCTTTGAATAAATAGGTTATGAATGTCGGATGGAATAATGTTCAAGGGATATGTGTTGATACTCATGTCCATCGAATTTGTAACCGACTAGGATGGGTTTCACGTCCTGGCACAAGACAGGTAATTTTACTGCATTTGAAATGATATGTAATCTCGTCCCTTTTCAGAATTAATCTAGAAAGCTAAGACATATACCTACATTGTTGTTCACTAGAAAACCTCGACTCCAGAAGAAACAAGAGTATCTTTGGAGACATGGCTACCAAAGGATTTATGGGATCCAATCAATCCCCTACTGGTATGATGAATATAGTTCATAAATTCTTTCTATTTAATGTGTTACTCTATCTATTGTAACATGAACAGAAGTTATATGACTTTGCTATATATTTTTATCAACATGTAAGATGGATGCTGAACCATGTATTGTTTATGTGTTCTACGGTGTTGCTAGTTATTTCTATGTGTGTTTTTTTGGGATTGATATTCAATTTGGATGCTTTTAGATACCCATAGTTCAAAGCCCTCTTGCTCGTTCAAAGATTGAGAAATAGAGTAGGTTCTACATCAGAAGAAATCTTCAAACTTTGATTCAAGGGCAAAGTTAAGATACATTTACCTGATTACCTACAAGGAGAGCAAACGAGGGGCTGAAAGTCTGAAGTCTGTAGCAAACTGCAGTACTGAAGAAGGATGAAATTAAAATGTGCCCCCTAAAGGCCATGCTTGCTTAATCTGATTAAGATGATCTTCTGCCTTTTCTTTCTTAGCTAAACGCTTATAGTTTCCTTCATGAAATTTATTATCACAATTTCTATCTACGTGTTGCTTTCTGAAAATGGCAATCTTTCCTTTGCCTAAGCATAGAGCTGAAAAGGCCAATATTTGATGAATTTTAATCAAATCGATTTCTCATACTAAACTATTTTTGCAACAATTTTAATTTCATATTTGCTGCCACCTTGTCTGGCAAGCTTTCTACCACATTGATAATTTTGATCTTACACAAATTAAGAGAGGAAACCTAATCACACTGAAGTATGACGAACAGGGTTGGGAGAGTTATGTTGCCAATATGGTCTAACCGTTGCTTATTGGCTTTGTCATCTAAGATTTACTGATTTTGACAACATTTTTAGCACTGGTTTATTAATACCTTTATTGTTGCTCCTTTCTAAATATGGCTACTGTAAATAATCACTTTCAATTTTTTGTTTTCCCTTTATTTTAGAGGCATTCTACCTCAACTGGCACGATATGTTTTGATTGGCTTTCCTCTAAATATGAGAAGGTTTTCTGTAGCAACAAGTAGATTTTATTTAGTAAATGATTTATTGTAACTACTCTAAATATTATAACAAGTAGATTATATTTCGATTGGGTTTCCTCTAAATATGAGAATGGCCATATATGTCTAGAAAAATACTGTCCTGTACTGATAACCCAAACAGCCTGGATGCATGTATCCACCTAGGATCACTGACTTGCAAGTATACATTTTGGCATTTGTGGTATGTGCAAAGTGCTTCCATGCATGCTTACCAGCTGTGGCTCAAGTGGTAACTGAAGATAGCTAACCATGGCCGAGTAGAATCCATTTTTCATTAAGATCTTGGCCTCTTTTTTATTACTTTGTACCTAAGAGGAACTTTCAATTTATGTGCAGTTAATTATTGAGGTAGCAGTTTTCTGTAACTTATGTTTTGTTTATGAAATGCATGTGGCTGTAACAATAAGGCTTTCTCTTTTCTTTGACCTCTAGTTGTACTGATTTGTGGATTCTCCAATGTGTCTTCGATCAGGTTGGATTCGGACAGACAGTGTGCACTCCCCTCAGGCCCCAGTGCGGCAGCTGTGGCATAAACCAACTCTGCCCGTCTGCTTTCAAGGAATCGGCGAGCCCGAACTCAAAGGCTAAAAGATCACAGAAATAGAAGACCTCAACCCTCCCATTTAAGCATCTGGACATTTTGGTTCTTCTGGTTCTTCTGGTTCTTCGTTCTGATACTAGTTGCAGTTGTAGAAGCTTGTTCACTCTTCTGTAGGCAATGTACTAATTTGGTTCTCATGTTAAAATGCAGCAATCTTGCTTACAAACATACTGTTAGTATCTGTACATGAAGATGTCATATTCTAAATGTGACTACATTAATGTTCATAAAATGCTTCTTTTGCAAGAATTGCAGCTTCCTCTTTTGCTTTCTCAATTTGTCTCGTTACTGGAAAGTGAGACTATTCTTCTGCCTTTGTCTGCTGATCTGCAGTGATAATATCCAAAGAGATTGTTCTTGGATCATTGATCAGGACAATATGTAAGGCCAACTACTTGACCTTTCTTTCGATCTTTAATATTTTTAATTAAATCAAAAGTATTTAAATATTTTTTTAGTATATCAGTATTTCTTTTTCAAAGAATAAATTCCTAAGATGGAATTTGTACTCAGAACTATCAATTTAATTGACACCTTTCAATAAAATCTTCTTATGGTTTGATGGCAGAAACATAAACTTAACTAATCTGATTTCTAATTTTTTTATTTAGTTCAAACTTTCAACAAATAAGTAATATGCAATTATTATTACTGCTTTCCGGACGCTAAAATAGAGAAGAAACAAAGTCAACTAAAATAAAATATACTACTTTTCAGACAATTATTATTCTACATGAAAATTGTTGTTCCTTTTTTTATGATTTTATTTTACATTAATAAGTTGCATATACATTTTAATATATTACATGTCTCTCCAAATGTTAAGATCTTTCACAAAATTCAAGTTAATCATTTTTAACCACCATTAGCATTAGTTTATTTAAACTAAAGAAATTTATAAATATATAAAAAATATATCTAATTTTTTTAGATTACTCAAATTGGGAACTCGGATTCATGCTGGTGATAAATGTTGAGTTTCAATTAATAAAAAATATTAGCTATATCATCAATATAGATTAAAAATTAACATAATAGTTAATTTATAGTATTTGGTGAGGAACAATAATAGTAGTAGTAGTAGTAGTAGTAGTATATATATATATATATATCCCCAAAATAGATATAATAAAAAGATCGCGCGTTCAACTAAAAGTCTTCCCCCTTCTCTCGGCTTTGCGCATTCGATCGAGCGAGCGAGACAGAGCAAGGGATAGAGGAGGAAGCGGAGGCTGATAACGCCGGGATCGAGGAGGCGGACGGCTGCCAGGTGGTAGCGGTGGTGGGGAGCGGCGGCAAAGGTCGGATCCGATGACGGTGGCGGCGGGGTTGGGGTACGTGCTGATATCGCTCGGCCCCGCGCTCTCCCTCTTCGTCTCCGTCATCGCCAAGAAGCCCTTCCTCATCCTCACCCTCCTCGCCAGGTCTTCTATTTCTTCACACCCCTTGTCAATCGATCGCAGAAACGTACATATAGTTTAGGGTTCTAAGAATGCATTCCATTTCTCTTTACGGATCTTCTAATTGATTTCCGGTCTTCTCCACCATTTGGATTTCAACTAATATCTTTGTTAAATTTATTTACTTGTAATTGGATAAGAATGGGAAATTTGACAAAGTTGGATCGCTAGTGGAAGGAGGATTATCCTTTTCGTGCGAATATGAAAGAGATGAATTGGGCAGAGATGTGTATTATTCACGTAGCAACTTTGGTTTGGATATTTGGTTTGCTGGAAGAACAAGTTGTAATTTTCTCTCTCATATGTTTTTGAGCACTAGGACTCAGCTCAAACATTTGAGCGTGGTTATTAGTCTGGAATTTGTTGTATAAGGAGCTTCGTGGTCAAGCATTTGTATTTACATAAAAGCATATTTTGAGGGGCTATTCGACTGCTCGTAATTCATTCTTTTGTCGTTTAGAAATACATATTTAATAATAAGCTTTTTGGTTGTAAATGCTACGTAGTCATTTGTTTTTTTTGCATATTTTAGTGTAAATGTAACAATTTGGTTGTTTGGTCAACATTGGGGCTTCCAAGTGATTGATGGAATGGTAGAGATGGCAGTGAGAGATTAGATGGTAGTTAGGATGGTGGTCATATGCTTATGATAGACCACAAGGTGGACAGCATGTCCATACTGGGTGGTGACAAGGGCAAACATGGTTGGGATGGGTGGAGGGAGGTGGTGGAAGAGCCAGAACTGACGGCAAGTGAGGCAACAATGGCCAGGTTGTGGATAATGTGGTGCTGGGAAAGAGGGTAGGTGGTGGATGATGTGGTTAATGATGGACAAGGTGGATGGCTGGGGTAATCATTTGAGTGGTGCAAGAGGAACCATGGTAGTCAAGATGTGTTGTAGGAGTTGTGGTTGCTCAGACTGGGTTTGATTGCAGGGC
This sequence comes from Musa acuminata AAA Group, assembly GCF_036884655.1. NCBI lineage: Eukaryota > Viridiplantae > Streptophyta > Magnoliopsida > Zingiberales > Musaceae > Musa > Musa acuminata. The sequence continues at coordinate 1,727,175 of NC_088346.1, read as the reverse complement.
TGTTGATGGACCAGATGTGAATTGGATTGACCCCCATCCGTATTCATTGCGAGTATAAATTAGATCATTGAATCAGGTCAGGAATCAGATCAGTCGAGACAAAATCTCGAATTATATATGATTTGGTGCATCTCCAATATTCTCTTGTTGGAAAACAGGAACAGGAGGTCCAATGATAGTTTGTTTTATTTCTCCTTTATTTTCTAGGTTTATAAATTCTTCCATGAAATTTCTGAAAAAACGAGATTCTTTTCAAATATATTCTAATGATTGTTTAACAGTTGAATGAAGCAAAATGTGAATTGCATAGAAGTTCAGGTTCTTAATGAATCCTTTTCTGAAAAAAAATACCGAACAGGAAAAGGAGGCTTGCATATTTTTCTCTGTCATGCACTTTTGAGTCAGTGTTAGCAAACTCTTGATTCTCTCTGTCTTTTACATCTGTTGAGTACAGAAAGCAACATGACACTTTAGAGAAAGTTGAGTTGTCAATTTCTTGTTAAAAATAATGCCCAAATTTATTGAACTAGATCTAGATTGTTGCTGGGTTGGATTGACCCATATCCATATCCAGTCCAATTGTGAACTGATTCATCGTATCAGATTTCTGTAATTATTCATCAAATTATACTTTTGATCAAGATCTAAGATTATAATTTTGACCTGTATCTAGCTAAGTTGGGTCAGATCTTGGATCAGATTGGTTCAGATTCAATACATTGGTAGCACTAGATGATAGGATCCATAGTGTTCAGAAATTGCTTCAGTGGTCACAGATAGATGTCAAAATGCAAGCAACAAAGTTATGAGTTCTGTATCAATTGTTTTTTTAATGCTTTAAATATGTCTGGTTCCCCCAGAAATAAAAGAATTGAACTGCTTTAGTTTTGTGACTTGATTCTTATACATGTTCCATTTACATGTTTATGGCAATGTATGCAATTTTTTTCATATACCTGATGTGTTGATAACAAAATGTATGGTTGATCAATGTTGATAGATGTATTTATTCTCGTTTGATGCTTACCTGAATGAAAAAATTGCTTTGTGTGTAAAAGATGTTGCTCTAAAGAAAATATTGATAAAAGAATACTCTAATAGTTTTAGAAGTAAAAAAGAAAATCTAAGAAAACCATTCCTTTGGTTCTGCATGTCTTAAGAAATCGTAGAGGCAGATATTTCCTACACAATATGCTAATTATTATAAGGTAATTGTTGATTGCAGCATGCTGTTTTGGCTGATAAGCCTGATAGTCCTATCAGGAGCATGGAGGGGCTTTCTTCCTTTGAAATCTGCATCTTGGTGGCCTTATGTCATTCTAATTATCACGTCTGTCGGTTTTCAAGAAGCCACTCGGCTGATATTTTGGAAGCTTTACAAGTATGTTATACTTTTTATAATTGTACTATTTTCTGTTCTAGTTGCAACTTAGGCTGCACTCCGAATTCTTTTATACATGTTGTATGAAAAGTTTTTGTTATATATTATAGTCCTGGGCTCTAGAATTTACATGAATGAACTTAGCCAGGAAGTTGGAAGTCATTTTGGATGCTTTTGCTGAAGAAAAGTTCAGATCTCGACTTTCTTGGACTGATAAGATGCAAATTGCCTTAGGTAAGTTGACATTTTGTTTGAATACCTTTAGCATCTCGTGTTGGTTAAATATTAGTTGAAGTTGATCCCGTGCCATAACATGGGCAGTTGAGCATCTGATGCCTTTTCGGCAAGGCAAGGGGTTCAATCCCCAAGAGCACCTTGTGCATCTAGTAACATATGTCAAATATAAGCATACTCACTGAAGTTACTTCTAATGTCATGCAGCTGGTGGTTTAGGCCATGGTGTGGCTCATGCTGTCTTTTTCTGTGTTAGTCTTTTGACTCCTTCATTTGGCCCGGCAACTTTTTTTGTCGATAGGTGTTCACATATGCCATTTTTCCTTGTATCAGGTCAGGCATGTCTTTTTGTCTTCACATTTCCAATAATTTCTCATTTAAACACATTATCTGTTGAGACATTAACTTAATGGAAATTTTCTGGCATTGATTTATCAAGTACTTAAATACTTATCTGCAGGTTAAGTTCATGTACTTAAATACTTATCTGACATGAATTTTAGCTGCAGGTTAAGTTCATGTACAAATTATAAAATACTGATCATGGAAGGAGTATTCATGTTCATTTTGTGATTCATCATTTTCTAATCTCTCCCACATGACAGGCTTACAGCCCACCTTGAAACTTTCAGCGAAGACTCAAAAGATGAATCTTTTTCTGATATTGTCATGCATTTGTATTAGGATTTAATAATCACATATTAGCAGTAAATTTTTGGAGCTTGTTTGTCGGGTAGCTGCAAACATTAGTATCTCAAAAGAGATGAGGACCATTTTGATGTTTAATGCTGCAACAGATGTTTCATCTTCATTATGCATTTCGAGTTCGCCTTTCCTTTTGTTTTTTTATTTTATGGATTCTGCATTTGACTGATTTCTGTTATGTTGCAGCCATTATTTCACTTGGATTCATGATCATTCATACTTTTTCGATGGTTATTGCTTTCAATGCATATGCTGAAGGGAGAAAACTCGACCAAATAATCATTCCTATTATTCATATACTTGCTGCTGTCATGGTGAGTATCTGACCTCAAAGGAATTTCAATGTTCTTCTGCTGGTTTTTTTTTCTCCTAAATTTTTAGTGAACTCAATTTTTTCCCAGCTAGCTGGAGTAACTGTTTCTAATTTAGTCAATTAGGCTTTCATTTAGAAATGTATTAATTAGGCATAATTTGTTGTTTTGTTGACGAGTCATTTCAGATGTGGTTGTTGGGCTGAATTTTTGTCTATAGTGGAGGACGAGGAACTATGAGATGTCAAGAAAGTTCGAATGGGACCTCATTGGTGCCATATTTTTCTGTGTTCTGTGATAAAGAGCCCAAGAATTATTAAGTCTGAAACATAACCAAATTGCTATTAAGAGATATCCCCAAAACCTCCTTTTCTTTCTCCTTTCTCTTTCTTAAGATTGTTCAACAATAGCAAAAATCATGTAGAGCATTTACCTATAATTTCTCCTTTCTCTTTCAAAGTAATACATTACTTTGTCAAGAGACTCAACTGTCTTGGTTTATCTGACTTGTGTTACTCTAGTATGAAACCATACAAAATCAATGTGGTAATTCTAGCATTTGCCAATGTTACTTTTGACAACCCTTCAGAACAGAATTAGATGTGTGGTATTTAAGCCAAATGCTAGCCATTGTTCTTGCATAAGGTGGCAAGCCTTTTAAGTTTGTTCATTGGAGAAACTTTTGGTTGTAGTGTTGCAGAAATGTGATGCATAATGGATTTAGTCTCTACAACAGCAGCTATGGAATAACACCCAAAAAGGCAAATTCTATCAATAGGGTTCTAAGTCATCTCTTAAATTAAGATGTGTGAACTAGTAATTCTATTAATAGTCCACTATTGTTTTCCAAATAGCTGATGTTATACCAGCCTAAAAACTTTAACCAGAGAATATACACACGAAAATAAGTTAAAACACATTGAACTCTTAAAAAATGAGTTTTCACGAATTGCTTTGATGATAGATGGTCCAACAGACCATGGGGCAGAGATTCTGGTGTTGGTCATAACCTGTTTTAAGTTCTTGCAGTTCTCTGTTTAGCATGGAACGTTGCATCCTATAATGTTAATGGATCATCTTATAACTATTTATGTATACTTCCTTGCTCTTTCTGTCTCAGACGCTGATAAATCTTGCACCCGGGGGTTGTGCCATTGGAGTACCTCTTCTTTACATTATTGGAGGTGTCGTTTTGTGTCACTGCTGGCAGATGGTTTGGAGAAAACTGACTGAACAAGGAAACAGACAAAGGAATAGTTCAGACATCCATGTCTCCTAGAAGACACATGCATATCCCGATCCTCTAGTCCATTTCTTTTCTCCCCTGATTTTTATTCATGATGTCGAAATGAAAACACGAAAAGACATTCGCAATAGCTACTCGTCCATCGTATTATCATCCACACATGTGAATGTTTTGGATGAATGGAACAGTTCAACTGAACGCAGAAACCATTGGAGAACAGCACGAACAAAGCTGGGAGATGGCTCCATTTTCTGACCATGTCAACAAGGAAAGTTTTGTGTAAACAAACTTCAATTTTCTTTTTGGTGTTTGGAGGGTACAAATTGGTAACTAAAACAGAGCCGAAAGATCGCTGTATCTGATGCTACTGTCAGATTAAGGTGAAGAACCATATTTGTCTCTTATATCAGATATCTAGATTTTAAGCAGTATGGATCATGTGGGAACAATGTAATGCCCTATAAGAGGATGTTGATGCAGGTGAACTCGAGGATAAATGCTTTTGTTGCAATTAGAAGTTTGTTCTTATTTGTCTAACTTGAAAATTATTCACGGAAGAGAAAATTGATGGAAACTCTCAGTTGATTATTGATGAAAAGTACTGTGGGTGAGTATGAATGATCAATATGCGACAGGAATTGGTAAGGTGAAGTGACGACAGGTGCGTGTGCCTGTCTGTGTCTGTCGGCCTTTCACTGTATGATTTCTGCACTTTTACTAATGGGAGGAGGATTTCTTTTATCAAGAATTTAGATTTTGTATAATTCGTTTTCTGTATGCCAAATTTGTTGAATCCTCACAGAATTGGTTGTCCTGATCATAAATTCATTAGGTAAACCGATGATATCGTATACTGATCTTTTTCGAACTTTATTGGGAAATTGTTATGGTGGAAATTGTTATGGTTTCAATATACTGTCTCGTTCGTAGATGAATCGAACATAGCAAACAAATATAGATAAACACATCACTTCCATACATAAAATTCATCAGACAACACAGAAAAGAGAACGCAAATCATAAATCAATTACTCAACAACATAACCACTGGAAACAGCATGCGTAGGCACATCTCATCTTTAATTTCAAATCAACTGTACAAAAACATAACCATGCTATGTGTCTTCTTATACCTATATAACGAGTGGACACAAAGTTCATCAGACAGATATGGAAAAGAAGTCTGTGAGTACATAAATCGAACTTAAGAAACAAATCCCGGTGTACGCATAACATATCGCTTGATACATCAAATTCACCAGACGGTACAGAAAAGAGGTCTACATAAACTGAACTTGGAAAGACAAATCCTGGTAATACATATCATCTACAAAATGATAACACTCACAGCCTTTCAGCAAGCTCATGGATCCAATATTTCCAAACCTTATTTAGAAAATAAAATAAAAAATTTAACATTTGAGATGTACATCATGACACCAAGCTAACGAGATTGCAACTACGAGAACAACATCTTCTCTCATTAAATATGTTCACTTGAAAAAGAATTTCCATATCTCCCTGTCCGACACTTCAGTAACAACATGGATGCCAAAAATACCCTCCTCATCCACCATAGCTCTTAGTTGTCGTGCTACACCATTGGAACCTATAAAGCTTTTCTTCACAGCCAAATACAACACTCCATATGGCGGTCGCAGACACTGAATAAAAGAATCCAGTCAGTTACAGTTGCCAAATGTCGACAATGGAACACATATTTCAAATTACTTTTGTATTTGTATCGAATATTGTACTTGTCAGATATGTATTCGATCTCTAAAACTATCATTAGAGAAAAAAGAAATGCCTAAGATACTGAGAGTTATACATCATGACTACTACTTTAGAGAACTTATTCTACTTATATATCATTATTTTTATAATATAGATGGATTCATGATTAGATGGGATGTTGATGCTTCCTGGATTCCTGGCCATTATATCAAGGTAAATATCTGTAATATTATCGAACTAAAACTAAGCTAATTGAGATTCTACCAACAGTGGCATCATTCAAGTTAAGGCTTCCGTCATTTCATGTTTTGTATTGGCTACACACCCCCTCTATGATGTAACAATGACATAACAGCCAAAATGACAAATAAAAAGCAAAGATTAACTTTCAGGCTTCGCATTCTAGTATGCAGTCAGTAGAGATATATATAATAACTTAGATGAATCAGACAATTGCATCTGCAGTCAACATGAGATGACCATGCACAACATACTTGCCAGATTCTGCATAAAGGAGAAGGCTCAGAGTCTACTGGAGGTAATGAAAGCAGATCTAGAATTGTGCATGAATTATAAATAAGATTGAAATGATCCAAAGGAGAGTGGCTAGTTTACCAAGTTTCTCATGATATCGGTTCCAGGAATCTCATGAACTTCTGATATCAACAACCAATTTAAAGAATAAAGAGAAGAAAAGTCCAACAAACCTTTGTTATGAGGGCATATAGCTTCTTCAAGGAGTTGACCGAGTGAGGGATCTCAGTAACCAAAATAACATCATAGCCACCATCTCCTGGGTCTGTCTCGCTTGCCCTTTCCCAGGCCCGGCTTCCAGAGAGCTTCCTTGACCGTCTCGAGCAAGTTTCATGAGCAATTGCACTTCCCTCCTGACTGCTACATGCATCCAGATAGTCATCTTCAGAGAAGCTGAGGTTAGCCCCTTGTGCCAACTCGAAATCATCCACCCTCACCACAGATAGGACAGTGGGGAGCTCCTCCCAGTCCCCAGCATAGAAGTGGACATCAGAAGTTAACTGCTGTCGAGATGGAGTGAGAGGACTCTCCGGTTGGCGGCTCTGCTTGTCCCTAGCCTGCTCAAGATTTGCAAGGACATTGGGTATGGTTGTGCATCTTATAGTTTCAGCATTCAGATCATGGAAATGAACTGTGGAAGCACCCTGTGACAAGTTTGCATGAGAAAAATTCGGCTTGATATAACATGATGAAGGATGATATTGTTTTGGATCATAATTTAAAACAGTTAAAACTTAGCAAGATACAGTTGCTCCATGAGTTTATGTCGAATTTGAGTATCTTCGTCATACAAAAATAGATAAATACCTTCAGACAAGCAAAAGTCCCAGCTATGCCATAACCACAACCAAGCTGCAGGAATTGTTAACAAAAAATTAGAACAAATATATTGTTTTTTCAGTAGGAAAAGAACAGTCAAATATCCTGGATTCCTCTACTAATGAATAAAGTCAATAACATTTAACTTGTGATAGAATGTAGGTGAGATTTAAAATGAGGAACAGAAAGTAAAAGACAAGACAGAAATACAAGGTACATCCAGAATATCAACGGAAAGAGGATAAAAATTAAAAAATGCGGCAAGCAAGGAGTGTCTCGCTGGCAAGAGAAACATTCATAAAAATCAGAAAGCAAGAAGTGCTGTAGGTACAGATGGTCTTAACAAAAGTAAAACTTTAGTTGCAAGTACATATAGCCACATTTAAGAAGGAATTTTTCCAATTTGAACAGTAAGAACATGGTGGTTTTATAGAATCATATAGGAAAACCTTAAATACAACCAAAAATAATATTTCTTGACTTCAGATCACTGGTTTGAAAATGACCAAATTTCCTCAGTACCAATGAACAAAGGAACTGATCATATAACCAAAGAGAAAACAAGTTTTAGCATATGCTCCTCATTGACCAGGAGTGAAATCCACAAAATTCACTTGGTCGCAAAAGGAAGATTCATAAGATCATCATGTTGATTTTAATATTTCTTTTAATTAAACCAGTTGTACCACCAGTTTTAGTGCTACAGTTCCCTCTGCAAAAACAAGTGGGATAGAAGCATAATTCCTCTCTCCAGTCAATAATCCGCAGATGCAGCACAGGAGGAAGAGAACAAATGAAGATTACATCAAATATTGGGAAAACACTCAAAATGATATGATAATGTTGCTAGCATTGGGATGACAGAGAGATGAGATGACTTTTAACAATATAATGTTCAGCATTAGATTAATTCAAGGTATGAGTTATATGTAAATAAACTTCAATGCGCAATCATCAAGTAAAGAAAAAAAAGAATGCAGGTTCAGAAGGAACAGTCACATGTGTCCCAAAAGAATCATCTAGTCAAACATGCAATGAAGAACTCGTACCTGCTCATTTAATTAGTTAGCAAGCCTACATGCAAGTTCTAATGATAGGATAAGAATTATGACATGAGACAGGAAAGTAGCCACAGCATAGCTGGTGCAGTCTGATTTGTGAGAAATAAGGGGATAAATTTGGCCTGACTACCAATAGCAAGCATTTAATGCACTGTCTGTTGTTCCAAGGCTTTTTTATTGGTGTCCTTTTGAACCAACGCTCACTCAGATTCTGAATATGGTTTCCACAATACAACAGATAGTGCATTTATGCATTATCTGTTGTTCCAAGGCCTTTTATTGGTGTCCTTTTGCCCTCACCCAGATTATGAATATGGTTTCCACAATACTAGTTTGAAATAGGATATAGAAGATAGACATATTTATGCTTAGCATGATAAGATAAGGGAGGCAAAGAGAATCAAAAGGACATGCAATTGAAATCCCATGCAAATAAATGTAGGTAATTATAGGCCTAAGGGTAGCAAATGAAGCCACAGAGAGGTGCTACAGCCTACAGTCATGCCCAAGAAAAATGAGAGCAATAAAGACAATACTAGGAAAGATGCGGACATCTAGAGAATATTGGAGAGTTAACTTGGAGAGTCATAAAAGGATTAAGCTATTGACAACGAGAAGGTTAAAGAATGAAAACTATAAAAGAGGGACTGAGCCCTTTCAAAAAAAAAAAAAAATTGTGAAGAAGAATCATTGAAGCTTGGTAAAACATTTTGGTGTAGCTTGAGACAACATTTTTAACTTAATCAGCTTCAATTGAATACAATATATGACATACTATTAAGCCAATGGACTCCAAGAAAGAAAAAGTTAAAGACATTAAGAGTAAGAGCTGACCAATTGAAAATGAAATGCCAGAGACTGCAACATGTAGTTACCTCTAGGATCCTTTTGCCTCTAAAAGTCAGCTGGCCATCACGAATCTCAAGCTTGAGAATGCTTACAAGATCAGTTGAACTCTCCCAACATTTCAGAAACCCTGCAATAACGCAAGGTAAACTTGAAAAAAGTTTTTCTTTTGGCAAGATAATTTAATTCACCCGACAAACTACACAAAAAGTTCTTAACACTTGTGCACTCACCATCAGATTTGGATGATGCCATCTCTGAATTCGAAAACCCAATCATGTCAGACACACTAACCCTTCCCTGGTCCACGAATAAGACAAACGGGTACATATAAGTTGAAGCAAGATGAACGTAGCACACAGCGTATTCCATCAAAGCAGAACAAGTTTGCCAGATTCGTTTTGGAATGGAAGGCAATAATTCGTTCACAGTCTGGTCCTTGAGATTAAACTAGAAATTTCTGCATAAGCAATAGCAAATTGTTGCATATACCTTAAAAATTTTGAGTCCTTGAAGATCAACATTTTCTCCAGCATATTTGTACGGATGAGCATTCTGTAAAACATGGAAGAAATGGGGACTGGTTCATAAACTCAAAAAACAAATGAATCATCCATCGCAGGAACAAAATATGAACAAAATTGTATCTGATAAGACACATTCATGCACATAGCAGAAAAAAATTCCCAAATTGCAACTCTGTGGACAAAAAGAAAATTCGCAAATCAAACACATCCATCAAGCATACCGACTAGTACTTGTCACTAAAATAGCCAAGGAGATTGTCTTAGGTAGTTAAAGAATAAAATACCTTGGAAGGAAGAATCTCGACAGCTGGTGAGGGAAGATGCAAATCCCTTTCGGAGACCATGGAAACACCAGCCTGACTGGCCTTGTCATGGGGCACCAACGCCGGCAAGCATTGCGCAAGAAGCGACGGTGCCCTCATTTGCCCTTATCTCTCTTAAGATCTACTAGCGGCACTGCCAATGCCATCAGATGCATCAAAAGTGGATCAAAGCACACGCTAAAAAGCACTACTTATGAACCTTCATTTCCACAATAAACACGGATCAAGAAAAAGAAAAAGCTTCAAGATCAACTCGATTCTCACCGCACAAACGAGAACGCTGGTACCTAGCACGAATTTTCCTAAAAAGATCGAGAAAACACATCTTTCACACACAAAAACCAGTCTTTCAACGCAAAGGATCTTCTGGACTCTGAGAAGAACAAGAATCAAAAAGGGTACCTTGATCAGCAGCAGACGTCAGGAAATCGGGGATCCCAACTGCTCGGGGGTGTCAATTAAAGACGCCAACGAGAGAGACGGCAGCAGCTTCAGCAAAGAAGCCAATCCCGTCCCACCAAATCCGCCATGAGATCGAGATCGAAGTCAAATGAGCACAACCACGTCTGTCGAGAGCGAGAGAAAGGAGCGAGGGGGGAGGAGAGAACAGATTCATGAAGGGCATTCTTGGTATTCCGATAATACCCCTTATTTTTGTGATTCCCAATATACCCCTATCAGATTAATTATCTCTTGTAGTGTTTCGTGACGACTAAACGCACGTACGAAGTCCGCGTCGAAGTAGATGGACGGCGATTAATTGAATTAATTATTTAGTTTGTATAGTTAATTAAGCGATTAATCTGCTGGTTTAATACGATTTAGTTACGAGGAGGTCAAAAACGTCCGGTCACGTGCGCCACCAATTAAATAATTGCCTCGACGCCGTACTTTTCCTGGTCCGCCTACCCTTGCATTTACCTCCCTACCCTTGTGGGGTCCTCGCAGCCGATGGCCGTGGTCGGAAAGACGGGCATGACTTGGGTGGCGAGTTTACACCGCAAAAGTCGTTCAAGTTGACTTTGTGCGGGCGCAGGCAGTGGACAGCTGAACTCAGTTATATTGTGGAAATCAATCCCAATGGAAAAATAATTATGGTGTAGTCTTGAAGTGTTGAATAATACATTAGTTTTTAGATGCTCAAATAAGGAGCAAAATTTTGGAGATGAGATACATTAGTTAAGATGCAAATATGTTAGTTAGAGCTTGGAGGAATATTGATGGTAAATAAGAAAAAATATAGTTCAATCATCAAAATTATGCAATCAAACTAATTAAAATTGAATTTTTTTTATTTCAGAAAGGAATGTGGGATACATCAAGATCCTTACTAGCTAAATTAAATGATATCTTGTAGATCATACCAATATGGTAATGGACATTTTTATTTTTAGAAATATTTTGGGTCAAATAAAAAAATATTTGTAATCAAGTTTATTTTGGATAGCTAAGGAGCCAAGACTTGCAACAAACCAGCACCAATAGGATTTAGGCAGTAGTTATGTTTGATTTAGACTAGACTCAAATCAGTAAAAAGAGAGAAAGAAGAAAATATATATTCAAAATCTCAAGATATGCTCAAGAAGCTGTAAAGCACAGATTATAGGCTGGGATCATTGCAGCTTGAATTCAAACTCAAGAAGAACATATAAAAGATAGTGTTTTGAAGCCATTTTGGCTGCAACTTAAGCTAACCACATAAAATTCAAGATAGTGTTCGCATGTCAATGACTAATCTAACAAGTACAAATAAAATTTAAGCAAATACTTGGATTTCTGATAATTCATAGCCAGTTGTATCAGGTACAGTAAAATTTTCAATGAAACAATCAAACCTTGTTGAGAACTCTTTACCATGCATTTTAGAAAGGTATTAACTCATACCTGTAACAGTTGATGCCAAATGCGTTGTCCAAATTTTGAGAGACAACTCTTCACACATCGAGCATATGAATTGAAGATAAAGAAACATGATCCTGCAATGTTGCTAAGCAATCACAGAGGAAAATTGGCTTATATTTACACTCCATATACAGATTATAGCGACAGTTTGTAAACCGAATTTCATGTTAGTCTATGCCAGTCTCTACAAAATAAGACATTTTGTGGAGGGCATCTGCTGTGCTAGATAGAAGAGAGATACATCTCACCTGAGAACAATGAGCATACATGCACTGCCTTTCTAACTAATAACCATAGACTGAAGAAATTTCTACTATTTCAGATGATGCTCTCCTTCAAAATGAACATCAAGTGAAGAAATATCTACTGTTTCAGATGATGCACTTCCTTCAAGATGAACATCAAACTCGTGCTCAGTGTCATATAATGGACATGGGAAGTACCAATGATTTAAGTAATACAAAACTCTTCTCCCAAGAGATGAGTACTGACTAAGCATGATATTGATCGATGTCTTTTTTTCTGAAAACCTAACCCTAAGTTGATGAGTACTCATCTCAGATACTGTACCTGTACGCCTCTAATGCACTACTAACCCTAAGTTGATGAGTATTCAAATGACTGCTGCTGTTCAAATAGGCAGTCTTCAGGTGCTTCAACATGCTTTGTGAAACATCTATCAGAATAAGCTTGTTGTCGCAAAGCCAAATGTAATGCATCAAACTCATAAGAAGACAAATAACGAGTAAACTGTTATGCAAAATTGGCATCCCTTCATGGACATCAAACTCATTCCACCCAACACTATAATTCCAATTCAAATTTTTTGTAAGACCAAATCACATAAATCAAGCACCTCCAAAGGTCGAGTTAACATCTCACTGCTACAACTATCATGTCTCTATGCATCTTACTTTATCTGAGGGCGTCCTCGTATCTTGGAGGTATTGCAAAGATGCTGATGGGAAGAAGCTGTATTTGATCTTCTGTGCCTTGAAGGATGCAAAACAGTTTTCTGAGCACCATAGCCCACAACCCCATCTGTTTCACATCCAAGTTTAACAGACTTTGGTGTCAAACTGGGTGAAGCCCTTCCATGTCTTTGAGCATCCTTCCTAGTGGCTTGTGGGTTGCTCTCTGGGAGCCTAAAACTAGTTAATTTTGACCCATGAAATCCTGCAATGCCAACATTGCTTTCACCTTTACGAGGTGACATGCATAGGAATTTCTCAACATCCAGGTTGCTGTACAAGCTGTGGTCAAATGGCCAATAAAGAGCTTCATCTGAATCACTATCAAGGCTCTGAACTTTACCTCCCTGACCAACAGATTTAAGAGAAGTAGAACTGGGAGACTGAATTTGTCGAAGTCGCATAGCACCAAAAGAAGGGCTGGGAAAATCAGAGCCAAATATGTCAAACTCTTCGCCTCTGTCAGATATCAATTCAGAGTCTTCATTATCAAGATCCAATGAGGAGACCCATATGCCAGTTCTATTAAAATCCCATGATGGTGTGTCTACATATGTAGTAGGCAATGCACATGAGCTGTTACTGGTTGATGGGTCCTCAAATAGTGTCCTGTAACAACTGGGCCTCTCTGAATGGGAAACCGAATAATCATTTCCAAATGTTCCTTGTTGTATGAGTTCCTCCACATCTTTCCATGTGGAACTTGATGCTCTGCTAAGAGTTAAGGATGTTTCACTTCTGTGACTAGACTTTGACTCATCAGAAGCATAAAACCCATTGCCCTTATCTAATAAAGAAACATCAGAGCTTCCAGATAAAGATGACATTGGAGAGAACTGAACTTGCAGAAGTAGATTCATGCAATCAAAATCCCAAACATCTTGTGAGTCATCTGAGCTTAGCAGTGAAGATGACAAACTATCTGAATTTAACCACATATAGTCACTATCCTCAGACAATCTGTCAATAAAGCTAATCTGATCCTCAACATCAATGCCTTTTAATTCCGGTCCCGGAAAATTAGAGGCAGTTTTCTGCAGGTGAGCCTGATCCAAGCCAGATACCTCTTTAAGTCTGCTTTTATTTTTTGAGTGGTTATAGTTACAACCATCCTTTGCTACTGCCTTCAGTCTAGGTGACACCTCCTTTCTTCGTTGAGAAGATGGATCTGTACTGATGCATCCCCTTTTTTTATTATTATTGGTGAGACTGGTCATTTTTTTAGAAGATCGAGCTCTGATATTGTTTTGATGAGCTTGATCCAAGGCTGCCTCCTTGACTCTCAAATCATTTTTTGACTGATTATGTGTATTACTAGTCTTTGGTGCTGACTTTGTTCCAGGTGAATCCTCCTTTGTTTGTTGAAAAGATCGATTTCTGCTGGTCAATCCCATTTTCTGCAAATTCAGTGTCCAAGATTTCGGCATAATGATAAATGAACAATTCATGAAGCAGAAGAGGAAGAAATTTAAATTAAATAATACCAATTGGCCAATTAAGACAGAAAATCTAATGGAAACTAAACGAATCATGGATTAGAGAAAAATACAAAAAGAACATAAGATGCGGTTGCATGAAAGCAGATGACATTATACATATTTGGAAAAAAAAAGTATAAAACGGTCTGCAGCAAAAGGTTAGTTAAACCAAATTGGAAGATTTGCAGTTCCGTAGGCTACTAACTTCCAGATCTGGTGAAATTAAGTTCACTTATAATTAGCCATATTAGAACTTAAATTGCACCTAACAGACATTTAGCTGGTTAACTTTAGCAGAAGAATCTTAATTAAGTCAAACATATGCCAGCATATAATCACTTTGGAAATAGTTCCATTCAAATATCACTTTGTGGAAGTATAGCTTGCATTTACAAAAAGCTTGGCCACTAAAGTTTGCTATTAGCTAATACGTTCATATCCACTTAAGAAACTGCAGGAATAGATAGGTAAATTCACAATAAATGCATCTGTTGACAATACCTTAATGTCTTACTATCAGGAATTTGTTACAAGGTGGGAATGTGGAAGCTCACTATTGCAAACAGTGGCATTCAACTATATCATTTTAGAGCAGAAATAATAATCTAACATAATTAAAATAAAAGGACTAAAAGGAAGTTTACGAATTAAACTCGGAAGCACATTATACACTGTCCTAAGGCTATTTCTGAACCCTCGTGAGGGTTGAAATCGAGAAATCCGCCGCAAGATACGACCGGGAGTCGTTCGGTTGCATGCATGAATGTGGGGATGTTGAAGACGATCCATGCACCAACAAGAAATAAATTTAAATTTTCAGAAAAATAAAATTAACTTTTTTCTTCCGCCATATCCCTATGTGGTTTGGTTAATACACCGGGGAGAGTAGTGCTCAATAACTAATGTTGGACTAAAGGGAAATTAGGTTTCCCACTTTGGGTTCCAACATATCAATCAAGCAAGAAAGAACTATTATTGAGTCAATAATAATGACAAGTTACCTGCTTGCTGGATACCAAGACCATCAGTATGAATGGAATACAAAGAAGTGGGAAAGCCAGTGAGACAAAGTACAACAGGAAATAAGAATAAAAACCAATTGACCACAAATGAAGTCAGAAACAAATAATATGTACATGGAAAGACCATGAGACTGATTGAAAACAAAATTTTAGTAACCACTAGCTGTTTTATCGAAAGTAACAAAGTGACCAGATGGAGCTCTTCTGTTCCACCATTTCTGAATCCCACAAACAACTTGAAAGGATGGTCGGCTATCGTGAAATATACATTTGAACTTGCAAAGCTCTTGAATTTGACTATTTTGTTATCAGAGGACTATACTTCAGATAACAGGTTTTCATACGAAATATGCCTAAAAATCTTTTATACAAATCTAATCAAAAAAATTTCTAGACCCACCTACATTAAGCACATTAAAGACAAATAAACGAAGGTAAAAACTATTCTCTTTAGGTAGCACGGATAAAAAAACCAGATTAGTGTGTCAACTTTCTTATTCAGTATTAGATGGGCAAAGCACAGATGCTTACAAGTTTCGAGCTGGATGCAATAACTCTGAACATGACATGAAAGCGGAAGAAATAGTGTGCCATGCATTTTCTTGGTTCAAGATCTCCCGTGTAAGATCAAAATTTTTTTTTTTTGTTTTAGAGAAGCTAAAACGGCGAGACAAAGAAAGAGAGTGGATATGATATATCACCACCTAAAACAAAATCAGAATTTTCCTAATTGAATATCTCAGTGATTTTTAGATCTTCAAGATGGATCGAAGCACTTATATTTATCTTACAAAGCAAGCAGTCATTCTTATCAACAAATATCATCACAAAACAAACAAAATCATAAAAGAATAACAACTCGCAAAGTCACAGCTGGAAAAAAGGGTTTTTTTTTCTTTTTTGTTTAAGAATATAATCTATCACTTCGCTTTACTAGAAAATGTAGAATTTTCTCTTGTAAATCTAGAAAGGAAAATAATTTTCGCGATCCAATGTAGTGTACGATAGGCATTAAACTTGCACTAAACAGCATAACAAATATATATATTAGTTCTCTGAAATCCTAATAATTGACGCCCGCACAAAAATCGAAGATATAATCCAACTCAATCGATTCACAATCACAGCACAAACGTGCACAAATCAACAAAAAGTTATAATCTGTATCAACAACAAAACGAGAGATGATAATAATTTCACTGCTTCGTCGACGAGTTCGAGACGAATACATGCAAGGGCAGATCCTATCCTGTGCCAAAAACAACTCAAAAAACACCTTCTTTTACCCGAAAACACAAGAAAAACAGATGAAAAACTGGATCAAACCAAAATAATATATAAGCATCGACGTTCACGAGGAATAATGATGCCCGAGAAAATAAGTATTACCCGAGGAGAAGACTTCTCGTGAAGCGAGTCAGAGCGAGAGAGAAGGGGGGATGTTTGTGGGGGGTTTTCCGCTTCGTTCGCTAATGTCGATGCATTCCGTCGCAGTCGAGTACGTTTTGTTGACGGAGATTTCCCGCGCCCAAAATAAAGGCCGCCGTACCTCTAAATGTATAATTACTCAAATACCCTTATCCAGCTCGACTTTTTATGCATATGTTGGCCATATCACGTCCTTCCCGTGCAGATCGGACGGTAGATAGAGAGTATCATTACATGGGCAATATAGTCATTTAATGAATCGGGAAGAAGGGTAGTTTGGGGAGACAAAAAACAGAAGCGTCGGTCACGTAAACGGAGGCCTGCTTCTGGCCGCTCGATCATGATCGGAATGATAATAGAGGATGACATGATAACTCCGTCAACGTCAGCCGTTAGACCTATCTGATAAATAGGAACGAACTCTGTCTGATTTACCAAAATACAACTGAAGTGGCTATCTCGTACGGATGCATAGATCAATACTTTTCCAACCTCTTCGGGATCAACGCATTCTCTTACCTCTCTTGCTACAGCGATTAGTGAACGGGACAAGGTGGGTCCAACCCATGGACCCACAACACGCGAAATCACGAAGCGGGTGAGGATTCGGGGAAGACGTAAATTTTAGGAAGTTGTTTAGAGAGCACTTGCTTTTTCTGACACGAAGGTACAGCGCATCTGCCATTTGGGCACACGTAGCAATTAATTATGGTGATTGTGTGGGAGGAAGGCACTCATTGATGGAAATGAATTCAGTGATGGAATTGTAATCACAGGTTACTGTGATGGGTCAAAATGTTAGAATTAGTTGTTTTCCTTCATTTACATGATTATTTATTTTGTTATCAGAATGTTAAAATTACTTATTTTCCTACATTACATTATTACTTGTTTTGTTGGGGCCAAAAATAATTTCCTTAAAAGTTATTGTAATTCAAACAAAAAAGGTGGGCAATTTAAAAAATATAAAAAAATAACTTTATTAAGTCCTTACGTTCGACGTAAAATATAAAAAAAATCATAAAGAGAGAAATAATTAATAAACATAAGAAAAATTTATAAGTTTCCTATAAATATATAAATGTCTACTACAATATTTATAATTAATGTAAAAAAACATAAAAAGAACTCGAAAGACTCTTAACAAAAATTATACTAAAAACTATAAATAAATAGTTTAACTTAATTAAATATATAATTTTTATATATTTCAATAATGACAAATGATTCATATAGTCGATCTCTTGTATTATCGATCTCTAAGTATAATATGCATTAGGAGATTTTTGTTATTTAATATAAATTATATTGTATAGTTTTTTCTTCTCGAATTTAGGAACACTTTATGCCAAAATGCATTCAAATTGGGCATTCTTTAATATGTGTTGTATATTGCATCGAGTCGTTTAATTCGAGTTTGATTACACTTGGATCGGTTTTGGATCTGAGTTCAAATTAAATACTTGATCGATTTTAAGTATCCAAGTAATAATTGGTAGAAAGAAATCTTTTATTACCCTACTCGTTGCTATATTATTAAGTTAATACCTACGACTCAATTAAGCGTTGAATTATCATTTAATTGGCTTCAAGTTCGGTTAGAATTTAAATGGGCACGACTTATGGCTGAGTCGATAGCATGACTAAGCCTACTTGATATCATTACACTTATGATAAGACTAATTATATATTATTGCTTGTTAACCAGGCAAGAGCGTTTGACATGCTCCACACAGTCTCTACGCTAAAACGAAGAAGACTCTCAAGCATCTCCTCACATTGGACGTGTCACAATCGAGCAAAGCCACTTACGTGCCCAATGCAGTCCTAACAGATGAGGCATCTCACACAAAATTATTCTTTGGATTACTTCTTATTCAAAGAATATTCCTCTCTCTTTTTTCTTTATAAAATAAAAGCATCTCATTGAGTTTTTTTTGTTTTTGTTTTTGGCCCTCGGATCAGATCTCAAATTAACTTCAACATGATAGTGCACTTACCAGCCATGTAGGCTTTACCGTATCACATCAATTGGCCATCAATTCCAATACCAAGATTCTAGTCAAAGAGTGTTGCGAGAAGTGGAAACATCAAAAATCTTACTAAATTATACATAACAGTTCCAATGTTCCTAATTTTATTAAAAAAATTATTTTTAGATAGAGTTGATAGCATATTTTGGTACCACTCTCACGATAACAGTCAGCAACCATGTCAACGCCAATGCAGAGCCTCAAGATTGATATGGTGCATTGTGTCAACGTGACATCTCGGACTTGATGGGATGATCGTCTGTTCCTATGCAATGTTGTACGAGACGACATCGCATAGCACAAAACCATTCCGGAAAGCTCGGAACGATGTTGCACGGTGTGGATCCATGCAGCTCGGTCGATGCTCGCATGGGAGGTACAAGTTGATTTCCCGATGAATTAATCATCATTAAAAGATCACATACGATCGACCCTCATTCGTAAGTATAAAAGCTAACCTCTTGTGAAGAAGAACTTTGAGCATGTAACTCCTTTTTACTTCACTCAATACTAACTTAACCTTCGAAGAGGTCGAGTTAGAAAATCCCTCTCCCAACCTCAAGCCTATGTGTAGGCGCCCGACGACAAAGAAGGATACCACTCGTCAAGGAAGAAGATTGCACTCGAGAGACAAGGCTCAAATTCAACTCAACGCGATGGTCGCTTCCACCATCGGAACATCTATATGGATAATCTTATACATATGAGGTTAGATCGAGTCGTTCTATACCTTGTTAACGTCGTAAAAATTCGTTAACACGAGTAATAACAAAAAGAAAATCCATGTAATTGATTCCGAACATAACTGTCTTGCTGTTATAAAAATCAATTTATCCACTGTTCTACGTCTCTATCCACTTCGCTCTGTGATGATATCAAGTCTCGTTTCAAACCCATATTGTAGCTTCGTCACCTGCCGTCATCTCTGTCTCCGTCCTTATCTTTAATATTGTCGGCGATCCATCAGCATCGTCCATCTTGGCATCATCATCCATCTTAACGTCATCGTGGCCGCACGCTCTGCTCGAGCTCGACTTAATGTTCGGGCTCCATACAGCCGAGATAAAATGACACGTGGAAGCGAAACTTTGTGCTGTGGGACCCAGGCTTCACTCGCTCGCACGTCACGGCATTGCACGCTGTTTCCTGTGTGGGAGGTAACAAAAGTCTTCTGCTCCCTTATCCGCCCCCTCCCACGACCTCTTGGGAGGAAAAGGGAAAGTTTACCTGTTTGTTTCAAAACAGCAAACGTAAATCGAGTGACTATTTGCATTTGAATGTGTGGTACCCAGTTACTCAACCACCAATAAAGCGCCCTTAACGCTGCTCCCAAGGCGAAGCTCCTCTGCTGATCTCCAATTGCCTTTGCAAGTCGGGCAGTGGCGGAAGGAAAAGAAGGAAACGAAACCGCGCCTGTGTCGTCTTCCGACCTCTGCGGAGTAGCAAATCCATCGATAAATTACGCCCCCAATCGCTTTCCTGCCGTTTTGGTAAAAGAAATCGAGTGAAGAAGGCTTCCCCACAGTTCCCTTAATTTTGTTTCCTCAAAACTTTTTGCGCTTTCAATCGTGGATCAGAAGGAATTGGAACGAAACATCGGTTTGATCCATTTCGGCCCTAATTGATTCTACGAGGTTGAAAGGTCGTGATTTTGGAAGGTTTAGGTGGTTGCTTCGATCGAAATTTGAGGACTGATCGAAACCATTTGATGTTCTTCTATCGAATTGTCTGAAAATTTTGGATTTTGAGGGGAGTTCTTGTGGTGGTTTTGAGATAAGAATTTGGGGACTGAGCGGGCGGAACGATGACGATCCAGTCGTTCCCGGGAAGCTCGGGAATCATTGATGCCTCGCCGAAGAGGGACATATCCTACTTCAGCAATTTCTACGTGCTCGGTCTCACTCTGACGGCTGGCATCGGTGGTTTTCTGTTTGGCTACGATACGGGTGCGTTTTCCGTGTTGCTTCTGCTTTTTCTTTCTTTTCTTGTGATGAAATTGTTCTAGTAATATGTTAGCGTGGTGCTGTTCATTTTTTGCACCGAACTGCTATTCAAGTACTGTCTTGTGAGAAATTTGGCATATTTATACTGTTGAATTTAGGCATTTGCAAGTTCAAACATCAAAGAGGCATTTTGAGCTAATGAATCCTATATTTTAGGTGTCATATCTGGAGCCCTTCTATATATTCGTGATGATTTCGCTGCTGTTGCCGAAAACAATGTTTTACAGGTAGAGTAAGAGCTCTTACTTCTGTTTGAAGCTAAATTGTATCGAGAAAATATTGATGATCTGGACATGAGAGCTTATTGTTTTGGAGTTACTGAATTGATATACCTGTAGGAAACTATTGTTAGCATGGCAATAGCTGGAGCCATCATCGGAGCTGCAGGTGGTGGATGGGTGAATGATGCCTATGGGCGAAAGAAAGCTACCCTTCTTGCTGACATCATTTTTGCCATTGGATCTGCTGTAATGTGTGCTGCTCCGGACCCATACGTCCTCATTTTTGGAAGGCTTCTTGTTGGCTTGGGCATTGGAATAGCATCTGTCACTGCTCCTGTTTATATTGCTGAAGCTTCACCTTCAGAAATTAGGGGAGGTCTAGTTGGCATGAATGTACTTATGATCACCGGGGGACAGTTTCTCTCCTACCTTGTAAATCTTGCTTTTACAGAGGTAAATTCATCTTCCCTCTTCCGTTTCCTGTTGCAGTCCACGTAAATTTATCACTCCAGAGAATTTACATTCTTGGCTAATTGTATGTGTAACAACTGCATCAAAGCTGACTAGACAATTTTCTAATGGAAGTAATAGTTGAAATAAAAATACTCAAACTTGATTCTTGGAGCAGCAGGTACCAAATCAATGTAGTTGATTTTTTTGAATCAGTTGGTGCAAGCGACATTGATATATATCTATAGCATGTACTAAATAATTCATGGAATATATTTTGGTTTTGTAATTTTCTTTCAGCGTTGTATTCCTGGAACATAGTTATCACTGGAGAAACCTGCTCTATACATATATCTTTTTGCTATTTCGTATATGCATAATTTTGTTATAATCTAAAAATTACAAGCATCAATACATAGTTGCATCATTAAGCATGCAACCAATGTGACACTTCAGATCAATTTTTTAGCTAGTGAGCCAATCGTTAATTGTGTTAGTATTCTTGCAAACGTGAGTAATTCTCACTTGTTCTGTGCCAAGAAGAAGGTATTTTCTTCTTTGCAATCGCTGTATTGGGTGTTTGGTGCACTTTACCAGCTTCCTGGAAATGGCGAGTAACAATTTCAAGTTTTTGACCATCATCAGTTGCTTGATATTGTTTCCATTGCCATTTGAAGCTATCATAGACATATATTGTCAGTACTATGGTTGCTTAGATTATTATAATTATTTCTGCATCTGCTGTTTTAATATGTTGGTAGCTGCTGATCCTTTTAGCTTTACCTTGTATTAAATTAAATTAATTATAACATAGTTTGAACTGGCCGTTTGTTGTTTCATAGTTGAAGCTTAGTTGACGAGAAATGCCATGAACATATAAGGCGCTAACTTTATTGCTAAGATCCGGGCATCCAAATTTTATTTTAATTGGATCCAAGGGTTTCAGAGTGCAATGTGTTCTATTCTTGATATCCATGGGTTCTAGAAGGCTGCATCAAAAAAGCCTTTTCATTGGTCATTTACTTGTTTAATCAATTTTAGATCAAGTGGTCATCAACAAATTATGGAACTATGCTTGGTTATTCAACCGAGTGCGAGATCATTCTGAACAAGCATTTCCATGAATTTCTTCTATAAGGCCTTTTTTAAGTTTGCAATCATTAAATTTGGCTTAATATGGTTTTTCTACATATACTGATAAATTTTTAATATAACTTTTAATGGCTATGGTTCTAAAATCTTGTAATCATGGCTATTCATCATTGATCACTGCTAGGTTATACATTTTCTTAGTGCATGTAGATTGTCCAAGGAGAATATTGTTTATCAATATCTAGTACTCTTTTTTCCTGGTTATTTGATGAGTCAAAAGCCTATGTCGTGGAACAGGTACCTGGCACTTGGCGCTGGATGCTTGGAGTTGCTGCACTGCCAGCAATTATACAGTTCTTTCTGATGCTGTTTCTGCCTGAGTCACCTCGCTGGCTTTATCTGAAGGTGAACAACTCTGCACATTTTTCTTGTATATTCTTGTAATTACATTTTTTTTTCTGTGTCTATCAATATCCAACCTTCATCTATGTCCAGAATGAGAAACCTCAGGCTATTGCAGTACTTGCAAAAATATATGGATCTGATCGCTTAGAGGAGGAAATAGATCTTCTGGCTGTTGCTTCTGAGGAAGCTTTTCGCTCCAAGAACAATGTCAGATACTTGGATGTCTTTAAGTCAAAAGAAATGAGGCTTGCATTTCTTGCAGGAGCTGGCCTTCAGGTGAGAAGCTTTTCACGTCCATCAACACTTCTTTTAGCATTTGTACATGATCAAATCTCATCAAGCTTAATAAGTGAGAATACCACTCTAAGGACAGCATAAAAGAGAAAATTTCTCCAATTGTTCACAAAAATTATACAAAAGATATTGTTCTGGTTGTTTGCTACAAAGATATTGTTGCAGTACATAACTATTGTATACATGTCATAGAAAAGGATTCAAGTCAGATTCATTAGTAGCTTTTAATATGGTGATGGATCTCACTACCGATTTCATACTTACTGTGGGAATGAAGTGTTTGTAAACAAAAAGACAAATGAAGAAAAGGACATTTGTCAAAGAGTGTGCGAGAAAGATCAGGATTAATCTTGAATTACTAGATTTTTATTTTTTATGCAATGATTTGTTAGTTTGTTAAATGGTTAAGAGTTGTTCCCTGCCTCTTCCTCTCTGTATTTTTTCCTCTTTCTGTGGTAGATGACATTACAAATATGGTGGCAGACGAAAAATGCAATGCAGCTAACAGTGAATGCAAAGTTGGCAACACCTACTCTCTGCTACAATCCCAATCACATGCTCTTTTACTTCTCTTCTACTTCCCTGTTCTTCTCATTCCGCTCCTTCAACTACCACTTATGGCAGTCTTTGAAGTTGTCAAATCAGTCGGAATTGGCTCAAATCAGCTAACTTAGACAAGTTTGATCGAATCTAGTCAATTCTGAGAAAGTTACGTTGATCTTGGACAACACCAGTATAGATCGCTCATACCTTTATAGAGATTGGCTGATAAACTGTATTATGATTTTCTCAATTATGTGTTTCTTCTGCCACACATTTTATCATGCGTTGGAAACTAAAGATGATTAGACAATGAAACATAAAGCCATGGAGAAGAAGTATATGGAGAAGAAGTTCTTGAATATTGATCCAGTCTGTTAGACAATGAAACATCTCTTAACTATAATCAATTCTTCTGGATTAAGCAGTGTAGAAACAAATTGTACAAAGAATAATGCTTTTTCTGTTTTACACCCGCAAAACTTAACAATAAAAAAAAGAAATAAAACTCACTGCCAATAATGTAAATGACATCTCTGAACATCATTTCACCACATTTTGAGCTGTCTCAGCTGTTTCTCTTGTGGATGATTGGTTGATATCCAAGCATTGCTCTTACAAATTTCTTTCTGCTAAATTGTATTTGAAATTCTTTTTTATAGTAGTTTCAACTAGTTTTTCCCTATGCTGGTTGTAAGTACAACAACAAGAGGATGCCCTTGTATATGGAATTAGATTTGGTACACACCTTTAAAAGATACATAGGCATTTATATACTATGGGCATGTCAGCAATAAAGTACACTGGCATACCAGTACATGGTTGGACCAGAATGCTATAGTGCACCTGAGTAATCTCATTCCTGTCTTGTAATTGTCTTTCAGTATTGTTGACACTTACATGTGCAGATTTATTAATTTTTCAATTTTTGATGCCTCACGTGCAGTTTCTATACCTCTAAAACATTTTATTGTCAATCATCAGTCAGTACAGTCTTGTAATCAAATTCCTATGGAGTGTTACCCTTCATTACTTGACTGACTTAATGCAGCATATTATGTAGATGCAAACTTAACTGTTGTATGACTAGAAAATGGAAAACATGTCCTAAAAGCTGTCTCTGTATCTGGATCCTCTATGAGCAGTTAATGTGAGCAGTTAATGCATCTATTCTTGGAATGACTGACTACTGTGTACCCATCTTTCCTTGTGACATGATCAACATGTCTATTGATTTAGCCCTCAAAATACTAGAAATGTGGTCATCCGAGTCTTATCCTTGCCCCCTATCTTTCATGCATTAAAGTTAAAATACTTCAGCAGCCACGGCGTTGTTTGGCATCTGACACATATTTTACGCTGTCCTTCAAGATGATAATAATATTCAAGATTGTGTTAATTCTTTTGTAACTCCAAAATTATATATAATCATGACAAATGAGATACTAATTGCAACCGACTTGGACCATTGCTGATCTTTACTTGCTCTCATACTTGAATGGAATACTCTGTAAAATAGCTGGATATTTTTAGATCTATGTTATTTACGGACAATTGCTGACCAAATTCCACTTGGAGATGGCGATTTGTGCTGTCTTTTATGTTCAGATCTTTGTTGCCTTTTATGCATATCTGAGAAATACATGTACATGGATAACATAAATCTTTGATCTGCTTTTGGGCAGGCTTTTCAGCAGTTCACTGGGATAAACACAGTTATGTATTACAGTCCTACAATAGTCCAGATGGCTGGTTTCACTTCAAACCAGCTTGCTCTGCTCCTCTCCCTCATCGTTGCAGCCATGAATGCAGCTGGTACAATTGTGGGAATCTTCCTCATTGACCGCTGTGGCCGGCGTCGATTAACACTCAGCAGTTTGTCTGGCGTTATCATCTCGCTTCTCATACTTTCTGGGGCATTCTTTCTGCAGTCATCTGAACTCAACTCCGGCTTATGTGAGGTGCAAACCCTTCATGGCACTTGTGGCACAAGCCTTGGATGGATTGCTGTTCTTGGTCTTGCTCTCTACATTGCCTTCTTCTCTCCGGGGATGGGCCCTGTTCCATGGGCAGTTAACTCAGAGATCTACCCAGAGGCCTACCGTGGTGTCTGTGGGGGCATGTCAGCCACAGTGAACTGGGTCTCGAACCTGATTGTTTCACAGACATTCCTCTCGCTTGTCACTGTTGTAGGGACAGGGGGAACGTTCTTGATCATTGCCGGTGTGGCCGTGGTGGCATTCATTTTCGTGGCGCTATTCGTGCCAGAAACAAAAGGCCTGAGCTTTGAGGAGGTGGAGAGGCTGTGGAAAGAAAGGGCATGGGGAGGTGAAGATGTGCGCCGGGGCCTGTTGGTCTGAGAAGGCTTCATCTCTAAAGAAATTTGTGCTTTCAAATGTATACTACTTGTATCTTGAGTCTCAGCTAAACAGCAACATGGAAGAACATTCTGTTTTGCTTTTTAGCAGATAGCATTCCTGGTGTTAGCTCATTGTTTCAGTGCAATCTCCATCAGTATCATTGTAAGGGACTATTTAAGAGGCATTCAATGTGTTCTCAACTTCTAGAAGTTGTTTTTTCTCTCTGTTTTAGACACAAAGGGATGATCAGAGATTATTGCAACACCATTCTTACATCATATTTAGATGAGACAAGACATGAAATCTTGTGGCACATTTAATTTCATTTGAAGGGCAAAGTGAGCAAATAGGCAACATGGTTGCAAAAGATGGTTCTTCATCACCTGAGTTTTTGGATGGCTTTCATGATCAAAGGATATGCATGGATATGTCATTGGCATCTTATTATCACATTTCACTTGTTTAAATGATTTCTAGCTTTGTCTCTGAGGAGATATTCTGAGGGTTAAGATACTATGCAAATCAAGATCAAAGGAGAAAAAAAAACAGAAAAACAAAAAATAGTTGTTGAATTCAAGAACAAAGTGCCATGATTTGTCACGTCTCTGAAATGAAGGTCTATGTGAGAATGAAATTAGAATTAGGTCACTTAGTTCACATGATGTCCCCCAAAAAACATTTTTTTCACAACCCTCTTACTTTTCATCTTTTCATTTTGTCTGTTTAATATCATATGACTCACTCTAATGTTACTTGATATATTTTTAAAATAATAATTCTCCTCATGGTAATCTTGATTAATTAGAGAGCTCTGATAATAAACATGGGGACAGGGTCAACCAACTTAACTCTACAATCACCCACAAACCAATTAGAAGTTTCATTATTAATTAAGAAAGCAAATATCGAAAAAGACATATAAGCATTGGATCCAATAAAAAAATTGGCCAGGAAATTTAATATGTTCCATGTCAGATCAAAAAGCTTGTAGGAATGAATGCCTATTATAATTTTTTATGACAATTTAATCAAGATAAAAGGTAATCAAAAATTCAAATTAGGAAAATAACTTCTCAGATATTAAAGCCTTCTTAAGAAAGCTGGATGGGAAATGTACCCAACCACTCTCCCCTCTTTCTACCCGGCTTCTCACGGCCCTGAACTGCGGGCCCCGAATGACAGGTGAGTTGGGCCAGCGACTCGGCTGGATGCGACCCGTCCGCTGTGCCAGGCGTCAGGCAGCGAACACTCGTCCCCACCAATTAAGTTTCGGAAAGCGGAAAACAAGAAACAAAAACGATTCCGAGAGAGAAGATAGCAAATATGTGTTTTTAGAAACAAAAATCTCCACCCAAACTCTCAATTTAGCCGTCCATTTTCTGCTCTTCTGATCATCCGTATCCCGCTTCGACATGAAGCTCTTTCCTTACGTACATCTGACACACCCCATCGTCTCCTCTTTCGAATTCTATTCTGTATGAGATGCGTCTTGCACTGTTCAAGAGGAGTGGAGAGACGGAAGATAAAGGAGGAGATAGCGATGGGAGTTGCCAAAGAGAGCAGAGCGCTGAGGAAGGGCAAATCGAGCCTTAGCCCTGCCCCCGGAGCGGTTCCCGGAGGGGCGATGGCGCCGGAGGTTGCCCCCGTCGCGTTCACCGTCGACGGCGCCGACGAGGATGAGCGCCTCCGACTCGCGGGTGCGCTCGCCCGGGAGGAGATGCTACGCCGCCGCTCGCGCCGGACAAAGCAGCTTGCCCGTTGCTACAGCCGCCAGTTCTGGGCCCTCATGGAGGAGGTCCGGGTGAAGCACCGGGATTACTATTGGGAGCACGGGTTGAGCCCCTTCGATGAGGGAGATGACGGCTGTGGGAAAGGACGGGCGGAGAAGGAGAATGGCGGGCGGGCGGCAGCTGGGGCTTTGGATGGGATCGAGGAGAACGGGAGGGCGCGGTTAGGGTTCGGGGAAGGGGAGGGCAGTGGTCGGACGATGACGGGGGAGAGGATGCGGTGCGCGTTTCCCGGGTGCAAGTCGAAGGCCATGCCCTTGACGAGGTTTTGCCATCCGCATATTTTGGCGGACGGGAAGCAGAAGCTTTACAAGGCTTGTACGTATGTGACGAAAAGGTGTGGACTCTGAACTCTCTGCAAATTAATTCTCTCTATCTGGTGTGTTCGATTAATATGTTAGATGGCTGTTTCTTTTTGTGGGTTTCTTCTGTTGAGGGGGTTTGGTTCTTGTGGTGGAATCTTTAAGGCAGATGTAATTGATTAGAAACCCCAAACTTTGAATTAACAAGCAAGCATAAATCATGCTGCTGGGTTGCTGTTAGATTCTTGGTTTTGGTTGAGTGTGTCTTTGGAATCTTTCAGGCAGACGCAGTTGATTAGAAACCCCAAAATTTGAATTAACAAGGAAGCACAAATCATACTGATGGGTTGCTGTTGGGTTCTTGGTTTTGGGCAAGTGTTTCTTTGCCACTATCTTGTCTCATTAGTTACGAGTGCTAATGACTTGAAATATCTGATAGCATCTTGGTACTCCCTCCCTTTCTCTATGAAGCTTTTCTTGATAGTGATGCATCATTTATGCCTAATGTTGCAAGACATGCTGGGCCTGGATGAGACTTGTCTTCTGTTTATTTAGTAGCTACAGAACCACATTAATGCATATCCATCAGCTTCTTTCTGGACATCCAACCTTTTGTTTCTAAAGCAAAAGGCTGCAAGTAATGTATGAATTTTTCATCTCTATTAGCCATACATGCTGGTCCTTGGGCATGTGCTGTTGTGGGTACATGATGCGCCATTGGTAGATAACTTCGCAGCTAGGATACCTGTCGACGTTTTTCTAATTTGTTAACTGTCTACATTTAATTGTCTTCTCTCACAATAACAAAGAAAGAAGTTTCAAATTCTTATACAAAAACTATATGAAACATTAATAATTAACTGATTAACAATGTGTTTTTGTCGCCACATTTGCACACATTAAATATCCATATGATAGGAGTATTGGGGAAGTTCAATCAGGTAACTTGAATAGCACTATCCTTTTAATAGTTTGTAAATTGTTACAATCACATGATTGAAAATAAATAGATAAATAAACATATATTATGCAGGACATGCAGTTCATGTGATTGAGAACATGGCATATAATATGCAAGTTTACTCTCGAGATTTTGTTTGTGCCCATTTTTAACTGGCTGGTTTGTGGCACTATTTGGTAGTGTGAACTTTGCATATAAATGTTATGTTTTATTGGATGACATAGAATATGCCATCTGAAGCTCTTTTAATACTTAGGTCAATCTGCAGCCTTCACCTAATATCTTGTTCATAAGTTCCCATTAGTCAACCATTCTTCAATCTATTTGAGGAATGGTATTGCATAGGAGGCTTATTTTTACGTATGAGTATATAGTCATTTAGCATCTTCTGTTGTGGGGAAAAAAGGTGAAGCCTAATTCATGAATCATTTGTGATGCATGCTTTTTGTTGATTTAAGTTTTGATGATGTCTTATCCTTTGTTATTTAAGGAATAACTTAGTTACTGTTTTCCCATTTGGCTACCTTGCTATTGGCTAACGGAAATTAAATAGAGTGCAAAAGCAGGCATTGCAGGGTTTGAGGATTTGTGATAGTTAAGCACCTTAGTTACTTATTTAATAAGATTGAAATACGGAAGTTGATAAAAAATTGGTAATTGTCATTTCTCAACTAGAAAATAACCATTAGCTTAGAAAGTGATGAAACAATGAATGAGCAAAATGTCATGGTGAAGGATTAACTTAGGAAAGATATCTAGTGCAATGGTAGATACTAATGATATGGTGGGGCAATAGGAATATAAGAGGGATCTTTATTTTTAAGGGGAAACGGCAATTGAGGTTACAGACTATGTGATCTATTACGGAGTACATGTAGCTTTTTTCCCTTTTTTTGTTAATATATTGATTTATAAGTGGTAAGCCTCATATAATTATTCTCATTAAAATTTAGATTAAAAAGGAATTTAGCACATGACAAATGTGATGGAGATATTTTTGATTTCTATACCTTTTATGGTGTTGGATGCATTAAGGTGTGAACCCCATTGAGGCTTACAATATGAGCCTTTCCTCATACAAGCCTCAAAAGCTTCATTAAGGCATGCCTCAGGCATGTGCCCCTTGAGCTTTCCAGAATGCTCAGTGCTTTCACATTTTTCATTAGATTTATCATTGTAACTAACCATGAGATTCTTTTGTTATACAAGATATAAACTAGATTTATATTGCGATGGAATGTCAATGACTTTATGTAATAGTAAGTTGACTTTTCTTTGTTTTCATCTTGGTCACAAGTCACAAGATTTTGCACTATGATGTGTTCTGATATTACGTTGAACATATAAGTGAAAATGGATTGGCCTGTCTCTTTATCGGTAATAATTGTATAGGTTTGTTTTTACTGGTCCTTTGTCTTTTTTGTTTAAAGAAATTGTTTTAGCTTCATTTACATGTATTGCTGAGTTTCTTGCTTCATTTGCATGCTTTAGAAGAATCAAGCAACTTTATAATTTAGATTCTAGCAAATAAGAGCTGTGATGCTCACTGTACAACAGCCTAATAGATATGCTTAATCTCTAGTTGCATTTAGCAACAGCTCCTTTCTAATGTTGATCATGTGGTAAAGCACTTGATGGTTATTGATTTATGTTATTGTTTTAGTCACACCTGTGGGCAAAGCGGGCCAATTACCTGTGGGAAGCCAGTCCTGAGAGTTGCTGAGCCTTCTCTCTGTCATGTCCACTTCCTGAAAGTTCAGAGGAGTATCTCAAAAGTTTTCAAAAGTGGTGGACTTAACATATCCTCTTCAAGCAGGGCTGCCCATAAACTTAGTGTTTTAATAGCTGAATGTGTTCGTCAAATTCAAGACACAAGAAGAGAAGCATTGCAATTTTATGTGGATTAGCTGACGTATGTTTGTATGATGTGTCTCATAAATGCTCTTTACCCTCTACTGGTGGTGGAGGACCTCATCTTTCTGATCTGGAGATCATCTTGATGCAGCACTTTTCTGTGTATTCATTTTGAATATAACTGAAGGTATGCCCACTATTATCACATATTCTAAACAAATTGTATGCCTTCATTTTTCCATATGGTTTAAATATGTTTGTTTTAGGCAACAGTCCTCTAGCATTTTTATTACATTTTTCCTTCTTGCTCCATTGGCAATTCAAAATTTCTAGTTGATAAATTTCATATAATTGTTTTGTCCATGACCATTTTCTTATTGTAACTGTCATTCTTGACCTGTTATATTTTAGAAATATTGCAGGCTTGTCGCCGGACGAAATATGTGGACAAAAGATGGTCTTAGTGCTACTTAATATAGCAACAGATTTGTTGCATGGATGTGATGGCATATGATATCGACCGCATAAGACCCAGTGATTATTATCACACTGATGGAACCTTAGATGTTTGGTTTATTATGGCTCTTGATTGATATACTGCCCAGACAACCGAGTTCATGAATTCTCTGCCAAGAGGAGGTATCACACCATTATTCTTTTGGGTGACTTAGCAGAAACAAGTCATATGCCAGCAAAATGCTGCAAATTCATACATTATCCTTCAGTCTTTGCAAGACTGCCTGCCTGCCTGTTTTGGATCAAGAATCCAACCAAATTGCTGCTGATATGGGTTTTGTGTTGGCTCTGACGTGGATAAATATTGATTTGATGATCTCAAGTTTAAGAATATTTGCCCTCCAGTGGAAGGCTTTTGATTACCACACTGAAGGATGACTGATCAGTGACCGGATGCTGTGCTTCACAATCTTGAGATCGTCTCAGTGCAGCCTATTGTTGGTATATTCATTGACCACACTTTCCTGGTTGTCAAGCAACGTTACATGGAGATTGGGGTTCCCTAAAAGATTAGGTGGCAATGTAAATGGCTTATGGTGAATGCAAAACACAGACCCTTCTTTCTGAAGTATTATTCTACTATCTCTCGTAAGTGCTTTGTTTATGTTTGTGTTCTTTGCTTCTCACATATGCTTTTTTCGATCTTTCTATCCGAGAACATTATTTTGGCTGTCTAATTAATTATTACCAGTCATAAAGCTTCAATTTTTTTCTTTAAAATAATTATTCTCAATACAAAGTGGTAGTACGTTGTCAAATGGTTCGTAGTATTTCTTATGCAGGTTATTAGATGATTTTAGTGCCTGATTTATTAAATTACTTACCTGACAAATGAATGAGTCTAGCAACTGAAGTTTATGCTACACAAACCTTTTTTTGACCTCTTAGCATCCCTATAGATTTAAAAAAATGTATTAAAATATTTATAATTATGAAAGTTAAACATTTAATCTTATTTATCTTAATATCGTTGATTTTATTGATGGAAGATATAATATGTGATAATATATACATGAATAATATAAAAATAATAAATAATAATAATAATTTTAATGATGGTGGCAGATAGTGATGTTGTGATGTTGTGGGTGGTTATTGTGGTGGTCGTCGATGACAACGACGCAATAGTTGGCCTTATCAATATTGGTCCGAATGTCAACGATGAGGAGGCAAAGTGGTGAGACATTTGCATTAGCGTTGGAGAAGGAAGAGGAGAGAGGTGAGGCATTTACGTTGGTATGAGAGGTGAGGCATTTACGTTGGTATTATATCACTCTGCCTTCTATTTCTCTGGTGCAGCTCTGTATCTATGTCGGTGTCGAAGGAGGAAGAGGGCATAGGTGAGGCATTTGCATCGATGCCATGTTTAAATTCTCGGACGATCGCTTCGTCCAATGGTACAACAGATTAAAGGAGGGGGCAGTGGGCGACGAGAAGGAGGGAGAGATTGTAAGCAAGCACGACAAAGAGGTGCGCCTGCTTCGAGCTCTTGAGTTTTAGTCGGTCTATGAATGACGTGTACACCCTTGCCATAACGACGTGGTCGCTGACTTGCTTTCGGATCAGCTCTGCCCATTACTAGAGGGGATTTGATCGGATGAAGAGGATTGACAGAAGAGACAACAAATCTTTATCCTCCTTCTCACTCACCTATTGCGTTATGGTGGTAGAGGGGAGTATGAGAAAGATGGCGATGATAGATATGGCAAGTGCGAAGGAGGATGAGGGTTTGTTGTCTCTCTTGTTATCGGACATATACTCTTCGAACCTCCATTTTTTATGGCAATGATTAATTTGTTGTATGATCGAATCTTCTGGTCGTTGGCAGAATTGATACAAAACCAGGTTAGCAACCATGCCATTGTGGTCGAGCCGTACGCATCGTTCATGCACCAACTAAAGCTTGAGAGCTCAAAGCATGCGTGCCTCTTCGACGAACTCACTAGTAACCTCTCCCTCCTTGTCGCTCACCGCCTCTTTCTTGAATTCGTCATGCCATTGGATGAAGCAACCATCCGAGGATTTGAGCATGATGCTCACGTATATACCTCACCTACCTCCTTTTTCCTCTTTCGATGTCGACATAGATGTAGAGCGATGTTGGAGAAGGAAGAGCAATGCGATGTTGGCATAAATATCTTACCTCCCTCTTCTTTTTTCTCATCATTGATGTTCGGATCAACATCGACAAGGTTGACTATCACATTGTTATCACCAACCATGGCATCATCATCCGTTACTATCATTAAAATTATTTTTTTTGTTTATTATTTTTATGTAATTTATGTATGTGTTGTATCTTCCATCGATAAAACTAATAATGTTAAAATAAATAAAATTAAATATTTTATGTTGATAATTATAAAAATTTTAATATAATTTTTTTTAACTATAGAGACCGAAATACTAAAAGATCTAACTACACGGAGTATTTTGTAATTAATCCTAAATCTTATTATGTTGTGATTAATTGAACATAGTGTTTTCACCGAAGATGCGATCATTTTCATATGTTTTTTCTTCTTGTCTTTTTTATTGGGCACTTATATAGAGAAGTGAATTGGTTGCAAAATTTTGTTAGAATTAATAGGCAAGTTTGTTTCGTGAGAGGTTGCATTATCCACTGCGACGAACGTGCTGTTTTCGTACTCAGCTGTTTTGTTTTGATTTAATATATTTTGTTTTTGGAAAAAAAATCACTTGCATTACTAACATTGTTACTTTTGTAGAGCCCTTGAATTGAACTTGCGTTTTGTATTATGCCTTTAATTAGATCGGAAGTTTTTGGTTGGTTGACGTAAAATCGAGGCCTCCGTCTAAATTGAATTATTATAAATGAACAGAATTAGATGTTGAAAATAAGAGAATTCATAATTCGTATCCATTTTGTAGAGTCGACCAAACAAATGGGATAAAAGCAAGCAAAAATTAACTCAATTTTTCCTTAAAACCCAAGAAAAAGAAATATAATTGGAGCGGAGGAAATTTATTTTTCAGTATTTTCCTTTTCCAATTTTCTTTCGCCCTGAATGCTTGCAATCACATGGGAATCGCGTTTCAGTCGGGGAAACGTTTCTCCTGTTCCTTCCCCATCTTTGCCGCAAAGCTCTGCGCTTAAAAGGGCTCCCCATCTGCTACTCTTCCCGACGCCGCTGTCTGAAGGCAGATGAACGCCGCGAGCTCCACCGCTCCGCCGGTGCTCCTCCCCTCCCATCAACACCGTCTCCGGAGGGCGTCGCTCGTGTTCTCCTCGCTCGTCCTCAAGCCCCGCCCTCCCCTATCCATATCCTCCTCCCTCTTCGGACACCGCCGCCGCCGCGGCCCCCCCGACCCTAAATCCTCCTCGCACGACCGAAACCTCGAGCTCGCCATCGATCCCAGCGCCATCGCCGCCCGGGCCTCGGCGGCCGCCGGGCGCCTCCGCCGTTCATCGGAAGAGAGCCTCCGCCGCTTCCTTTCTGCCGGCGAAGAGGCTTACCACGATCTCCGGACATCCGTCAGGGTCGACCGATCCCGCAACCGCGTCGTGTTCTCTTGCCGCGAGTCCTCGCTCCTCTTCGTTTCGAATCTGTTCCTCTGGAGCTTCGTTGCCATCCTCGCTGCCAGAGCTCTTGTTTGGCTGGGGTTAGGGTTCCGGTCGCGCTGGAGGTTCGGTGATTGGGCTGTGATTAAGAGAGATCGAAGTCTGGGCGGAAGGGAGGTTGTTGTCGGCAGGAGTTTTAGGGGGAGGGACTGGAACAAGAAGAGTTTCACGGTTTCGAGGAGTCCTCTTTCGCCTGTGAGAGGGACTGAGTTGAAGATCGTAGAGAATGTGGCTAAAATTCGGAGGGAGAAGCAGGAGAAGCTGCCCGAGTGGTGGCCAGATTCAATACCTGCACCGGTGATTGCGGCAGGAAAGCAGGATTACCAGAGGGAGGTTGATAGGCTAGTCCGAGGTGAGTATTCTTTGCTAGTATGTTGTCTCAACTTATTTCCATATTTATTTGGAGGCCAGTGGCTGTGATAGATATGCAATTATATTGTCCAAGTCTCTATAAATAGTTCTCTGCATATAATTTATAAAATGAAAATTGTAGAATATTGTGATATGTTTTTAATAAAAACGTCAAAAACACTGGTATAAAGTATTCAATGAAAAGTTAGAACATGAGATGAGACAGTCATTACAATGCCAGATATGATTTGCACATTCATTTGGTCTAAACAAATTGTGATCAAGGTTAACAAATTTAAATTCCAATCACAAATACTCAAACTAGGAGAACTAAATTAATCTCATTTTCTGTCTCTTTATTTGCAACAACCAACTAAATTCACTGGAGCACATTTTCAGGAAATTTGACATGGGCAGTTTCAACTTTCAACCGAACAAGCATGTCCTTACAACAAATTCTCCTTGACTTCTAGCTGTTACATTTTGTCTTTATATTCTGATGACATTCTATTTCCATTACATTAGAAAATAATATATTTGAACTTTCATCTAAGTATCTTACTTGGACGGCTTAGAGTTACATAAAATATTGTGGAATCTCTCAAGGGTTAAATGTGGATGCAAGCATTTCATGAGAATTCTGTCCTAAACGTGATTGTCTCCAAGTTAGTGGGACTTTATTACACCTATCTTATGTGCTCCCATTCACAAGAGATATTGTCTGTTAGGTTAAATGTGATTGATATGAGACTGCTAAACTGAAAATCACTCAGCTCAAAAATAAAAACTGACACTATCACATACCTACTTAGATAATGCTTTAGGAAAATGGTCATGGAGATGCAACTCAACATAATATTGTTGGAGGGTATCATGGTACAATTGGGCACTTGCAAAACACACAAATGGTGGCCATTCCATTCTAGTGAAAGGTATTCATTTCAAATTGCAAGTCTATGGAGAAGGTGTCTTTCTTGGCAAACTTTTATGTGTATTAAGTAGTATTTCTTTTTTCCTGCATATCTGAAGGGTCAGGATCTGTGAAGTTCTTTAACAAGCTATTATTTTCTGAGTTTGTCAATCTCTTCCCATACTGAAGGGTAATTCAAAATTTTGCTTTTGTTTTTTTTTTGCAGTCATAGAATAAAAAAGTACATATTGTGTTAACCAATCAATAGAAGTCATATATCATTAAGAGGGAGTATTAGCCCAGGAGATTGTGTTGTACAATTTCATGAGATGTTGAGCAACAAGCTGTATTTTTGCAATAGTTTGGATTAGTTAGTACTTTGGATTTCTCTCTCATTTGGTTGGTGTTCATCAATTACATTAATGTGTTTGATTCTAGCTGCTCACTGAGTTCTTGGAGATTATTTTTGTATACAAGGGAAACTAGAAACTAGCATATGACTGTTCTTTTTGCTCAAGAAAAACAATAATTGTCAATTGGAAATAGCATTTGGTTTCTGAAATGATTTAATTACATCGGGGTTAACAAAATTGATCTATAATTAGTTTCAAACTTTGAGGATTTGTTCTTTCTTATAGTACTTTCCTGTTTAAGATATTGTAATTGTCACTTGTTTCTGTGTTTACTGGTAAAACTAGCATATCCCCATTTAAATTTGTCTATTGAATGTCAATGACATGTACTTTCTGAAACCTTTGAGTTTGAAGCAGTAAGCTATTGTCTCACACAAATGATATTTCTTCTGTTTTGTCTTTTGTAGGTAAATACTTCTATCCTGGAAATGATTTTGTTGAAGCTACACTCATGCTACTCTCAAATCATTGCACATTTACTTGTATCAGCGATATTGGATTATAGAATGAGCGGGAAGGACTATAGATATGATGATATAATCCAAGTTAGTGTTCTTGTAACCTATTTGAGATTTGTGCTACCACGTGTCGTATTTATTTTATATATTGTGTCAACATAAGTTTTCATAATAACAAGGCCTTAAGTTTAAACATTATTTCTGGTTTATAGTTGATATTTTATTATTTGGAATCTGTTATATTCGATGTCTTTAGTTCAAAGATTTAATGATTTTTGCTAGTTTTCACCCTTAAATGTAATCTAATGTTGTCCAAATTATATAAAATGCAAAACATGTATGATTAACTCAGAAATAACCAAGTGGAAGTAGCAAATAATCATATGAAAATGAAACTATCACATGTTTTCTAGATTCAAGAAGATGACCCTGTAATGATAATTCCCAGTCTTGGATGCAATATATTAATTATGCTGAATATAGAAACAATTTCTTTCATTGAAGTACACAATCCAATCAGGATTCTCACAATTATTGTTATGATTCATTCATCAATTGGACTGCTTTTGGGAGCTTCTTTAAAGAAAAAGATTTGCCTGTTTACTGCAGAAAACGTGGATTGCTGTTTGGGGGTGGAATCTAGAAGTCAGAGTAGGAATATTTTGAGGCATGTGTTTGGAGAGGACTGTTGGTTTTTAGATTATCAATTTTGGAGGAAGAGAGCTATTGGGTGTTGTTTCAAGGATGAAAGAAGTTTGCATACTGATCTTCTGTTTCAGTATTATGTTTACATGTTGTCCTTGGTGGGATTTATGAGAAAAACAGTCTTCTGTTGCAGAACTTCTCAGGTTTTAATGTTTGGAGAAGGAAGAATGTGCACGG
This sequence comes from Musa acuminata AAA Group, assembly GCF_036884655.1. Taxonomy (NCBI): domain Eukaryota; kingdom Viridiplantae; phylum Streptophyta; class Magnoliopsida; order Zingiberales; family Musaceae; genus Musa; species Musa acuminata. Next base: position 1,689,235 of record NC_088346.1, on the reverse strand, counting down.
GTAGAAGTAGGTGTCTTTTATTTCGGTGTCTCAGGTGTTACTACCTGAAAAGAGAACAGGAGAAAGAGAAGAGAAGAACAAGAGATATATAGGCACTCACTTAGGGGCAGGTCTCTCAACTTGTCATTGCACAAGTAGCAAGAAGTTGAAAGAATCTAAACAATTTCAACTATATCTGAAATTAAAATACTATAAATGTCTACAAAAATATTTGGTTAATAGAACACACTTGAACATGGTTGTTACTTGTTACTATAAATCGTGTTATTTGCTTTTATAAATAGAAATAGGATAAAAACAGACATTGGAAGTTGCAATTCATGGCCCATTCTTCCAATTTAAAGCCTAATCAAGTAGCCTTGTCTCCAGTCACTTCTGAATCTGCCTTACGTGATCAAAGGGCTTGACATTTGATGAGAATGATGATTATAAATCATAAGCCATTCATGGTCTCCATAAATTTTCGTGGCAAATAAATCTTAAGCCATGATTATAAAATGAGATGTTGCACTTATGAAGCTCCTGATGATCCATTAAACTGTTTTGCAATCAACAAACAATTATCTGTTCAGTTCTAATTTTTGAATACTTAGATGGACTGAATTTCTTCCCTTATTTCTTAGAGTCAGATGTTCTGGTCATAATAGCTTGGGAAGTGACTATCAACAGTATGGTTTGCCTTACCAGTCTGTACTGGTGTACCGACCAGTTGTTAATATGGTACGTTCTGAGCATACTGACACACGGTACATAGAGGCATATCAATATGCCGCCTATAGCCTTCCCCTATCGGACTGGTACATACTGTACAATAATATATTTGTGTGCTAAGAACATTAAGTAACTTGTTTGGCTTTCTTGGTAGTCCCTACTCCCTATATAGTTGGGACTTTATGGCGTTGTTATTGTTTAGCTTTCTTGGTAGAAGAGGAATAGGATCCTGGCCTTGAAGCTCCTCTGTTTTCCTTGATCACATTAGTCTGTATGTGGATGACTTCTATTGCTTCAGTTGGCTGCCTGGATGTCAGAATTTTGGCCACTTAGCCAATTTGAGTTGGTGGATGAGGCCTGAGGGTATCATCACATTCCTTTTAGTAAAACAAAAAAATTTTCACATGTCAGTTCAGGTTTCTATTTGTAGCAGCCAAGTGCCATTAGTCTTCTTTCAAATAGTCTGCCTAATTAGACTAAGGTGTGCTGATTAGGACACTAAAGGATAGAGAATGAAATGTATTTTGCAGTTTACCACCGACACTAGGAACATATAGCAGTCAGTTGACTGGGAGGTGGACTACCTTGTTTCTATCTGTAATGACTATGATGCTTTAATTATGAATCACCTTCTCCACAGAAGTTCTAGCTTACACTGGCATGCATCTTTTCTTCCCCTTTCCTTTTTTAATCCCTCCAGCTTTTTCCCTTTCTTCCTTATTTTTCCCAGCAGGACACTCTGATGGTACCAGCCTATATACAGCTATACCAGCTTACTGAACTGGTTCAACCATGAATTGGTATATTAGTGCTAAAATGACAATCCCTGTTAGAAAATCTATCGCCCCTGAACAAGTTTCAAAAGAAGCAAACAAGGGTAATGGAGAGGAAAATGTAAAAAATGTCAAGAAAACATTGTACTGTCATATATATATATATATATATATATATATATATATATATATATATATATATATATATATATGACAGCACAATGTTTGTGTATTTTTTATCATGAGGCAAAGCTGTCAAAAATATGTTGTTGCCAAAAAGAAATAAAAGATAACATCCAAAAGTTTATAAATAAGACATACAGAAGCATTAGTTCAACTTTCTTTAATAAGATGGTTTGCTATTTATCTATCTCAAATTTGTGAGGTGATGTCTTCTGTCTGTGAGTGCAGCTTCGTGAGATATGCAAGGTGTCTGGTGCAAGGGCCTCTTTTGAAACAGCTAATGCACGTGATTCCTTTTATCGAGCATCTGTGGACTTTGTTCTTAACTCATGCAGCAGGTAATTTGCTATCACATTCGTTGATGGTTCGTTTCAGTCATGCCAAGAATTTGTTTTTTCACTTGGCTTTTTGATGTGAAAATGAACCCTTCTTTTTCCAGGTTGTTATTTCTCGGTTTCTATCTTAGATATTCTACTTTGAATTTTTTTTTATAAAACAATCAGAGCAATAATACCAAGTGACAAGCCTCAAATTGGCGGCGAGGATGTCAGACAATTTATTGCTGGGCTTGCCGTTAACATTGGACTTACTAACTCCCGTGCTATTACACTTGTAAGTGCAGCTGTTGCAGCTCGCACTCGTTCATGTTTTCTACAATGTTGGGTAAGTTCTCTTTGTAAGGGTGGCTTTTTGTGTCCTTAGAGTATCTTTGGGGGTCATTGAACATATGTTTGCACAGATATGATGGCTCAAATGATTGAGCGACTTAAATCTCTGTTTCAGGCATTTGAAGTTCAGGGAAAACGAACTGAAGCTCTGGAGGAATTATTAAAGATTTGTCTTATCCATCGGACTTTCCCACCAGAAGAACACTCTGTAAGCTCTTGATTAACTTTTCTAACACTTTTTTACCATCTGTTTGCATTTAGTTATTCCCTGTTATTCTACCATATGAACATATAACACATATCACTAGTTCTATATACTTGTGCTTATTTAAGTCTCGATATTTTTGGTTTCTACTTTCTAGTACTATTAGGTATTTAAGTTCTATTTAAGGTTCATCCTCAAATGGCTTCATCTATGACCTCCCTAAATTAGGAGTATATTACACCCTTGAACATTCTGTTGAGTTAAGATTCTAAATCATTGAAGGTCTCAGAGATGCTAAATTTGTTGTTTAGCCATGTCAAAGGTGTAATATGTTCTAAATAATAGCTAATAAAGGTGGCTTAGTACATGTCTCTCCATCATTGCATGGGTTTGAAACATGGATCAACTTTCATATGTAGTGGTGCATATATGCCAGGATCGGATAGTTTACCATTGATGCATATTGAGATTAACATATCATTTTTTGTGGTCAATATACTGTTATGGTCTGGCATTGATGAAATCATATATGAAAATTTGCAGGCGGAAATGGAGATGGTAGGTAGTGGTCTCAAAAGACATCTAACCATAGAACAAAGGAAGCACTTGCTTAGTCTGTACAAAGAAACTTGTGGTGCTGATGATCACAGATCTATAGTGGAAGCTCTGGGTCTGGTAAGCATCGTCTCTTTTCAAAACCACCTAAATATATGAGCCTTCATCTCTCTAGCTATTATGGGATGTATATAACAAAAGAGGTTATATTTATTTTGTACTCTGGCTTTTAAAATATATTGACTTGGTTTTTATATGTGGTGCTGAACTTTTTCAAATCATCTGGCTTGGCCATGGTTCAGGAGCGGTAGCAATGTACAACTCTCAAACCTGTGGGATATCCATCCTGGGAAAATTTTGATGAATTTGTGGATTTTTTTTTCTCGCCAGACAACATAACAGCAAATTCAAAGTGGGATGCAGTATCATGATTATCTTCAAATAACATGATGCGTAACATTTGCTGAGATTCGTACCCATCTTTTCCTCCTGTAGAAGTCAAAGACATGACACAGTTTAGAAGGCACATTTGGTGGCTGGTAAATCTATAAAGGACCAAAATAAGGAGGTAGACATCTCTGCCTCTTTTCGGATCGGTTGAAGATTTATATGTACCTAAAGATGATTGTAGTCTTCATTTCTTTGCACTTGTCATATACATGATTGGTTGTTAAATTATCTCAATTCATTTGAGCTTCCTTTTCAGTCTTTGTACCACTACAATGGTTTCTTTTGATTTGATTCACAACTTGTTGTTTAATGCGCACTTCAGAGAGTTGTATAATACATGATTGGTTATTAATTAGCTCAGTTTAAATTCTCGCTTTCTGTTCTGCTTTGGAGGAAAGATTGTGTAAGCACTAGAAAGTTGGGGTTTAGATTTTTCGTTTGTCGGAAGCATAACTTCATATGCAATTCTTGTGCATGCAAGAAAGGTTAAACATGGCGAATGGCTGACTGAACATTACTATTTGTAACATCATATTCTTTCCTCTTTTTTATTGATTCCCAAAAGCTAAACTCATAAATCAATGGCAGTTTGTTTTACTGTTTGTTTTACTTTGGCAGTTTGTGCTCCCCGTTTTGGATTATTGTTACTTGTTTCATGTCGTGTATGGTGAAGATTCCGTCAGTGCAAATGTTTATTATCACGTGATCTACTGCATTAATGTGCATCGTGTTCCACATCTTTTCTGCCGTAGATATAATGTGCATAATTATCTCTCTCTCTCTCTCAGAGCGAGTGACAGAGGCGTCCACGTAAAAAACGTGCTCACTACGGTCCCCAGGCTCGCTGTTCTATAAAGACGCATCAGTTCTCTTCAAGTCTCAGCTCATCGTCACCAACTCCGGCGAGCTTCCACACCGGGTACCCACCCTCCCCTCTTGGTTCTCTTGCAATGGCTGCTTTCAGGCTGCTCTTCTTGCTTGGACTGTGCTTGTGTCTCTCTTCTCTGGTCTCCTCTAAGTCCGCAGACTTCATGGCCTTGACCCTTGTGGTATGCTATCTCTAAGTTTCCTCTACTGATCTGTTGCGTCAACGCTGCTCTTAGCTTCCAGCTTATTTGCTATATGGTCTCATTCGCTCTTACAAGATGAAACAAAAACTAAAATCAAACATCAACTTCCTTATATATAAATCGAGGAAGACGAAGCCATACTCTGACGTTTGATGTTCTTCTGAGTGCAGTGGCCGGGAGCGCAGTGCACCGGCGACATCTTGAGGATATGCTGCAAGCCGTCCTCAGGGATGCCGGCGCGGGACTTCCAAGTGCAAGCCATGGAGACCTACGACAGCAATGGCAAGCTCGTCAAGAAGTGCAGCATCTGCGCCTTCTCCGCTGACAGAGTAAGAGCTCGATCTGTTGAGACCCCCACTGACTCAGGGAGACTACTGTGAATACGAATCTGTTACTGATACTTGGATAACGCACTAATGGCAGCTCAGCGACCTCCTCCCGACGCTGCACGACTACTGGAGCGACGTGAGCTGCCCCAGCAACGACGGGGTCAACCAGTGGCAGAGCGCCTGGTGCACCTACGGCACCTGCTCCAGCCTCACCCAGGTGAACTACTTCACCCGCGCGCTTGAGCTCCGGGCCGAGGTGGACCTCCTCTCCCTCTTCAGCTCCTACGGTAACGTCGTCGACCCCCCTCGCCTGAAAATGTTTAGAAGATGGATCAGTGACTGACACCGGCCTTCTCTCTCCCAAGGAATCGTGCCGACGAAGAGCAAGCTCTACGGCTTGGAGACCATCAAGGGCGTGCTGGCGTCCCACTTCGGGGCCTCCACCTGGGTGGAGTGCAACATCAACAAGCTGTGGTTCTTGGAGTCGCAGCTCTACAAGATTCACATCTGTGTCGCCGCCGACGGCAGCTCCATCATCGACTGTCCTGTCACCAAGAGGAGCAACTGCGGCGACACGGTCAGGTTCGTGCCCTTCCCCTGGACAAGCGCCGCGGCCGGCGAAGGCAAACTCGAGTCCGGCCCTTCCGGAAAGGCCATGGTCCTGTGATCGATCAACACATGACAATGAATCCGGTGATGCCTCCAAGTAGAATAAATAAACGATCCCTCAAAAATATCTGAATACCGAATTTGAGGCTTCGTCTTGTACTACTGCTTCTTAGCTCATGTCACACATGATGACCAGTAGCATATGCTTTCCCCTCCTCAGTTCCTATGTTCCTATCGGATGACTTGCTTGTTCTCGACTTTGTTGAACGGGAAGAGAATCAAAGGGTTGAAGCCAATAATTTCAAGAATACAATATGGCCTACTAAATTAATAACAAAAAATTTCTAGCCAATTAAGTTCCTGTGATATCCCTTGACTTTCCTCAACACAAGCACAATAGATTCAGACCCACCCACCATGTGAGGAACTCAAGGACAAATAATGTTGTCTTTGGCTTACCCTTGGCCGATGAGAAAACTGCTTGTTTGGCCTCTTGATTAGATTTCTGAAACCCCACCAGCCTCCAAATTAGACTGCATAAAGAGAGGATGATGCTGTCAATAATAAGGCCACTGGCTTTCATTTCCAGGCTTGTCTTCACACACAAATGTTAACCCACACTACAAGAACATTGGCCTCATCAGTAGAAGCTTGGAATACAGCCATTCTTCCTTGGAAAAGGGGACGAATACCAGCCGACTATACCAGTAAAGGTTGTCCATGGAAAGCATCTTAAATGGTGACACTGGTCATAAGAGAAAAAAAAACAGATTATTAGGCATTTTTATGTGATAACAACTGCTATAATTCACCATACTGTGTAATTAAAACAGAATAAAATTTGTGAGCAGCTTGCCCTGAATCTACTTATGAGATGAAACAGAATTGGAAACAATAGGTCTTAGTCATCGACAAGCATCTTGAGAATTGAGAATATTAGTCATGCAAATCCAAAAACAGTTTCTAATAATTTTCATGCTAGGCCACTAAAACAGACTGCCGGATGGTATCGGGGAGCAACTTGCTTGATTACTTCAGGACAAACACAAACACTGCTAGATCATTCAACCATGCATCAACCATGAGATGTCAGCCAACAGGAACAATAATCACAGCAAACATCATAAGAAGGGAAATGAAGCCGTAAAACTCATATTCCATACAATTGTGTGAATTTCCCAAAATGCAATAGATGATGTCGATGCACTACATTCCAACTCATGTTTGATAGATAAGCATCAAATGTTGCAAGGATATATGTCTTGTTCAAAAATGTGAATAAGAAACCTGCATTTTCTCAAGAAAACAAAAAGTAAGCAGTGATCCCTTCGAATGCTATAGTTTTCATCACCTGGAGAGAATCAATATGAACTCTTCTGATAGTAACCACGCTATTAAGCTTCTGCTCGGAACATCTAGCACATAAGTTACAGGTAATCCAAAACCATATCTAGATAGAACCTATACAGGTAGATTGGACAATTACAATGTATATAAGCAAATACTGACAGAATAAGCTTCGAAGATTTTGTTTCGAACATGATTTCATAAGCTACAAACAACACAACTATGAAATATGCAATCAAATAGATACAAAATTAGTTCAAAAAGGTTTTACTTTAGGCACCTAATTCATAAGCTAAGCAATACCTGAAGACATCCATCAAAAATTATATTTTCTACCACAGAAGAAATTATTGAAATACTGATTCTATCATAGGCATGTTAGAATACGTGGCTTTTTTTTTTATTGAATAAGATATATAATAGAATTGGGTTCCGTTGATAAGTCCACTACGGAACGATTCCTCGGTGATATCCTTGATGGGAGGAAATCTTCTGAGATCTCATCTCATCGTAGACCCTCTGCTCTCGCCTATTAAAAGATAGGATCTCTAAGGGAGTTAGTGTGTTAGAGCGTTATAACGTCGTATCTCTCCGTTGAGGAATTCAGTTATTCTCCTCGACTCTCTCCCAAAACCCTCTCCCCAAAATCCATTCCATCAATCTGAGTGATCCTGTGAAAGGATAGGAAGAGAGGAGAAAGGGTCTACTCTTCGCACTCCCTGCAGATTCCGCAGCGCAATCGGATTAAAGACGAAGCCTGCAGCAATCTTGGATCACGGTGCTGAGCAGATCAAACAAGATCTCTGAACGGATGGCATCAAAAGGTACGCATCGTATAATTTGATCTATGTATTGATTTCAATCCTGGCATATAGGTTAATTCCGCATTATTGACTTAGCATAATTACAGATTTTTATGCTTACAATTGGTATCAGAGCCCGGTTTTTGAAATCATGCATTAGATCTATAAATTAATTTTACGATGCATAATTACCTTTGTCTTCCAAGAACTGCTAAGCAGTAATGGTCACCGTCGACCTCGCTGCAAATCTGCGGTTACGCCGAGTAGCGTGACGACATTACAGAACTCGTCCACGTGACGGCATCACGTGACGGCATCACGGAACTCCGTCCTTGCGACGGCATCACGGAACTCCGTCCGTGGGACGGCATCACATAACCCCGGTCGCATACGGCCAGAATCCGTCCATGCGACGGTCGGCCGCACGCAGGCAGATAGCCCAGGTGGCGGCCATGCGTGAGTTGGCCGTGCACAGGCGGCGGCCGCGTGCTGGCAGCTGCCACCCGCGGGCAGGAACCGCCGCAGCGGCAGCGGCCGCGCGTGAGCAGTAGCAGCCCCGCGGCGGCAGCGCCGTGGCGGCAGTGGCCGCGCACAGGCGGTCGCTGGCAGCCGCGCACAGGCGGCAGCCGCAGCCGCGTACTGACGGCCAAGCCGCAGGCAGCAGCGGCAGCGCCGCTCGCGCAGGCGGCGGCGGCGATGGCAGATTAGGGTTTTGGCATATTTACGTTTTTGTCCTCGAGGATAGGGTTTTGAAAATTTATAGTTTTACCCTTTGCAAATATCGTAATTACATTTTATGTTCTGTCAACATATTTACGGTTTTGCCCTCGGGTCTAATTTCTGCCAAATTACAGTTCTGCCATTCGCATATTTTCGATTTATATCCTATCAAATATTTTCGGTTTTTATCATTATGAAATTGAGAAATTTAGGTTATATTCTCAATTATAAAATTGATAAATATCATTTATTATAATTATGATTAATTTTAATCATGATTATATTTTTTGATTATTTGATTGGATTTAATTTTGATTAAAAAAAAAGAACTATAAATTATGGTTTATTTTATGGTTTTCTCATATGAATTATTCATTATATATGTGGTAAATAAAATTAAAATCCAATTATCGTTTTTTGGAATTTTTATTTATTTATTCACATGTATATGTTTGAAATTATCATATGAGTTTTATTAAAGTTCAATAATTATTATGGTTATTTTATTATTGAACTGCTTTACATAAATGTTCAATAATTATTATGGTTATTTATTATTGAACTTCTTAGCATTAAATTTCAATAATTATTATTGTTATTTATTATTGAATTGCTTTGTATTAAAGTTTAATAATTATTATGGTAATTAATTATTGAATTGCTTTATATAAATGTTCAATAATTATTGTTGTTATTTTATTATTGAATTGTTTTACATTATTGTTCAATAATTATTATGGTTATTTATTATTGAATTGTTTTGTATTAATATTCAATAATTATTATTGTTCTTTATTATTGAACTGTTTTGCATTAGTATTCAATAATTATTATGGTCATTTTATTATTGAATTGCTTAGCAAAAATTAAATAAATTGATGAATATTATTTGTAATTCATTTTCCTAAGTTCTATCTGACTAGTAGCTGCCAAAGTGGCCTAGGATGATAGACTTTTGTGATATGAATTACAATAAAAGCTTTATCATTTATAGGACATTTTTATTTTATATCATGGCATTAGTCTTGAAGCCACCAAAGTGACCTGGACTAATGACTTATAAAATAATATTAAAGAGTGAGTCCTAAATGATATTAAAGAAATAATATTCATAATGGCACATATAATTATGAGATTTAGATAATCCCAAAGGAGAATCTAATTCAAATAATTATGTGATGGGGTAGGATGATACTATTTTAGATATCCTTGTAGTTTAGGGTTGTATACCCAAAGGTAACAATACCTATTCCTCAAGGATGGTATTAGTCCTCCAAAATATTCTTGAGTGAACACTAGATATGTCAATATTTCACCCAAAGGTGTAATATAGATGATATCAATAGTTCATCAATTTTTGACAAACTCAAAGCATTAATGTTGTTATATATATTTTTGCAGTGGTACTTCCGCATATACACTCATATGCTTCAAGTGTCCCTGTACTTTCTGGATCAAATTATTCAGAATGGTTAGAGCATGTGCAATTCACACTGGGTGTATTAGATCTTGATTTAGCATTACTTGTTGAAAAGCCTGCAGACTTGACTGATGAAAGTACTGCAGAACAAGTTAATGAAATGAAGGCTTGAGAAAGATCTGATAGGCTTAGTTTAATGTTCATAAGAATGACAATTGCAAATAATATAAAGACTTCATTACCGATTGCAACTAGCGCAAAGGAATATTTAAAGGTTATTGAAGACAGATTTAAATCTGCTGATAAGTCATTGGCTGGCACATTGATGAAAGAACTGACTACGGCTTAGTATGATGGTACTCGAGGAATTCGGGATCATATCCTCAATATGGCCGACAAAGCTGCAAAACTTAAAACATTAGGTATGAATGTTGATGAATCTTTCCTCGTGCAATTTATTCTTAATTCTCTTCCTTCTCAGTTTGGCCCATTCAAGATTCACTATAATACAAATAAGGATAAGTGAGACTTGAATGAGTTGACTAGCATGTGTGTTCAGGAAGAATTGAGATTAAGGCAGGAAAATTCATATAATGTTATGACGACTACTCAAGGAGGAGGTAATAAGAAAAGAAAGTTGAAGCATCATCCATCAAAGAGATTTGCTAAGTCTGGAAATGTTAAACAGACTAATGAAAAGAAAGCCTTTACTGTAAAGTGCTTCTTTTGTGGCAAGAAAGGACATGTGAAGAAGGATTGCATTAAACGCAAGACTTGGTTCGAAAAGAAAGGTATTAACTCGACCTTTGTATGTTTCGAATCAAACATTACAGAAGTTCCTTCTAACACTTGGTGGATAGATTCCGGTTCTTCAACTCATGTTACAAATAACATGCAGGGATTCCTTTCAATTCGGAAACCAAAAGAACATGAAAGATTCATTATTATGGGAAATCGTCTTAAAGCGAAAGTGATATCAATGGGAACTTATCGTCTACGCTTGGAGACGGGTTACTTGATGGATCTTGTTGACACATGTTATGTCCCTACAATTTCTAGAAATTTGATTTCTCTTTCTAGAATTGATGAGTTGGGATATTGTATTTCTTTTTGTAGTGGCAAACTCAGCATATTTTACGATTCAATAAAAGTTGGTTCTGGAATTCTGTGTGATGGTTTGTACAGAATTAATTTGGATCTTGAGTTTGCAAAGACACTAATGACCCTACAATCAAATGTTGGATTGAAACGTAGTTTCAATAATGAAAGATCTTCCATATTGTGGCATAGACGATTGGGGCATATCTCCAAGGAAAGAATTGAAAGATTAGTGAAGGATAATATTTTGGAACATTTAGACTTCACTGATTTTGATATTTGTATAGATTGCATTAAGGGAAAGCAAACTAAACAAATAAAGAAAAATGCCACAAGAAGTAAAGAACTCCTTGAGATTATTCATACTGATATCTGCGGACCACTCCATATTCCTTGTTTTAGTGGAGAAAAATATTTCATCACATTTATAGATGATCTATCCAGATATGGCAAAGTTTATCTAATACATGAAAAGTCTCAAGCCGTTGATACTCTTGAAGTATACATAAATGAGGTTGAGAGACAATTAGATAGAAAAGTTAAAATTGTCAGATCTGATAGAGGTGGTGAATTTTATGGCAGATATGATGAATCTAGTCAGAATATTGGTCCTTTTGCTAGATTCCTAGAACAACGGGGTATTTGTGCTCAATATGCATTACCAAGTGTGCCACAGCAGAACGGTGTTGCTGAAAGGCGAAATCGTACTCTGATGGATATGGTTAGGAGCATGATGAGTTACTCCTCTGTACCTGAGTCGATGTGGGGTGAAACTCTTAGGACAGCTATGTACATCTTGAACAGGGTTCCTAGCAAGTCAGTTTCATCGACTCCTTTTGAGTTATGGACTGGTAGGAAACCCAATCTGAGACATCTACATATATGGGGGTGTCCTGCAGAGATAAGAGTATTCAATCCACATGAAAAGAAATTGGTGCCAAGAACTATTTCAGGATATTTTATTGGTTATCCAGAAAAATCCAAGGGATACAGATTTTATTGCCCTAATCATAGTATGAGAATAGTAGAATCTGGTAATGCAAAATTCCTAGAAAATGGCGAAATTAGTGGGAGTGAAAAATCTCGAAGGATTAATTTTGATATTGAGGAGATTCAGGTTAATTCTCCCATATCATCTCCTGTCTGAGAGATTGTTGTTCCTCAAATCAATGAGAGTATTGATGAGGGTGAACAACAAAATAACATCCAAGAACTCTCACATGATGTTGATGTCGCCGCTGATGATCTTGTAGAACAATCACAATTGGCAGATTTGAGAAGATCTCAAAGGAAAAGGAAACATGCCATTTCTGATGATTATGTTGTATATCTACAAGAATCAGATTATGATATAGGAATAAAAAGAGACCCCTTATCGTTTTCACAAGCCATAGAAAGGAACGATTCTGAAAAATGGTATGATGCAATGAAAGAAGAGTTAAAATCAATGGTACAGAATGATGTCTGGGATCTCGTTGAATTGCCCAATGATTGTAAAAGAGTCGGTTGTAAATGGGTCTTTAAGACAAAACGCGACTCAACGGGCAATATCGAACGATATAAAGCCAGACTTGTGGCCAAAGGTTTTTCTCAGAAGGAAGGCATCGACTATAATGAGACTTTTTCTCCTGTTTCTAAAAAGGACTCATTGAGAATCGTTATGGCATTAGTAGCTCATTATGATCTTGAGTTGCATCAGATGGATGTGAAAATGGCATTTCTGAACGGGGATCTGGATGAGGAAATCTATATGGAACAACCTGAAGGATTCATAGAAAAGGGAAAAGAAAGTTGGGCTTGTAAACTTAAGAAATCCATTTATGGCCTTAAACAAGCTTCCAGACAATGGTATATAAAGTTTCATAATACCATTACTTCCTTCGGATTTAAGGAAAACACTGTTGATCAGTGTATATACCTGAAGGTAAGTGGGAGCAAGTTTATTATATTGGTCTTATATGTGGATGATATTTTACTTGCCAGTAGTGATCTTGGTTTATTGCACGAAACCAAGATATTTCTCAACAAGAACTTTAAGATGGTTGATATGAATGAGGCATCCTATGTCATTGGCATTGAGATATTCAGGGATAGATCTCAAGGATTATTAGGATTGTCTCAGAAAGGATATATTGATCGTATCTTGGAGAGATTTAATATGCAGCTTTGCTCAACCAATGATGTACCTATTACTAAAAGTGAAAAATTCAATCAAAATCAGTGCCCTAGAAATGACTTAGAAAAGAATCAAATGAAGAATATTCCTTATGGATGCGCAATTGGAAGTCTACTATATGCTCAAACTTGTACAAGACCAGATATCAGTTTTGCAGTTGCAATGCTGGGAAGATATCAAAGCAACCCAGGAATGAAACATTGAAAAGCTGCAAAGAAAGTAATGAGATATCTACAAGGGACAAAAGATTATATGCTCACGTACAGGAGATCTGATAAGCTTGAAGTAACTGGATATTCAGATGCTGATTTTGCAAATTGCCTCGACAGCAGGAAGTCCACTTCAGGATTTGTATTTATGTTAGCTGGTGGGGCAATCTCTTGGAAAAGTGCAAAGCAATCGCTTATTGCATCATCAACAATGGAAGCTGAATTTGTGGCATGCTTTGAGGCCACAAATCAAGCTTTATGGCTGCGAAATTTTATCTCAGGACTTGGTGTGGTCGACTCAATTGCTAAGCCGCTGAAGATATTTTGTGATAACACTGCAGTAGTTTTCTTCTCTAAGAATGGCAAGTACTCTAGTGGTTCCAAGCACATTGAGTTAAAGTACTTGGTGGTTAGAGAAAGAGTCCAGAAACAGCAAGTGTCAATTGAGAACTTGAGCACCACTATGATGATTGCTGATCCATTGACAAAAGCCTTACAGTGCAAAATATTCAAAGAACATGTTCTTAGAATGGGGCTTGTGAGCAAGTCATAAAGGATATGGTGATGCATGTTTATGTGGATGCTATTATTGACATTTTATTTAATTAAAGTTATCTGTTTCTGTTATCCTGTTTACATTTATGTTTATGCATATTATGGTTGAATATAATAACAGGATTGTCTTGACAAGACAAATTACAGGGGTCATTATGGACTATGTTAGGAAAGACTAACAATGTTGTGGTACATAGAAGGGAGTATGACATTGATGAAATACAACCGTTATAACTCGCATTGATAGTTTGACTTAATATAGTATTATTGTGATTATTGGACTTATTGGCTTATTTTTAAAACATGGCCATGTATAAAATGCTTTTCAAAATTTTTGGAATCCAATTAGACAAAATTGTTTTCAAACAAATTTTGTTTTGTTTGTTTTGATTTTGTATCTCTTTTATATCTTATCAATTAATGGGTCAAGTGGGAGAATGTTAGAATATGTGGCCTTTTTTTTTATTGAATAAGATATATAATAGAATTGGGTTCCGTTGCGATATTTTAGCCAGACTAAGTCCACTACGGAACGATTCCTCGGAGATATCCTTGATGGGAGGAAATCTTCTGAGATCTCATCTCATCGTAGACCTCTGCTCTCGCCTATTAAAAGACAGGATCTCTAAGGGAGTTAGTGTGTTAGAGCGTTATAACGTCGTATCTCTCCGTTGAGGAATTTAGTTATTCTCCTCGACTCTCTCCGGTGAACCACCACAAATGAAAGCTAATGCACAAATTGATGAGAATTGGGATCGCATGGAACGTAAAACTACTTGCAGGAATACAAAAGTTAAATCCGCATTCCAGTATTATCTAATCTCAAGATCAAAGAGAACAAATTAATTATCTGAAATAATTTCTTGGATAATAAGATTCAACCTGAATTCAACTTATATCAACGCCACCAAACAGATCAAGGATGGGTGCAATCGAAGATGTAAAATGACAAGAAGCATGGAAAGGCGAAAGCTTTATACCCTAGATCTTGATAATCTTGGCAGCTTTGACCACAGGATTAGCCTTAGCAATCTCCTCCCTCCCCAACGCCTTGTAATCGAATGAGCAATCATGGACGTCGGAATACCGGTGGCGACCGCAAAAGAGATCCCCGCATCGACACCGGAATCCGGTCAGCACCTATTGCTGAATCGTACCTGCGGTTTGGATTCCTCCTCAGGCTTCGACTCCTTGTCGGTCTTGGGCGTGGTAGATGCCGCGACGGCGGTCTCCGTAGCCGGAGTCTCCGCTCTCAGGTTCAGCGATTCCTCACAGGGTTTCAAGAACAGGGACGGCGGTGCAGGGGACGATGATGGAGGAGCAGGGGTCGACGGAGAAGGGGAGGAAGGTTTGAGGATTTCGGCTTCGTCTTTGTCAAGATTACAGCTTTCTCGAGCCATTTGATGCCCTGGAAGAGATGCGAACACAAGCAAATCGAGGAGATAGAAGCCGAACAGGATTATTAACTAAGAATTAAGTTTCATAGATCGATAAAAGATGGATCTTCGAAGACTCGAATCGGAATGATGGGTGGGAAAAAAAGGGGGGTTTCAGGACGTATTTAAAAGAAATCAAACAAAATTCAAGCTCAAACCTAAAAAGGAACGATTTTTCCAACTAGAAAAAAAGGAAAGGAAATATCAGTAGTCAAGAAGGATTAAAGCTGCAGCGGATCGATCAAGAAGTAAGCTTTTTTGACAACCAAATCAAATCGGAGACAGGATGAACGAATCCGGCTCAAAAGATCAAGATTTCTCCCCGTGCTTCTGAGGAATCAAGATTGAAGGGCAGTAACAACTGACCGGATAATTAGAAACAAGAGAATCCTGATCGATCCGATAGAGGAAACGGCGAAAGAATCGGTGGAAATAGGGGAGGAAGGAAAGGTAAACGTGGGAACTTAGGATAATTCGTTAGAACTCAGACTTAAATTTTTTATATAATTATGAAAATAAAATATTTTAATTCCATTTACCACCGTCGATTTAATCGACGGAAGATACATCACATATAAAAATAATACAAAAACGAAAAATAAAAAATAATTTTAATATCCTAATTATTTTTTTTTCGACTATTATGGTGATGATAAATAATGGTGGTGCTAGGGTTACGACTGATTATTGTGATTGTGATCGATGAGAATGATATAATGATTAGTGAGAACAATATAAGGATATTCTCATAGTGGAGTCTTGGAGGCATAGTTGAGAGATTTTATAACTTCTTACAAGGGGAGAAGGAGGAAGAGGGAGAGCAATGATAAGAGGTGAGACAAAATGAGAGAAGGAAGAGGATGATACTTTGCATTTGTGTCAGCGCCAATACAACCGCAGAGCAGTGAAAGGATCGCTCGGCATCTGCATCGACGTCAACACAAATATAGAGCAGCGAAAGAGGAAAGAAGGACGAGTGATCGGAAAAGGGGGAAGAACGAGGAGAAGGGAGAGCTGTGGTGAGAAGTGAGACAAAGGGAGAGGATAAAGAAGACGATACAAAGGCATGATGCTTTGCATCTACGTCGACATCGACGCAGATGAAGAGAGACAAAACAGGAAAGAAGGATGTGAGATCAAGGAGTAGGGGAAAAAGGGTGAGCACCATCATGCATTTACGTTTGTACTCACGTAGATGCAAAACAATGCCACCCTGCATTTACATTAGCGCCAATACAAAGGTCAAGTGATGCTCTGCATTTATATATGCATTAGTGCTAATGTAGATGTTAAGCAACGCTTTACATCTGCATTTGCAACGGCATCGATGCTGTAGGGTGTTGCTAATCATTCTTCCCTCCTTTCTCGATCCCTCATCCTTCTTTCCCTTTTTAGCACTCTACATATGCATTTGCATCGATGCAAATGTAGGGTGACACTTAACTTTCTTCCCCCCTTCCTTGATCCCTTATCCTTTTTCCCTCTTTTGTTGTTTTGCATTTGTATTTACATCGATGGAGATGTCAAGTGTTAGACATCTACATCGTTCTCTTCTTGGTCAATTCCGATAAAACTTTCGATGAACGTTCGAACTTCCGATGAACTCTCAAACTCCCAACTAAATCTCGTACTTGACTCCGAGACTTCATTTTACTTTATGCCTTAATCACTATCGTAGTTAATCTTGCACACTTAAAATATATTTCGATCTAGATAATTATTACAAAACTTAAATCAAATATTGTTCGGCATGTTATTGGTTCATCGAACGCTTCATCCAATTCTTCGGCGCATCGTCCTCTCTTGTGGCCTATTGCCTAATCGGCCAGTTGACCTCCGTAACTCCGATTTCTTTGATGCAATTTTTGCTCTTCTTGGCTCGATGCCCGAACCCATGGCCTGAAGCCTTCTGTTGAGATCCTCCAACTCGATATCTAATCTTCTGACATATTCTACTTCAGCTCAACATGATTCTTCCTACTTTTAATTGTCTTTCCTTAATCGAAGATTCCTGCGTCACTCAAAACGTAGATCAAATTATAAATACTATCAATTGGTCTCATCATCAAAATCCGAGATTCAATACACCCGACACATCTCTAAGGACATCCCCGCATCATTCTTGCCAACCATAACCACAATAGCCACCCGCACCATCCGATGCTTAAGTTAGTTTTATGATGGTTTTATAAAGTAAAAGGGTTAGTTGTAAAAAGATCCAACCCCCTAAACTAGTGTTAAAGATTGACTTTTATATATATTCGATCGAAGGAATTACTTGTATCTTGCCCACGGGGCCGATAAGCTTGTGATGACCTAACACATTTCTTCTAGTATTTTGCCCACGAAGATTGATCGAGAGGGGGTAAACCCGATCAATCGGTTGTAGATTATTATTTATGAAGATCGATCGGATCGAAACAAAATGGCTTCGCATAGACTATTGTATTGATCCATCATATTTTCCTCCGTATCAGTGTCTTATGGGGGGGATGATTGACCCCCACCCCCTTTTTTTTTTTCATTAGCACCTCATCTCTGTGATCACCAGCTGGAGGATACAATTAGTTACCAAAATAATTCCTATCAAAATCCATTATAAAAAATTATCAAGCTATTGTAATAGAGATTATGTGATCTTGTCCGTCGTCAACGAGAGCATCAGAGAAATCAGAATCATCTTGATCCATATTGATTCTTAACAAAAGGGATTAATATATTACATAATTTAAGAATTTTCATCAATACAATTAAATAATTAAATAATTCTTGGTTCCCATCCAACCCCACCTCCTACCTTCAACTCCATAGAAGAAAAAATGATGATTAGATAATATAATTCTTCATTTAGATGAGTATCTTTTAAATTTAATATCCTGTCAATGTCTGTGTTCAAATTTGCATCTACTGATTAGAAATAAATATGGAGACATTGATTGTGCTAGTTAGCTTAGGTAGTAAAACTTTTCAGATCACTGAAAGTTTTTGCGATTAGGCATTATTTGATTCACATAATCGATACGTTGCACGTACATATAGATGACTGCAAAACTTAATGCCAATCTTAGTCTAGTTTCTTAGATATTAGTTAAAAGTGCTGTATTGCGCACAAGACTCTCACTAACGATAAGGTCATTTAGTCTTGTATTGATCGAGGGGTATGGAACTAAGACTCATAAGTTCGTTGAGTCTCCTTCACCCTTAAAGATATTTTTTGAAACTTAATCGAAAGGATAAAATCATACTAGTACATCCATAGCTCAAAAACAAATAATTCTTTACGAGACTATGCATCATTTGGTAGCATACCCTCTAACAACTACTCAATCACATCAGTGCCAACCAGGAGCATTAAAGTCAACATGACGGACCGTGTCGACACCACACCCCTCGAGTACGATGTCGCCCCCACAAAGATCGAGACGACACCGACCGAGTACGACGTCGCCTCGCAAAGATCGGGATGACATCGATCGGGTACGATACCACCCCACAAAGATCGGGCAGTGCCAATCGAGTACGAAGCCGCCTCGTAAAGATCAGGACGATGCTGACTGAGTACAACGTTGCCCCATCGAATCGGGACGACGCCGATCGAGTGCGACATCGTTGTTTGGCGTTGTGGTATAAAGGACGCCCGATGTTTGCACGAGAAGTGAGTTCGCTGTTTAATGAGTCGACGACCATAAATGTGTCAGGTAAGGCTAGTCCCCATGCATAAGGTATAAAAACCTATCTCCGAGTCAGCGCTGATGGGGATTTCCTCGTTTTCACCCAGTTCCAACTAAATCTTCAGAGGAGTCGAGTCGGGAAATCCTCCTCCCGACTTCAACTTGTGTGCAGGAGTCAGGTGATAAGGAAGGAGGCGACTAATCAAAGGGGAACCTTCGTATTCTGGAAGTGGGGTTCGAGCTCGACCCAACCGGACGACGATTTTTGCTGCCCGAGCATTCACACGGGCGATCTTGCATATCCGGGATAGGACCGAACCGTGCTAACTCCTCAACCACGATGCAAAGGTTCAGCAACCGGTTTAAAAGGGTCAAAATACAGAGTATTATTCTTGCAAGAGAAGAGACTTTTCCTGTGTTAATTAGATCTCAAATACATTCGAGATTTAATTTTAATTTTAATTTTCTCTTTCCTAGGAAAGGAGAACAAGAATTAGTGAGAAGTTGCAGGAGCTTGTGCCTCTAACATGGACAAGGTAGTACATTCAGGAGCTTATCATTCTTGTAATATAAAATCATCAATTCGAAATTTTCCCTGGCGAACAATGGTGGATAGAAACGTATCGAGGGTGACACCATTACTGTTGATCGTCGTTGAGGACCTCTGGAAAATTTCTCGACCCAGCTATTTATGGAAAGGGCACATCAAAATACAATCCTTGTGATTTCTCCAAAGTCGTTAAATCCAACTTGCGAATCGCAGAGTGACAGTACTTTATTTCTCCTGTGCGGTTTGCATCATAACCCATGACTTGCACTTAATGATATATTACATGCAGCTGCAATAAGTTTGCTTTGATTAGGACGCCTTTGCTGAGGGATCATACAGCTCAGCACTGCGCATATTACATACGTGTGGTTGGTATCACACTCGACTCCGGTAACCTTACCGGACCCTCCCGCGGCCGCCTCGTTCCAATAAATTTGGAGGCAGCGCTGGATGTGTGAAGGCAGAACGAGCGGAGGCGTGCGCTCCTCGCATCACATTGCGACCGCGCGACGGGAGAACGGGAGCGGTAAGTGCGCCACGCGTCCTGCGTCACTCGGCTTTTTCTATTTTCTCACCGCCGACGTTGTTGCAGGCTTCGGCGGTGGGATGGCAGCGGACAGCTCTGAGAGCTTGTGGTTCGCGTCGAATCCGAGCAAGAGGTGGGGGGAGGCGTTCTTCTTGCTCTACACGCCCTTTTGGCTCACCCTCTGCCTCGGGATCATAGTCCCCTACAGGCTTTACGAGGTCTGAACCTTTGTCTTTTCACTTTGGGGTTCCTTTTCGCACCTTGCTTGGGTTCGATTTGGGATCTATTACTGCTCTTTCACGGGAGGGTTTGAGATAAAGTTCGAACCTTTTTACGTCCCTTTTTTTTTTTAATGATGACCTTTTGTGTGGTCCATTGAGGTTTTTGATCCATTAAATCGATATATCCATTAAAAAAAGTACACTTTTTTCTTAAGCTAATGAATGTATCTAGTCATTTCAGCATTTTTTCCCCAAATGTATCGATATATCTACACTTCTGGTCACCAGATTGAAATGTGCGGTGGGGTATAATTTGAGAGGAAATAAATGGACGGTGGGTTAACTTGTTGAGCGAGGAACTATTCCTTCTTTATTATATGATTGTTATATAATTTGATGTAATGCTGGTGATGAAGACATCATGAGAGGTTGTAATTTGATCATCATAAATGACAGAGATTCACAGAATTGGAGTATCTGATCATCGGGTTGGTTTCTTCTGTCCCAGCTTTCTTGATACCCCTCCTGATCATGGGGAAGGTGCGCACTTTCAGATCCTGACTCTTGCATTATAAACATTTCTTGCTGGTGTAATTGTTTGAGAACAGTACCATTTGGCTATTTCAGTCTTGTTCATGGCATTAGTCTCCATCGGCTTTGTTAATGATTGTAGGTTCTGGTTCTTGTGAGTGGTTATTCTGCCTTCAACTAGATGCCAGTTGAACTTTGCTTAGTCTCTTGGATTTGTAATGTTATGGGGCAATCAACTATTTTATTTCTTTGCATTATTTAATCTATAGGTATCTACACATTGTATTGGAACTACAATGGATATGTTGCTTGTATCTTGCACAATGTTCTTTTATTTCACTGCTTTAAAAGCGTACTCTTTTATGTGATCATGTGAATGTTAAGACCAATACTGTCTTTACATGTGGTTGGAGTTTTTTTTTTGAAGTCTATCGCCTTTAGTCTCGCTTTACTACTTTAAAGCATGCTATTGATGCAAATATACTCAAGATATAAATCTCTCTTTTAAATGCCTTCGAACATGGTTAGTGATCATTAGTTATGTAAATAAGCTTTTCACATCATTCATTTTTTGACTGCATATTTGAAGAACAACAACCAAAGACAAACTAACAATGGAGAAAATGTTTAGAAATAGAAAACATAAAGTATTTTTTTAACTGATTCACTAAAGACAGAGAAAAATAAGTACTTAAACCGGGGAACAGATAAGAGTTTCCCAGTACATGTCTACTGATGTACCACTTACATTCTTGATTGTACAAATTTTCTGTCTACTCATAATTCACAATTCAAAGAAGCTTTGATACTGAATACACTAAGTATATGTAACTCATATTAAAGGCAGTATCCATTCACTGTTGCAGGCAGACAGTTGCAAATGCTGGAGAGATCGATACTGGGTGAAGGTATTTTCTTTTTGTGGAACTCTAGTAATTTTTTTTATTGTTTAAGTGCATACGTTGACTTAGATTTGTCTCTCAGTCATGTTGTAGGAGTTGCGATCCGTTTACACGATGGTTTTCCTAGGCATGAAGATGCAAGTGACTCTGTTGCAGTGATAAATTGTTGTGTACAGATTTATCAGTTTAGGAATAATGGAAAACTAAAATCACTTGGTGAAACTTCCATGATCTATGTAGTTCTGATGATATCATCACAGAGTAATGATAACCATAGTCATCTTGTATGATTTTGCTTTCTTTTTAAATTGATTTACTCATTTTATGGATTCTGCATTTATGATGGTTTATACAATTATTGTCTCATACAGATACATTATGATAAATACTTGAAGCTTATGGTCTTCTGATGCAATTGTGAATATCCTCTCATGATTGGAGTGTTCTGTTTCTTATTCAACAGAAATCAGTAGCAGAGAAGCATTAACAAAAATAACAGATCTATGCATTACTAAAAACAGTAAAATGTTTTCTATCAATATTGCCATTTTTTATATAACCACTTTGTAGTTTTTGGTAAGTTCAACTTGTTTCAGGGACTTGTACCACAATCCTTGCTTTTTTTTAACATCATGTGAGATCTTCTCATCTTGTTGCTGCAGGCAAATCTGTGGATTATAATTTTTAGTTATGTTGGGAATTACTTCTGGACTCATTATTTCTTCACGGTACTTGGAGCGTCATACACTTTTCCTTCATGGAGAATGAACAATGTAACAAACTAGACTTAATGGTGCTAATTTTGTCTTTTTCCTTATAATTTCTGTTTGGCTTGCATCTATTAGTATATAATTTTGTAAGAGAGTTCAACTTTGGACCTCAATGAGTTATGTATCTAATATCAAAGTTTTTTTTTAACTCGAAGAGTTTGATGCATAAATTTGAGACAAGCAATGCAGTTTAGGATACTGGACCAGTGGGTAGTGTCCATGACGGCGTATAGACACACGATACATGGGTTTGTACCATGGTACCATTTTGATACATGGGCATGCACAAGACCTTGGGTGGATGGTGGGCTTACTGTCACGACCTTTGCTGGTTTTGCCTAAGGCGTGCGGCACCCTCGCGCGTCCGTCCGCAAAGCTCAGCCTCCCCGAAGCCTCCCATTGTCCCTTAGGACCAACGAAAGAGAGAACGGGTTAAAGAGAACGTCTCAATCGGGATCCACAAGCAAACATATCCGAAAAACACTTCATAGACAATGCAAATTACAAACAGACTTTACAAGCTCTGAATAGTGGCACAACAAAGGGTAAAATGGTCCATTACAGACCGAAAAGCTCTCGCACGTGTCCACATGACACAACCTTTATTTACAAGCCTAAAGAGGCCACCAACCCAACTAACATGGGACTATTTAGCCTTCGGCCGCCCCTCTATCTGCTGTACAAGGCATGAACATGCCAAAAGACAACGGACAGACATAAGCATTACATCCAACATCTTGTTCCAACATCTTGTTTAGAAGTTTGTCCGTTACATTCTCCCCCACTTATCCCTTCGACGTCCTCGTCGAAGCCTTTGTGAACACTGCAACTCTTCGCCTTTGCTGAGTCTTCAATCTTCCGCTCCAACTGCAATGCGCCTCCTGGCTCCCAGCTGCTCTCCGCTGCTGTTTTTGAGTAGTCGAACCTTTGATCCGCCATGCTTGTAATCACATCAAATATTTAAGTTAGGAATTGATTTTCTTTCCTTACTTGTTATTATAATTTAAGGAAATCTTAATCTACTTCCTTGTTTGTTGATATGAATTAAGGAAATAACTAGTAAGTATTCCAAATATGATGATATCATATTTGTTAGTATATTAAATGGAAATAATTTATATTAAATAAATACGAAAATTAAAATTTATTTCCCTTAATAGAGGCTCACCTCCTCCTATTTAAAGGGGAGGGATCTCTCTCCTTCGTTCCTCACCTAGTCGAGCATGTCAGTGGGAGGAACGAGGAGTTACACCCTATTGACAAGAGAACGAGGAGTTATACCCTGTTGACAAGAGGTAGGTTTCCCTACCTTTCTTAAATTTAAAAGTTTTAGCTTTTATTTTGATTCTTTAAATGTTGAAAGTTTTATACTTTGAAAAATATGTATCAATTCTTTAAATGTCAAATTTTTTGTATTAAAGTAATCAGTTAAAGTTTTCATAATATTCTTTGACCCATGATTAAGGTTTTTATTGTAGAATTAAATATGTTAAAAAGGTATATGTTTTATATGATATAATTTATGTATTATAGTTTATCTTTAATCTTATCTGGATTAAAATCTTGTTAGACTAGAATATGTTATCTAAAATCTTTTTTTTGATATTCTTTGATCTGAAATTTAAAATATATTATTATGAATGATTTAAAATATGACTAGAATATGTTGAAATTTTATGTGTTGAAAACATGATTTTTATTTGAATTTAGAAAGCTATTTCCTTGTGTTAAAACTTATCTCCTAGTCCCTCTTTTAATGTCTTATGATTTCTAGTCAAATTGAGAATGTTATTTCTTTGTATTAAAACTTTTCTCCTCATCTATCTTTTAATGCATTATTATGTTTTCATTTATGTTGTTAATGGGTATGTGCTATGACTAGTCCATGGGCCAGGACTGGGCCAGTTTTATGTAATGCATGCTCAATCATGTATAATGCACATGACCAGTAGATGGACTGGCTCAACCTAACCCAATATTATTGTTGAACTTGAGCCCAAATATTGATTGAATTAAACTAGACTTGATTAGTCTAGATCAATTCAGGGTGATTCCGAATTGATTGACTTATTCAAGTTAGTTTAACCTAAATTGAACTTAATCTAGTCTAAATTATACTAGTCTAGGGTGGTTCCAGACCAGTTAAATAAGGATTAGAGATCAGTTCAGTTAGGCTCTAGTAAATCGAGTTCAATTGAATCGATTAAACTAGAGTTCAAGTCAATTGAGGGTTAATTTATATTATTTGATATTGATGATTTTTGAAAGAGATGTTTTAAATAGGTTATTTCATCCCGAAATGGATATGACCAGTGTGAGAATATATTCCTGCCGAGAGCAGGTAGGGCGATTCCCTTCGGGGATTAGCGGGTCGTCAGACGTGGCGACTGGACGGTTCCTCCATCCGCTGTTGGGAGGAACGTGTCCCCACTTTGGCGGGTGTGGGACACCACTTCATCCGCTGTTGGGAGTGTGATATGAGTTTGCCTCCATCCGCTGTTGGGAGAACACAAACTCATCCCGTAGGATAAAGCCTCTCCATCCGCTGTTGGGGGAGTGCTCCTTCGGGTACTTGATATACGCCAATGGGATGATTGATTGAATTTTGGTCATGTATTTATCTTGATTTGACTTTTGGGGTTCCTACTCAGCGTTGCTGAATTTTATTTGTTTTTGATTTTCAGAGCAGCCTCCCTCTAGTACTAAATCGGATTCCAGTGGAGAGCGAACATTCCTCTACTGCTAGGTAGAGCCACTTGGATGACTCTTGAAGTTAACTTTTCTATTTGTAATTTGATGAATAAATGAATTGTAATAAATGGTTATAGATGATGAATAAAGTGATGTTTATTTATTTGGCCTGTGTGAAAATATATGAAAAAAAAAAAAAAAATCCAGGATGTGACAATTTTTATGGTATCAGAGCATGGTCTAGGGCCTGTAGGTGTATTAGGTCCCTTGATTGACTTTAACCTATTATAAGAGTAATAGAGCCAATTCCAAAAATTAGTGGTTTTATCACTCGGGGTGCTCATGGTCGCAATGCTACTAGTGTACGCACTCGGAGAGGTGTTCATACAAATAATAAGTTGGAAACTCTTTGACAATTGATCAGATATATAGAAACTGTGTTATTACTATTAAAGGTCATGATTTGCTAGTAGATCTTATTATACTAGAATTTCAAGATTTCGATGCTATCTTGGGTATGGACTGACTTTCAACATACCATGCAAGTGTCGATTGTTTCTGGAAGACTATTACTTTTTCACCCTTAGATCAACCATCTTTCAAGTTCATTGGGATTCAAGAAAAGTTCCCTTCTATTATTTCAGCCTTGAGTGCTACCCAACTATTACTGAAGGGATGTCAGGGATACTTGGCCTTTATTTCTGGAGAAAAATCTAAGAAGCCAGTATTAAAGGACATCCCCATTGTACGGGATTTTCCAGATGTTTTTCCTGAAGATCTACTTGCACTGTCACCAAATAGACAGATTGAATTTACAATTTATCTTCTACCTGGTACTGCACCTATTTCTAAACCTCCATATAGAATGGCACCAATTGAGTTGAAGGAGTTAAAGAAACAGATCCAAGAGCTTTTGGACAAGGGTTTTATTCGACCTAGTGTATCACCTTGGGGTGCCCCTGTCCTATTTGTGAAGAAGAAAGATGGATCTATGCAACTATGCATTGATTATAGACAACTCAAGTGACCATAAAGAATAAATATCCCCTTCCCCGAATAGATGACCTATTTGATCAACTTCAAGGTACTCAGGTATACTCGAAAATTGATTTAAGATTTGGGTATCATCAACTGAAATAAGGGAAGGAGACGTACAAAAAAAAAAAAAAAAAAAAAAAAAACTGCTTTTAGAACAAGATATGGTCATTACGAATTCTTAGTAATGCATTTTGGACTCACAAATGCACCGACTGCCTTCATGGATCTTATGAATAGGGTGTTCCACCCTTATCTTGATAAATTTGTAATTGTGTTCATTGATGATATCTTGATCTACTATAAAAGCATAGCAGAGCATGAACACCATCTTAAGATAGTTTTGGAAGTCCTAAGGCAAGAGAGACTATATGCCAAACTAAGCAAGAGCAACTTCTGGCTCAATGAAATTATGTTTCTCGGTCATGTAATTTCAAGTGCTGGTATATCTGTTGACCCTCATAAGATTGAAGCCGTGATAAAATGGAAGCAACCTTCTAATGTTTCAGAGATTAGAAGCTTTTTAGGTTTGGTTGGATACTATAGAAGATTCGTAGAAGACTTTTCAAAAATAGTAGCACCATTGACCAGATTGACACAAAAGAATATAAAGTTCATGTGGGATGATAAATGTCAACAAAGTTTTCAAGAATTGAAGAAGGAATTAACCAGTGCTCCTATATTGGTGATTCCTTCGGGGGGAGAAGGTTTTGTAGTGTATAGCGACGCCTTACTACAAGGGCTTGGTTACGTTCTAATACAAAACGAGAGGGTAGTTGCTTATGCATCGAGGTAATTAAAGCCTCATGAGAAGAACTATCCTACTCATGACTTAGAGTTAGCAACTATCATTTCTGCACTGAAAATTTGGAGGCATTATCTCTATGGACAGACTTTTGAAATCTTCACGGATCATAAGAGTCTCAAATATATTTTCACACAGAAAGATTTAAATATGAGACAAAGAAGGTGGTTGGACTTTCTAAAGGATTATGATTTTAATATCAACTACCATCCTGGGAAAGCTAATGTAGTTGCTGATGCCTTAAGCAGAAATACCTATAGTCTTCTAGCCTATATGAATATTCAAAGGAATTCTATGATGACGGAGTTGGCAGACTTAAAACTTAAACTTTTATCGGAGATAAATAAAGGTTTTCTTGCGTGTCTGATGGCACAATTATATTTGGTGGAAAAGGTTAAAGAAAGTCAGAAGGAAGATACATATCTTCAAATGATAGTTAAGGACATAGCTCAAGGATCTAGACCTGAATTCCTCCAAGCTGAAGATGGTTCTATTACATTCTATAATCGACTTTGTGTTCCCGAAAGCCATCCAGTAAAGATGCAATTATTGGATGAGGCACATAGATCAAAATTTAATATCCATCCCGGGACTACTAAGATGTATCGAGATTTACGCCAAAACTATTGGTGGCGTGGTATGAAGAGAGATATAGTAGAGTTTATTTCTAAATGTCTGATATGTCAACAGGTGAAGATAGAACATCGAGTACCTGCGGGAAAGTTGCAAAGGATTTCGATTCCTGAATGGAAGTGGGAGCAAGTCACTATGGATTTTGTGACAGGATTACCCAAGACTATGAAAGGATATGACAGAATTTGGGTAATAGTAGACAGACTTACTAAATCTGCTCACTTCCTTCCTATTAACAAGAAGTATTCATTGGATAAACTAGCAAGCTTATATATTAAGGAAATCATTCGATATCATGGGGTGCCAGTTAGCATTATCTCATATAGAGATCCAAGATTCACCTCTAAATTTTGGGGAAATCTATAAAAATCTTTGGGCACGCAGTTAAAATTTAGTACAACTTTCCACCCCCAAACTGATGGCCAATCTGAAAGGACAATACAAACTCTTGAAGATCTCTTAAGAGCATGTGCTTTAGACTTTGGTGGTAGTTGGGATATGCAATTGCATCTAATTGAGTTTTCTTATAATAATAGTTACCACTCTAGCATACAGATGGCTCCATTTGAAGCTCTTTATGGAAGAAAGTGCAGATCACCTGTATATTGGGATGAGGTGGGAGAACGGAAGCTTTTGGGACCTCAGTTAATTCAAAAAGATGCTGATAATATTCGAATTATACGCCAAAGATTATTAACAGCTCAAAGTCGTCAGAAAAGTTATGCAGATCGAAGGCGAAGAGATCTAGAGTTCGAAATTGGTGAGCACGTCTTCTTAAAGGTGTCGCCAACCAAGGGAGTTATGAGGTTTGGTCAAAGGGGAAAGTTAGCCTCAAGATTTATTGGCCCATTTGAGATCTTACAAAAGGTTGGGCCTGTAGCATACAGATTGGCATTGCCCTCGGCTTTGGCTAGCATCCATGATGTATTCCACGTGTCAATGCTTCAAAGATATATCAGGGATCCATCACATGTCATATCTTACCAACCTCTATAATTACGAGATGATGTCACTTTTAGAGAACAACCAACCCAGATCTTGAAAAGAAAAGAACATGTTCTAACGAACAAAATTATACCTTTGGTAAAGATTTGTTGGCAACACCATTCAGACCAAGAGGCAACATGGGAAAGAGAAGAAGATATACGAGAGCAATATCCTCATCTATTCTATTAAGGTAAGCTAAATTTGGGGACCAAATTTCCTATAGGAGGGGAGAAATGTAATCACATCAAATATTTAAGTTAGGAATTGATTTTCTTTCCTTACTTGTTATTATAATTTAAGGAAATCTTAATCTACTTCCTTGTTTGTTGATATGAATTAAGGAAATAACTAGTAAGTATTCCAAATATGATGATATCATATTTGTTAGTATATTAAATGGAAATAATTTATATTAAATAAATACGAAAATTAAAATTTATTTCCCTTAATAGAGGCTCACCTCCTCCTATTTAAAGGGGAGGGATCTCTCTCCTTCGTTCCTCACCTAGTCGAGCATGTCAGTGGGAGGAACGAGGAGTTACACCCTATTGACAAGAGAACGAGGAGTTATACCCTGTTGACAAGAGGTAGGTTTCCCTACCTTTCTTAAATTTAAAAGTTTTAGCTTTTATTTTGATTCTTTAAATGTTGAAAGTTTTATACTTTGAAAAATATGTATCAATTCTTTAAATGTCAAATTTTTTGTATTAAAGTAATCAGTTAAAGTTTTCATAATATTCTTTGACCCATGATTAAGGTTTTTATTGTAGAATTAAATATGTTAAAAAGGTATATGTTTTATATGATATAATTTATGTATTATAGTTTATCTTTAATCTTATCTGGATTAAAATCTTGTTAGACTAGAATATGTTATCTAAAATCTTTTTTTTGATATTCTTTGATCTGAAATTTAAAATATATTATTATGAATGATTTAAAATATGACTAGAATATGTTGAAATTTTATGTGTTGAAAACATGATTTTTATTTGAATTTAGAAAGCTATTTTCTTGTGTTAAAACTTATCTCCTAGTCCCTCTTTTAATGTCTTATGATTTCTAGTCAAATTGAGAATGTTATTTCTTTGTATTAAAACTTTTCTCCTCATCTATCTTTTAATGCATTATTATGTTTTCATTTATGTTGTTAATGGGTATGTGCTATGACTAGTCCATGGGCCAGGGCTGGGCCAGTTTTATGTAATGCATGCTCAATCATGTATAATGCACATGACCAGTAGATGGACTGGCTCAATCTAACCCAATATTATTGTTGAACTTGAGCCCAAATATTGATTGAATTAAACTAGACTTGATTAGTCTAGATCAATTCAGGGTGATTCCGAATTGATTGACTTATTCAAGTTAGTTTAACCTAAATTGAACTTAATCTAGTCTAAATTATACTAGTCTAGGGTGGTTCCAGACCAGTTAAATAAGGATTAGAGATCAGTTCAGTTAGGCTCTAGTAAATCGAGTTCAATTGAATCGATTAAACTAGAGTTCAAGTCAATTGAGGGTTAATTTATATTATTTGATATTGATGATTTTTGAAAGAGATGTTTTAAATAGGTTATTTCATCCCGAAATGGATATGACCAGTGTGAGAATATATTCCTGCCGAGAGCAGGTAGGGCGATTCCCTTCGGGGATTAGCGGGTCGTCAGACGTGGCGGCTGGACGGTTCCTCCATCCGCTGTTGGGAGGAACGTGTCCCCACTTTGGCGGGTGTGGGACACCACTCCATCCGCTGTTGGGAGTGTGATATGAGTTTGCCTCCATCCGCTGTTGGGAGAACACAAACTCATCCCGTAGGATAAAGCCTCTCCATCCGCTGTTGGGGGAGTGCTCCTTCGGGTACTTGATATACGCCAATGGGATGATTGATTGAATTTTGGTCATGTATTTATCTTGATTTGACTTTTGGGGTTCCTACTCAGCGTTGCTGAATTTTCTTTGTTTTTGATTTTCAGAGCAGCCTCCCTCTAGTACTAAATCGGATTCCAGTGGAGAGCGAACATTCCTCTACCGCTAGGTAGAGCCACTTGGATGACTCTTGAAGTTAACTTTTCTATTTGTAATTTGATGAATAAATGAATTGTAATAAATGGTTATAGATGATGAATAAAGTGATGTTTATTTATTTGGCCTGTGTGAAAATATATGAAAAAAAAAAAAAAAAATCCAGGATGTGACAATGCTGTTTCAACTCACCAATGACTTTGACTCTAGTGTGGGGTTGGCTGAGTTGTGTTGATCCTTGTTGATTCCTGCGGATCCGCCAAATGAAGGAAAAGACCATCCTTACTGCGCCAGTCTCTTAAAAATTCCACATGCTGCTTGAACTGGGTGGATGCTTGTTGGAGCTTTAACGAGCATCGTCTCGTAAACTTCTGAAGTTTTGGGTCCTTCCTCCATAAAATCTGCTCATTGACTCTTCTTTCAGTTAGTTGTCACATCCAAGTAGGTTCGCATCACTTCCGCTTTCGATTGGCATTTCGTTGGGAAATGAAGCGGACAATCTACTCTCAGTAGCACTGATCACCGTTGGTGAGGATTTGACAACTATTGCCTTCCATTATCTTCGAAGGGTCTTTGAACATGTGCAGAGCTCCTCTGCTGGATAGATAAGAGAACTGGGGTACTCGGTTTCGCCCATTCTCTTAAGAGTTGAGAAGGCAAAGGTTACTTTGACTTCGCCCGCCTCCTCGAGGTTGTACTTCATGCATCGAGCTGGTTACTGGTCTTCGCCTGCTCTTTGCTCACACTTCTGAAGCACTTGAAGTGTTTGCACTCCTTGCGTTGAGTTAGCTACTATGATTCACCTTCTCAATGCCATCGAACTTCTGGAATGCGGGAAGTTTTCACCCCAACTTGGAGTAATTCTCTGATAGATGAGGTCGCCTCTGGGATTGAACCGTCTTCTCCATCAACCCTGTCGCCTACTCCACTGAGTAGCAAAGGTACAGCACCGCGTACTGCCTGCTTCGTTCCTTGGTCGTGCACTCTTG
Organism: Musa acuminata AAA Group; assembly: GCF_036884655.1. Taxonomy (NCBI): domain Eukaryota; kingdom Viridiplantae; phylum Streptophyta; class Magnoliopsida; order Zingiberales; family Musaceae; genus Musa; species Musa acuminata. The sequence continues at coordinate 1,657,582 of NC_088346.1, read as the reverse complement.
CATGACCCGAAGTCCTTCACTTATCGCTATCTTGATGAGAAACTTGTTGACACCGGTCTTACGAAGTTTCTTGGCCTCTGCCCTTCAGCCTTGTCTCGGTACTTGGAGATTGCCTTTGCATGCTCCACCTCCTCGGCCCCTTTCACGACCAAGCGCTCTCCCTCCATGAGAGCAAGGGATCAATGACTTGCACGGAAGTCCCGCCTCTGCGGTACCATGGCGCTGCCATGCCCATGGCCCTACTATCCGTCGCCTCGCCTCTGTATCCCTTTTCTTCACAATCAGTAGAGATGTCTCCGTGACACTCCTCTGAGTCCACATCCATTCTAACTGATGCTTGATTTTGGGTAGCTAAGTCCCTCTGGACTCATCGTCGCTTCCTCGCCCCTTTCGACCCCCTGCTTCAACACCTCTGTGTTCTCCAAGCAGTCCGTTTGGTCGATGGAAAGACAGACTGTAACTCTCATGCATGGCCTCTGCCATCACGTTGTAGAGTTTACACCGATTCTGTTCTCCTTAGCTTCCTTGGTAGCAACGTTCACTTACTCGGCCTTGTCCTCTGACTTGTCGGGCTCCCTTAAGCGAATATGAGCTCTGGAGCAGTCCAACTCTCCAGCTGCTTCGATCATACCTCTGCATGATCAAGTTCCTCCCATGGAACTCACTGGTACTTGCATTCGAACTTTTCCCTTGGTGGAACCCAGCCCCCATATACTGAAGACCAAGGCTTTCATCCGAAGCAAAATTCGATGCACGCACGGAAGACCCGCCTCTGCGGTACCATGGCCTTCACTCCTTGAATCCATAGCCCTTCTTGCCGTCGTGTTATTCACCGAAGTGGAGCTCCCAGTAGCTCCCGATCATACCTTCATATGATCTAGTCCCTCCCGGGACAGATTGTGTGTATCGCATTGCCACGAACTGTTCCACCACGATCCGCTGCACCATGTCGCCTCTTGGTGACATCTCCATTGCATTCTGATCCTTGTGGAATAAACTCGAATTGTGAACCCTCCATGTGTGGCCTCTGCCAATACATCGCAGGGTCCCTTCCACCTTCGATTTTGTTCTCTCCTCTGGCAATCGACCTTCATCCACCCACTCCTGGGTCACACCTAGATGAAGCACCGCTCTAGGACAGTCCGTCGCCTAGTAGCTCTCGAAGTCCACCGACTTCACTGTAATCTGTGCACCATTGTCTGGATCCTGGGCCTCTGCCCCTACCAGCACAATCTCCGCTGCGCACTGCTTCCTTCATAGCAACTCAAATGGCAACACTATGGCATATTCTTCAAGAGTACCCGCCTCTGCGTCCTCTTGCCCCGTGCTAAGGCCCTTCTGAACCCAACTTCGCCTCCGCAAATTGAGTCGCCTTAGTTCCTCCATCAAATGCTTCTCCGAGTTAAGGTGCATGTGCCGTGAAGCTCCCTTCGTCTTTGGCACCATGCAAGATGAGTCCACTCCGTCAGAAAGAAGGACCCATGGAATAACATGATCATACTCTTGCCTCTGCAAGAGTTTATGTCCTTGACCTCTGTCTAAGGAAAACACTGTGCCTCTGCTCCATGTTCCAACTTCTATGCCGGCTCCCTTTATGCGGCTTGGGTACTTCGCCAAGTTACACCCAAGTTGCTCCGCTCCTCGTTCTTGCATTGAGTCGATGGTGGCCCTCGCGCCCACCATTCCACGGGTCAGCCCTCCCTTGAGTCCGATCTCCACATCGACTCCAAGTGTACCTTCATAAGTTGCTTTAGGTCGCTCCCCCACTTGATCTCGCAATGCATCCACCAATGCATTCTCTTGAGCGAGATCATGCGATAACTCCTCGCCGCTTGCTCAGTCCATCGAGCTTCATGAAGTTGTTGTTTGTGAGGTACTCCTCCTCAACATGTGAAGTCCGTCTCACATGATTCTCCCTCTAGAGTGCCGAGACTTATCCCTCCTAGATAACTGTCCCGTTGGAGCAACATCTCTCTTCGTTTCGGAGACCACCATCCACTTGGACTACTCCGATCTGCTGAACAAACTGTGCATTGTTCTGCCTCTTGCAAACACACTTGCTAGATTGCGTCTCCACGTCAATACAGCCACCGCCGCACCCTTCAAGGCCTAGCAACATGCTAAACTCGTTGCACACTTCAGCCTCCTCCGGACGTATCCTTTGCATGCCGAAGAGAAAGTTTCAATGCTCCATGGCGCCGAGTCTCGACCACCTTGGGATGGCCACGAACATTCCATCGTCCGCATACAAGCCCATGCATGAGTACCGAATTCTTCGAGTTAGCAATTCCCCTCACCTCTGTGAGCTTTGCACAACTCTTTCGGTCGCTGAGCAACTCATTCCACTTTGCATGGTCTCATCCTTTGCCAAGCGCCTCGCTTGCCTTGAGCACCATCAAGTAAAGTTGTCAACGTTGAGCCGTAGCTCAAACTCCGGATTCTTCCAAGCTTGCCTGTTCTCGTGGTACCTTTTGCGCGAAGGGTTGGCCATTCCTCTGAATGCCAATGTTAGATGCCCGCTCCTCTGAGCGACTCTTTTCCCTACATCTCCATGCCCGTTTTCCCTCAAACGGTCGCGTGTGCTGACTGCCCTCAACGCAGCCCCGCTAGGTCCCCCACGTTTGCATGTCAAGTGTTTCTATGAGTGCTTGTCCCGCTCTGATACCATAATGTCACGACCTTTGCTGGTTTTGCCTAAGGCGTGCGGCACCCTCGCGCGTTCGTCCGCAAAGGTCAGCCTCCCCGAAGCCTCCCATTGTCCCTTAGGACCAACGAAAGAGAGAACGGGTTAAAGAGAACCCCTCAATCGGGATCCACAAGCAAACATGCCCGAAAAACACTTCATAGACAATGCAAATTACAAACAGACTTTACAAGCTCTGAATAGTGGCACAACAAAGGGTAAAATGGTCCATTACAGACCGAAAAGCTCTCGCACGTGTCCACATGACACAACCTTTATTAACATGAGACTATTTAGCCTTCGGCCGCCCCTCTACCTGCTGTACAAGGCATGAACATGCCAAGAGACAACGGACAGACATAAGCATTACATCCAACATCTTGTTTAGAAGTTTGTCCGTTACACTACGGTGCAGTGTGTGGCTCTTGAGTATCATGTTTATAATATATATATATATATATATATATATATATATATATATATATATATATATATATATATATATATATATATATAAACCCAACTGGACCACCGGAAAGGGGTGGTCCCTGATTCACACCTGTAGTGGTCTGGACAGTTTTTCATTCCTTGGTTTAAAATCTTTTTTACCATAAACCTCCTGTGAAGTATATTATAGCTACACATGCATCTACTTTTTGTTGTATTATATGTTCTTTCATGCTTCCTCTATATATTTGTTTTAATTTTCAGAAAAATGCAGTAGCCATCCCTTTCTAGTCTTCTAAATTTATGCCTTATATAAGACATCAATTTTGTGTTCTCTTGGGGACAAGTATGGTGCTTTTACATTTTCTTACGAGTCATTTCCTTTTTCATCTATGCTTGTGACAAGGCCAACTTCCATGGAGCGAAACCTTAGTATGAATATAAGATAAATATATAGGATTTTCTTTTATAGATAACTCATGGAGGTGCTGAATTAGAATTGCGATCAAATTCATTTGCATCTTGCAAAATTTGTCTAATTTCCTATCTTGACTTAATTCCAATCTTCCATTAATATCTACTGATTCCACTGATGTGAGCATTAAGGAACACTAATATTCCTGCAGAAAGAAATCACATGCCTAAAATAAGTTGACTTTGACAACTCTCGCCCCAAAATACTTGTTCTTGTGTATTATTTTCTCTCAGACTTTTTATGCTGGACTCTCCACAAGTTTCTCTGATCTTCAAAATCTAATGACAAACTAGTGTTTACTAAACGGTTGTACCTACTGATACTTGTTTGGTAAGGTCGAGAACTAGAACATCCAGATGGTTTTTTTTAACATCAAAATAGTGCCTTTTGTTCAGTCAGGATATCACGTCAGCAATGAATATACTATGAAAATTTATTCAAGTAGTAAAGTGCCAGTTCATATAAGATAAGGTGACACAAGCCCTCTCTATTCACATATGCACACAGATATGGTACCTAAAATCCATGATTTAAATTGTTGCTCCCTTGTGCTTTCTTAGAAGAGAATATATGTAAAGGGAGGTTTAAGGATTAGTTCCTTGGCAAGTGGCAACTATATGTATATGTATATGTATATATTTATGTATGCACATACTTGCATGTTCTTTTGTAACTTGATTTGAGACATCTGCTATTTATGATACTGGAAACATAAAGTTTAATGGAGAAATCTCAAAACAAATATTACTTGAAAAAACTGCAGAAAACACCAAAAGTCCTCGAAGTTGCAGATATTGACCTTGTATTATACATAGGATATACAAGCAATTGCAACAGATGGTATTGACTATTGCATTCATGTCAGGCATACACAACAAGTTCAAATATACTTTTTATGTATTTTTGTCATCGGTATCACATTACATTTTTACTATGTTAGACTTCTGACACTGTTGTGATTTAATCTGCAGAACCATATCTTTATACCATTTAATATGCTATCTTGCATAATCTTTTAGCATTTAGTTTTCAGGAAAAACAATTCTTACTGTCTGAAATTGACCATCTGATCTTATGTGACAGGTCCCACATACAACTTTCTTTCTCACTCATTCTTGTTTCCTGTTTTACCATATGACATCTAATATAACACTGCGTAGGCTGCGCCATGTCATTGCTGATTTTCCACAGTCAATTCGACTGGCCAGTGAAGCTGCATGGATTTTGGCTCTTTCTTATTTCATAGCTTACTTGGAGACTTTAGCTATTTCAAATGTACGCATTGCACACTTATATCATTGATTTTTGATGATTTTGTGCCATCTTCTACGTTGTCTATTTCTTGTTACACATGGAGGCTAGTTCTCACAAATCTTACAGCTAGAGTGTTTGTCTTTGATAATTTCTTATGATCAAGTAATTTTAAATTTTAGTTATTAATCAAGTAACATTTTGGCCAATTACAAATTGTCTATTTGCATAATAAAAAATTGTTAAACTGATGTAATTTCTGCTAAACATGGTGCTTTAAGCCAAACTTGTCTTTCAAGAATATATTTAGAAATGTGCATTGCATTGCCTACTCTTTTTCTTGTGTTTTCTCTTTTTTTCGATGAATTCATTGCATTGCCTGATGTTACACAGTGATTTAGAAATGTGCCCAAGCGCTCGGGGAAGGCAAGGTGAGGCCCAAGCACCTTGCACAATAGTTGAGCAACACGCTTCAGTGAAGCATTGCCTGAACCTAGGCGTTAGGCGCCTCGGGCGAGTACTCGATTGAAGCAAAGCAACTGAACCAGATGATCAACTCTAGTTCGATTGAACAATACCTTAGTTGGTTGATTGAACCAACTAAGCAAAATAGTAAATCCCCCCGTGTGACCTCGACTCATAAACCCTACTTCGTTGCTCCGACTTACCTCTGCACCCTCCGCTGCTTTTGTGCGTAGTCGTCGCCAACGCACAAGTCCGACGCTTCCTCTACTATCAACGGATAGCTTCGAAGTTTCATGCACAGTTTCCTCTGTCGCTGTTGCTTCCATGTGCAGCTCCTTCGACCATCGAGGGATAGGACCATAGTTTCCTGCACCACCCATATAAAGCTTCCTCCGTCACTACTGTTATCGTCCATAATTTCCTCCGTCATCGCTGTCGTTATTCAAAAGTTCCTCCATCACCATTGCCCTCTCCTTCCCCATGTTCCACCATTAGTGTCTCTTTTCTCCCCCCTCTTAACTGCTGTTAGTAGTGGATTAAATACTGTTAATAGTAGATTGTTAATTCTTGATATTAAAATTACAACTAAGTATTAACTACTGTTACCATATAATAGTCCCTATTTAGATTGTTAATCTCTATTTATTTAGAACTGTTATTAGGGTTTTAGGATTAATGACAAGTGTACAAAGCAATTCAGAATATTCATCAAAAAATTCTATAAAGGATCCTGCTTGGAAATGCAATCATTTAAAGGATCCTAAAGATCTTAATAATTCAATTTAATGCCATATTTTTATTTATACAATTATATTGATCAATTGTATTATATATTTTTTATATGTTAATATTTCATAGCGTCTCGTTTCGTTCGGGCGATCGCCTAGTGTTTCGGGTATTTTGGGACCTTGGCGCCTTTTGGCACCTAGCATTTTTTAAAACATATTAAATGTATATATGAGCTTAATGCTTTTGTTTCAGAATGCAAGTTGGCTATAATGTCAAGCAGATTGTCAAAAGGAAGCACTAGTGCTCTTGGTTGTGAATACATGCTTTCATTTTTCCCACCTTATCACTTTTCATCTATATGAAGTCCTGGAAACTTCTCTTAGTTGGTTTATGGTTAGAGTCATAGGATGATATTTATAATTGACTCGCTCGCCTTCTTCTTTGAGAATTTTCTTATTTAGTTTAGTTGTTCAATTTTCTCAATAAGTAGTAAATTTATTTCTTTATTCACTGAAAATATGTTTCTACGTTGTTGTACTTGTACCTTATGCAGTAAGTTCTTAAAGAATGATTATGTTATTCATAAAGCTATGTCTATAGGTGAATCATTAGTTAAAATTTTAGCTGCTAGTGTAGCTTGAGCTAAAATGTCAATGTTCTTCAAAGTTCAAACTGAAATACAATCTGCTTTTTTTTTCCTTCTTTCCCCTTTTGTTGCATCAAGAATGACACTTACATAAATAACTTGTGGTCATTTACTTCATTGCTCATATAAATATAACTTTGTATGATATTTGTGTATACTCTGAAAACTTGCAGTTCCCATATTATGAGTTTGTCAATCGGGAATCAATGTACAAAGTAGGATCATTGTTCTATGCAATCTATTTCATCGTGAGCTTCCCTATGTTTTTAAGGTAAGGTAATTTGGGAATATTCATTAATTTGATTATTTTTTGTGATCTGGATGTGAAATATGCTTAACTTAATCCATGCACCTAACTGCATTGAATCTTATGGATAATATCTGAATTTGACCAGACAGCTTCTCTTTTGTATCAGTGAAATCTGTTTTCAATGGAATATATTATCATTCTTTCTTGACAATAATGACTTTGCCATTGCCAAATCTAAGACTTCCCTTTGGTTCATCAATGACAAGGCAACATAATCTTGACAACAAGTTACCATTTGTCAGTGATAAAGTATACAGTGTATCATGCATGATAGCTTATATTGGCTGTGTCTAACCTAACTCGTACATTTTTATGGTTCTCAGGGTAGATGAGAAAGAGGATGAACCATGGGACCTTCCAAGGGTGGCTGTTGATGCACTGGGTGCAGCAATGCTTGTAACTATAATACTTGATTTATGGCGTATATTTCTTGGTCCTATTGTTCCAATTCCAGAATCAAGGCAATGCAGTCAGCCAGGACTTGCATGGTTCCATATACCACAAAGCTCCATGAATATGTGACGTGTAGGACGTTCCCTTTCGCAGACAAACTTTAACTTAAGTTTTAATTATTTTGTATTAACATTATTGTTGAATGAGGCTTGTGGTTCTGCTGCTTTTTAGCATAGCTTGATTTACCTAGAAAGCCAAAAAAATACTGATATTTGTCTTTTTGACTATTAATGTGCACTTTGATTTGACATGACTGCTCCATGACTGCTGTGTAGTAAGTGTAAGTATTCAATACTTTTTCTCTGAGCTGGTTTTTAAGTTTACTCATGAACTACACAAGTTCTAAATTTATTAAGGCAACCAGACAGGAATCTTGGATGGCTTCTGGATATCTTCTGATTTGTCCTCCCATTTCTTCTAATGTGGATCTATTCATAAACAGTACTGAAATCTTCAATATTTGCTTTGTTTTGTGATCTGCACTGTGTAGCCCAGTTTGCTTGTTTTTCCAAATACATCTCTCTCTAGTTCCTGGAATCTCATTTTTTGCAGAATATCCCATCCTAGTAATGAACATCCTGAGAAAGAATCAGAATCTGCAATGACCACAACCTGAAGCCAGTGTTAAGAGACCAGTCAGATCGGCATGTATTAACCGGAAACTGACACTCAGAACTGGATGTTTTCGCCTTAAGGTAATGGCATATAAATATTAGACGAAGATAAACTGTGTAGAACTGAGCAATAGCAGCATGGAAGGGAAGAAGTACGCATTCCTCTGCATGTAATATAGATGGAATCCATTCTACAAGTACAGTAATTAGTCTGAAGTAAATACATGATAGTTGACATCTGACAGCACTGGACTATCAATGATAAAGGCGAGAGGCAAATCGAGTTTGCGAACTGAAACAAATATTTTCCCCAGCAAGTGATTGCATTTGCTTGGCAGTTCAAGCATGATCAGATTCTGGTAAATATGGATATCCCAACAGCAAGAACACAAAAATCTGCTCTGAAGTCAATGGATAGAAGACAATTAATTACAGATGGAGTGATTAGATGCACAAAGTAATCGTAGCAACTGGATCGTGGAGAACATGAAAATGGAATACGCAAACAGCGACTGCTCTTCTCGGAACGTCTCTGTTGTTACAGCATGTTGGGTAACATTTCTCCAAGCTTAGAAACCTTGTTCGCTTGAATCTCTGCACTGAAGTAGTGGCAAAGGGCCACATTGAATTTAATCTCTGTGATTCATGCTATAGGAAACTCCAAATCAGGATCATGCTTGTGATACGATGTCGGACTTCCGATCACCATCTGCCGTGGCTTGTACTTGCTCAGCATACTGTAAGTTCCACAGCACGTCTTCGACTGAAGGGCGAGACGATTCCTCATACAAGCATTTACTTGTTATGGAGATCACAATCGATAGGGAGTCCTGTGATGCAGAAGCTAGTACGACTGGATCAAGAATGCGTGTTTGCTCTGTTTGCCTAGTGACTAACATAGCCTGCAAACAAGAAACAAAGTTGGAGTGACATTCTTCCATGGAAATAAATTTAGCTTCTATCCGTCCACATGAAGATAAATACCAACCTGGCTGAAGCAATTACATGTTATAATATCATAAGTTTTGGAATCAGATTAGCATGTGAAATCAATTTAATAAGCTTTTATTATGAGTAATCCATGTGTTCACTAGGTCAAGGCAAGCTAAACCTGGGTTTCTTGGAGGTTTTTAGTAGCATTTTTTATAACACCCTTGATTAGTCTCACATCAAAAGTGAACAAGATTAAGATTGATTTATAAGGATCTAATGAGTATACTATTATTAACTTTAGCTTAAGCATTTTGATCAGTAATTTAGATCAAACGAAGTTGATAGGCTAGTTAGCTCATCAAGCTTGACATTTTTCAGCATGAGCAAGCTTTTCAGTACGATTTTATATTAGGGATTAAGTATGAGTAGACTTCAAAACAAACTATGAGCATATACACTAAATTCAGGCAGCAAGACTGATAGAAGTTCGTAAAAAGTGTCTAACGCTTAATCAAGGCTGAAACTCCCAAGTCTTTTTTGATAGAAAATCGAAGACAAGACTATCATGGCCTAATTGGAGCTCAATGAAAGATAAGAAGTAATATATGTTTGTACCTCAATGCTCATAGACTTCATCTCTCAACTAAGAAAAGAACAAAAATTCCTGGTAATAAAGAAATTAGTAAAAGAATCATTAAGGAGCATAGACAGTGTCATGCAGATTATGTCAATTAGATTTGGGTCATCATAATGCAGCAGCAGTGCAGAAAAAGCCATTGGATGATCTGCAATAAACCAGGTGATCATTGGCATGACCTGGCGACCGATGCACACTGCCCATATAAGGAGGTACCCATGGGATTGGATTTCTTGCATGTGACAGATCGTCGATAATGGTAAACATTTTCTAATGGTATTGTACAGGTTCGCTTTCTTTCAATCCTCACCTAACGAACTAGACATGATTTCTCGTTGCCATCAATTCCTCTAAAGGGTCACCTTAAAAATCACTACAGCCATAGGTACGTACCTAGTCCAGTAAGATACTGCATACAAGTGTGTAGGTTTCATTTTGGAGGTGGTCTATCAGGCTAAATTCATTTATTATTAGAGAGAGAATCCGAAAAGTGTTGAGCTTACCAATTCTTTTAAACAATGTTCGGAACCTTGTTCAGACACTGATGGTCCCATGAGTGCCTCGAGTAAGATAAAGCCCAATGAATAAACATCATCCTCCAAATTTGCCGTCTCCCTACAAATGCAAATGTGTCAGTCAGATTACCAGAAGTATTAATTTAATCATATTTGCTCTGTAACTGCTGGAACTGTTTGATGCAAATTTTTATCAATCTTACTGTGGGAGTATGTCAAACCAAAAGTTAGAATCCCTATCAAATGACGAGTGCACTCGACTTCATTGTTCAGAGCAGAGAAAGAGTTTAGAACCTCTACTAGATACAAAGTCGAAAGGTCCTCCGTCCTTGTACACATGGATTCCGAATCATGTGGTTTGATGTGAAGTAACATGTTTTTATTGGGCTAATTGTAGGTTCACATGCAAATCTGAAATCAGAATTTAGCTGTCCGATATGGATGTATGAGAGAAGTACTCACAGTTCTGGAGATTTGCTCTGAATAGGTTTCTGACCTTCCGCCCTTGCCTGCAGATGGAAGGTAATTCTCATGAACATCGATGCGTCAAATATGCAAAATACCATAAAATTATAGGCTCACAAGCAAAACATAATTTCCCATTCTGTCAATCTCGATACGGACCTCATGTTTGTAAATTTCTTCCATGATAATGGACAACCCATAGTCACTCACTTTTGCTATAAAGTGCTCATCCAGCAAAATATTCTTGGTTTTCAGTTGATTATTGTATAAACCAGGAATAATTCCCGAATGTAAAAAGTGGACTGCTTTAGCGATGCCTATCAAAACCACCAACCTATCTGGCCACTTAAGAGCCCTCTCCATACTGCGTTCTGCTGGCAAAAACCAAAGCCTTTAGGAATTACAGGGCATAGATGAAAAACTTTAAACTGCATGGAGAACCATTACCAGAAAGATGACTTTGAAGATTTCCATTAGCTACATATTCATAAATTAGGAAGACTCTGTTGATGCTAGAATCATCTTGTGTGGTATCGATGCAATGCCCCAAGAGGCAGACCAAATGGGGGTGGCGAAGTTTTGATAACAAATCCAGACGAAACTTCAGATTTCTTATAGAATGTCTCTTGAACAATGACAAGCATCTTATAGCTATAAAGGTTCCATTATCTAGTCTCCCCTTGTACAGCTGAAAAAAGAATAGGAAAAGACTGTCAAAAACATTAACTTACAGTATGAAAAGTAATATACAAAGTGGAACTGCCAAGAAATAGGAAAGATTAGCACATGGAAGAAACAAAATCTCACATAACTATAACTTGTTTTCCAAATCTATCTCAAGAACTAAAAATTGAATGTATACTGTGACAACTTGGACCAGAAATAGTATTTCTAATTTGTGCCTAAATCATTTATTTAAAAAAATCACTTCTTGATGTAGACAAAAAACACTTTTACTATTAGATATATACCTTTGAGTAAGCACTCTTCATTCCATGATTCATACAAAAGGATCTACCGTGTGAGATACTAAATAAATCAGGGTATCAACACTGTTGTTGTAAAATCATAGGCAAAATTGAAGAACAAGGCCAATGCATGACCAAGAAATCCAGGCAACCAAGGAATTCGATCTCTAATCTTCTGTGATTTACATCCATGGAACTCTTCCAAGCAAAAGAGTTTTGGTATGAGGCTAAGTTATGCATATGACAGTAGTAACTCGAAACAAGTTACAAGTCAATATAACAAAATTCAAATGTTCATGTCAATAACTAGCTTATATTGCTGAAAAAATAACTTATTGTATGCTAATCTCAGTTAGTAGAGTAGATCTATCAAAAGAGCAGTAGAATATTGATTGAACAAGACAGATCTGCCCCCAGATTGATTACTTGTGCCCTCCATTTAATTTTGATTCAAAGGGAATTCATTCACTTCCTCTAATAAATTTTCTTTGTGTGGATAAGCATGCATGAAGATCAGTTAAAATATTGTGGTTAAAGGAAGCGAAATGAATCTTAGGCTGATTGATTCACCTATAATTAATGAAGAAATTAGAGGGGCAATTAATTATTGTCACCAACATCCTGAACGAGCAAAAGATAAACTTCAACACGATGCTTGATTTGGATCGTTGGTGTTAGACAGAACGAGTTGATATGTCACATCAAATAAACAAGAATTCAAATGATTTGAAGTGCCATTAGGCAATGGCATTTGAATTTGACTTTTTACAGTCCAAGGGTTCTGACTTTGGCATTTGTTTTAAACAGATTTTGTTGTAGTATTAGAGTTTCACTTTTTCACAAATTAGGAACTGGAAGTTATAAGAGTATTTCTAACTCTTGTACCAACAAGGCACTAGCTCAAAAATATCAAACTAATAGAACAGGTAACAGCCAAGCATCAGCATTTAATTAAAGGTAATGTGATTGTCACTCTATAACAATAACAACAATAACAACAACAACAATAACGAAAGTAAAACCGTAAATCTTAACTATTTGGGATTGGCTACATGGATATTTTACTACCATTGAAATATGTAAATACTCATATGTTTAGTTAAGTTCAGAGTACTTAAATCTCTATTTATAAATTTTATTAAAGTTTTTTTGGGTCTTCATTTTTTTTTTTTCGTACCACTAACATTAATCATTTTATCTCTTCTGATTATCATATCCAAAGGTCTCCCAAGTACATATCCATACCTTCTTAAATGATTTTCTCTCATCTTATCCTTTATTGAAATAATATCTAATTGTTCACAATAAAAGTATTTCTTTTCCTATCTTTCTTAGTAACTCCATACATCTATCTCGATATTCTCATCTTGGCAACACAAGCTTGTACTAGTCTACAAACACACTGCAATCAATTTTGTTTTCAAATCCACTCGGTTCTTATGTTATAATAAATATTTGGATGAACATGTGTAGTATATGATGCATAAATGACCGAAAGAAACATCTGAAAATTGAAAATTTCCAAATTAGAAGAACCTTTCCAGTTGAACCCTCCCCTATAAATGCTGAACCTTCAAAATTATTTGTTGCTTCTTTCAACTCTTCTAAGGAAAAAGTCCGATATGTAGGCAATACTTGTGTTCCTAGCTTCATTGCTTGAGAAACATATCCTGAGAAGAAGAATTAATTGATTGTGTCAACACATGCAAATATCTCGGTATATGTTAGTTCTTTCTTCAGCAACGACATAACTAACAGGCCAGGCATTATTAGATGTAAGCAGATTTTTAAGTCAAGATAACGCTAAATCATGAAGCCACAAACTATAGACAAGGATACTGAAGCAGAAAAGAAAAAAGATCATCTAAGAAATAAAAAAGCTTGCAGTTATGTATGTCTCATTGAAATGTTGGAGTTACATATTACAACTTTATTAAATAAGGATGGCTCGGTGTATGATTCCGACTTACCCCTTTTAAGAAGAGAGCCTCTTTACATGACTCACCTCTTGTCACCAGGTGAAAATGAGGCAAACTAACAATTGCACAAAATCTCAAAATTCTAGCTTCATTAAGCAGTAGCAAAGTTTTAGGCCTACATGATTCATTAAGTCAAATTAGAAGGAAGATCTTTTCTCTTACAAGCTAATGATTTTAGACCTAGCATCACTCACAATGCTGAAAACCCCATACTAAAAGTTGAAAGGGCCAAAGTCTACTAAATTTGTATTGTCACATGTATAGCATTTTCTTTATTAAGCTCCAAGATATACTTTGACCAAATTTTTTGACATTTAGCATTGGCAATAACCTTGCTATAATTCTTGTTCATCTTCATTGTTATTCTAATTGATCATATTATACTTAACAGAACGCCTCAGAACATGACTATGACCAGTTTGGTTGATATGAGATGAAACTAAATGGCTCTAAAATTTCATCAACATTACCAAGCCTTCACAAAAGATTTAGCATACATCCACCAAATCAGGAAGGTTAAAGATGGCCCACATTACCAATTTAATCTCAGACAGCTAGATGCTACTCTTTTGCAGTTCCTATAGAAACAAGGCCGCAGGATATGGAAATATATAAGGTTAAGCTTGTACAGGAAATATATCTTAATTTAATCTAAGCTTCCACAGGGTCTAAGCTTATACAGGAATTCCAACCCATCTCACTGTAAATGCAACAAGAGATCAGTGGCAATTTAATCTCAGACAGCCTAGATGCTACTCTTTCTAACACTGGAATTCACATTTTGATTCATCTAAAGACAAAAGACTGCCTAAGATATAGCACAACCATCAAGAAATCTCCCAACCGTACTTCCAAAACCCTTAATATATATGGACTATATCCTGCATACTCTTGGATTGGGCAATCTCTGCATATATTAAGGAGCCAATATCCATTATAGATGATGTTTTAATTCAGCCTTAAGGTTGCAGCAGATTCTGAACTTATTGCCGTAATGACAAAATCAATAGAGAAAACAAAATCTTGGAGGAAATTGAAGGCCTCAATATTTGCTTGTCCCAAGTAAACTAGGCAATGTTTGGATTTTAATCATAACAAGTAAAAAATTCTCAAAAAAAATCACAAGAACTATCCCTGGTCCTAATTTATCTGTATACTCCCAAAGAAAAATGACTTATCATGTAAGTTCTGGAGAAAATAGTGTCAGGAAATGGTGTTGTCGTCTCAGTGAAATCATGAAATGGGTGCATTATATATAATTTAGAACCATGAGAGATGCTTCTGGCAAAGAAACCTTCCCTTTGCATGTGTCCTCTTTTAAGAAACAAGACAATTTCTACCTTACAACTTACTAAGTCATCCTATGAAATGAACTTAGAGAGAATTGCACAAGAGACATTTTTTCATGCTTTAGCATCCTACTGATTCTGTTGGAAGCCATGCACACTCCTGATGACCTTATGTCATGCATAACCTTGCTCTAAGCAAGCCACCATAACCATTTTCTTACCAAGGCAGTGATTTCAAACACTTATTATCAAGGCCTGCGCTCCTTCTTGGCCATCATAAATCACAAAGATGTCCCCTGGATATTCCACCACCCTAACTGAAGATGTCTGTCAACGACTTTTCTAATTGCACTGTCAACGCAGTAGGTATTCTAAACTCTAAAGGCCATTGGGAGAAGCAGGTTGGTAAATTTGAACACAAGATTAAATGAATTACCAGTTAGATCAAGCACTTAGGAAAAAAGTACCCTGCCACTAATCTAATCACTCAAAAATCTTGAAATTCAAAAAGACGACGATCTAGGATAACACTTTAAACTAACCCCAAGATAGATAAGGCCCATTCCTAATTACTGTGTTAATCTTGAAGCATAATTGAAAAGAATATTGGTTTTAAGGTTTACTCAAATCTTACACTATGGAAGATTAATTTCAAGAATAAATATCCAACCCAAAGCCTATGAGTAAGGACACATGTAAAAAGAATCACCAGTTGATACGAGAAATATTGCAAATCAACTATACAAACACTGGTCTCCTTATTGCCCAAGTGAAAAACTAGACCCCTTGATACCAGTAATACCTACCAGCCAAAGGCAGACATAAAAGGTTTACTTATCTGCTTTCATAAATCATCCACCAAATAGTCCCTTTTGTGTCAGCTAGAACTTAATTGAACTTTTACTGAAAAATATGAACAAGATATCAAAACAGAGGATTATTATTGGTTGAATGGATCAACAATAGAAACAACAAAAAATGCTTTGTCAAGCATGAAGACACTCTAGTTAGTAAAATCTTTTATGATCACACCATGGCAAATGAATGTGGCATAACCAACATTCTGATTGAAAAAGCAGGAAAATCTAGAAGACGATTACTTACTTGCATTAGTAAGGAGCTCAGATGAGAACCCTGTGGCTGATGGCACCGACTTTGGCAACTGTTGTTTCTCTGCTATTGCGCGATGACAGTTTCTTTTGCAAGAAACAAAAAGAACTAACAAAAGCAATAGCATAACTAAGACAATTCCTCCAATGATAGAAACTTTCAACCAAGTGTTCTTCCGCTTGGACTCTTTCCCGTTCATGTTATTTAGTTGGCAATTATTCGCTCCACGCTGATGCTGGCTGTTCAGAGATAAACAATTCAAGTTGAACTTTACAACTCTCCTATCCGAATTTGAGCTCAAACAAGAAGGTAATTCACCAGTGAGTTTGTTACTAGATATGTCAATAAACCCAAGTTCGCCGCTGCAAGTTAAACTGCTCGGAAGGGACCCACTGAGCATGTTAGATGCCAGATTCAAATAGCTGATGTTCGGCAAAGAAAATAAAGCTGCCAGCGGAGACCCCTCAAGTAAGTTAAATGAAAGGTCAAGGTGTTGGAGTCGATCCAACTCCCCAAACTGCTGTGGAATCTCACCAGACAACAAATTCTTGCTGAGCAAGATAGTGACAAGACCTTTGGGCATGATAGGCAGTTCAGAGTCCAACCTGTTGTCTCCCAGGTCCAATGTCTCAAGGCTGTTTAGGCTACTTAGGTCAGGGATTTTACCTGAAATGCTATTGCCTGACAAGGCAAGCTCAGTTAGTGTGCTGACTCTGCTAATTGATCCGGGCAACAATCCCTTCAGGCTGTTTCTCCGCAAGCTCAAAATCATGAGGTTGTCCAATGATGCAAACCAATCAGGAACGGTGTCATTGAAATAGTTTCCATCCAGGGAAAACGTGTGAAGCTTCTTCATGGCAGATATCTTGGGAGGGATGGAACCATAGAAAAAGTTTGAGCTTAAATCGAGCACTTCAAGTGAGTACATCCTATGGATCTTGTCCGGGAGGGGACCCCATATCCCCAAAGAAACCAAGATGACCACTTTCAAGCTCGTCAATCTAGTCAGAGTTGTGACAAAAGAATCAACAGAAAAGCCCGGCGAAAGAGTCTTGCCGGCAACTGAGTAACCGTCATATCTACCAGGCTTTGCAAGCTTATCTCCCACGATCTTGAGCTCTGTGACGGAGCTTCCATCACAAGTAATGCTTTGACTAGGTGAAGACGGCGCATAGCACAGATCATTGGTGTTGTTCCAAGCACCAAGCTGAATTGGGTACTCCAGCTGCTTCCTCAACTGCAGCAACAACTGGGTATGGGTCGATTTCTTCGGTTGGGTGAGAGGCACCAAGAACAAACAAGACAAGATGATTGTTGGTAACATAAAAGTGCATGCCATCTTTGATCGAACCGAACGACTTCACTTCCTATGGTTTAAGATAACATTACGGATTTCTTTGCTAGATGTCCAATATCATGTGTTCCTCGCTACATTTCTGTATGCCAAAGTCATACAAGCCTAGATGACAAGCAGCTGCTCTAATTGTTGAGGCATGTCATGGCTGATGCAAACCCAGCAAAACCTTACGGAGAGACGCTAAATTCTTCTTTCGATTGAATAAATAAGAAATCTTTGCACCAACACAAATTAACTTCGATCAAGCATGACATCCTTCGCCTCGTCTAATTTGTTTATAGCGCATCAGCCTACAGAACTCTGAACAATAAAACCAAAGCAGCTTAAATTGGTACCCCAAACGCAGTAAATGTAGCCTTCAATCGCAATAAAGAACTTCTACCTCACCGCAAGATCAATCTTTTAAGGCCAAACTCGTCTGTTTCGAACCAATGTTGAGAAAGACCAAAAGGATCAGAAAGTCCAGAATTCCGCACCAAGGTGGCTCCAAGAAACGATCTTTACTCCAAAATCTCAGCTTCCCGAACAACTCGAGCTAAACCCACCAAGAAAACAGCGGCGCAACGAATTTATTCCTCATCCTCTCCCTAGGTTCTGGAAGTTGAATCAAACGAGAGACGGGGAAAAGAACGGGACAGAAAAAGCTCGGACACAGATTGCAAGGCGGCGGTTCTCGCTCGGAATCTTTGGTACTCGAAGGAAGCAGGGATCCTGATGAGCGCTTTGACAATGGGTGCGCGCATTAAAGAGCGCACATGGCCTTTGCCTGTGGACGACAGGCATCCGTCCGTCACCACTAATGGAGGTGGACGAAGGGGAGCAGCAGCTGCAGTGGTGGCAGAATTCAGCAGAGAGTACAGAACGAAACAAAGAGAAGAGATTAAAGAATAACGAAGATGTCATCTTTTTAGATTAGTGACCACTTAACTATGGGTTTGTTGGGCATTGGGAGCATAAAAAGGTGAACTTGATCTGAAGGAACATGGATTCCTAGCGATGGTTTCTTGGAATGTTCTTGTTTTCTTCTTCCTTCCACCTGCAATGTAATAATACTAGCTTCCTAATATTATGCAACAGAAAACCTGTAATTTCATCAAACAGAAATCCTGTTCAAGGGTGTTTCATTGTTCATGGAAGAACCACATGAAGAATTGAGTCCATCTTAATCCCAAGATTTTGATAGCAAAAAATATATTTTCAAATTTTGATTTTTTTTATTTTATAGACAAGTTTTCTGTTCCAGAAAAAAAATTCTAAAACTGAAATCATTTACTTTGAAACATATTAAAGTTCAAAAAAAAAAAACTAGGAATGATGTCTAATCTATAGTCCTAACTTTGAAATAAATGATGTTTCTATTTGTTTCAATTACCAAGAAAGAAGAGATATGCAAATAAATGGAAAGAAAGAGTTATGCAATGTATACAATTTTAATGATCTTAACTTGACAAGGGATAAAGTTGAAGAAAAGAGAATATTTTCTCAACAAAGGACAAAAGTGTGATCCCCACAGGAAAACCATCATTACCACAATTACACCTACAAAGAAATTCCAACTCATTTTGTCCCTTGCCCCTGTACCTTTGTGGTTTGTGTGCAAGCAACAAAGGAATGGTCTGCATACAGAAGACAAAAGAATACTATGATCAGCAAGCAGAAATGGTGGAAGCCTTTCTTTTGAACAGTTCATATTGAGATGGCAGAGATGGAGAAAGCATCCAAGCATGCTGGGTTTGCAAAGGTTGCAAAACATTGGCATTCTTTCCTTTTGGAGCCCATGCAAACAGTAACACTTGACTTGCTCTGTTTGGTCCTCAACTGAAGAGTTCATTATCTTTCTTGTTTTTGGTTCCAATGAGGAGAATGGCTAAAGAGAAGACAGCATGGGGTTGTACATGTTTTCTTTTGGTTTTTCTCCATGGTGTTCTTTCTCTGGTTGATTGGATGAGCATCTAAATAAAACAAGAGTTGTTACAGTGACAAAGCCAATAATTCAGTGGTCTGCTTTCCTTTTTCTCCACAATTATTACCAAATCTCATTTTGTTCGGACAGTTTACCCAGAAAAATCCTGTCCTTCATCTTTCATGTTTGTTACCTGATTTGTATCAAATCAAAAGATATATCGCTTGCTATACAATACCGTATTATACCGAAAGAACGTCGAAACTTCGATACAGTAGGATATTTCAATCCTTGATTAGAACAATTGGCACCGAAAACGATTGAAAATTTTATAATTTTACTCCTTTTTATATCAATTTTTTAAGTCATTATACTCATTATACATCCATTTTTCAAAGCTTAGAAATCAAATCATAATTTTTTTCATGTTTTATTTTTTAAAAAATAAAAAATTAATGTTTCGAACTAGAATCATAATCGTCGAAATCGGAACTATCGGTTTAACTCAAGAACTGACACGATACGATTTCGATTCCAGAACTGGAGTTATGTTTGGAGGAGATACTACTCACTAAAAATTTGTTTAAACATGCATAATATGACTATTAATTTAAATATAAAATAGGCATTGTCATGTGTAATAGAACTAAAATTAAAAGAAAAATATTTACAAAAAAGAAGAGAGATTTATGGTCGATCTTTCTCCAATAAGTCCTTTGTCATCTTACCAAGTTCAATGATTAGAGATGGATTAGTCACTTTGCAAGTTGCATGCATATGTTTAATGATTTCTTAAACTTGAGATTTACTTATACAGATTCAAGAGCTATATGATCATTAACAATAACGAGTTGCATATCTATTTGCAAAAGCTCATAAAATGAAACTTAGTCAATCGCCACATACAATTCCATTAATAGCTCTTATTTGCTTCAAAATATAGAGAAACTCCAAAATTAATTAAATCTCATTGTCGTCATTTATTTCAACTGGAAGTCGGAATAATCCATTGCATCAAGTTATATCCTAATAGCCCTTTGTCAAATATTTCGATGCTATGATTTTTTAGGTTGTAAATATACACCGATATCCAATCAATGAGATATATACAATTCTTAAGACATCCAGTTTCATGAGCGGAGACAGAGACACCGCTATTTTTATTGTGTCTCTTATTCAGGAATATTGCTCGATCACCCAAACTCTCCATCTCGATCCATTTTTTGTTCTTCAAATCAAGTCGAAACAGATGGACTTTCGAGACTCCAAAGATGCACACCAACAACAACTCCCCACGAGATTCGACTAAATAAACGTCATTGTTATAAAGATCCATAGGCGGCGGTGGCACGTCCAAATCCTTGCGTTGAAACGGAGCAACTTGGAAACACACAAACTGTCTACTTGAAATCTTTGAATAACGTACAGCATATAATTGCCCTCGGAACATGACGACTGACTTATAATATTTGACTTCCACATTTTCGTCAACGCTCCAAAAGTCGTCTCCGGGCCTCCAAACGAACAAATACTCACCGTTGTGTCCGAGGACGATGCAGTCAGGATTCGTCGGAGCTGATGTCATGTAAAAAGAATAAAAGGATGAGAAGGGGGCAAATGGAAGGTCCAATCGCAGCCGAGAGAATGGATTATACAAAGAGATCGTGACATCCTGTATCACCAGCCAACCATGTAAGACATTATCGATGAAAATACTTTCACCGGAGAAACAAGGAAGTTTGATCTCGAACGATGTATCCTCGTTTACCACACTTCGTAGGATGCAGGAATTGGTGGAACGCATGATGGTGAAAAACCATGGAGTTTTACGTATAGTTGGATCATATTGTGGGGTTGTGACCCTCCATTCCTTGCATGTGGTGCTTAGGCGCATGGCATCCTTGGGGTTCATATGCATCAACACTGATTCCACGAGATCGATGGAAATGTATCTACTGATGCCATTGGCCTTCGTCATCGATGGAAATCATATAGTTGCTGCTAATTATTTACACCACACCTTAGATTCAGAGAAAATTTTAGAAGAATTCAGTATAATCAAATGTAATTGGGTGGAAGATGGAAAAGAAGCACATCTTCGATAGACATGTATGATAGTATTCCATCTTCAATATCCTCACCTGTCAGGTGAGGACAATACATTCCTCCTCGATAGGTGAGGATATATTCCTCCTAATAGTGAATGAAGGAACCATTTAATAATCACGGTATGTTACTTCTTAAAAATGATCATCCTATCAATACCAACCTATATGTCACTTTATCCTCTTCTATCATCATAAACATCGTAGGACTGATCCACATTACGATCACCTTAGGTTGAACTTATCTCGGGTTAGATTTGGTCAACTCTTGTTGATCCGACTTGATTCAACTATGGCCCATCAATCCAATTTTTCTATACAATATTAAATGAATAACTTATCTACTTAATTAAATAAAAATATAAAATTCCTTATGTTGTGTCATAACACAAATAAAATAACAAAGATAAGCAATTAAATTTAATCTAATGCAACATGAACTTAAAAAAGTATTTGACATGCTTTAAATTTATTTAATTCATCTAAAATCAACTATGAATAGAAATGTATAAACTTTTATGAAATTCATAATTTAAGATTAAGGTGATTTAATAACCTGATAAATTCCAAAATTTACTCAATGGATCTCAAAATGCTTTTAATATCTACCTTAAATAATATCCATAATTCATAAAGAATTCGAGGTAATTTGATAATATCGTAAATTCTAAGATCTATATCATGTCTCTTTTCTTTTTCTAAAAAATCTATCATCAAATAATATATGAAATTCATAAAAAATAAGGTAACTTAATAACATTGCAAATTGGCATCATGTATATCAATTTTTTTAAAAAAATAATACCATTAAATAATATCTAAAATTAATAAAGAATTCTAGGTAATTTAAGAACATTATGAATTCTAAAATTTACATCATGCATCTCAATTTTATTTGAAATATGCCATTATATAATATCCAAAATTCATTAAGAATCATATAAATATAAATTAAATATTTTAACTTAAATTAAAGAAATAATGGAGGACTTACAATTCTCCTATGGTGATCATTGTTTTTCCACCCTCTATTCTCCTTGTCTTCAAACTCTTATTGTTCACTACTAAAGTGAATAAGAGAATTCTTCCAACTTAAATAGATGAGTAGAGAAGATGTCAATTAAGGTAAAAACTTTATTTTCTTTTTATTTTCAAATTTAATATTTAATTAAATAATTATATTTATGTAAAAATTCTCATTTAATAATTGAAAAAAAAACTTAAGGGCTGAAAAATAAATTTACATTTTAGGAATACACTTATTAGGAAATAAATTATAGCCATATGGTAAAGTTTTAATTATGAAAATTTTTATTTAGGAAATACAAATAAAATTCAAGTGATTACATTCTTTCGTCTTAAACAATTTTGTTTCTAAATTTAATTTATCTTTTTGAATAAGATGTGGATACTATTCTTGGACATCTTCTTCTCGATACCCAAGTGGCCACATGTATGGCTACTAGTGGATATTCGTATAATTTAATTCCTATGACGTACTCCTTCATTTTCAGTCATAGAAGAGATACGAGTATACATTACATAGATCCCTAATATATTTTGAAAATATCAAGATATTAAATTTGTTACATATGCCTAAGAGTGTTGGGGAGGGCTATAATTGCTAAGAGATAAAATTGATCTTCTATAATATATTAAAAAGATATAGAAATCTTGGTTAGTTATCCTATAAAGTCTGGGTCATGACATTTGATATCAAAACTGACCTGATATTTAGGCATGATGAGAGAACTTAAGTGAAAAAAAACTATCCTTAAATGGAGTCAGAAGGACTCATCATGACATGAGCTACTACTAGGCTATACCTCATAAGTACTATGTTAGGGTTTGATCTAGGTTATGCTATATCTTGACGAGAACATCAAGCCCTTGAGTGATGAAAATTAAAACACCCCAATTAATCCTACGAGCAAAATTAAAATCAACTTATAAAAGTATGATGAGTATATTATTATTAACTTTAATTTAGATATTTTGGCTAGTGATTTGAGTCAAATAAAATTGACAATCCAATTAACCCAATAGGTTTATGACAATTATAAACTTTACATATTTTATAGACGTGAATAAGAATTTAATACTTTTAATATCCTCAAATTTTATATCTTAGATCTCGAGTTTGGATTCTAAATAAATCATAATTTTTATGATTTAAGATAAGTTCTCCTGAATGCCCCGACAAAAAAATCGATTTGATACTTATTGATATTTTCACTATCGATATCTCCATTTCCTTTGGTTATTGTTAAAACTTGCTCAAATATTTATTTTCTAAACTAAGAATTACTATTGATCGGTGTCCAAATCACATTGAATCAAAGTTTATATCAAGCCGATTATGTCAAAAATTGACTTAAACTTACAATATGAACTATCCTCAGAACAGCATCATCGACTTAAACAAGATAAAATCGATCCGAAGTCACCTTAAATCAATCGAACCGGTTTAATTTGGTTCAACTACATAGAGCTAAGCATAGGGAAATGAGTCCACGAGAACTAGACCGTGGGTGTCGAGTCATTGGTGTCGGACTAATTTGGATCATTGTATTGAGGCCACATTGAATCCAAATCACATTTAATCAAGTTTAAAACTGATTATGTCAAAAATTGACTTAAACAACTAACCCCATAATGGCATCATCGACTTAAACAAGATAAAATTGATCCGAAATCACCTTAAATCAATCGAACCAATTTAATTTGGTTCAACATAGGGGAATGAGTCCACGGGAATTAGGCCATGGGTGTCAAGTCGTAGGTGTCGGACCGATTTGGATCGTTGTATTGAGGCCACATCGAGCCAACCTCACTAAATCGTCACCATGGGCGAACCTGATCTAGCCTTGACTTGATCACCCGATATGGCTGACTCGACTCGAGCGCGGTTAAGTTCCAAGCCGGACATTAGCCCAAACCGAGCTGAGCCATCAAAGCCCAACCAACATTGAGCCCATCAGCCGATGAAAGTAACGACATACACGACAAGCACAATCGGAAGCAGCACGATATAAGTGGGACGGCGATTAGGGTTCAAAGTCTTACATCCCTCGACGAACCTTGCCGTCGCCGTCGCCTCTCCCGCTTCAATAATGGTATGTCTTCCGAGTCCTCTACATCTCTTTTCCCTCTTCTATTTTCGATGAAGTGGGGGGTTCTGGATTTTGTTTTTGAAGTTTTGGTTTCTGTAGCAGATTTTGATGGTTTTCCTTAGATCCCTAATCTGTTACGAGCATAGTGTTTGGGGTGAGTTAATGGATTGATTGTTTAGTGGTGTTGCTCTGTTCTTCTCTAGTCTAACAAGAGTAGGATCTAATTGAGTTTATTGTCTATCGTGTGCGATCTGCAGTCTGGCAGAAAGAAGACTAGGGAGCCCAAAGAGGAAAATGTGACGCTTGGGCCGGCTGTACGAGAAGGGGAGCAAGTGTTCGGTGTCGCTCACATCTTTGCATCATTCAATGACACTTTCATTGTGAGATACAATGCCTTATTTTCGAGCTGATGGTTTGCACAAGGCACATGATTTCTAGTGTATCATTAACGGGTTCTGTTTTATCTGGCTTGCAGCATGTTACGGATCTGTCTGGGAGGGAAACACTTGTTCGTATTACAGGTTTCTTTAACTTACCTGCATTTATTTCTGTGGGATGAGATCAGATGAGATTTTCAACCGTTTCCCTAGATTAGCTTGCTGACGTACTTCTTGAGTAACATGAGCTGATTTGAATTTTGAGTAACATTGCTATTTCATGATCGGTAATGTTGTTGAATTGTTGTATTATGTTAGTATGTTGTATTTGCTGCATAAAAAAACCATTCTCGGATAAATTGTGTTGCATGCAAGATGGTAGAATAATAGTTATGGATTTCTTGGCTCTGCTTGAAAGTCAAAAGAAGTGACAATTGAATAGTCATGACCATACAATTGCATGTCTGGCTGTTGGAGGAAAGGATTGATCTAGTAAGGCTGTCATGCAAAAGTTCAGTTGGTTGATTATGTTTGAATTTTCTGATCACTTGATGTAATTTAATGTTGTTTCTTGGTTTTCTATGCATGGCCCTTAAGATCATCCTCCATCACTTTATGGAAGTGTTTTGAGTCATAACCACACAATATGAATGTGTGGTGGCTAAGAGTTCTTTGATACCTTTCCTTATCATTTAATTTCTAGGCACTTTTTGGAGTGGTATTCGATTTTCCTTAAATTGATCACTGGATTTGGGCTACATTTCTTTTTTTTGCTTGATTGTTGTGATTCAGTGGATATCACTTGTTAGTGCACTTGTGAAGTGCTTAATTCATCTAAGGGGGTTACATTTAGTTTGAAATTGAGTATTTCTGAGGTTGTGTAACTAAAACATGTGTATCTTATCAAAGTTAAGTTACGATGTTACTTTCTGAAATGTTCATTTTCATCGTAATTTGATAGGTGAACTGCTTTCCATGGTTTGAAGTGGGCAGTGATTAAGACTTGCTGATTTCATTGTAGGGATTGCTACATACGAAAAAGTCTTTCCCTTTGTTTTTTTTCCTTTGAGGCTGGTACAGTGCATGAATTTGAGTTCTTGGAAAGATAATATTGAGGACCATTAGTGTGGTAAAGTTTCTGGATCTGTAACAATGTGTAGGATATAACATGACCACGATATGACAAATATGCACGGTGTCTGTGGTTTAGACATTAGTGTCTCCGATGATAGGCAATCTTGGATGTCCTTTTGTGTAGCATTCTCTTTTGCATGGGGCGTATCTGGTCACATCTATTATAGGTGTCTGCTATACTTTTTGCTTCTCTCCCTCCTCCCAGTTTCTCCCCTCGTCTGTCATTGACTGTTGTTTTTATCTTGGATAATGTTCTGTAAAATATGGATATCTTGCTATTTACAGGTGGTATGAAGGTTAAAGCTGACAGGGATGAATCATCTCCATATGCAGCCATGCTTGCAGCACAAGATGTTGCACAGAGATGCAAGGTCATTTTCTGGTCATTTGTGCTCATTTTCTGGTCATACTGATATGCTTACTTTTTTTCTGTTATTTCCAATAGGAACTTGGTATTACTGCCTTGCATATTAAGCTGCGAGCTACTGGTGGGAATAAGACGAAAACTCCTGGTCCTGGTGCTCAATCTGCTCTCAGAGCACTTGCTCGCTCTGGAATGAAAATTGGCCGTATTGGTAAGCTCCTATTGTTTTGGTATTTATCATCACTTCTCTCTCTGTTATGTGATACTGTTGGTATATCATTCATTTTGGCACTGCTTTTTGCTACTGTGTTTTTTTTTCCCTAGACATGCTTGTTGCTTCAGTATAGTTTGTGTATTAAATGGCGTTAGTATTGTTCTAATCTTCATAGTTTCAGACATGTTTTACTAATGAGCTAATTAATGCCTGTTTAAAATTTATCTGGCTGAATTACGTTAGATTATTTATTGGTCAGAAAATGTGTTTTGCATGTTTAATGGGCAAAAGTGTTGGTCCATGAGACTTGATTGTCAATTGGTCTGCCAAAAAATCTGGATTAACTATTTGATCATGAAAATGCAATTTGTATTTTAAATGGTCAAATGTGTCAATCTCTAAGGTTCATTATGTTTAGTCAGCAGAGGACCTTGATTAATTTCTTCAATCAAGAAATGCATCTGATGTCTCTGTACATATAGTCATATACACATATCCAAGGCAGCATATTATTTGTCAGGAGGTCTCCGTCTAGAGGTGTGTGTGTTTTTTTTTTCTAATTTAAGATTGGTAGTACTTGAAAGTCCTGTATAAACATTATATATTACACTACTATCTAAATCTGAGTTTCTTTAATGTGTTGTCTCCTACTGCAGAGGATGTAACCCCGATCCCCACAGACAGCACCCGCAGAAAGGGTGGAAGAAGAGGAAGGAGACTGTAGTACATCAGCATATCCCCATTTTTGTTGTCACAAACAGTTCGGTAGTTTCTTCAAGATAAATAGTTTAATCTCGCCTTTATTTAGCTGAGGATATTTCTGAATGCATGTTTCTCACAGTACTGCTTTCCCACTTTTGAGATTTGCATGTTAAATTTATATTGGTTGAAGATTCCTTGTTAGCTTGATGTTGTTACTGTGATTGAGATTACGGGATTATGCTTCGTGAGTTCCAGAACTTGATTCCTTTTGACATGAGTGGGTAATAGTCACAGTATGATTTGTACTAATACTCTTATCGTTCAATATTATTCAATGTCATATTGGATGTTATGCTACTAATTTGGACTGTCTTATAGTTTCAATTACAGGCTTGATTTTTCCATTAAGACTATGATCTTATACAGTAAATAATCTGTTAATGTGTCAATTATATCGAGGGTATGAGTACCCATAGGGATCCACTCCTGATGGGGAGGGGACGAAGGATGTGACCTATATTTTACTAGGTTATGTTATGTGGGTAGAGGTTGGGTTAAGTTTTTGAAAAATCGATTAAAAATCAAATATGAATCGTTTGGATTAATATTTTGATATATTTATATTTAAATATTATTATGATATATAAATTTTACAAATAATATTGTTATTCATAAAAATTGATATTATTAATTAATTTTAATAATTTTTTTAAAAAATAAAATGGATCAATTATGAGAATATGAAAGTTTTGTGAATTTTTGCGGATGAAGTGAAGATGGAGATGAGACGGGATGGGGTTATATAAATTATCTATACTTGTTTATTTTTATAGCATAAGCTCATTTGTGGTTGTAAATAAAGTGGTAAGAAGAGACGTCAACAAGCGGGATATCATTATAATAAATAAAAATTTACAATAACTTAGCTACCGTGCCATCATCACGTCTTCTATCTAGCTGTCCTTGTTTTCCATATTTTTCTTCTTATTTATTCGGCAAGTCGTAGCTTACATAGCAAGTCTTTTCTAGAACAACTCTTACGCATCGTAAACTCTATGTTGTCCGATTACCTACCTAAAATATGCTGTCAAAAATAGAGGACGTCATTTGATTTTTTTACTTATCTGATGTGACATCCTTGCTCTTATTTTCTTTCATATAACAAAACTTGTAGGCCATACAGAAAAAAAGTAATATTTGATTTTAGAAATATACATGTCAGGTGGTAGGGACTAGACTGTGGTTCATGGCCTAGGAAGTCTCCACAAAGTCACTGGCAGCAAGGACAAATTTTATTGTTTGGCATCTTGTGCTGGTTAGCACACTAAGGGGCTTCCACAACATCCTTCTCGATAATAAAATTAGATTTCAATAACAAAGACAAAAACAAGTAACAACACAGGATTGTAAAAGAGATAGAGGCGGGGGAGACGCACAAGAAGACACACACAATTATATTATTATTATGCTCATTTACAATCTCACACACAGTTATATTACTATTATACTAGTTTACAATCTCTCACTAATTCCGCCAATAATAGGGGACTAGAAAAAGCAAACAAAAAATACTCCGGAAAACAGAAACAAAAACAGCATTACGTGCGTGTGGAGGAAACAAAAGCAGAATATTTTCTGCACTAACAATTCTAAAGTCACACGGAGGCGGACCCGTCGGCCAGCTACTCCAGCTGCGCGTCCTCCAGCGATCCAACAGACCGTCGCCTCCCGCACTCAGCCGCCTCCCGATCCAACGGCCTCAGATCCACCCCCCATGACTCCGGCCGCCGCACTGACGCGAACCGCTTCATCGCCGCAAGCCCCGGCGGCTCCATCGCCGGCTCCCCTGTGGTCCTCCTCTCCGCCGCTGTCTTCGCTGGTGAATCCCCCTTCGTGGTCTGCCTCGTAACGCTTCCGGCCTGCCGCTCCCCGTCGCCGCAGCAGATCACCGCCGATAGACTCGCCCAGCACCCAGAGGACTCCACCCTCCCAACCTTCTCCTCCTCCTCACTCGGCGATAGACGGCGCTGCCTCCGGCACCGGTCCCGCTCCCTTTCGGACAGGACCTTCCCGATGCAAGACACCTTGGGCGACCCCGGGTCTTCGTCGGGAACAGCGGACTTGCGCCGTCCGCCACCGTCGCCTCCGGGGCGAGGGAGCTTCTTGGGGAAGATGCGGCCGTTGGCGGGGCGACGGACGCTACGGCCGAGGTAGCCGGAGTGGTGTTGGATCTTGCCGGGGATGCCGATGATGGGGGGCTTGGACTGGAGGCCACCGGATAAGCGCTGCGAGCTGGATCGGGGCTTGTAGTTAGGTTTGGCGTGCTGCTGCTGCTGCTGCGCCTGCGCCTTGGGGTTTGTGTTCCCTTTGGTTGAGTCGTCGCGCTCGTAAACGGCGCCGCCGCCCACCTCGCCCCAGAACAGGTCGCGGCCGCTGCCGACCCGCACCACCATCGACTCCGGCGGGGGCAGCTGCGGTGCTTCGATCTGGGTTTCGCAGGCCACCTTGGTGTCGGCGCCGCCACCGCAAACGAGGGTTTCGAAGTCTTTCATTTTCGGCATTCAAACAAGACTTCGAAGAGTCAACAACGAGCAGAAGAAGATACGTGGGAGAGAGGAAGTGGCATCGAGAGGGAGTTTTAAAGCCTTCAAGGCTACATCGGTAAATTCCTTATCAAAGCCTCAACTTTATTATTTTCGATGAATTTAGATAGAAATATAGGTTTGTTAATTGAATTTAGGTTTTGATTCGGAAATTGAATGCACGGCCAATTAATCAAGTTCATAATTACAATTCATTGAGCACCCAACCAACGGATGGGAATTCGATTTGGGATGGATCCACTTTCATACCTCCAACAAGTGCATCAGACACCTTCTATTGTTTTCTGGTGGAAATAATAATTTCTAAGCGGTTGGGAAATTTAAACTCAATAATTACTCCTCGAAGAGTCTTTTGCATCACGTTGGGTGTATATTACGATGGCGACGTGATTAGTTTTCTTTTGATTGTTGCACTGCCAACCAAGCTTATGCATCATGTGATGGTGTCGTCCGTTTAGGAGTTTGGTGATGCAACTTGCTTTGACTATGATGGCTATGATAACAATGGAAGATTCAGGTCGGATTAGCTCCCTAATTCGAATTAACAATAGCTTTGGTAACGAAGTGATTGCAAATGTTATGGTGCATTTCAATCGGAAATTAATTCCATAATAGAAAGATGGCAACAACGATGGTAGTCAAAGGACGATGCAACGTTGAAATAGATCACAAACAAAGAGAACAGTCCTGTCATTCGTTCCCCATATAGGGCTGCCTTCTTTCTTTCCCTCTCTCTCTCTCTCTCTCTCGCTCATTGAGGCTACTGCAAGTAGAAGGCGAAGAAGGAGAGGACGGCGGCCCCGACGGCGGCTCCAACAGCGGGGGTGACCGCGAAGGAGGCGCTGGCGGGGCCGGGAGCCGGGGCCTCGGCTGCAAGGGCGGTGGTGGCCGACGCGGCGGCAACGAGGACGGCACAGGCGATCTTTCCCATCTCCATTGCTGACGACGGTGGCCTTGGAGCTACGGCAGAGATGGTAGCGAGAGAGAAAGAGAAACTTATTTGGGGTGGCTTGTTTCTCCTCCTGTGCAGGCCTGAGGAGGAATGTGGGATGGGAAGGAGGGTTTTATAGCGTGTTTCAGTTGCCGGGATGGATAGTCGGAGATGCTACCTCAAAGCTTGGTGGTTGCGAGGAGCGTTTTACGTGCGTGGGAATCGGTCGTTTGGCCAACGTTGTTGACCTGTTCCAGTTGTGGCATGAGGTTTTTGGTGATGTGTGGTTAATATTATAAATATTCATATTTTGTGCATGTACATTTATTTTTATTTTTATTATATTAAATAACGTACATGAGGTTAGATTTAAATCTCAAATCTATTACTCAATACTATTTTTACCGTGCTATTTTTTTGGAAAAAAAAGTATCTTGAGTTTTGTATTCTGCCCTATTTTGGTCTTGAGAGGCACTTTTTAAAGCTTTTCTTGACTTAAATAATCTTTTGAGTAAAAGAAAATTGATATTCGAAATATTTATTATTATTATTCTCATTTCTGATCTCTCTCTCTCTCTCTCTCTCTCTCCTCTCCAGTAAAGCCGTTTCGGCCGGTTCGCCTGAATTGCGATAGAGATTCGCCACGCTTCAGTAGGTAGCGGCGTTCGGTCACGTGGCCGGCACGCCGGTGGAAGTATGCCTCCGACGACCTTTTTGAATGTCGTCACTGCCGCCTTCCTTCACTGATCGGGTCCCATTTGCGTATAGGAGGTACACAGTAGTCGGTATACGAACGGGTCAACA
Source organism: Musa acuminata AAA Group (assembly GCF_036884655.1). Lineage (NCBI taxonomy): Eukaryota > Viridiplantae > Streptophyta > Magnoliopsida > Zingiberales > Musaceae > Musa > Musa acuminata. The sequence goes on along the minus strand of NC_088346.1, from coordinate 1,626,006 downwards.
AGCACGACTTGGTTGTAATTTTTTTTTTACTCCGCCACGTGCACCTTCGAAATATATGGTCCAAATTACAAAGAATCAAGCTCCGCCGCTCATCATATTGCTCGTCGGTACTTTGATGAGATCCAACGGTCAATATATCAAGTCCCGCTGACGATGGTTTGCACGTTAACAGAAAGCCCTTCGATACAGCACAGGAGTCGCTTCACCGCTCCACTCTCTCTCTCTCTCTCGTCGTTGCGTTTCCAACGCATCTCGCCTTGTCTCCGAGAAAAGAGGGAGACGCTTCGGAAGGGTAAAACCCTACTTCCATATGAACTCTTTCTTGATTTCTAAGAATATGAATCTATTTTAAAAGCCTTGTCGTTTATGTGATTGCTGATCATGTATCTGAGTGGATCGATCGATTCTTGTCTTCCATCTTTCTATTTTCGAGTCTTTTTGAAGATATTTAGAAGTGTGCTCTCTACTAAGTTTCTTTGATTAAGCGATCCGTTTGGTGGATATCTATTTCTTTCTCCATATCGTTATCGCGCTTTCCATTTCCTCGTTCATACTTCGATCGATTTAGGGTTGGGAATCTTGTTTTAAGACATGGATATGGTGGGTATGACTGTTGATTTGGTTGTCCTGCAAACTGTTAGATCAGGTAGATCTGCAATGGTTTTAAGGGTGATTTCGTTCTATATACTTGATTTCGTGTACGAATCCCATCTGCTCTCTTTTGCTGTAATCCTTGTTGGCAAATTCCGTCCTCGATAGCTTTCGAGGTGGTTGACCTCTCAGGGTGACTTGGAGGTTTTAGATCTTGCAGCTTGTAGCTTCTCATCTCATCACGATACCTATTTTGATTTATAACTTGCGGTTTTTATGTGGCTAAATTTATAATACATAGTTGAGATTGTTGGGGATGATATTATTACCCATATTACCTTGTCAAGGGTGCCTGTTGGGTATTCGTGATTGCAGTTTTGGCTTCATTTGCTCAGATCTCTAAAGAATATCCACCTTTTCATCTATGAGTTATAAATTAATAGAGATGCATGAAGCCAACGCAAAATCTGCCAGCTGCATCTTCATTGACCCATTGATTTTTTCAGAATACAAAGATAACAGAGCTGTAGCAGTAGTTGGAGCAAAGTTTTGTTGTTTAATGATCAACTAGTAATTAGACTTTGTGTTCCGTGATCATAACATTTCAGTTGGAACTAACAATAGAGTTTGCTTTTATGATGATTTATTCCTTCTATTTTGTTCATGCTATTACATTTTGTATGTCCTGTAATGCACATTGTTTGTTCATATTACTTTTTCCTACCTCACCGCTTCCGTAGACATGTTAATTCTTTGAAGGAATACTACGACTTGGTAATTGCACATGCTTTGAGGTAATATGGCAGTGACCATATGTTATATTTATCTTAGTAATGTTGCTTGAATCTCAAAATATCTTCTGCAGAACTTCATAGTGGTTGTTTTGTAGGTCATTTTATCGGCATGCCATGGCTGATCAAGTTAATCACCCAACCGTAATGCAGAAAGTTGCCAGCCCATTCCCCCTCAGGTCCAGATTTTCTCGAGGTCCACAAGCTTTGAACTGCAGCCTGTGTAGCCACTCTTTGTATGAGAGATGTTTCACAACAGTAAATTACACAGATGAGGGAGTTCAGAAACCATCTATGGCAGTGTACAGTGGTAACTATTAGCTACCCATTGTCACTCTACCTCACCTGTGTTTGCCCATGTGGCTGCGGAAAAGGCTTTTCAAGCTTTGCTATTGATTTCCTCATAGGGGGTGTTTCTGCTGCAGTCTCCAAAACGGTAACTGCTGATCGAAAATTAGGATGAGATGATCAAAGAAATAACAGACTGCTTTGCCTTAACGATTAAGGATGAAGGTGCTTTGTCTCTATGGAGAGGGAACGCAGCTAATGTCATTCGTTATTTTCCCACTCAGGTAAACTTATAGGTGTTTGTGTTACACATTTATTCAATTTAATCCCAGAATTTCTTCATACAAAAATCACCATGAAGGCATGTTGGATTGTCAAGTTTCAGTTTGCACCTGCTTCTTTAAATGTCTGGTTGCTAACAGGCTGGATTTGGCTTTGTTTTCATGGCCTTTTAACTACTTTGATATTGTTCTTTTGCTCAGAAACTCTTCTTGTACTATAGATCATGTTTTGTCTAAATATCAAAACTTATGTTGCGAACATAGATAAGCCATCATCAAACAGTGATTTCAGTGTTAGTCTCAGATATTGATCTGTAATCTAGTTTGTCAGCATAGTGGTGGTAACTAAAATTGCTGAATCCGTGTGACCATCAAACTTCATGCTGCTTGGTCTTGGCTTCTTATGCATGACCTACTTATTGGAATGATTTCTGTTGTCTACAAGCAGTTGTTACAATGTGGAAATGGAGCATCAGTTGGTTAAATTAACCAGTCACCAGTTGGTTCAATTTACCCATAGTTATCATGTTTTATGATAATTTGTACAAAAAAGAATGTACAATTTTTGCAGTCACATTATATATATTAAACAAATGGCATTATTTATAGTTTGATTTATAGTTTCACTTTCCGGAATACCAATTGCCCTTCTTACCGTTTTGCTTATTGTGCTTTTTCCCCCCTTTAGCTCCACTTACTGATAAAATGAGTTTATCGCTTCCAGGCTCTGAACTTTACCTTCAAGGATTCCTTCAAAAGGATGTTTAATTTTAAGAAAGACAAAGATGGACACTGGAAATGGTTTGCTGGCAATCTTGCTTCAGGTGGTGCTCTGCTGGTGCTCGTTCACTGGTTTTAGTACTCTCTGGACTATGCTCGGACGCATTTGGCAAATGATGCAAAGGCAGCGAAGAAGGGCGGGGAAAGGCAATTCAACGGTCTTGGTGATGTTTACCGGAAGACCCAGCAGTTGGATTTGGCATTGCTGGACTTTAGAAAGGATTTAATATTTCATGCGTTGGGATTATGGTCTATCGTGGTCTTTACTTTGGGATGCAGTTGACTCTTCGAAGCCAGTAGTCCTCACTGGAAATCAACAGGTAAATTTTGGCTTACCGTGCAAATTATACTTGCTTCATATTCTACTACATTATTTGGTGAAAGATTTGATGTACTTTCCTGGATCTTGGTTTCTGAATTTTATAAGATAATCTTAATAGAGGTAATACTGGCTTAACTAACGGAAGTCTTTGGTTCCAATATTGTTTGATAGTTCTTATTGGATAGGCACTAAACTTTTTACAAGTACTTCAACTGGACTTGTAGGCTTTGTATCTACAGATTGGAAGAAATATGGATGACTTGCAATAGACATATTGCATGTTATGATACGTTAATCTCTGTCACCATCAGCCCTGATTGCAGGATATTGTTGTGGTTGATCACCAACGGAGCTAGCCTTGTATCTTTATCCTATTGACACGGGATGGAGAAGAATGATTATCCTGTTGACACGGGAAGGAGAAGAATGATTATCCTGTTGACACGGGAAGGAGAAGAATGATGATGGCCTCGGAAGAAGCTGTCTAGTACAAGATCTCTCTCGACGCTCTCACCCAAATTGTCAAGAACGAGGGGGCAAGTCCCCGTTCCAGGGTGCCGGTGTGCTCGCTGACTACGACAAGATGCAGCTGATCGTCTTTGGGAAGAAATGGTTTTGTTCTCTGAAACCATGATTTATGTATGCTGTTATGATTTATGTATGCTGCTTTCGTGAAGTTGCGGTGATGGCAGAGAAATGTCATGTACTCTGAGGATCTTTACTACAGACATTGTTAACAGAGATTTAACTACTCTGTTCTTCTTTCTGCATTGTGTTATTCTTCTTCACTGCACTTTGGCTTGGCAAACATTTGTCAAAAAGATAAAAAAGACTCTAATCGGTTCAAAGGCTTAATAAAAAAACTTCATATAAACTGTAGAAAATAGAGACCATGAGTGGACTGAAAACACAACTTGGAAACATGTAAAACACAACTAGCCCACGGACCGAGCACAAGTTCTCGACCGCAAGGCTAATCACCCTCACCTCAGTCTAAAGAAACAGTAGCAGCTAATTACCAGAAGCTAAAACATGGTGCAAGAAGCCTGGTGATTCCGGCTATACCAATCACAACCAGTAGAAAAAACGATCCTCCAGATTCGATCCACGCGAGTCTCCACTAAGACAAAGATCAATCGCGTCACACAACCATCCCGAGTCCAATCACACGGTAATTATTTTGAAAGAAAACATAAACCACAAACAAGTCGACACCAGCAGATAGTCGGTTAAGCAAGTAAATTTCACTTGGTGGTAGCCATGTGACGGATCAGATCAACCACACGCGAGCTGTAAAATTAAAAAAGAAATAACAATAATTTAAAAGACAGTAAGAGGAGAAGTCCACCAAAAATAACTAAGATACACAAGTTTTTAAATTACCTGTAACCCCATTCATTATCGTACCAAGCCACGAGCTTAACAAAATGTTCATTCAAAGAAATCCCAGCTTTGGCGTCAAAAATGCTCGACCTGTTTGAACGATTCAAATTAAACAGAATAAAAAGCAGCTGCAACAGGGAGTACTCTCAGCAACCATGAGTGTTCATATACTAAATTCTTTGTGATATATACACATAAGACAGCACCTGTTATCGCCAACAAAGTCCATCGAAACCAAGTCCTCATCAACATAACCCAAGATTCCTTTCAGCTTGCCCTCGGATTCTTCCCTATCATTAATGATTAAGTGAGACTAGAATAATGCAAGATATACATATAAGGAACTCCCACCATCAGAACAAATTACACCACCGCCCAAGTCTTCTGGCATCAAAACACTATACCTGAGGTCTCTGACACCGTACATAAGCCACACGGACTAGAATAAGAGATCGAGCATAGCAAGTATTCCTATTAATGAGAGAATATATCTAAACTCTGATATCATGCATATGATAACAATATGCTTGAACTATTTAATGTTCTAGAATTGGTATCTACAGAACAATATTCAGAATACATACTTGATCGCTGCTTTTATCTGATCGTATGTTGCAGCCTTCTCAATCCTAACAGTGAGATCCACCACAGAGACATTCACAGTAGGAACACGGAAAGCCATCCCCGTCAGTTTCCCATTCAAAGCAGGGAGAACTTTCCCAACAGCCTAGACAATCACGAAAACACAGAACTGCAAGTGAAGCCACTGATGAACCAAAAAATGAGACATTAAGCTTTAATCAAATAAAAAATAAAATGATTCATCCACGATCCGATTCAAACCCAGGATGCAAGCTATAATATTCGAGGATAATAAAAAATTAAATTATTATTTACATCTATAAAACTTATATAATTTATAATCATTCAACACATTATTCAGATGATTCATCTCCACACAACAAGGCCAACTCAAAAATCGTAATATATATGATGAGAAATGAGGCCTTTAAATGGCATTTAATGTTTCCAAAACTTGCTCAAACACTACAGATATGGAAATATGGAATGTCATGTATGAAGTCATGATCAAACTAGAAGAAGTTCAAACATTTTTTAAGCATTATTCAAACAAGACAGAAGGATAGGAGACATACATATTTGAAGAATCAAACAAAGATGACCCCAGCTAATGGGGGGGTGACTGACAACTAAACTCTGTTTTGAGAGGGGATTAACATTGACAGAGTAACATATGAGCATACCTTGGCAGCTCCAGTGCTACTCGGTATGATGTTAAAACTAGCTGCCCTTCCACCCCTCCAGTCCTTGCTAGAGGGTCCATCAACAGTCTTTTGGGTAGCTAAAAACAAAGGAAAAGAAAATAGAACAAAAAAAAACCATTGAGCATAAAAATTGAGTTATAAAAAAAGAACAAAAGTGATACTATGTTTCACAAAAAAATTACCAGTAATTGCGTGTACTGTGGTCATCAACCCCTCAATGATACCAAATCTATCATGGACAACCTGCGATGATCAAGACATACATAAGATGAGCTCTATTTCTAAAAGGCTTCACGTTCTTTAAGGTATACTATATATGAAGGCAAATGAGACCTTAGCTAGGGGAGCCAGGCAGTTAGTGGTGCAGCTGGCATTGGAGACTATGTCAATATCCGGCTTGTACTCATGCTCGTTCACGCCCACCACAAACATGGGAGCATCTTTGCTAGGAGCACTGATGATCACCTTCTTTGCACCACCCTATGATTATGAAAAGCAATCAGATAAGGATAAGAAACGGAAGGGTAAAGAGAAGATATTTTCTCAATCTCAAAATAGTAAGTTGAAGCTTGTAAAATATCCATCACAAGTTAATGAATATTTCGCATGACAGAGATTAAGGCTGCAATTTGTGGGCGATAGCTAAATGAACTAAGATTCATCACCTAATAGCAAAATTGAATCGAGTTTCCTGTTCATTTTAGATTGGTCATCAAGTGCCATCATGACACCAACTCTGACATCAAGGCAAAGTTAAAATAAGTTTGATCCACCTTCCTTATCCGATAGATGCAAATTACTTTTCAGGTTGATAATCCAACGCTAGCATGAAAAATATGTACTGATAATTAATTGCATTAAATTTCTTTTCTTTGGACATTTAAGTCGAATAAACGTTCACTATTGGAACTGGAATTAAAGAATGCACAAAAGCAAGTAAAACATCAGTGTAAACTTCCATCAGTATGATAGCAAAACCAAATGAGAGAATATCATCAGAAAAAACATTCTAATAGAGATGACCTTCAAATGTGCAGCAGCCTTGTCCTTGTCAGTGAAAACTCCAGTTGACTCAACAACATACTCAGCACCAGTCTCACCCCATGGGATCTCCTCAGGGTTCCTTGAGGAACCAATTATAGTAAGTTCAAGTACCCTCCAAAAGATATGAAGTATAGAGTTTGATCACTATCAGGAAAAAGAAGACTGAAATCCAACCTACCGAAGTCCAAAAACAGTGACTTCCTTTTCACCAAAGAGAAGTGTCTTGGAATCCTTAACCTTCACATCGTGGTGTTTCCATTGACCATGCACGGTGTCATACTTAAACATGTACGTCTGCGAAGCCATAAACAGTGAGCAACTCAATCCAACCGGAAGATGCTATAAAACACAAGATCTAGCGATAAGTTTGAGCAAACCAAGTACTCAGCAAATTGCAACCGGAGGAACAATATGAGGGAACATTTGATAGGATTTTCTTTTCTGAACGTGTGAATTTATGTGCGCACAAAGATCATAAACTGCATCGGTGAAGTCAGGAATAACAAATAGGCAATCTCAACACCGGAGGCCATGTTCTTGTAGAGATGGGCCACCAAATAAGTGACTCGATCTGACTAGAGAAGTTGTATAATTTTAACTCCTAATGGCATGGTCGTCGATTCTTCTTGCCACTTAGATGAGCAAGGAAGTTCCATCTTCTCCATAAGTGACCACAAGGGTTCCGAGTGTTCACGAAACATGTCTCTTCTGAATCTGAGCAAACAAGTCAGGCTTACTCTTGGACATATAGTCAATCCATTAGCAGATAGCTTGTTTTGTATGGATCCTTAAGGCTTCAAGTAAGAACGGAATAGAGAGGCGAGGAGCGTCTTACCATGTAATCGGTGGTGATGAAAGGATCGTTAACAGCGACGAGCTCCACGTCGCTGCTCTGGAGAGCCACTCTCGCCACCAATCGCCCGATCCTTCCGAACCCTACGATATTACAAATCAACGTATATCGATAAAGCATCGCTCCATTTACAAACCAAAAAAACCCTAAAAATCATCACCGATACTTCAAAGAAACATCCCTCTAAGGAGATACAAGGAAGACAGAGGGCAAGAGAAGCGCACCATTGATCCCGATCTTGATCTTGCCTACAAATCCGAACCAACAAATAAGATCACAAGACAAATAGAAGACTAACAAGATGAACGATGTGAAGGGGAGAAAGACTGCTTTACCCATCACGATCAGAAACTAGAGCGAAGTCGAAATGCTATCGAGGAGAACGGCGAGAAGAGAATTCGAGTTCGAGAAACAGGCCAGGGGTTTGTCCTTATATAGGGGAAGCCAAGGTGGGTGATGGAAATATACGACGAGCAACCATTCCACCCGCCCAAATACCCAGCGACATGGATTGGGAGCAGTCTCGGTCCCACATCGTGGCGAACCGGTACTATTGGTGATGGCAAATCGCTTTTTCTTGGCTCTCCTAACGCTTCGATGTGCCCGAGGACCGTTAACGAGCCGGTCAAAACGGCACATGGCATCGAAAGTAGGATAGCCTGGTGCCACGTTTCAACGCGCAATGGCGGGAAGCCGCATGGGGTCCAAGTGGAGCTTGCCATCACGTGACATGGGTTATTGGGGGCTCGAGTCACGTGGGCATCGAGAATGTTACGCCCCAAGATTTATTATTATTATTATTATTATTATTATTATTATTATTATTATTATTATCTGAGAGTGGGAAAGAAGAAAGATAAAGTGTGACTTGGCACGTAAGGTTTCTGGAACATAGGCCAATGTCTCTGGAAGAAAGAAGAAAAGGAACACAAGGATGAAGACGTGCTTTTGGCTCTTCTTCACTGAGAAGGTAGGAAATTATTGTGTTCCAAAAACATAATAAATTCAAATAATTAAATAATAAAAACATGAAGGAACGTGTTTTCAAAAGCCCGGTTAGAATATGTTATTTAGTACTCGAAAAATTAGGAACATTGCATGGCCTCCATCACGCATCCATGCAGGTTTGATTCACATATTGAGTTATATAAAGGCTTTATGGCTGTACAACCATTGATTTGAACTTAATTATTTTGAGACAGCGGTCGACGTGAGAGAACCGCGAAGCATACATGACTTCCAGAAGATAGTACTTAATTATGATAACACAATACTTTAAAATATGATACTATACTAATGTTTCGATATTCGTTTGGTACGATAGATATATATATATATATATATATATATATATATATAACACACTGGACACAACATCCTACGCTTGTTAAGTGTTATAGCATCTATTTGATGCTGTCAAAGAAACAAAATGATGAAATCAGTACATAGCCTTACAAAATGAGTATCAACCTCCTGCTGCAAATAAAGCCTCCTAATAGGCTTTCTATATCAAAATAACACTTCAATTATGGGACTGGTATGACAGTCCAATCAAAATTCATGATGCTCTTATTAGGATGTATCATTAAGTGGTAACATGATTCAAAGAAATTATAATATCTTGCTTCATCCAGCTGTTTTCTACTAGACCCTAAAGATGTTGAATGCATTGAACATAAGATGCACTTTTGTAGCTTGGAGTGAACAGTGATATTAACAGTATTAACTGATACTGATGAGATATGTCAAAGAAAGATATTGGTTTAATGTTGAAACTAGTCCAATACCATATTGGTTTAGCTCAGACAGATACATACCAAGCATACCACCATTATTCTACACAAGAGTTAGAAAAACAGCTAATTGTGTGTTTCACTTATATTAACAAATTAAACAAGTATATGTAGTTCATAAAATAACCTTTAATTGTATCTGTACCTCATAGGATGAGGCAAGTTATTTGTTGCTTCTGCAAGATAAAGAAGATCAAGCAAATGATAGAAAAAGAGGGCATAAGTACATCAAAATCCAACTACAGATTGTTCTCATTTCTTATCTCATGTTCGAGAATGGTATTATAATATCATCCAACTTCAAAGGTAGGGTATTTGTTCGTGCTTTGACAGACTTGGCTGACTCAAGTGCACGGGATGTTTGGAGAGCCATCTCAGCATGAAGCTGAAGACATGTCATGGCCATCTGCATATTAAGATAACTCGTTGTCACAGTACATATATGATGTATCAAGTAAAAAATGAATAAACAAATAAGCTGAAGAATATATGATAAGACACCCCAATCTATTGACAGATTTGCTGTAAAACAGTAACCAAGGTATGAACTAGAATTCTTTCAATACTTTTCATTCATAAATGTCACACTGAGGATTTTGGATGATGGGGAAGAGTTACTTTAATAATGTCTTCTTTAGTTGATGAAATTTGCTATTGATTCGAAGTATCAATATCAATACATATTTCCAATGAAATCAGAAGAGCATTCATGTTGCTATTTTTCACATTATGGAGATTGGTCATTGATAGTGTGGCTAGTTAACCAGATCTGTCATTGATAGAGTTGTCGAACTGTTATCTCATTAAACAAGTTATCTATATAACTAGTCTTAATAATGCAGACAAGTAACCTTATGTTACTTCATGTTGTAATCCAAGATTCAAGTTAATATATTTAAGAACATTTAGATGAAGATCTGCAACACGTTTGGAACAAAGTTCATTTCTCAGAAAAGAAAATCCATTACGGTGTGTTGTAGTCCAAGCTTCAAGTTCATAAATCAAAGAATATGTTGATGAAAATCTGTAACCTGTTAGCAATAAAATTCATTTCTTGTAAAACAAAATCCAATACTTATGTTCCTAACTTGCAATGAGAATCCATAAATCACATATTATATTTTTTAGATTTATTGGCAAAGTGCAAACAAAGAATTTTTCTTTTAGAATGATATATGGCATAATGGTGATAGTTTCATATCTTAATTTCCACATTTTAGCAATAAGACACATGTAAGACTCATGGATCATGCTAAACAAAACTAAAAAATGTTAAAGGAATGAGGGAATTTATGTGCATAAATGACTTCAGGTGCAACTATATGTACAAGTAGAAAATTTCATGAGTTGAGGCCTGAAAAGGAAAGGATATAAATGTAAAGAAATGATTAAAAACTAGTGCAGGAAACCATGCAGCATCTTCAGAAAAGGAATGTTTAATCCTAAGCCAACATGGATTCTAAAATTTAGCAATTTTGAATGTCTTTGAAATTAAATAATCATATTGCAACTATTCTTTACTATAAATTGCTTCTTGGAGTACTATTATCAAATAAAGATAATCAATTCGAAGTTAAAATTTTCATATTTAAAATTAACAAATGGAGACAGCATGTTCTGTGGTTGGGGCTTTAATATACATACCGTTGAGCATTCTGCATCTGGATCCGATTCGGCAATATGAAGTGCCCATGTCCGAATCCACTCAAGTCCATCGGAAATTTCCTGATTACCTTCAATTAAAGCAGATGCAACATGTGATGGATGTAAAGCAACCAGTATGCATGATGCAGCAAAAAGCACAGATCTTCTGACATATGCTTCAGCATGATGTGATAACTCCCTGAAGAAAATTCAATAAAACCACTCCTGTGAGGTCATCAGTCTTTAGATTCACATATAAAAAAAAAAAATCAAATTTCTACTACCTAAATCTAATCATATCAAGAAGTGGAGGAGCCAAAGCTGATGCTTCAGGATGCATACTACTGCATTTCATACATACACCAAGCATGTAGATTAGTTTTCCGAGGACAACAAAGTCCCGGTTGAGTAGGTCTACTCCATGCCTTTTTTTGTCAAATCCTTGCATTACAGGAAGCATAAATGCAGCAGCATAAAGAGGAAATCTGTTTCTTGATGATTCCAACTCTGGATCCTTGGCTTTTACAAGACCCCATTTACGAGATTTTCCTGACTTTATTTGACCACCTCTTGAAGGAATTTCTCTTTCATAACGGTGGGACCAACTGATAGAAGTTCCAGGATCAGAAACCTCTTTCCAAGGACCAGCTCCAGGTGGTCCTCTACTGCTAGGAATAAACCATGGTTGACCTGAAATGTTTGATATTAAATTCCTTTGCTGATGTTTCATTCTAATGATCGTACTCTCTGAAAGCTCTTGTGCTGCCTCAGTCATGACATCAAGAATCAGAATCCGTTGGCTAACATCCACATTTGGTGAATATAGTAATCTGGTTAACACATCTAATGATTCAAATGGGCATGTGACAAGCAACGCAACCAGTGCTTTTTGCCTTTTTCCTTCAGCAGAATCTTCCTCTCCTTCAACTGCTACATCAGAGCAACGAACATGCACTAATGCTCTGACAAGATCACCTGAATAATGGGGAAGCTCATCAGGTGTTGCTCGTACAAGCTTTTCAGCACTGTCCAGTGCTCTTTCCACCTATAAGTAAGGCATTATGAATGTTCAAATGGGGGCATTCATTAATAGCTTCACTAAACTTTCAAATAGGTGAAAATTTTTGACAGACGATAACCTGACAATGACTATATAAAGTAAGCACAGCAACTTACACCATCTGGATCATCTGGTTTCCGTAATGCTGCAGCAATATCACCAAGCTGGGAGAAAAGTTTCATATCTGTATCACCGTCCGACAGATCATATGGTTCTAGTGAGTCACTTGAAGATGCATCAGAATTCTTGCCTTCACCATCATCCTCTTCAGCAGAGGCATGTTCATTGTTTGGCATGCCAGCACAATGATTCACCCTGCATTCTGAAATCAATTTACCACCATCTACAGCATGATGCTTTGTATCTTTCAGCCTTTTAGCATGAGAGGCACTTTCTGTAACCTTGGACAGAGTAGCATCTAGTTTATCTTTTTCCATATCCTTGGACAGAGTACCATTTAGTTTATCTTTTCTAGTTTCATCTGTAGTTACCACATCCTTTCTTTTAAACCCAAATTCCCAGTCAATAATTTCAGAACAATCATCATCAAGGTAGAGAGGGTTCTTTGGATCAACAACTTTAGAAAATACCAATGCAACAGAGCTAGCCATCTTCCGAACTAAATCAATTGGGCTCTCCAGTCTACCTACAAATCTTAGAACCAAGTTTAATAAAAAAATATTATAGAATCTTTGGTAGAAATTCACATAAAATTATTTAATCTAGAAGAAGAATTTACAGCTGACTCCTTGAAGAATAGAATGCAATATATCTTTGGTTGTTTCTAATTCCTCTTTAGACATTTTCTCAATGCATAAAGCAACAGCATAAGTGACATCTGATTTTCACTTAAGGAAGTACAAAAGAGTAACGGAAAAGAAAAATAAACTAAGAAACTATTGCTCAGAAGGATACAAGCTTGCTGCTCCATAGAAGATGATTGAACAAACTCACGCCTGGACCAAATGCTAATTATTCGATGCAATACATCTAGAAAAGATGATGTCCTCTGGGCTCTTGCCTCAGAATCGAAATTCGGTGGGCACTCAAAAACCGAAAACTGAAGAATCCATCTCAAGCAGCAGATAGGAAATACTTTCCAAAACACAAATTTGTCAACAAAGATGTACCTGAAATGAGCATAATTAAAAAGTGCAGTTAAGGTAAGCATACTGTATTTTTACACACTCAGGCATCAAACATCATAAATGTGTGTCAAAGTTAAACTCCAGATTGAAGCTATATGTGATTATATGTCAAACTTAAGAAACCAGATGAAAAGTCAGTATCTGCTGTATCAGATCAGAGTTTTATCATGAGACCACAACTAGTTAGATAATGACTTAACCAGTCGTAGCAATGACAATATTAATCATTGAATAGAAGCAATGATTTCTGTGGGGAAAAAAAAAAAACTAATAATGCAAGATATATCATCCAGAGTAGGCATTTTAGATTCAAGATTTCATGTACACATGCATGATCTTACTCATTAAGAGCAACCTATAATTTATAGATAGGAGTTTGACAAACTATTGCTTGACGGTAGATATCAAATCATTTTTTTTTTTTTGCTGAAGTTCTTTTCCTGTAGCTATTGATTTAGGGAATTTTGAATCTTTAATATCAAAAACACATTCAGAATATGCACCAATTGGGAGGAAGAATATTAACAACACAATAGCAACAAACTTGCTATCATAGATAACATGGTGACACCATCTCACCTAATATTAGTTTTTTGCTTGACAATCCGATGAAACAACAACCAAAGCGTCCAATAAGCTTCAACATCACTTACATTCTGAGTTGCTAATTGCCGTAGTAGCTCCTCAGAAAATCTTTCAATGGCATATTGATCTTTCATTGCCTCCATAATGAACAACCAAAAATGGGATTTTGGACTAGATTCAATCATATTAAAAGCAACAGAACCAGCATTCGATGACAAGCAGCTTCGGATGTGATCAAGAATCCTAGGGATCACCTTTACGAGTAGAATATCTGAAAAATAGTAACTTAATGACTAAAACAATATAGAAATAGGACACTAGCAAGATCTTAAAATTCCCAAATCTGACGATATTGCGTGGCATACATTACATTTAGTGGTCCATCCAACTTGTAAATCAACAATTAAGATGATAGCCCAGTAACATATGAAGACTGTTCTAATTGTGAAACACAACATGGAACAGCCCAATGATATTCATGGAGCAATATGTAAAAATGAAAAAGTTTCAAATAAAAAGATAATGGTTAACTACATTTCATTCTTTTATTAAAGATCTCTTACAATTGTATACTAGAAGGTACAACAACTAGCCACAGATCCAAATTATTTGGGATTGCTTGCATGAATTTTTTCTTCCCATTAAGCTCTGGGTAGGTGAATATCCCTAGTTACATAAAGCAGTCAAGTTTCCTTTTCCTGCTCATATAAAATTTTCCTATGTGTCCTCTACTTTTCCTCATCACTAATATTGATCAATTCATCTTACCTCACCAGGGAATTTATAGGTCTCCATTGAACATGCATATATCCTTCTAATGGTTTTTCCTCATTTTATCTTCTATCAATGGTACACCTAACTGTTAAAAGTAAAGTTTTTGTGATCAATTTATATCAATTGCTCATATTAAATGTTAAAAGTAAAATTTTAACATCTGCTTGGCCTATAATTAACCTATCTACTGTCAGGTAAGTTAACTTCAATAAGTTGCTTTGCTGGAACAATAATAATTTGCAGGACCAGACTTAGCATTAAACTATTTTTTTATCACCTGTTGAGCCACGCCTGCAAATCCTTGAAAATGTTTCGCCGATAAAGAACAATGAGCCATCCACAGTATTTGCATCGGAGGCATCTCTTGGGTTCAACATTTCAAAGTTACAATCTTCTGCTCCACACAGAAGTTGTCTAGCCATTTGCTGGAAGAACAAGCTAGTAGCTAATCAAGGATAAAAACAGAAAATAGCTGATAATGAAAGGTATCCTTGAAATGTAATCTACATTAGGAAATAGAAGAGATTTCTATGACTGATTTTACTGAGAGGAGATGATGTTGATAAAACATTATAAAAAGAAAAAAGGGCAAATTAAATGAGCATATGATCTTAATGTGAAAATTTTAAGAACCAACAATAAGCGCACTCCTGGTATCAACATGAAAAGGAATCATGATACATGACATGAAGCTCCAGAATCCTCAAACAGAATCCAAATTGAGCTTTGAATCGTTAAAATTACATCTATAGAACCAAGACAATATCTCAGAAGGATACTGCGATGAAAGTGCGGATGAGGCTTGCAATCTTGCTTTGTCAGGAACAGAAGTGAGAAGCTGTGCAACCCTAGACATGACTGCTAACATCTCTGGCTTAAGTGCATAATCATGTTTGCTACTGCTACATTGGATTCTAAATTCGCCGATAATATGCCGTATCCCTTCGCTCTTAAGCAAGCATCGTACCAGTAACCTGTAATATACATAGTAGAGGAAAAGATAAATGCTGCCTGCTTTACACATAGAAAGGAAATGATAAGAAATATAATGAACACCACAAGAACAAAATCTGTTAGGTTAGTCTGGATATTGGGTTATATTTAACTAACAAGTTAGTACACATCATTTACAGTCAGTAAAGATCCAATATTGATATAGTCACTAGAAATCATATCAAATTATAATGAGAGATGGATAGATGGAGTGGTGAGACAAGGGATTGGCCATGGCTATATGATCCTGTACATTTGCCACGTAAGTGACAGCTCAAAATTCCGAAAGTGTGTAAGTGATGAAGGAAATCATTAAGACAGCCGTTGCTCGCATAGATCAAGTCGGTAATCTTTTGTTCTTTAACAAATTGACAGACATTTCCAATAACAGTCAAACCAGCAGTCAGATTGATGATCACTAATCATCAATTATCCAATAGACCATGATGATAAGTGACCAAAAACGTACTATATATTCAGTCAATAATCTTCAGCATACCAACAACCATCAGTTAATGATCACCAAGTATCAACAAGCTGTCAATAGATGATTGTTGATTGCCAGCAGATGACCAATCAGTAAGTGATAGTCAATGGACAGTCTATCCTGTTGAATGGCAATCATCAATCACCAATGACAATTTGATAATTGAAAGTCAAACAATAGATGAATAGCAAAAGTTGATCATCAAAACACATCAACTAACAAACATTGACTGATCAAATTTTTGAACCATGATAGAACGTGCTGATCATCAAACGGTGGTTGACTGTTAATGGTTATATTCAAATCTTCCAAAAACAACCATGATATGCAAGTGGTCTAAGTATCACCTAGTGCATCTGCAGCGAAAACAATGGATAGATTTAAAAAAAGAAGAAGAAGCTAAATTATGCTATGATTAAATTATCAACTTATCTGATAATATTGATAGTTTGTTACTCATAAAGAAATTATGCAAGTGATAAGTATAAGTAATACAAAAAGGTGTATTTAACTAAAATTATATTATCATAGTCCTTGTTTTAGAAAAATAGAATAATACAACAGAAGAACGATTAGTAATGAGGTGAAAACATAAACCAATATCGAAGCAAATGATCTATGAATCTCAAGGACTTGGCATCATAGTTATCATAACGGAACCAGAATAGACTCGATCAAGCCTTGGTTCTCTGGGTCATTGGTTGAACCGGTGGATCAATTGGTCGAACCACATGTTTAAATTAAAAATATTTTAAAATATATTAAACAATTTAAAATTATATATAGTAAAAATCTAAAATATTAAAACTAATTAAAAAATAGATAGAAGATGTGGAATGATAATATCAAGCAACATTGTGTATATAAAGTTATAAACATTTATCCAGATCAAATAACACATGAAAAAATCTTGGTCGTAATTACATTAATCCAATCTAAAATCAATTGTTCAATGATATATAAGAAATAGTTTATCCAACATAATTATCATGAATTCATGATTAGATGGAAACTTTTTAGTCATCAATATGCCATGATAATTCTAACCCATGTAGTAAATTTTTGTATTATAATCTAAATTTTCGAACTCATTTTTATCTGTTCCAATATTTTTTTCGTTCTCCTCATTTTTATTTGTCCTCAAATCAAATTCTTCTTATATAGCGTGCTCTAATTTCATCTCCCTTATATTCTTTTTGATATCATTAAAATCTCATCAAGATTGAGAGTATCATCTGTCATATTTAAATAAGGTTAACCCTAATTTCAAATACCCTCTCGAATAAATAATAAAAAAGTTTAAGCGTATTTAAGTAATTTGGATCGGTTTTATGTACTCGGTCAGTCGGTTTTATATTGGTTATCCAAAATCCAACCGGGTTAATCGGTTCATTCCCGTTTTTGAACATATCCATTCCAATAATTGAATTGGATTGGTTAATGGTCCGGTTCCCGGTTTTTCCAGCACCACCACTTGGTTCGATCTGATCCCGATAACTATGCTCAGTATTAAATCAGTATAATCAGCATATCAAGATCTAGATAAACAAGAGCATTATATATGGTTGATCACATACACATCTTATCATGTACCAATAAAAACTAAAGTTTCTAATGATTTTTCATGACATCTGGATTCTCATACTACCACCAAATATAAGTAATAGCTAAGGATTCCTCAAATGATTTGGTCAAATAAGGCCAAAATCATGGTATGTTAAAAGAGGTTTGACGAGTAATATGATCTAGGAAGTACATTTGTTGTGACGCACTAACATGATTTATTATTGCAGTCACCATTGTTGCTAAATGAGGCACAATCTTAATTAACTCTGCTGTAAAATAACTTTCATACTGCTCCAAAGTACCAAAATCAACTTAATTGTGGCATCAATCAGATGGTACAGTAAGTACCTCTCAATATTCGAGTAGATAGCATCATCATAACCGTGCACCAAAGCAGGAACAAAGACCTGTACTATTTCAGTTGGAGGTCCTTGAACGAAAAATGAATCATAAACCTGCTTCTTCGTAGATGAAGAAAAGCATGCAAGCCAGTCTTTTGCAACATCTGCACATTAGATATGACAATTATCAAGCACTTAGAAAACCTTTTACTAAAACGTGTGCCAGTCATCTAAAGCTACTTTCTTTACAAAGAATGTTACCATCAGCTCAAATTAATTCTGCATTTTTAATAGCATGCACTCGCACAGGCTTTTCAATGAAGAACAAGTTCTTACAATAAAATTGTTGCAGTCTATTTTTCCGAATGGAGATATGAATTATAATTACTAAAGAATATATCACATTCACAAATCAAATGCTAGTTATTAAAAAAGTATTTGGATGCATCATTCTAAAGGTTCATGTTTGCACATATACACCTTAATTTTCAGTTTAGCAGACAAGCATGGCTCACCAAATCAGCCAACCTGATTTAGATCGTTTTGCCCACTTCAATGCCAAAAGCCAGAATTGATCAACATCAACAGATCTCTAACAGAATTGGACATCTTGACCAATTCAGACAGTTCCAATTGTCAGATAATAAACTAGAAAGGAAAATGAAAAGAGAGAAAAAGGATGCAAGAGGAAGGGATGAGGAAGCAAAGTTGCTGATTCCCAGACCCAACTAGCCCCATCCGAGAATGGAATGAGAATGATGAGAGAAGGGGAGGCAATCTGGAAGGGTGCAGCCAAGCCTGAGAACAAATGAGGAGGAGAGAATGAAGGAAAAAAGGGGCAGAAGAAGTTTATTTTTTCCTGCTTTCTTCGTAGATAAAGGAATGAAGAAAAGAGAGGAAAAAGTTGAACACAAGATTAGTGATAAATCAGTACATACACATGTTAGAACCATAAAAATCAGTATATACGGACAACCATGGGATTTGAAAATTTGAAGATAGCATTAGTCATATGGTATCATAGGAAAAAATTGATATATAATTCATATATTTACATATAGAAATATGTGTCAACTTAGAGAAAACTCTATTAGGTCCAGCATATCTTATCACAATAAAGATGTTTCAAATAAAGAATGAAACTTACTATAGATCAATATCCTAGCCAAGGTTGGAAACGCAGGTCCATAGTAGAAAGCCTGCCTCCATTCACCGCTTTCAGCAGGGGCAGGAGATAGTATCTCATGTACCTGAAAAACAGTGGTAAACAAAATAAGAAGGCCTCAGTTTGTGGTATTTGTCAATTTTGATACAACACATCCGATATGTATCAATAGCATCCAAGGTTGATCCAATTTTGACCAATTTCTTGACCATATTATTAGCAGGAAGGGTTTGATGTCAATCAAAGTCAACTAGATTAGGCTGATTCTCTCAACTGGAAGCAAAAACATAACACTTAACTTCAGGATTTTCAAAATTTTGTTGCAGCTGAAAGACTAGATACAGTTCTCCATGCTTAGTAAGGACAGTGCAGCTTCTTCCAGAATCCCTCATGCTAACATGGTAAGGCATGGATCTAGTCAGCCACAAGTTACTATTATGGTAAGGGTTATTTGTGGACTGTAAGCACCATGTGACACCCATCACTGAACCCCCACACATAAAACAAAAAAAATGGACACTCGAAGTGGATCAAATCTCAAAATCGTGAGCTCAGTCTAATATAGGAGATTAAAGCATGCATAGTATGTTTATTCATATAATCCTTTCAAAATAATAAATATGGATGATGGACAAAAAAGAATCATCTGTAATCAAAAGATTTGTGTAAAAGTAAGAAAACAAAGAATGGTTAATGCTTCAACCACTAATCTGGCAAAGAACACTTCTAACATTCAAAGGATGTAGTGATATCTAAAGCAATACACCCAAAAATTAAGCCATGAAGAGTGTCCCAAACTACATATTCATGCAAGTAAGCAACTGGACTAAATTGAATGCAAGTAAAAGAAGATTCATAATCTGAGTTCAACTCTATGTTGAGGACATCCTAGTTTACTACTACGGGGTGTACAGGATCTTTGAACAGGTTTCAAGATATGCAAAATGGATCATTCATTCCAGCCATCGCAAGTTCCAGGAAGAGAGAATTTATTCATAAATGACGATAACTACATGTTTGTAAGTATATAAGTGCATCGCAAACAAACATGATTTTAGGGGACCTTATACAACTGCTACTAAACTAAATATAGATAATTGTTGGAATTGAATGTCAGGGATTGTATATAGCATAAGTTCTTGTTCGAAATAAAATTTAACTCGAAAGTCCCTGAGAAGAAACACCCCTTCAATTGAAAATCCACAGGTGTACACCATTGCACAAGGCCTTGGGCACTGAGCCACTCTTATAGTTTTCAATCTTTAGCTGGATGTTCACCCTAGCACCTTTTTCTTATCAATGAATTCTTCTTCTCTGCATCTATGTTTTCGATTCCAGGCATTATCTCACCTTTAACTAGAATTACAACCATCTTCACATTATTTATTTTTCACATCAAGTTCAGATTTTTCTTGTGGACACTATTGTAGTTGCAT
Source organism: Musa acuminata AAA Group (assembly GCF_036884655.1). Classification (NCBI taxonomy): domain Eukaryota; kingdom Viridiplantae; phylum Streptophyta; class Magnoliopsida; order Zingiberales; family Musaceae; genus Musa; species Musa acuminata. Next base: position 1,605,395 of record NC_088346.1, on the reverse strand, counting down.
AAATAGATAACACAGAACGTTAAGAACCTCCTCTGTGTGAGATATAAAACCAAGTAGCATTGTGGACCAGAGTAGTACCTTGCTTCTCTGAGCAGGATCGATGGTCTCTGCAAAGTAACCAAATATTGCAATGAGCCGTTTTGATTTAAGAAAATAAATAAATTTTCAGACACGTCAAAAAATTCAGATGCCTCCCCCAATCATAAGCTCCTAAGTATTTTTTTTCCTTTTCAGTGCAAATCCATCTATCATTCATGATTCAACAAATAAGTGACACTACGACAGAAAAAGTACGACAAAAAGACCCATTCCAAGAGAAAGAGACGTGAAGGATCCGAAATCGAACCGCAAAGGGCAGAGTAGTCGACGGGAAATATGCGGACAGCAAGGGAGTAGAGGGCGCAGATCACTTCGTCGACGTGCTTCGCGGCATCGATCGCGGATGAGACCTCCCCAACCTTCTCAAGGACTAGGGTTTCGAGCCCTGAGCTTCCGCTACCGCCCTTCGCTCCCTCTTCCATGGCCAAAACAGTCCTCGCGCTTCGTCTTTGTGATCGATGGGATTTTCTTTTAATCGTCGACGGCCCGACGATGACAGATTCTCGAGTCTTCTACTGTTGATCAAGGGATAAGCATCAAGCACGAATGTTACGGCACGGAGAAATGGAAGGATTCCCCTCCTGCCCAGTGTAGTCAAAGGCGCTGGGCTGACCGGATTCCGGTCAAGACGGAGCTGTGACGACGGAGGGGAAGAGGAAGGAGGGCGGAGAAGGGAGTGTGCGACGGCGAAGGAGGAGGACGAGAGGCAGAGAGAGAGATAACGGGAGGGGAAGAAGCTGCAGCCGTTCGCCGATGGAGACGAAATCAGTCACCGTGCACCGAGGCTAAGCCGCACTGCCGCAGTTGTTGGGGAGAAAGAGAGGCTGCGTTTAGAGCACGGGTGCGCGTGGGGTTGGGTTGGGGAGGTGGTTTGGGTTGAAGGTTGAGCCATGTGGTTCAATCGTATCAGAGGACAAATCAGCTCGACTCAGACTCGACCCGATCTGAGTTGAATCAGTCGGTCGCTCAGACTCGATCCGTTCTGAGTTGAATCGGGATATTGGGAAAGTCTTTTTCAAAAATTAATTAATAAATATTTTTAATCTAATTTAAGTTGACTGAAATGTGTTGCGGCAAAAGAAAAGAATATTACAGCGTGGAATTTCGCTTGGACACGAAGATTATTTCGACCATTTTGCTTTATTTTAATCGCCTTATAATTTGTATTGCGACGGATGTATTCCCATTTATTCGTCCTTTTCCTCCACCGCCTCCGAAGTTCCCACCTTTACTTTTCCTTCATCATCCCCTGTTTCCACCGATTCTTTCGCCACTTCCTCGATCGGATCGATCAGGGTTCCCCTCTTTCTGATCATCTTCTCGGTTGTCGCTGCCCTTCGAACTTGATTCCTAGGAAGCATGGGGAAAAATCTCTGACAGCCTCATCCGGTCTCCGATTCGATTTCGCGTTCAACGAAGCTTACATCCTGATCGATCCGCTGCAGATTTAGTCCCTCCTGACTACTGATTTTTTGCGCTTTTTTTGTTGGAAAATTCGTCCCTTTTTGAGGCTTGAGATCGAATTTTATTTGATTTCTTATGAATCCGTCCTGAAAACCTCTTTTTTTCACCCATCACGTCGATCCTTGAAACTTATTCTTAGTTCTTAATCCTGTTCGGCTCCAATATCCTCGATCTGCTTGTGTTCGCATCTGTTCCAGTGCATCAAATGGCTCGAGAAAGTTGTAATCTTGACAAAGACGAAGCCGAAATCCTCAAACCTTCCTCCCCTTCCCCGTCGACCCCCGCTCCTCCATCATCGTCCCCGTTACCCCCGTCTCTGTTCTTGAAACCTTGCGAGCAATCACCGAACCCGAGAACGGAGACTTCGGCTACGGAGACCGCCGTCGCGGCATCTACCACGCCCAAGACCGACAAGGAGTCGAAGCCTGAGGAGGAATCCAAACCGCAGGTAAAATTCATCAACGGGTGCTCCACTTGCGGGAGAAAGGTGGGGCTGACCGGATTCCGGTGCCGATGCGGGGATCTCTTCTGCGGTCGCCACCGGTATTCCGACACTCATGATTGCTCATTCGATTACAAGGCGTTGGGGAGGGAGGAGATTGCTAAGGCTAATCCTGTGGTTAAAGCTGCCAAGATCATCAAGATCTAGGGTATAAAGCTTTCGCCTTTCCAATTGTTGTCCTTTTACATCTTCAATCGAACCCGTTCTTGATCTGTTTTGTAGTGTTGAGACTTACTGATCTCGGTAGTTAAACCATTTGAATACAGGCTTAATATGTTCACCCAAAAGAGTATTTTCGGATGCAGTAGTTCTGTTTGATCTTAGCACTTGGAAAAAAATGAAACAACACCGTTCTCGGGTTGAATTTTGTATTACTGCTATATATGTTTACCTTTTAAATGGTCTCCATGCTAATTATCTTTCATTTATGCTTATCCATCATTTATCTGGATTTGAACCATTTCTTCTGTGGAAGAAAATAGAATTTTTGATGGATGACTTTAGGTTTTGTGTAGCTTATTAATCTCATACATTGTAAATTGGATGCCTAAAAGTAAAACCTTTCTGAACTAATTTTCTATCTATTTGATTGCATATTTCATAGTTGGTGGATAACTTCATAGTTGTGTTGTTGGGAGCTTATGAAGTCATGTATGAAACAAAATCTTCAAAGCTAATTCTGTTAATATTTGCTTATATACATTGTAATTATCCAACCTACTTGTGTAGGTTCTATCTAAATATAGCTTTAGATTATCCGTAACTTACAAACTAGATGTTTGGAGCAGAAGCTTAATAGCGTTATTATCAGAAGAGTTCATGTAGATTCTCTCAAGAGATTTAATCGCTCCAGGTGATGAGAACTATAGCATTTTAAGGGATCACCAGTTACTTTTTTCAAGAAAATGCAGGTTTCTTATTCTCATTTTTCAAACAAGAATATCCTTGCAACTTTTGATGCTTATCTCTCAGTTTAGTGCATCCACATCATCTATTACATTTCAGGAAATTAACATAATTGTATGGAATGTGAGTTTCATGGTTTCATTTGCTTCCTCATGATGTTTGATGCGTTTATTGCTTCTGTTCTTTGACATCTCATGAAGATTCATGGATTCATGATCTAGTAGTGATTGTGTTTGTCACGAAGCAATCAAGTAAGTTGCTTCCCACGGCTTCCCGGTGGTCACTTTTAATGGCTTATCATGCAAAATATTAGAAACTATTTTTGGATTTGCATAGCGAGAACTTTCAATTCTTAATATGCCTGTCGTTGACTAACAGCTACCGCTTAGTATTCTGTTCCATCTCATAAGTAGATTCAGAGGAAGCTGCTCACAAATGTTATTTAGTGTTTTAATTATTTAGTATCGTAAATTTTATCTGTTGTTTTCACATAAAAATGCTTAATACATCTGGTTTTTTCTTATGACTAGTGCCTTCATTTAAGATGCTTTTCATGGACAACCTTTACTGGTGTAGTTGGCCAGTATTTGTCGCCTTTCCGGGGAAGAATGGTTGTATTCCAAGCTTCTATTGATGCCTTTTAATGCAGGTGTGTGTGAAGACCAGACTGGAAATGAAAGCTAGTGGGCTTATTACTTGCAGCATCATCCACCACAGTTGGCCTCAAGAAATGCGTTTGTTCGGACTGCGCTCTTTATGCAGTCTAATTTGGAGGCTTGGGTGGAAGAAAACTGTTGTTTCAACGCTCTATTCAAGAGGCTTTTTGATTAAAAGCAGTGTTCTCATTGGCCAAGGGTAAGCCAAAGACAAAATTGGTTGTCTTCCGAGTTCCTCACATGGCGTTTGAATCAATTGTGCTTGTGTTGGGTGAAGTCAAGGGACTTGACAGTGTCTTGCAACTTGCAAGTTCTTCTTGATGATAAATCACGTTTTCTTTTGATAATTGAGTCCTGGATACTGTAGCATGCCTCTATCTGCATTTGGTTATTATCATTGCTTTAATCGTATTACTTGTTACCCAGACCGAAAAAAAAAAAGAAGAGAGGAAGAAAACTTAGATGGCTTGTTTATTTTTTACGTCTAACTACATGCATGTGATGAGGCGTGGGAGAAAAAATTGTTTACTGGTTTCATGTGTAAGGAATGAAGGACAGTGAGAAGGTTAGAAGATGCGATGGGGGGGGGGGGGATCAGACTCCACTAAGTCGAACAAGCTTAAATCATTAGATTAAGAATCCATAGAGTAAAATTGGTGAACTAATGCATGGAGATAGCAAATAACTATATTTCCATAACAAAGCAAATTTGTATTTCAAGTAATGTTTTTCCAAATTTGTATCTAACACTGAATGAAGCAAATAATGCTCGTATTTGTATCCAATGTAGCAAAATAATATTAGTACACAGCTTACAGTAAAATGATCGATCCAAGGGATTTCAGAATGCTTGAAGATGTCATTTGACACAATGATTCATGTGCATTTGACACTTGATTAGAAGCTACTAAAAGAACCGTTAAGAGGATGAATACCAAGAGTCATTATGTCATCCCCTTCGACACACACTATCACGTCCACCTTCCAGCTCATCGCTACACGTCCTTGAAGAGCAGCTGAAATCTGGGTATCCTCTCTGGTGGAAGTGGACAGCTAACGATCAGCTTGCCTTTCATCGCCCCTCTAAATATAGCCTACGAGAGGCAACAAAATATAATGGTTATATGGCTTCTTTTGGGAGAATCTATTTATTATAAAGAGGCATCATAATAATATTACATTATAGACTGCGGCTAGATAACAAACATTAGTGAGAAGAAAGGAACTATTGATGACTCAACAAGTAAAATTTCTAACTGCAAGTTTCATTCTGGGTATGGATGGCTACTTTGCGAGAGGTATTTCTTTTTCGGGTAGGGAAAAGAAACTTTTGAAGAGGATAAACTTACCAGATGAGAACAGCATGCCGAAAGGTAAAGCAAACAGCCTCGAGAACTTGTCAAAGTGAACAAAGAAAGAAAAAGGAAACATGAAAAGGGAAGAAATTTAAGGTAGATGGAAGCTTGGGTCCTTTTTAGTCGGATGTTACAGCATGCCACTGAATATTGAATAATATTCTTAACTAGAACTAGACTTTGGCTATAGAAACCGGCAGAAACTATTCAAATAACAAAGTTCTACAAACACATTTTGTTTTTAGTGACTTGAGGGTATTATTGTTGCAGGAGGTGCAACCATAGATGACTTTCTGATACTTTCCAAGCAGAATGTTTGGCAGTTAAGTGGGGCTTCAATGTGCACTACAACTTGGATTTACTCAAATCTGGGTGAGATCAGTGAAGGTTTCTATGCAAAGACATCCTCCATCTAGCTAAGACAGTGAAGGTTTCCAACTGGAGTTCCATCCCAAGAGACCTTAACAAGGCTCACAATCTTGCTAATTATGCTAGACAGAATGTATCTGCTACTTTTTTGGACTAGAGAAACTCCGGATATTTTATAAGTTTGTTTTCTAAGTTTATCTAATTTGCCTTTCTTTTAAAAAAAAACACAAAGTTCTACAAAGTTCTGCAAATTTTCAACCAGACTAAAAGCAAGTTCAAATATGATTTCATCAAATCAGTTAGGAGTTAAATATACAGAATATACCCCAAAAACAGATGGTCCCTCCACTGTCCAGAAATGTTGGTTGAATGATGAGATACACATCGCCACTAAATTCTTGAGCACTTAGTAGTTGGTTTATGTTGATCAAAATATTAGAACTTTCTGTTGTTGTGTTTTGAAAGATAGTCAGAATGTTAATGTATGAGTAAGATGGTGAATTATATATCATGTAAAAAAAGGTTATGCCTAGAGCAATTCTAAAGGTCATCCTCCGTACTCAGGTAACAGTCAACTGTGTTGGTAGATGAGGGTGGTGACATCAGCAGATAGCAGTCTTATTCTAAAATGAAGACATCCAGTTCAGATATATTATCCCCCATCATTTCTAAGGTATCATATGCATATCCATAAGGTAAACTTCTAAGGTTCAATCATCTATGTATGATATGCAGCCCATCCCATGGAATCACCCCCAGATTGCATAAGCTGGTACATAGACAGATATTTTCACATTTTCATACATAAGAAGTTCAGGAATACAATGTGCAGCTATTCATATTAAATTAAGAAGATATGGCCAAGTCAAAGAAATTAGAAACTGACAACTGTGGCTTTACATAAAAACATATTGTTTTACTCTTTCAAAAAACTATCATTTTTTATATTTTGTTTTCCAGACTTTGTTATTTTTATAATTTCTACACTTTTCATGTTTAAATTATTTTCTCAATTTATCCTGCTCCAATTGATCAGATGTAATGAATCTCAATCATAATGCAGTTAGCTAATCCCAATCCCATTCTTGATCATATGAGCCTTGATGACAGGTTTAATCTCTTGCGAAAAATATTACCAGAAGAGAAAAACCAATATAACAGACCAACTATACTGGTAATCATGGATGAAGATAATTGCATTTGGAAGCCAGCTAAGTAGATTAGGAAGATCTGATGATAAAGTCTCAGTGACAAGGGATAATTCCTACTTATTCATCAAAAAGGACATCTTCATTTCTTACAGACACAAAAAATTATCAAAGTTCTACAAACTTTGCTACAGAAGTCATTCAGTTCCATTTTTTTTTCCCATACAATCCAAGAAAGAATAAGTATCTCGGACGTCCAAAATCAAACTATGTAACTGTATTCTCAAATTATGAAATGAAAAAAAAAAAATCTTCTAGCTTTTGTTCTACTGATATTAAGACTAACCTATCATGTGGCATCATCTTAAGCTTAATGAATTCAGTAGATGAAACTGAATATAATATATTTAATTCAGAAAAAGGACCTTCCAAGTGAGGAGCATGGCACTCACCTCAACAACATCGATTAAGTCTTGTTTGCTATGAAAAGATCCAACCCACTTAGTATGATCAGCAGTCCTGAATACAATAAAAAATACAGTTTACCAAGAGACACATGGCCGAAAAATTCACTTATCAAGTTACATTTAAGGTGAAAATAGTCATTAAAGAATAGAACTAAATCACTATAAAAAGGAATAGAATCCATATCATTATCGTCAAAGGCCACTCCAACTTTTGTTGACTTCCCAGTTTATAGTAATAAGTCAGTGGATTTTGACTAGAATCTACAAATCACTACCAGAGTTGGCCAGTTTTGACCAATTCCAGCCAATCTGACAGCTTCAAAAGACAAAAAAGAAGAGGGGAGAGTAAAAAAGCGGGAAAGGAGAAGAGAGGGGAGCCATAATTTGGGATGGCAGAGGTATTTATTTATTTTTCTTTTTTTTTTTGCACCTTGGTCTACTTGATCCGCTTATAATGAACTTGTTTACCCTTTAATCAGCTAGGAAACAGGTTCAGGTGAGGATGAATGTGCTCCAGTCGGGTTCAGGTACATAGGTAGACAGACTGGTTGGATTAGCCCTAACCTAATGTTACTTCTAGGTTCAGCTTAGTAGGTTGGGTTCTTTTCAGCATCCAAATATACCCAACCGAGCAAGACAAGGTTCTGGTACCCTTAGATAGGGTTTCCTTCGATAGGGTTTGGGATGAGTTTGGTATAAAGGTAGGTAACCCGTATAAGGTTTTAGTTCAGATACCTAGATAATTAATAGGGTTCAGCTTCGGATGAAATTTTAGGATATCCAATCAGGCTACGATGTGAAACAGAGGAGATGATGCTACTATTGCATTTGCTATTCTCTACAATCATCGTAATAACATGTCAAATGTCAAATTAGCGGACTTTTATCTACAGGCCACTAATTTATAAGACATATCGACTACACCTAATAATTCTAAACATCCTTGTGACAAGTATTCATGTCAAGGAAAATTTACCACTAAAATTTAGGGCAAAATAAATAAGATATCGTAGAAAGGGTGACATCTTGTGCATGCCCTAATAAATTACAGCCTTCGTACTTGCAGAAACCTACATATCAAATCAAATATTTAGGGCAAAAAGAAATTACCTAAGCGGAAGGTTAAAATTCCCTACGAAACGCAGAACCGGGCAAGACATAAAGAGAGTTGATGACAGAAACAAGATGTTCATCTAGGGATGTAATTGAATTACCCGGAGTCCATCTTCATATGATGAGCATTGAAGAAGAAGACGGTGGAGGGTATCAAGGTGATATCGAAGTACTTGACGTAGACCTGAATCTCCTCGGAGTCGACGTCCACCAGCGCGATCGTCGCGAACTTAGAGACCTCACGAGAGGTCTTGGAGAGCTGCGCGCCAGAAGGCCACACGAGATCAGAGGCTTCGCCAAGCACCGAGTAGAGGAAGTACAAGATATGGGAGGAGAGGGGCGCAGCGTACGATTTCGTCGAAGTGGAGGCACAGAGGATCGGCGGCGCGGCCGAAGCGGAGGACGAGGATCTTGTCGAGGGTGTCGCGGATGATGCAGTCCACGTCGCGCTTCCGCGACAGCGTCGGCAGAAGGAAGTCGCTCATCTTTCCCAACCCAAACGACGCCATGGTGTTCTGCTGCTGTTATCGATCAGGTTGGGTCGGGTAATATAATTGCTTATGTGGGCTTGATCGGTCCGTAATTACCCATAAGGCTTTTCCTAGTCCACGACTCGACCCGTCGGGGACTCAGACTCGAACCGAGCCGAATCGATCTTTGAATTGAATCTGACTTGAGCTGGCTATGGATTGCAATCATAACATATGATTAAACCCATTACTCAATTTGGCGAAGTAGAAGAATGGAAGCAGGACTGGACCGCGGAGACGTGGGGGGCGGCACGGTGGCGAGTGGGTTACCGCCGGGGATGAGGCGATCGAGGGGGGCGGCGGCGGTGGCCAAAGGCTGAGGGTGAATAGCGGAGGAATTTGGGGACGAGATGGTGCTGTTTCGTCGCCGTTTAATTTCCGTCTACATGTAAAATGACTAAATTACCCTCATCTCTGTCCACTATATAAGCTCTCTCTCTCTCTCTCTCGATCCCTTCTTGTCGTCTGCGGTGAGCGTCGAAGCAGCGGTGGTATTCGGCGAGCACACCGGCGAGAGGTTAGCTTTTGATCTTCAGCGCGCTGTCGTAATATTTAATTCGTTCTTGTCCCCTCTCTTTCTCTTCACCTCTCCTCCCATTGCTTCTTCATCTCCCAATCCGGTTGCTGGAAATCGCCCGCGACGGTAAAGGGGGCTTAGACATTCGGCGGCAACCGGAAAATACTGAGTAACGGATCACCGATCGCGAATTGGCCTATGAAGAAACCACACCGGGGAGAGGGATGGAGGATCCAAAACTAGATTGAAGGAAGTTCTGAAACTAGGGTTGCTGAAAATTTTGTGCTCTTAGTTTTGTGATGATAAAAATATTAAAGATTATATGATTATGTTTGTGCTTATTCGTCATAAAAAACGTGTAATCAATGGAAAAATTGTTTAAGATGTCCTAAGAAGACCCATAGATATTGTAGTTAGAAGAGGGGAAATGATTGGTACTAAGAGAGATAGAGGAAGGCCTAACAACATTTTACTAAAAACTATTAAGTAAATATTTTAATTTTAATTAAGGATATGGCTTTTTATATAGCTCAATGGTAGCAAAAGGATCTAGGTAGAACCCTAAATGTTGAGACATTACAGCCTTGTTGTTGGTGTTGTTATTGGATTTTCATGCTCATTCATATAAGTATGTAAATATATAATTTCTAACTTCATCTTAAGCTGTTTCTCGACTCATGGATAAGAGATTGAAACCGATTGTTTCAAGCAAACTGAAGCACGTTTTAAAGATAAGCATTTGTATCAGCCTACTCGAACATCAATAATTTCTCATAGCTATAGTTGGTCGGTCAGTTTCATGCAACTTATGTCTTCTTTGATAATCGCTTTTCTGTACAAAGCACTAACGTTATGTTAATGTTTCCAGCTTCCAGTTTATTGAATCATTCTGCTTGGATGCAATGGTCTTCTCATGGTTGGAGTTGCTTTGACCATGTTCTTGGGAAGCTGTACTAGTACAAAAGGTTCACTTTGTATATGGATTTTTTTTAAAGATGATGCTTGCTTAGGATCACCTTGCCCTTTGATAATGCCTGGTGGAAATCTGTAAAAGATGACCATCATTTTTTATGCAGTGGAAGGAAATTTTTCCTAGTGTGTTGAATGCATGATGGCTAATATCGAAATAGCATCAGAAAATATGAAGCATGACAATATTCAGCCTGTTAAACCAAGGATCCTGTTGGCTGTGTCTGGAAGTGTTGCTGCTATTAAATTTGAGATTTTATGCCGTAGTTTTCTGGAGTGGGCAGAAGTTAGGGCAGTTGCTACCAAATCATCCTTGCATTTTCTCGATAAAGCATCATTCCCCAAGGATGTGATCCTTTACACAGACGATGATGAATGGTCTAGTTGGAAGAAGATTGGGGATGGAGTATTGCACATTGAGCTTCGGAAATGGGCTGATATCATGGTTATTGCCCCACTGTCAGCAAATTCTCTTGCAAAGGTACAAAGATTACTTGACTACATAGTTTGTGTGCCAAATATATATTTTTTTCACCTTTTTCTTAAAGTTTTTGCTCTTCGTTGTATAGATTGCAGGAGGATTGTGTGACAACCTACTGACGTGTATTGTGCGAGCCTGGGACTACAGCAAGCCTATATTTGTTGCTCCTGCTATGAACACCTTCATGTGGAATAATCCCTTTACAAAGCGCCATCTAGATGCAATCAACGAGCTTGGTGTTAATCTCATCCCTCCTGTCACCAAGAGGTTGGCATGCGGAGATTATGGAAACGGTGCAATGGCTGAACCTTCTGTAATTTATTCTACCGTGAGACTTTCATACAAACCACCACTTAATGGGTCAAGTTGATTCTTGCCTTGAGGTTACTTGGCTAACCCTGCAAGAGCATTCTTGCCATTAGATCAGCTTCAGACATTGCATCTCTAGCTAGTCTCGTGTTTGATATGATTTAGGCTGCCCTCTGACTTCCAGAGTTCTTATTGTTAGATACTTGTAGAGCTCCTTGGATTTTCTTGAATGATTTTGCTACTGCAACTGCTGGTATTTACTCATGAGGCTGCTTGTTTTGGTAATCAAAGATCCTCGACCAGTTGTTCTGCAGTTCTTTCAGTGGTGGTTTCTTTGGGCAAACAAGAACCACAAGAGGATTATGTGCTTTTTCTTATTCTGATTCGAAGATCGGATTTGAAGAATTGGACAGCTTGAGGATTTGTTACTTCAGTCTGATAGTTAGCGTAGAACTCTTTGAACTTACCGTTGTTGAATGGCATCTCATTACCTGTGATAAGATAAGAAATTTTGATACTGTGTGATGATGTTCGACTATTAGAAGTTCTCTACTTGTCACTGGCCTCTGTAGTCAAAGCAAGGAGTTCGATCTTGACATGAAGTAGTTCATCCCGTTATTAGACCTTGCATTGTCCGTGGCAAGGAGTTCCTCACTGAGCAAAGGCAAGGAGTTCAAAACCTTTTTCATCCCTCACCCCGGTGTACGACTGAATCTAGATCTTACAGATGTCAAAGTCATGCTCTAACCTTAAAATACACTTTTTTGGGATACATTATAAACAAAATAAAACAATATAAGATCTATCGAAAGAAGACAATTCCTCATGTGTTCGTGTTGGGGAAGACAACACAAAATCTCACCCGAAAGGAGGAGCAGCAAAACCATGAGTGGCTCACCCGATGTAAATAATTTTCATGAGACAATAAAGTCACCCTTAACCCTTATAAGTTCACCTTAACCCTTATAAGTTCTTTTTAAGACTTATCCAAAATAGATAATTTTTCAGGAGGAAGGTCTTATGAGCATCAAAGTCATATTCTATCCTAAGAGATCTCTTTTGGCAAATTATGTCATATTCTATCCTAAGAGACCCTTTTGGTAAATCATGTAAGGTTTATCTAAAATAGATAATTTCTTGTAAGTACACTCAAGATATAATTTCTACAAGTACCAAAGTCACCCTTGACCCAAAAAAAAAAAAATTTGGATCCACTCAAAATAGATAATTTCTCGTAAGCATGAGGTCTTATAAATATCAAATTCACTCTCTATCTTACAAATGATAAAATCATAATATTAGAAAGAGAAAGACTATAGGAGGAAGAAATGCACCAAAGAGGTCATTTTCTATCTTAAGTTAAACATAATTTTAAAATTAACATAAATATCCTTTTGAATAAATAATAGATATTAGTTTATTAAAAAAATATATGCTATATGAGATGAGGAATGGAGGGAGAATGAGGGAGAGTGGGAGAGAGAATTGATTGCATGGGAGATATTACTTTCTTATATTAATCCTGATTTCAAAATTGATATAAATATTTTTAAAATAAATTAAAAAAAATTAAATTAATGGAATCTAAGTAATACTAATATATTTACAAAATTAAATTAGTTTTATTTATCTCAATCGATTCTTACGTGGCTATAAAAAATAATCGGTCGAGTCGATCGATTCATTTTATTTCTTATCATAACTCATTCAATAATTAAATCGATTCGATCAAAAATCTAATTTTTTTATTTTTATTTGTATTTTTCCGATCATCTCGTTCGATCCGATTCCGATCACTAATAACCAAACCCTCATCCGAAACCGTCAACCGACGTTGGATCCATTAGCTTCATTACGAACGATGACGTGGCTGTCGCGGCATGCGTATAAAACTCAGCAATTGTCCTCCACCTCATTCCCATCTCGGTCCTCTCGTTGCCCCCTTTCTTCCCACTTCTTCCTCATCTCATCCCATTCTTCCCCTCGATTACCTGCGGTCTTAATCTATAGTTGATCCCGATTCAAAGAACACAAGTGCTCCGATCGCTTCCATTTTCCGAATCGGACTCTGATCTTCGATCGTGGGGAGGAACAGGGAGAAGGCCAAGGGAGGAGCACACGAAGCAATCGCCATACTGTGGGTCAGTCGGCCGCATCCTAGACTTCAGGGGGAATCAGTGGATGTTTTGCTGCCTTTGATGTGTACTGCGCGTTCCCCGTCGTTGCCTTGCTCCATCTGACTTGATCTAGACCGTAAAAATCCGATATTTTCTCCTGCCTCTGTTTCTCTGCCTGGGCCTCTCCATCTGTCTCTTCCCGTGGAATTTGGTCTCTTTTCTTTGTGAAGGATGTTTTCGATCCGTGGTTTTGATGACGAACCGACTCCAAGATGCAATTGCTTTTTTTGGTTGAACGAAGGATGTGGTGTTCTGTGTTCATCGGTGTTCGATTGTGTTGTTCGTATGGGTAAGTTGTCTAAGAGAACGGATCTTGCTTTCGAGATATGATCTTTTGGAGTTGAAGTGGTGTTAATGATTATGTGCTTTGGGAATTCTATTCCCTACTTCTTTGTATTTTCTGCTTTCTTTTTCTCGAGTTGATTTGGTTTTAGATTCTTGTTCCTAGTGCTTGACTAATTGTTGAGTCGATGGACAGCTATGGATGTTTTTAAGAAAAGTATCCTTTTGGAGGTGAAATGCTTTTCTTTGTAGACGATCTTTGATCGTTGGGAATATGCTTTCTTTGGGAGGTGGTACTGCTTACACATCATTTCCTTTCCTTGTTCTACTTGGCTTTTTACTCTCTTTTACTTTAAGCTTGTTATTTCAGCTTCTCTAGTCCAGTTGTTAGTCTGGAATTTCTCATTACTTCTCTCGCTAATGGTTTTAACGAGTATGGCCATGTTCATTCTTGGTCTGTGCCTCCATTGCTTTGGTCTTTCACATTCTTTCAGCCATTTGCAATTTGCAATTGTGTTTTACTTGTTTGGTGCCTTCTTTTTCTTATTATGGATTTATGGGTATGTTATCTGAAATTTTATGTGAACTTTATAGAAGCTTTTGCAGTTTTCTTTCATGACTTACAATATGCTCTCGGACCCTTTGTATGTTCAAAGCATAGAGGTTTGAAGATCGAGAACTGTGGAGTTGATATGATCTCTCAGAAACACTGCAGCCATTAGTTCTGAGTGTTGCTTTGCTGACAATTGGGGTTTTGTCAATCTTATAGACTGCTGCTTTGGAGTTAGTTGAACGAGGATATAGCCTTGGATTGGATTCACTCTACTGCTTGATCCTTGGGCACTTGCCCGATGGATCCCACCACTAGTGGTAGCAGTTCTTCCCTACCGTTTCAGACCATTGTAGATCCATCCCTTTCTTTGGTGCCCCCATTGCAGCGAACCTTCAAACGTGTGCAAAGGCATTGCTTTGGTGACTCGAACCCAGGGGAATTCCCCTTGGCTGAAACCCCCTCTATCGTTCTCATTATTCTAACCAATTGCGATTTGGAACCCCGGGATCTTGCTAATCTGGAGGCAAGTATCATTGTTATGTTTCTCTTGTTGAAAGGATCTGTAATGTTGCTGATAGATTTCGATATTCATGGCAGGCAACATGTACATTTTTCAGAAAGCCTTCAAATTTTGCTCCTGATGTCCAGTTATCTATCACAGAGCTCGCAGCATTAGACATGTGCCAGGAAAGGGCCATCTTCAAGCCAATGAATTCAGAAGAAAAAGAACTTCTTAAACAACGCTGTGGGGGATCTTGGAAATTAGTTCTTAGGTATATATTGGCAGGTGAGATATGTTGCCGGAGAGAAAAGTCTCAGGCAATTGCGGGTCCTAGTCACAGCATTGCCGTGACTTCATCTGGATCTGTATATTCCTTTGGATCCAACAGCTCAGGACAGCTCGGCCATGGCACCTTGGAGGAGGAATGGAGGCCACGACTTATAAGGTGCTTTAAAATTTTCAGTTGCTTCATACACTCAGGTGCACATTAACACGTACCATGAACAAGAAAGGTTTGGTGCTTGACAGATCGCTGCAAGGCATTCGGATTATACAAGCAGCCGCCGGAGCAGGGCGAACAATGCTGATCAGTGATGCTGGACAGGTTTATGCTTTCGGGAAGGAATCGTTTGGTGAGGCAGAACACACAATTGAAGGGTCCAAGGTTGTCACTACACCGCAACTGGTGAAATCATTGAAAGACATATATGTGGTTCAGGCAGCAATAGGAAATTTCTTCAGTGCAGTTCTTTCTCGAGAAGGCAGGGTCTACACTTTCTGTTGGGGAAATGAATCAAAGCTCGGTCATCGCACAGAACCAAATGACTTGGAGCCACATCCGCTATTGGGTCCTCTTGAGAACATACCAGTGGTTCAGATTGCCGCTGGCTACTGTTACCTTCTAGCACTGGCATGTCAACCAAGCGGCATGTAAGCTTTCTTCCACTCTTAATCTCTTGATACTTTAAAAGATCAGCTATAGTCCTTATTTCTTTCTTGCTGGATATGAGATTGCCTGAGTAGTTTGCAACACACACACACACACATATGTATATGCAAACTTTATGTGGTGCTCAGACAACATCAAGAGAACTCTGCTATGATGACATCTTTTGAAATGTTCTTCAAGAACACATAGTTTCCACAATTGCATTACTTGTTATTTGTAGGGATTGCATTAGCTTTTTCATTGCTGTTATACTCCACTGGTTTTGCTAGGGGATTCAACAGCATACTTACAGTGAATTCGAATGTTTAATTATATCCTAATGTTTATAATTTCATTGTAATGCAGGTCGGTCTACTCTGTGGGCTGTGGCTTAGGAGGGAAACTTGGGCATGGTTCCATGACTGATGAGAAGTATCCAAGGTTGATCGAGCACTTCCAGACTTTAAACCTGCAGCCTAGGGTGGTTGCAGCCGGTGCCTGGCATGCTGCCGTCGTGGGACAAGATGGGCGGACATGTACATGGGGATGGGGGCGCTATGGGTGCTTGGGCCATGGGAATGAGGAGTCTGAATCTGTTCCCAAGGTCGTGGAATCCTTGGACAACATAAAGGCTGTACATGTCGCAACGGGCGACTACACTACATTCGTTGTTTCTGATGCTGGGGATGTTTACTCATTTGGTTATGGAGAATCCTCAAGTTTGGGTCATTCCTCCATCATTGATGGACAGGTTTGTCATGTTTTCCTAGTTGATCTCTTATTGCACGGTATATGAAACTAAAATCTAACACCATTGCATTCCATTAGTCCCTGAGGTTTTTGAGGGCAATGCTACTTGTTTGCCTCTTTTTTTAATCCTTTTCTTGTTCTAAGTGAACCTTGTTAGGGTCTTCAGATGTTAAACTGTTTGCAAACTTGGCAATAGATTGCGTCCCCTCCAGTCTTAGCATTGCCCGAGCAATTTCGATAATGTCAGCTAATTCCAAGCTTTGTCTTGTTTGCAGGGTAACAGACATGCCAATGTACTCAGCCCAAAATTAGTGACTTCACTTAAGAACATCAACGAGAGGGTAGTGCAGATTAGTCTCACCAACTCGGTCTACTGGAACGCGCATACCTTTGCTCTAACAGATTCCGGGAAACTGTATGCATTCGGAGCGGGTGATAAGGGGCAGCTCGGCACTGAACTTCCTGCACAGCAGACCGAAAGAGCGATGCCAGAGCAAGTCAACATCAATCTTAGTTAGTTCAGTCGCTTCGTGGCCTGACGCCCTGCTGATTCTTTGCAGTTCCATTCAATTGTTTCTGGCACTAATCAAAATCTCCTCTTGTTCATATGACTATAGCTTGATCTGTTCATAGTTCATGTTGAAGTGTATATAACAGTGAACCTCGTTAGATGATGCATCCTTGCAGTTCAAGGAAGTCTCAACAGGTGAAGCACTTTGGATCCTTCAAATGTATAAAGCTGACAAATGTACTTAGGTAATTTAATTTGCAGTGTACCAAATTGTTTGCCTTCTTTTTTCTAATTCAATGGTTCATAGATTCAAATGGTCCTTCTCTTGCCAAAGTTTGGTGGCAATCCATCCTCAGATCTTTCTGGTCAAGCTACATATGGTTGACTTGCATAAGGTACTCTTACTTATTACGCATTACAATCTATAAATCAATGATTGCTTGCGATATGTTGAGCCTCGTTTTGACACGCTTACAGTTCTTTAAAGCAGCCACTTACTGGAGAAAGCGACTCCAATTCCCTGTGGTCCATGCAGTCTTCTTATATTATTGTTTCCAACAGGTCCACAAATAGAGCTTTTGGCATCAATGGCATCTCACACCCAACCAATTCTATCACCATCCTGCTGGCCATATGACACCAACTACCAACTAACCTCGCGACGATCCATCTTGAGGGGATAAAATGTCTAGGTCGAAATTAATGATAGTCATCTAATTCTATTCAATTCTTCTTCTATTTTTGATGTAGAATTAATCAAGTGTATTATAAATTTAAGTACTAACATAGTATGTGTGTGCAATGCTTCCATATTATAGCGATGATCCATCTTAAGGGGATAAAATGTCTAGGTCACAATTAATGATAGTTATCTAATTCTATTCAATTCTTCTTCTATTTTCGACATCAGATTAATCAAATGTATTATGAATTTGAGTACTAACATGGTATATATGGGCAATGCTTCCATATTATAGTGATGATCCATCTTGAGGGGATAAAATGTCTAGGTCAAAATTAATGATAGTCATATAAGTCTATTCAATTCTTCTTCTATTCTCGATGTAGGATTGATCAAGTATATTATAAATTTTGAGCACTAACATGGTATATGTGCGCGACGCTTCCATATTATAGCGAAGATCCATCTTGAGGGAATAAAATGTCAAGGTCAAAATTAATGATGGTCATCTAAGTTTATTCAATTCTTCTTCTATTGTCAATGTAGGATTAATCAAGTGTATTATAAATTTGAGTACTAACATGGTATATATGTGCGATGCTTCCATATTATAACGTGTTCCCTAGTTCTATCTACCAATAGTCTAAATTTAATCCTCATAAGAAGTCAAAGAAAACTTAAGTTAGTGTATAAGAACTCGATTATTCTACTAATTATTAATTCAGACTTAAAACACTTAAGATCCAACAAAATTAATAGATGAATTATCCAAGTGGTGCATGTTTCTTGCACACTCTTAGTTACATGTTGCTTTCAGACGTGGACAAAGTGATTGCCTACCGACAGTGCCTGCATGATGAAGAATGGGAGGCAGCGGTGGTGCCGTCTTTCTTATATACTGCCGTGCCAGCCACGCTTTTGGTGGGAAGGCTACGATTGGCTGTTCCATGTCATTACGCATCCTCCAGACTTGTGAGAGGTAAAGAAGATTAGAAGATGCTGGCTGTGCAGGCAACTTGTTTTAGAGACTTTCCTCGGGGGAGAGAACAGTGGAGTGCAGGCTCTTCCAAGTCTCCAATATTCAAAACCCAAAGTATCGTGTGATCCTGTTTGATACGAATCCTCAACCATATGCCATTATACTCCATTATGGGATTTTTCTTTTCTTAATCATCTTCCAAAGAAAAGCTGCTATATATTCTTCTTTTGAGTCTTTAATTTTCTACTCCTAAGGATGGTTCATACTTTGTTCCCAAGGAATCTTACCACTACACCAAAGACTCGATAATTTTATCGCGAAAAAATTAAGCATGGAACATCTTTAATCTAGAGGCATCTTTTCCTTTGTTCTTTTGCTCGGGTTTCATAGTCCAAAAGACCCCATTCATGGCAGAAAACAATATTACCAACTAGTCTTATAAAATAAATAATCACCATAATCCACATTTCCGTCACTATCATGGTTGAATACACATGAATTTTGACAAGAAAGAGCTAAATAATAAAGAAATAATAACTTAACAACATAAGTGATCTACTAGTTCAAAATACCTAAACTCAAGCTATGCACTCTTGTCTAATATATTAACAGTTCTACTTATCAAAATTTTCCAATCAAGGAGGACAACAACGTCGGGCATTGCAAAGAAAATCTAGTTACCCAAGTTGAGTGCCGTCTGGTTTTCAATTGCAACGATTAGTCAACTTCTGCGTGATCCGAATTTCAGATGACCAATTTGCCCAAAAATACATGCATCCATAAAATGCAAATGATGCCTGCAGAGAAACCGGTGACAAAATTATTGTAAGATCGATAATCATACACTCGCAAATCAATAAAAAGGCACAAAGGAGATACAAGGAGATGTCTCGCATGCCTGGCTGATTCTTCTTCCACTTAGCAATGGCGAATTCTGATAGTTTATGTCCTGGCTCACAACCTCAGCCACCAAAATCGATAGTCAGATGGAGTGATCACATCATCAATCTTCAAAATCATTTTCACAACTTGTGTTGCAAGCAAGATCTGTCGTTGTTTGCCAATCAGTGTTTCAAACACATTCTGCTCTTTCATGTTATTTGTCCCAACATCATTGCAATCTATGCCGCAACATGGATTATTTTCCTGCACCAACTATGGGAAAGAAAGTTCAGACAACAAACATTCATTGTTCGATCTTACATTAAACATGAAATATTCTGAGTAAACTTAAAGGATACAATTATCTACCAATTGTAAAGGCCAACTGACTATACCATCTGCAAATGCTCACAGAGAAGGTCCATTTCAACAAGGTGTAAGGCATGAGAAATGTAAGAGATTAGACACGAACAGTTAATCATCATGTGTGCCTAAAATAATATTGCTAATGGGAAATATACCAGATGTGCATTGACGAGGTTGATGGCTGAGAAGTTGACAGTAAATTTCCCTATAATGGGTGGTAATCCAACACTCCCTATCATTGTCACGGCATGCTGAATCATCTAAACACCTACTTTGGGTAGGAGGATGTTCTTACTTCTTAATATTGTTAGATATGACCAAAATATAAATCATAGCAGTTCATAAAAATAACTTTGTTATGCTTAAATTTAGAGCATTAACACTCAAAACATCTAAACTTATAACTGCATGGTTATCTAGTGTTTGCAATGCAGATGCTATGAAAATGAAAATTACAAAATAAACTTTTTCATAACTGATACCTAAAAGATTATCAAGTTAGGCCTGAAGCATTTAATACCTAAAAGATTTTGCATGGTTTCAAACACTATACTAACCATACTATAGCAATCCAAATGTGTACTAGTATTCTGTTGTATCAATTGTGCCAGTATTTAATTTTTCACATCCACTGCCATCAAACCAATCCTCAAACCAAAAAATAAAGACAAGGTGAAGAAAAATAGGGTTTTTTTTCACTAATCGTCGCCAAGATCAGCAGGCAAAAACAAGATTTAAGCAGAGGCAATGGATAGAAAGAAGGGGGCGCATACTGACTGATGACGACGTCGCCGTCGGGGATCTGGAGCATCTTGTCCATGCCCATGGGGCCAAGCGATGTGCGGAGGATCCCGGCGACGGCCTCCCCGGCGGAGATGTTGGGCCCCTTCCCTCGTGCAGGTGGTGTGGACTGCGACGTGACGGCTTTATACTTCGACAAACGGGTAAGTGGAAGTTATTAGGGTTGGGTTAAAGACTCGCGTCGTCAACGGCGGAATGACCGACTCCGAAACCATTGAGGAGATCGTTGCGGATTCTCGCGTCCCAAATGGTGCCTCAACATAAAGAAGTTAGAAGATTAATTAATCTGGACCTTCCGTGCGGCTCGATGCTTTTATCTCGACCGTCGTTATGATTCGTTATCCTTCTCGTGCCTTTTGTGCTCAATAGTAATTTCGGACAGGAGAAGCCATGATTTGGCCTTCAATTTTCTTCTTTTTATTTTAGATTTCCCTTTTTTTGATCTTTTTCATGCGGCTAAACGGGTAAACGAGTCGTAAACGTCATCGGGCGGAAGTGGCCGACCCGCACCCGCTTTACGATGGGACTCGCGACGATGAAACGGACGGCCAAGATGGAAGCAGCTTGAGAAAGGCCGAGAGTTCTGGTCGAACGATTTCTTCGTCGCCGCCAAGAACGAGCGAAGATATCGGGGGTGAGGCGTTGCCGATGGACGGGGCCGCGGAGGGCGCGGCTGGTGCAACCGGCGGTAGCGGCGGCATGTCCCACAAGGAGTGCGTCGATGGCATCAACAAGAGCCTCGCACGTTCGTTTCTTACACTCGGCTACGGAGAATTCCAATCCGTGATTACACTTTAACCTTTTGGTAATGTCTGTGGATGTTGTATCAGATCCCACGGTTAAGTTCCTAAGGGAGAAGATGGAGAAGGCCGGTTGCCCCGTGTGGCCGCGCCTGCTCACGGCGATCACCTGCAAAGGCCAGAGTTCCGCCGGTGGCTATTCCAGTGGCCGTGGGGTATCTTTAATTTGATATAGAACTTGACCCTTCTCTGTTGTGTTCTTTCTCGTACTCTTGGACAACATGTGGTATTGCTTCTTGATAGAAAGTGATTCTGCTTTGTTGTTGGACAGTGTCGTTTATTCAACAAGTGGAATTATTGACATTTGATTACGTGCTATTGCTTTGCTTTTAAATATGAGTACATCGCATGCTCAATTCGTGTTTTTAAGCTTTAGATGCTAGTCTTGAATAATATAGTAAGGTTCAACATCAAGATTTAGTCTTTTTGGTCGATTGGCTCTTTAATCATTCCCAGTCAAATTTTCATCACAGTTTAAATGTGCCCAAGGAGAACATTTTATCGATGGTCCATTGTAGTAGTAGATGAAAGCTTCGAATTTTATCTCTCCTTTTTCACACAAGATCAGCTCAGTCCTCTTTTTGGTTTAAGTTATTAGTGTGTGTAGTTCGAGTCTTGTTACTTTTTTTTTAGAACATAAATCTTGGAATGAAAGAACATAATACTTAAGAACCAACCAAATCATGAGGGACTAACAACTTGAGGTGCAGCTTTTTTAATTTTTAGTTGTATCACCATTGACCTTTCTTCTATTAGCGTTTCACAAGGGGAAGTCAGCACAAAGGCTTTCAGTGATCAGCAACTATTAGCACTTGATAGTGATATCAGCCCAAGGGGTACATTGTGCTGAATAAGTTGGGAACCACCACCTGTTGTTCTTTACATGATTAGAATCCTAAAGCATTGAAGTTTGAGAAGGGAATAATGCTCCAAATTTAATTAGAGTAACGTATTCTCTTCTCATGCACCTTTGAGGTTTTATGTCTTAGTAGCAAATGAAGGATATGCACAATTCCACATGGGCTGACTCCTAGAGGGATCAAGCAGTAATTTGAATGGAACTGTATTTCAGGTAGATGTGAAATATCATCCAGGAATTAACAAACCTGTAGAACATGATTAGGCCATCAGGTGTATAGAATTTCTAGAACATGACATAAAAGACCAATGATCGGAAGACCAACAGGGGAAGAACAATCACTAAACTGAAGGAAGCATGTCATAGTATCTATGAGGGAAAGTATTTGGGGGAGAAAAGTTGCCAATACAAAATTTTTAATCTCCTTGAAAAAAATTTAGAACTTTTATCTAAGTGATCTTTTGGCACTTGCTAGTGTAATATTATAGCTTACGTGACATTTGTTACAGGTTTTTTTATTATATGGAAGTATGGATAAAAATCTAGCAGTAGCCTCTTGCCAAAACCATCAATTAAATTGTTAATGGTCAACTTCCAAGACTGCTGCCAATGCGTTACCAACCATCCAACCTAATGCAAAATCGTAGTGAAGGCCAGATTAACTGCAAGCATGTGGAACATGGAACAAAATGTTCTTAGGTTGTTTATAATAGTTAGAATTTATGTGGTCCCAGAGCTACCTACAGTTGAACATCCAGAATTTGAGATGACAACTGCATCACAAAATTCTATAAAGAAAACTCATTTACTTTTTATTTACAAACTAAAAACCAAAATGTGTAATAATGCTATTAAATTGTTATGCATAACTCTTGCTTCAATGTTGGAAGGAGCAGGGTAAGACTTCTTAGATCATGTAATGACTTTCATCTAAATGGTTTGCCTAACCTAGCAAACTTTTATCTGCCTGTTCCATCTTTATACTTAGAGAGTTTCTTGTATTTCTTTGGTCCTGGTTTGCCTCTTTGTGAGTCTTACATCATTTGCCAAATCTAGTATGTTTCCCTGTGGAGAGTTCAGAATTGCCAATTGATTTTTGGGATTTGATTTGTAGAGCTTTTTCTTCATGTCTTCTGCAAATTTCAGAAATATACCATAGACAAAGGTACATTGTGGCTTGTTGTATCTGTGGGTCAAGAATTGTCTTGGTTGAATTTGGTGACTTTTTAGAATTGGATACTCATGCACATTGCAGTTTACATTGTTCCACTGCACTCTGTAATCTCTCAAATGAATAGCACAAAAGAGAACACAGTTGCAATTATTGCTGATAAATTTGTTCTGCAACTTTGTGTTCAGATAATATAAGAAGTCTTAGCGAGTTGTTTGATTTAATTAGCCTTTGTATTTGTCGATGTATAAAATAGACCATCTGAGTCTAATTCAACTTTACTAATTTTTGTATTTCAGATAACAATTTGTTGTAATCATATGACTTTTCAAGATGAGATAAATCAAGTTATTATTCATGAGTTAATCCACGCTTATGACGATTGCCGAGCAAAAAACATGGAGTGGACAAATTGTGCCCATCATGCTTGCTCTGAGGTACAGTATTACTAGGAGGCTTTAATACTTGCTGGTAGACATTTATGTAGTGTTGACCTTTCAGTCTGTTGCTGAGCATTGGAATGTCAGAGAACTGTTTCTTATAGTCTTTGATCCAGAGCTTATGCATCAAAGTTTTCAGTAGCATTCACAAGATTGTTTTTTCTTGAAAGTGAATGAATACTCTGACTTCTTCTAGATTCGGGCTAATCATCTGAGTGGGGATTGCCATTACAAGCGAGAACTGCTACGTGGGTTTTTGAAAATACGAGGCCATGGACAAGTGAGTTTATGTTAGAACTTGGAAAATCTATTGTTCAGCTTTTCTATTTAATGTAACAAGGACTAGCATAAACTTGTATATGTTGTTTTGTGAGATTTATTTAGATATATATGAATGTGTTCTAGTTCTCAATGCAGAGTGGGGCACACTAATTGATTTTTACACATGGTTTATTGAAAGTTGTTGCCTGCCCTGCACTGACCTTCACATCATTGTGGAGAGATTACGCTAGAGATGCATACTTCTCCAAGAACAGTCACTGATATTTAACCAAAATTTTGTTTGACTGCAATCACTTCAAGACGATTTATTAGAGTATAGTATTGTGAACCTATTCAATGTCATCGTGATACTTGAATCATACACAGTTTCACTTTTTTCCTTTGTTAGGATATCTGCTCAACCTAACATCATCAGCATCATTTTGTGAAATGAAACTTGAACAAGCACCATAATATCCCTTTTGAAACCACAGTATGGAGAATATCCAAGTGAGAATTAGGGACATGGACCTTGGTATTTATCATGAAATTTGTCAAGATCAGCATTATTCAGCATATGTTGATTTAGGTACATATGAATATACATGGAGACATCTATTTCCTGATTGTCACTGGAAAACTACATTGATATAATTTTTAACATGATCTTTTGTAATCCACTTTTCAATTTTTTACTTATTATTATCTATTTCTGAAGATTTTTCCTTATCATGTGTCTTGATTCCTGCTGTGACCTGCTGCTAGAAGTATCTTTGGCCAAATCTTTTTGTCAAGAGCCTTTTTTTCTTATTCTTGATTTTCTTCATACATCTATATTTTATGATTTTAATGCTTTCTTTTTTTGCAATTTTGTATTGATTGGTTGTCATTTGAAATTTGTAAAAACTTTAAAATAACAGTTGGCTGAGTACAAGAACTACCATTACTTCATCTCTATCAATCATTTGGAACTCAATATGAACTTTATGCAGATATTGGATTTTGTAGCTATATGGCTTAGTAAGCCCTACAAACTATTTTTACTTTGGATTTGTGATTATTTATCTATGGTCATGTCAAAAGCTGCTTATAGGGATTTTCTTGGGTAAAGTGAAAAATGTTGCTGACTTATCTCATTTAGTTAGTGAGCAAACATAGAAGAAAAAAAGAAAGGAAAAAGAAATAAAATAATATATATGCAAAGTCTTATACATCATTTGATATCGCCCCTAGCTTCATCGGGATGACAAAATAGCTTGTGCAAAGAGCTTTTCAGAAGTTTAGTCACTAGTAGAAGATTGACTTCTTTGAAGGGAGAAGTTGTCGGTGACCTCTCCAATCAAAGTACAAGAATCCTTGGTACTCCATTGAATGTTCTCGTATTTCATTCTTTTCTCTAAATGTCCATAAAGGTACTGTCCCAACAATTTCTTGTCCACCTCTTTCTCCTGCCAATTTAGATGTGAAAAAGTTTTGAAGACCCTGCACACACTTTCTTTCTGTATTCTTGCATAATGATAATGACTTAAGATATGATCAATAGTTCCATTATTATTATCATGACCATGACAGATGCAAAAAATCTGAAATTTGTCCTTTATTTTGAAAGTATTTATTCTGACTGGGTTTTGTTTCTTAGAGTGAACTAAACGAAGAACTAAGCTTTAGGAGTGGGGTTTTTCTGGATGAGTCTAGAGAGAACATATTAGACCACCAAAATTAGGACTTGTAGAAATAAAGAAATAAAGTCATCATGCCGATTTCATTGTGGGTGAATATCTATTGCAGGTGATTTGAGTGAATATCTAACTCAATATTAAGAAACTAACTCTATTGAGGGTGAATATCTGATAAAATTAGAGCACTTATGATTTCAATGAATGAATGCATTCTGACACAGATAAATCAGTAGTGATAAGAGACTGATAGCAGCCAATAAAGCATGGATATCATGTAAAGAAGTTGGTTCTATGAGGTTGTTGGACATCAACCACATCTTCAGCTTAGGATTTCGTGACCTCTGGTTTCTTATGGTTTCTTAATAGGTGATAGGCTTGTTCATGATAACTTGATGGTTTTTTATGCTGCAAATCGTGCATCCTACATATAATAAATGGGTCTTTATGGTCATGTAGATCGAATCCTCAAACCTTTGTGATAAGAACTTGCAACATTTAACCAAAACCTTATAAATGTCAGTCTGGATGGACTTAGGAAGTGCCACCTGTGTGGACAAAAATAACATCGAATCTGAAAGCAGAATTTACACCAATGCAACTTATGCATTGGACATATGTTCAACTTGACCCGATTGTTTCT
Organism: Musa acuminata AAA Group; assembly: GCF_036884655.1. Lineage (NCBI taxonomy): Eukaryota > Viridiplantae > Streptophyta > Magnoliopsida > Zingiberales > Musaceae > Musa > Musa acuminata. Next base: position 1,579,247 of record NC_088346.1, on the reverse strand, counting down.
TTATATATTTACAGTTGGATGGCAAGATCTTGGTTGAAGAAATATTTGCATAAGGTCAGGAAAAATCTATTTGATCAGTTTTGTTATCATTATATTTAACTAAAAAGTTGTATAAGAGAATGAACAAGCTTTCTTGGGATGTGAAATCAGTTGTAGGTTGCAAAAGCTTAACAGAGTTGGCTGCTCCTGTAGTGATGCCAAATTTCTTTAACTTCTAGTTATGCAAACCAACTCTTTCTCTCTTTTTCTTTTGTCCTCTTCATATGCTATTTAATACACATGAGAAATTGTTACCATGCTCCATGAATTAATCAACTATGTTGTCTGATGATTTTTCTACTGTCCTTGTTAATACTGTCAGCGTTGTATTAATCAAATAATGGCTACACTAATTGCAATATTTTGTCTCATATTTATTGGGGACACAAAGGAATGTGTGCGAAGGCGTGCTCTAAAGTCGGTTCAGAACAATCCATATTGCTCAGCTATAGCTGCAAAAGATGCCATTGAGGCTGTCTGGGACATCTGCTACAATGACACTTCCCCCTTTGACAGAGCCCCATAAGTTCTATTGCAATTAGCTTCACATATGAGAAGAAGATTCTTTTTCCATTTTCAGATGGATAATGCTGATGCTGCTTATCGTCGATGCAGGAATTGCTTCCTCTATTTATGGCCATTCGATAACTTCACAACTGCCTTCATTTCTTCCATTATTTTTTCCTTTCTCAGTCTACAGAGTGTCTGAAAGAAGAAAACCAGACAATATTTGATTTCATGTAGACCCAATTTAATGGATGCTACAGGGATCCTGCATGACAAATCACTCGAGCAACACGGAAGCCTTTTCTTTTTGGGGGGAAATGGAGACAAATAATAGTGTCATTAGTTTCTTAACTTATGTTTCTATTACAATCTGCATATGAGAGTTGCATTGATGTTGAACACTGCTGGAACTTATAGTTCGATATCTGATGTTGTGGGTTGTCGCCATGTTTCTCTTTGTTCGGTATTACAATGCGTCAGTCTGCAGCGGAAGAGCACTCTTCCAATTGAGCAGAACATATATTCTATCATCAAACGACTTCCATACAACCAATTTGATGTCGCCCATTCTCGGTGCCGCTGTCGATGACCAATGCGGGCCGGGAAGCAGCGCCCACCGGGGGACCAGAGAAGAGTTTCCACCGGCGAGATTCGGCGGCGATGCTAGCGACGACGACGAAGCAGGGTCCGCGTGTCAGAAGGTGAGCGGGTGGCTCGCCTTGAAGCATCGCCGTAGCGGATCCCGCGATTTTGAAGAAGAAGAGCAGTGTTTGGCGGCTGTCGCTGCCGCATGCTTGTGGACTCCGGATCTCCTGTTTAGTTTGCTGCAGAATCACACGTAAAATTCCACGACGCACCCAAAGACAGGTGGCGCGACCAGCAAAGCGGATACGGCCATCTGGCAGGGGAGCGCTTTGTAACGCTGCCACGTTGTTGCCGGGCGCTCGCGCCTCCGGATCTGCTGCTCGGTTTCCTTGCAGGATCACAGGTAAAATTCCACAGCGCATCCAGAGACAGGTGGCGCCCCCAGGGCAGCGGATCCCGCGATCTGGGAGGGGAGAGCCTTGTAGCGCTGCCACGTGCTTCGGATCTCCTGTTTGGTTTTCTTCAGAATCGCAGGTCAAATGCGGCACTGCCGCGTGTGCTTGGTGCCTCGGGATCTGCTGTTTGGCTTGCTGCAGCATCGCATATAAAATGCCGACAATTTCCTCGTTGCTGTTTGGTGTTATGTTCGTTCTTATGAATCGTTGAGATACTGTTTACAGGAAGGGAGTCGCAATTTGACGTTGACTTGACCGTGGACGCCGTCGGTCAGACGTCCGGTCAAACTCGATTCTATTTGCCACAGTTTCCTTTATGAAAAAAGGGAACAATCGAGAGTTTGAGAGGGAAATTGGAGCTTTTATTTGATAATTCATTTTTGATTATTTTTTTCATTTATAAAATTATTCTAATTGATAATTCATTAGTAATGACATTCCCAATATTAAGTTATTAAAAGATGAAAATATCTTATATACTAAATAAGGATCAAAATTAAATTTGAATTATTCACTTAAAATGGTTAAGCATATGCCAAGTGGCATTTTTCAATCAGAATATTACAAAATATTTAATTTTTTCTCTTAATTTATTAAAAAAATTAATGAATTAAGAGAAACCTGATCTCTACTTTGTCTAGGAGTAGAGGTCGGAAAGCTCGAACCTCATCTGTGCCTAAGGCATAAGGCATAGAGATCGAAAAGTTTGACCCTCCTATGCTCAAGGTAAGAAGGTTGGAAACCTGACCCTCATCTTCACTAGAGATGAAGAGGTCAAGAAACTCAACCCCCACCTTTACTTGAGGCTTAGAGGTCGAGAAACCAAATCCTCATTTTTGCTTAAGGCTAGGAGGTCAAGAAACTTGAATCGCACCTTCGCCCGAGTCATGGAGGTTAGGAAAACCCGACCTCCTCCATTGCCCAAGCCATGGAGATCGACAAACTCAACCAAGTTGAGAAGAGATAGGGGACAAGAAACATAACCCCATCCGGTCAAGGTGTGTCCCTCAATGATACAAGAGGTAAATCGATGATGAATCGCCACTCGTAGTGCTCGGGTATGATGAACTAGAAATATTAGATGAACTAGGTGTACCATCGGGTCAATGATAGATCAAAGATATGACAGCTTAATATGTCGTACAAACTAGATGTCACGCTTTGGAATCCTCTCACAAGAACCTCGAAACATGCCTTAGGGGAGACAAATGATAGGGAGTATCTTGTTAACCAATGTTTTTCTAACACGTAACTGTCCCATAATATCCAACGTAGAAGGAAAAAATGAATATTACCGTTCATTTGTCTTCTCACATGAGCAAAAATTCAAGACAGATAGTTATAGGCTGCCCCACAGTCAATGAGAGGTTGTTGAAGGTAGAAACTATATTCCTATAAAATATTTCATAGAATATTTTTCCTATTTACAATTAAGTATAAAAACTCAATCTTCAACATAATACAAAAAGATGACATTTTTTACCGTTCGTGTTCATATATATATATATATATATATATTTTTTTTTTGAATGGTTGATGTGCATGAGTCATAAACTCTCTTCCAAGATATTACTGACTGTGACTAAATTCATGAATTATTCATTCATGCTAATATCATACATCATATCTATTTTTAAAATATAAAAGATATTACCTATCTTAGTCGATAAAGAAATTGACACTAGAAAAATCGAATCTCTTTTTATTTATGATAATATAGTCAATCATATCCATGGCCCCATTTTCATTTATGATTGTAGTCACATTAGCCATAAATCACCAAAAAGAAGATGGGATGATAACATATGCCAAACAAAAAGTCATAAAGTGAAAGAAAAGAGATCACCAAGCCAACCCCTCCCCCTTCAATGCTCATGCTCTCTTCCGAAGGTTTCCCAGCTAAAGCATTTGCCTTCCAATATATTCCCTCAATCAAAGAGACATCCCATTTCTATTACTCCTCACCACCACCCAGCCCAAACGTGCACCAACGTAAGCTCCACACGGATCACCACATGCGATTTCTCTGCTCCACCCGTCGCGACCCCTTGATATGCCATCGCGGTGAATGGGAGAGAACCCCGTGGCCCGTCTCCGTCCGTTCCATACCACCTCCTTTACCAGTGCGATCACTGAAGGAGACAAGGGGACCCACCGCGGTCTTCGGCGAGCGCCCAGCGAGAGATGACTTCACTAACTCGGCTCTACCCGTTTTCCTACCCATCTGCGGATCACCGGCACGGCCACTCGGGCGGTGATCGGGGGCCACGTGGGCCCGCACGTGGTGGATCTACGAGAGCAATTGGCCACTTGGCAGCCAAGTGACGCCATTGTAAGATGTGGCGTAGAGGTGGAGCAAACGGGCGATCCGTGGGAGGCCCATCCGGTCTCTTTCATCCTCTCCTCTCCCTCCCTCCCTCCCTACTTCTCTACTAGTCTGCCTGCTGCCTGCCCACCGCTGGTGCTGCAGCTGCCGCCGTTTCTGCTGCGCCCGTTCAGCGAATTTAATAGATCTGCCGCGCCTCCGCTTATTTGCCTTCCTCCTCTGCCCTCTTCTGTTCCTCTCTTAACAACTCCTCCGCCCATTAATATTCTTTACTAGCACAACCCAACCCTCTCTCTCTCTCTCTCCCCTTCTTCTTCTTCTTCTTCTTCTTCTTCTTCTTCTTCTTCTTCTTCAGATCTGGATGCGGCGCTCTCATGTCGCTCCGCCGATCCCTGAAATGGCGGCCCTCCGATCGCAGCCCCTGTCCGCCGATTTGGATTCGGCGAGATCTCATCGTCGCTTGATCTCTTTTGCTTGATCGGTCTCCTTGGTGTGGAACTTCTGGAGATCGCAACCCCCTGGAAGATGAATCCTCTGTGCTGCATTGCGCCCGTGTCGCTGGAGCGGGGCGACCGCGGGGACCCCTCCCAGGTGGGGACACTCAAGGCGGCGAAGCCCCCGCTGGGGGCCGAGAGCCCCTCCGGGAGCTTGTCCAGCAAGAAGCTGATCCAGGCACCAACGATACCCTCGGACTCGGATGCCGCCGCGCGCCGCGAAGCGGCGGATGAGGCTGCAGCTGCGGCGGGGTTAGCGGAGGGTGGGGATGCTAAGAGTGGCAGTGGGAATGGGGCGGTGGCGGGGGTTCTTTGGAAGTGGGTGAACTACGGGAAAGGGTGGCGTTCGCGGTGGTTCGTGCTGCAGGACGGGGTGCTGTCGTACTACAAGGTTCATGGGCCGGATAGGGTATCGGTGGGGCCCGCAGCGTGCAAGGCTGGGGTGAGGGTCATCGGCGAGGAGTCGCTGAGACGGGTGAGGAAAGAGCAGCAGTGGGAGAGCGGTAGTTTCGTGGGTTGGGGGGCTGCAAACCAGTGGAAGCCATTTGGGGAGGTACACCTGAAGGTGAGATTTCGGGCTGCTCTTCACCTCTTATGTTCGCTACTACTGAATATTTCGCTCTTACTCGATAAGTCGATATGATTCTTGAGGTATTCTATTGCTGTTGAATCGTGTAGTTAAGTTTTCTTGATGCCAGTGGATTTTAAGTTGCAACAAGCAGCGGGGTCATGACATGTTATTTTGTGTTTAGACATGATATCATGAAACTGTTCCTTCTGATCCCAATCTCTCAGGAATACGGGTCTTTGTAGGATCTTTATACTGTTTAGGTTCACTGAAATCACGATTTATTTCAGCAGATGCGGCAAAATATGAAGTTCAAGTTCTTTTGAAAATTAGATCAGTAAAAGCATGGGTGACAATCTTTAATATCAGAAATGGTTTATACATGAACTAGATGATAATGATGTTGACCCTGTTAATTATGTGGTTTCTTCTATAAGCTCATTTTCTTAAATTGTTGTCTGATCTCCCGACAAGCTAGTTTCATCCTCCCAGGGAATCACATTCTCTTTCTTTCTCTTCTAACTTATGAGGTTTTAGCAAAATGAAAATGTTAATGCCCTATTGGATGTGTGTTTCACTGTTGTGAATGGAAGGGTTAATCACTACCTTGATAGTCCTTTATCTAGATATTTGACCAAAGAACATGTCACTCAGTAGGATATTGTGATAGATCATACATGCATAATAATTTCAAAAGTACAATAACAACAATTTATAGATATGAGATGGGTTGCAATAAACTATTTACTTAAAATATAGTATATAATTATTTTTGTAAAGATTTTATGATGCCTTGAAAAATAAACTTATGACAAAATTCCTTTATATAAAAAGTGCTGAGAATTAGTAAAGAAAGGAGTTTGTAGTGGATACATTATCGTGGCCAAATACATAAAGGATAGAGTAGTTACTTCAAAATTTTGTAGAAGATACATTGTTGGTTACTACGGGGTTGCACCAAGGTTAAATTGACTCCTTATTGTTTTTCATGAACAATTAAATGTACTTCTGACCAAAGGTAACATGAGGAAAAACCATTTAAAGATGCTATGAACACAGGAGAATTAACCCTGTTTTAATGAGTGAATCAATTAAGACTTCCAACTTGAAGAGAGGTAGGAGGCTTAAAACCTCATTAGGAGAAAGAACTGTTTGCTCTAAATTAGACTATTAACAAGGATTAAGATCTCTATCTGGTACTAATACTGGTTGATGGTCAAACCATTATGACGTCAATATCATACAGTATATGGATGTTGGTAAGGGCTGATACTCGTTCGTAGTGGTTGGATGGACCACTACAAATAGAGAAAGAGAGAGAATAGGAGATGGTGGAGGAAAGGAGGAGACGGAGCAGTGGTCCCATGTGATGGAGGAGAAATGAGGATGTGGCGATATGGATGAGCAGAGGAAGAGTGAAAACAATGACCGGGGAGATGGTGATGCAACAATGCAGCAGAGAGGAGGAGAGGCGGCAACGGGGAAGACTAGAGGAAAAATACATTAATGGGTTCCATATTGGGCTGTAGATTGTTGCTTAACACCACTTGATAATGGCCTAGCTTAAGTTTACCAAGTGGTAAGATAGGTTTAGGATTAGACTGAGTGAAATTGCTTGGTCTTTGCACAAGTCAGCAGTATCGATCAGTGTGGTCGGTTTGTAAAACAGTACAAGTGATATTATCTAAAGAGAGCTCATTGGTGGGAAAAGATTCATGGAGCTAACGTAAAATAGTTGGGACATTATGTCTGATTGTTCATTCGCTTTTCAAATTACATCATTACTTATCTTTTTTGCCACAATCTTGTACAACAAGAATGCCCACAGATAAGGGAGCTTAACCATATAAGTTGCCTGTAGCCATGCCAAGAAAAATGTAAATTCAAGATATTCATATCTCAGGCTAAGCAAAGAAAAAAAGAGAGGATACCAGTATATTAGCTATAATTTTGAAGGATTTCTTTTGTCTTTGTAATTTAGTTTTTTCGCATCATTTTTTCTGCTGTGTCTTCCATGATTATTAGTCAAATTATACAGGAAATTCTGGGGCTGTAAGATAACATCCTTCCGGTTATCTATAGTCCTATTAGTTCTTCCTTTGCAAAATTGAGCTTTGATCATTGTGCGGTTGTTAATCAGATATCAATCTGCTAAAACAAAGACATCTTTTTGAAGATGGAAGGTATTTCCCATTCATGAAATTATGGTTTATGCTCTATAGCAATATACAATTTAGTTCTTATATCTTCTAAATTTTGCCTCAACGATCCATCATAACATTTTCTACAATACATGAATAAGTTGTACGGTCAAGAAAACATCCTTCGAAGGCAAGTGTGTTTTCTTTCTAGGTCCTTGCATAGCAATACCTATGGTATTGGCATAATTTTTATTGATCAGTAATAAAATAAAATAATCAAAATAAACATGCTTACTCTTGCTTCAACCTATGTCCATTGTGGTATTTGTTTGGATCCTGCTATGATCTCTTAATCCATTCAAAACTAGTTACATGGTCTCCTATTTAATATATATTTTTTATGAGTGCACAGTGAAATGATTTTTCAGGTTACTTCAATTCGTGCTAGCAAATCAGATGACAAAAGGCTGTATATTTTTACTGGCACGAAAACTCTTCATCTACGGTGTGATTCTAGAGAAGATCGAACTGCATGGATTGAAGCTTTGTTGTCTGCCAAAGAGAATTTTGCGCATTTGCTGACAATTAATGCATCTGAACCTTCAGTAGAAGTTACTGTCTCGACTGACAAGCTGCGAGGAAGACTGTTGCAGGAAGGACTGAGTGAATCAACAGTGAAAGAATGTGAGTCTATTATGCTATCTGAAATCTCTGAGCTGCAGAATCAATTAAAGTCTCTGCAGCAGAAGCATCTTATTCTGCTTGACACATTAAGGCAGTTGGAGGTAAAATTTCTGAAATTTTATAAAGAATGGTATACCACTGTTCAAATAATTTGCTGGTAGATATAAAATGACTCTGAGGCTAATACATTGGCAATGCAACATAGAATAGGAGGGTTTTATTTTCAATTAATTGATACAATAATTAGTTTGATAAGTTTCTCTAATTTTGCTTTAAATCAATATTCTGCCAAAATAAATTTACCTCTTTTTGATCATTTGCTATTAATCAGAGCTCTTGTTACTTTTCAATAAGATTCAATGATATAGCACCTGAGAAGAAAATTTACAGTATCTAATGCCATTGGGTGCTTGAAGTGCTTTAAAACTGTTCTTTTTGTGTTTAACATTATTCATCAATTGGTCCTAAAATGAAGAAGCACAGCATCATATAATGTTTAACTTGGTATTTTAAATTAGGATCAGAAGTGACCTGTGGGAAGAATCAGGATCACAAGACTTCAAGCAATAGATAAATTGGAGGATATGGATTGGAGGATCAGGATTTCAACCAAAAAGACTTCGGAATCATTTAAGAGTCGAGATATACTGATTCGGAAACAGGAAAACAGAAAAATATTTAATGATCTATAGATAAATTAACAATTTGTTTCTCTCTTACTGATTATTACAGCGGATATACTATTTAGTAATTATTTTTAGAAACAGAATATTAAACTTTTAGTGATTATTTAGCTTTGCTTCTATTTTTTAATTTTTTTTTTGAAAAATTGAATCTAACTACTCTTTTGAAGTGAGAAGAGAAAGACTATTATCTTTCTATAACTTTATGGATTCATTTCTATTTTTATTAATCGTTTCACATAATAATTTCCTTATTTTTTATGAACTTTTAGTAAATAAATTTTGAATGTTTTCTGATTGTCCAGCTCTATATTAAATTTATGTAGTTTATGTTTTTATAGAAATTGGCAGTTAACACTTCTATGTTTTTAGAGACTAATTTTATTAGATGTTTTTATTTTTGATCTGATATTATATTCTATTCTGTAGTTTTTAGTATATATTATTTGTTTATACTTTTTTATTTGTTATAAATTATCATATGCATTCTTATTACATTTGATTTGCTATTTTTACATTGTTTGTTATCTATCTTCATATTCTCTATTTTTTCTATGTTTCTACTAAGCCAAAATTTTTCTTTAATCTTCTTTTCTTCTGTTCTGATCTCTTTTCTTTCCTTGTCTTCTCATTCCTTCTCTTCTTATTTCATTTCTCTTTTCTTCTCTTTTATGTTCTCTTTTTTTTTTTTTTTTTTTTTTTTTCTTTTCTTCTACTTTTCCCTTTTCCTATTAATTTCCCTCCTTGTAACTGGAGATGCATGGATTCATGTGGAAAGCACAGGGATAAAAGGGTGGATGAGTAAATGGGGAAATGGACATAGGGGCATGGATATGATGTGGACAAACCAACACGAAAAATTAAGAAAGAACATAATATGACTTGGAAAGGGCAACTAGATATTATATTATATGCATATTTATGTATAATTAATTACTGTTTCTTATGGGTAAATATTTGCTTACTATTATTATAATTGTATAGCGAGTACCCTTATTGCTGGAGTTTTGTTCATGCAGACAGAGAAAGTTGAATTGGAAACTACAGTGATTGATGAAACAAAGGAACGTGAAGCACATCTTGGACTGATGAATGGAAGATTTAGCGGTTAGTACTGTTTATGTCTCCTTGATTTGTGATATTAATACAAGAAGTAAAAGCATAAATTTATGTTATCTAGTGTGTTGCTTGTTTCCATATCTGTATCATCAACCATTGGTTAGTTTTAGTCCTAGGTAATGTTGGGATCTTGTTCCTATCTTACATGAATCTTTGTTCCAAGCTGCTTATGTAACATACTGAAGCTTTTGAATTTTGAGTTCTAAATTGAGTCAGTGACTAACTTGTTCAAACCATTTGTCCCGCTCTTAAAAATATCTGTCTTATGTGATGAATATTCACTTGTTGATCCCTAAATTCTTTTCTTCTAGCTGCTATATCCTAAATGCAATGGTTTTTTTCCAAAAATTTAAATGGTATGCATTCTGCATTCTGGAACACTTATTGCCATCAAAATATGCAAGATTCCCTATTCATCTGTGGAATAATAGAAATAGCATACAATTTAATTACACAGAGACGAATGGAAAGAATTTACAAGTTGCTAGTGGGACAAATGGTTTGAACAAGTTAGTCACTGACTCAATTTAGAACTCAAAATTGTAGTAGAAAAGCATGATGATTTTATACAGTTTATCAAAATTAAGTGGCCAAATTATTATTATTATTATTATTATTGTTATTATTATTATTTGAAAAAGTAAGCGGCGAAGATAGGATTCGAGCCCAAGACCATACGATTAACTTTTTTATTTGAAAAAGCTTTAGTTAATTTGGAATTTACAATTAATTCTTTTTTTAATGTTAAATTTCATATTTCCAGTGATCATGCTGTTTTTACCCTTCTTGTTTATGTTAGACATTTAATTGGTAGCTTTACCATTTTACCTTACATTTTCATGTTTTATGCCCGAATTATACACCTTTTACCATCTGATATTGTAATAAACATAACTAAACTCAATTTTTGTTTAGACTTGTCTGTGCATTTCCTTTTTGAGAACAGTCCTCACTTTTCTTTTGTGCAGATTTCTATTCAGTTATATCAGAGGGAACAGCAACTGACTCTGAAGCTGATAATGAAAGTCAAGGGGCAGATGCAGAAACAGATGAAGATGATGGCATGTACTTTGATACTAGAGACTTCTTATCTTCCGAGTCACTTAGAAGTGCTTCATATCGTAGTAGGGAAGTTATGGGTAATTGTTGCACTGGGTCAACATGTTGTACTGAATCCTACTTTCCCGACAATATTCAAGATATTAGTACAGGAGTTCAAATGATTGAGTATCCATATGTTAAGCGGAGGAACAAATTGCCTGAGCCCAAGGAAAAGGAGAAACCTGTTGGTTTGTGGTCAATAATCAAAGAGAATATTGGGAAGGATCTTTCTGGAGTCTGTCTTCCTGTTTACTTCAATGAGCCACTCTCTTCTCTGCAGAAATGCTTTGAGGATCTGGAACATTCTTACTTGGTGGATCGAGCGTTAGAATGGGGAAGGCAGGTATGGTTACACATTTAATTTCTTTTCATTTTGGTGAAATACACTTTTTGATTGCTTAGGAGAATGTTTGTCTTGGTCTTTTATTTGGAAGCCTTAATTCTTCAGAAATTTTATTCTAGAAGTGTAAGCATATTACCTGATCATTGGTCTTGACCAGGACAATTCTTCGTACAATATCTTATCTACAAATTTTTTATTGAATCTTCAGTGGAATGGGTTGTTGGTTATACTTTTAGATTTTCTTTACTGTTGGCGAGAATCTTTCCTACAGTCTTTCATGTGATTCTAATATATCAAATAATAATGAAGAAACTTCTTACGTGGTTAATTGCACCTTTTAAATAGTTATATTTTGTTTTTTTTCAATTATAGTACCATAGAACAATATTCTCACTTTTGTATGCATTAATATTTATAATAAACCTGTTTGAGGTCGTCTCTATACATGACGGTAGGAGTGTCCACTTAAGTCTAACAGATGCATAAGCAATAATTATTAAGCTGATAGTTGATCATTCATGTCATAGTATCATGTACACAAAACAAAAATGTCGCATTATATCCTCATCCAATGAATCTTAACATATATAGGAAGATTCATACATTCTTATGATGGTTTTGTGGATTTGATTGATCCATCACTTATTGAAACATTTATGTTTGTTATCTATTTGAGTATTTGTCTGACCAATTAAACTTTTGTTAAAGCAAATCAGAAGCTATTTGGTTAATTTATGGCTAGGTAAATACTGGTCTGTATGGTGTATGTTAATCCATATTTTCCCTGTCGAAGCAAGGATCGGTATTGAACCATATGGTCTCATACCGTCAGTATATAATCTTTTCATATTTTCTTCGAGTGATTCTGGGTGGTACAGATCGTTATACTCTATTACACTGGTACCATACCAGTCCGGTAGATTACCGAAACTGATATCAGAACAAGATTTAAATCCTTGCTAGGTAGACTTGCTTTTGTGTTAAAGATAGTAAGATTGCACAAACTGCAGCACTGACGACTAAAAATTTCCTAGGGCTATTCGGTAGGCAAATGAACCTTCTTTTGGAACTTTTTAGGTTTATTTTTTTCCAGGTTGGTGCAGTGAGGTACTCCTAATGTGTAAAACCTGCTATGAAAATTACCTCTACTTTCATGTAGGTGCATATTCCAAAAAGACAACGTAGTGCTGGCTAATAACAATGTTGCAGGCCTTAGGAATACCAAAATTATTCCCTTTTTTCACATTTTGTATAGTCTATTTCATAGATTTGAACCCAGGATGACAAGTCGATGGAATAATTTTATGTAGGTGCATTTTGTCCATTACAGAAAGTACTAGATGAAGGATATCATCCAAAATTTAACCGATATATCTTGCGACACATGCAATGCCATATTTTGAAAGTTTCCTCTTTAGGAAACACCTTCAGTGCAACATAAGATTATCTTCCCGTGTGTTTTTCAGACAACCTTTGATTCGATGAACTACTCCATATTGAATTATGGCTTTGATGGACTATATTTTACCATAATTTATTTGGTCCCTCTCTAATTAGCTCTAAGACCTGACGTTTTAGTGTAAACTGGGTAGTATCATTTGTGGTAAGGCCTCTATTACATATGTTTCTGTTTGTAATCATGTGCAAATCTTCTCTCTGCTTATCGAGATAAAAACCTTGTAGATATGGTTGAAAGTCTTCTGGTTGCCACATGCAAGGACTTAATGTGGTAGTGGAAAGTCAGTTTTAAAATTTTACTAGATCTTCATTAGAGCCTTCTCAAATTTGATTTATCCAGTGTAGCCCATGATATGTTGATAGGAAGCAGCATGGAAGCTGTGAACTATATCTTCTTAGTTGTGGTACCATTCTTAACTGTTGTCACATTTATCCAGATCTCTCATTTTGCTTCTGATCCTGCAGAATGGTGATCATGAATGCTTGACGGCAATAGTGCCGGTAGTGATTAGAATGGTTGCTGCAAATATTGTAATGTTAATTCAAACTATAGTGAATACGGTTATATCTCTTTGAAACATCCTTAAATTTTATGTTAATCGAAACATCCTTAAGTTTGGAAATAGTTCTAGCAAAGAACTGACAATAGACTATCAAATTTCGGTACCACTATATCTGGCAGACTTTTAAATTTTATGTACTAATAAAACCAACATTATGTAGCTTTAGTTGCTGGTTTAATTAATCATGGCTATTATGAGACTCCATTAACATAATCTCCATCTGCCTGACATAGTTATATATAAGCAATGAAAGATTTTGTAAGAAATGCACTCTTTGATGTCTATGAATATATTTATTATTGCTCGAATGCTGATAACAAGGAAACAAGATGAACATACTGCAGGGAAACAGCCTGATGAGGATTCTTCACATTGCTGCTTTTGCTGTTTCTGGGTATGCTTCGACAGAAGGCCGACAGTGCAAACCCTTTAACCCTCTTCTTGGTGAGACATATGAAGCTGATTATCCAGACAAGGGCCTCCGCTTCTTCTCTGAGAAGGTTTCAGTTTCTCTTTCCTCAGCAGTCGGTCTATGTAATAATTAATTATGATGGATATGCCCTCTCATTATATTTCTAGTCCTTGCATATCATTCTTTTCTGTTCAACAAATGTTCTTTTAATGCTTGGAGCACTACAGCATTGTCATGAACATCACATTACTGGTTTTAGTAACATATGATTTTCTTTCAGGTGAGCCACCATCCAATGATTGTTGCTTGTCACTGTGAAGGTAGAGGATGGAAATTCTGGGGTGATTCCAATCTAAAAGGAAAGTTTTGGGGCCGATCTATTCAGCTTGATCCTATTGGGATCTTAACTCTTCAGTTTGAAGATGGAGAGACATTTCAGTGGACTAAAGTCACTACTTCAATATACAACATAATTATTGGAAAAATCTATTGTGACCACTATGGTACTATGCGAATAAGGGGCAGTGGCCATTACTCCTGCAAGCTCAAATTTAAAGAACAGTCCATCATTGATCGTAATCCCCATCAGGTATTTTTACGATCTTGCAGATGTCTGAATCCCGAAACACACTTGTCACTAGTTCTAGCGGCATAAAATTGTTGCAATATCTTTATATGCAACTGATTGTTTTCATCACGAAAATTGGGCTTGTCTTGATATAAGAAGTAATGGGATTACTGCATAAAAAACAGTCGATAAGCATTGGACCCAACAATGATATGCAAGTTATTCCAAGGATGGCATGCTTCATCATATTAGAGTGATACGGATTATTCTATTCTGATTCTAGTAGTTCCTTGTTTATATATATCAATACATTTGTTCTGATATTTATGCTATTGCATGAAAGGTGCTTTTATATCCTTGTTTTAAAATTTAGATGATTGCTATTGTGATGGTTTCACAGTTGTTTTGTGATCTGTCATATTTATGTCTTCTTCACCTCTCTGTCTACTCAAGGAAATTTGTTTTGTTGTTCAGGTGCATGGTTTTGTGCAAGATAATAGAACCGGTAACAAGGTAGCTATGTTGATAGGTAAGTGGGATGAGGCCATGTATTATGTGCTCGGAGACCCAAGTACAAAGCCAAAGGGTTATGATCCAATGTCAGAGGCTGTGCTGCTTTGGGAACAAGACAAGTCTGTAACACAAACACGATACAACCTCACACCATTTGCTATTTCATTAAATGAGTTGACACCATCCTTGATGGAGAAGTTGCCCCCAACTGACTCCCGCTTAAGGCCTGATCAGCGGCATTTAGAGAATGGTGAATATGAGCTGGCAAATGCAGAGAAACTCAGGCTGGAACAGTTGCAAAGACAGGTATTTTGTCACTGCTTCGACATGTAGAACTATTCCCCATCGTGTCGCATACTATGATTTCCATCTGCATTTCTTTTGCCTTTGATAATGATTTTAGGTAACCGCCAGTTTTTCTTTTCTCACTTTGAAATTTGTCAAATCATGCTACCAGGAAATTTGATACATTTAATATAGGAGTCTTGGACAAACAACGGAGATCCATTCAATAGCAAACTAGAGAATAGTTGAATCAGAAATATGATTTACTACATGGAGTAAGCCTGTTAGTTGGAACTAAATTTAGCATGCGTTAGAATTAATTATTTATGATATAGGTGAAATTGATGGATTAAGTTATGATAATATGGGCGCTTTGATAATTAAGCTGTAATATGGACATGGATTTGTCAATAAAAAAATAGAATATATAACCCTTCACATTTATGTAGTGTTAGAATGTGCCTGCCATCCTGATGAATAATAGGATATTCCTAAATTTTTCATAAAGAAAGAAGGCACTTTGATAATTCAACACTTCAAAAATATAGAGAAGAAAATAGTAAACTTCATGCTAATGGATTGGCATGACTTTGAGCATTTTATCTTTGCACAATTTTTTTTTGTTAAGAGACAGGTTGACGTTGGAATAAATTTGTCATTGTTCATAGGCAAGGAAACTGCAAGAGAAGGGATGGCAACCAAGGTGGTTCAGAAAAGATGTGGAGGATGACTGTTACCAGTATGTGGGTGGATACTGGGAAGCAAGAGAGGAAGGAAAATGGGATGGAATTCCAGATATATTTGGTCAGGGTGACACTTTGTTGAGTACAGAGTAATATGTTTTTCTACCTTCCATGTGTAAGTAGTAAGGAAAATTAGATGCACAGTAATTTATAATTAGGAGGATGGACTTCTCTTTTGTGAAGCATCAGATGTTTGAGATCAAGATTTCACTATCATCAATTTTATTTTAGATATTCATCTTGTTCATTAATGATATTAAATCTAATCCAAGATCAAGACTGTAAGGGAAGCTCAAAAGGCAAGGTTCTGGGTCACGAGAGTCATGACACAATCTGTTCCCGAGAGACTGGTAAACTTTATTATCAGAGGTCTGGATCACATTGTTCCCATTTTCACACAGTGACAAAAGTCGTATGTGCTGTTCGTAGTTGCTTCTACCTTGTTTGTAGGTCCACTCAAAGTCATCTACGAATGTGGAGGTTGGCTGCGACAGGGCTTGGGTGCATGGGGAAGGCAGTGTATGTATATGCTAAAGGCAAAGGCACAGCAAACGATGTTGCTTCCAAAGAACAGTATCGGCAGCCACAAAAACCAAATGCTTATGAAGCTGGCTTCTACTAAATAGTCAAACTGGAAAACTCTTTTATTTCTTGGAACATTTAGGTTCCAGCCTCATGTATTCCATTACTCTTAACACCTTGCTAGCCTAATCTTCTTACAGATTGGTATTTTGATTCTCATCTCCTCAGCAACGACCGTACTCGGACAGCAGTAAAGAGAAGAAAATGCCATGGCGGCAGAATTTGCAGTTCCCTTTCTCAGGAAGGACATTACACATCCTTATGCAGGTTTAACTTCACTGTGCGAAGACTTGGTGGCCCTTTCTAAGTTGAAGTCCTGCAATAATGGATTTTGTTGCATTGTTTGTTTGTCTAGATTCCCAGACACGGCAGCTAGAGAGTTCAATACTAAAAAGCTTCGACGCCCTCCGCTTGCCGAGGCTTCTTTACTAGGTATTGAAACTAACCATATGACCAGAGAAGTGCCTTCCTATTACCACAGGAAGGATCACTAGCTAATGTTCTTCAAAATTAAATCTGCTTAGGATGCCTTGCTTCCCCCTTTAGCATGTGCCTCATGCTTAAACATCATCATTGAGAGCCTATTTAAGCTCTTTCATTTCTTCTTAGTGCGTTCTCCTAGGATGAAAAGTTTGTTATATGTCATATTTGAGTCTACATCAAACTTGTTTTCATTTAGTCATTCACAACATCTCTAATCATATTAAAAGAATTTAATATTTTATTGCTCATAAGAAATATCTTCTATTTTTCCTTTCATCATTAATGCCAATCGATTTATTTTGTATAATCATAACATTGTAAATAGTTAGCAGGAAAAAATAACAACTTTTTGAAGGGGCATTTTTGGGACATTAGAAATATTAGATGATTGTTTGAGAATTATGAAAATGGGATATCATCCCAAAAAAAAAAACCCAAAAAGAAAATAATATATAGGGCAATCGCCCATTGAAAATAATATTTTATTTTTTTCTTAATTCCACACTTTCAAATGCACATTTTCATCCGGAGTATGTTTGTGGTACATTTATGGCTTAGAAAATTAGATATGACTATTCAAATTTTATTATTACATATGTCGACAAACTAATAAATAAATGGAACTTGAAATACTATTTTCCTTATTTTGACCAACTATCATTTTTATGCAACTGGAACAAAAGAAATCTCATGATGCCGGAGCAGCTAGAATTCTTGGTCTCTAATCTTCCTCCATGGTCTTTAAGCTTATATATTAATTAGTCTTTCCTGGTGGTGGCAACCAATTATGAGAGAAGACTAGTGGCTGTAACTCTAATGACAGACAGTCGGCAGTAATGAGTCCCCTCCATCCTCCTTTTTGACTTGGAAAGGATTTTTAACCAACCCTAATCATATAAACATCTCCCTCATTATGACCTTGTCCACCCATTAGACCAGTAATTTCTCACCGCCATGTGCTCGTACTCTGCTAGTGGAGTTCACATGAGACAAAAGTATTCTGAGAGATCTCAGCCTCCAAAAGGAAACAAAAGAAGAAGAGAGAGACAACTTTCTCTAAGCTCACAGAAAGACCAGAAGTTAGAGATTCCTTTTCTCTCATAACCTGTAGGCCAGCCACTGGAACTAGCAAACCTGGTTGTCTGCTCGCTTAACTCTCCTTTCGTTGAACCGACGAGAGAAGTTAACTTTGAATCCATACAAAAGGGAGGTCAGTGAGAGGGAGTATGGGGTATCTCAGAGTAGTCGCAGCGGTTTGGATGGCTCTTCTCGCGCTTCCAGTCCTCTCCTTCCTCCATCAACAACCTACAGCTGCTGGTAAAGCATCCTTCCTTCTACTGCATCATGTCATTCTTGTTGTTATCACCCAAAGTTCTTGACATGTTCTCTGTCTCCGTGCTTCATTTCCTTGATGCAAAGGCGCCATCAGGCTGCACGATGACCGGAGACCGACGCCGGTTAGAGGAACGAGTACAACGACGACGGATGGGATGCCTTGGTGGTGGAATCAGGATTACGCTCGTGTAAGCGATCGAAGACCCATTAACAACAGGTTCATTCCATGAGTGGAAGAGGGCGAGAACTTAGTATCTCGTAAGTTGCACTGATAGAAATCTGCAGTTCATATAGTACGTATAGTTTTGGGTTAGCAGTTCTCATATATTCTCAAGATGTTTAGTACGTGAATGCAATACTTAACTCAATCCCATGGAAAAAGGAATACAGTGTTCTTGATTTGGTTCTTGTTTTCTCTCATTTCACCATGCTCGAATCCATCTACTGGATGTTTGCCATGTCACTGTGTGCACCGTAGCGAAGCAAACTGTTCGTTCTTGGTTTTGCCATTTCTGTTTTGTCTGCGTATCTCTATTTCTGCTACTGTAAGGAGCATGATCTTACCGATATCAATCTCATACAACAGATCAATATCATTCTTAGAGTAGAATTTGGCTACTTCCATACAAGGTGGGAATCAAAGAATCATCTATGCCGAGAAAGAGAAGATTGTACATGACCCTATCTTGTTCCTCTACATCTCATCCATGACTTGTGCACTACTTTTGGCACCTTCCTGTTGGCCAATGAAGACATAACCCTAGCAGTAGCAACCTTCTTCACCAGAAGCCTCCATGTCTTGTCTAGCTTCTCCTCCTGCATCTTCTCCTTGAACTGCCTGTTGCCAACGACGGTAGGTAAGACCCCAGAAGAACAACTCGACACAAAAGCAATAGTTGATGATCTCGAGAGGGATGGCTTACTTGCAGAGAGGGATTCTACAGGAGGCAGGCTGATCACAGAGGGAGGAATGGAGGCGGAAGAGCTGCCACATCCTCTTGCAGTGCGTGCAGGTCTTGGTGGCTGCCTGCAGCTTCCGGCCGCAGGTGGCGAAGTGGCGGATGAGGAGCTGCAGCCCCTCGCACGTGCTAAAACTCATGCAAGGGTTGTCGGGGCGGCGGCTGTTGTGCGGCCAGACGTCGGTGCAGCCTTCGGTGTAGATGTGCTGCAGGCAGTTCATCGCCTCGCTCAGTTGCCTGTACATCGCTTGATCCGCTCTCTCTCTCTTCCACCGCTTCCTTCGCTGCGCAGAACACCGAGGATTAGTCCACTACCCAACACGATTCTATGTTTCGGTCGATTCGCGTCGGTTAATGGAATGGGAATCGCTTGGATTTCATGTATTATGTTCTCTCACTTGACTTTTCAGCACTCAAAGGCTCCTCCTACCGAGTGTTCGACTCAATTCTTGACTTCCTTTGATCGGAGTAGGTAGCTAAGATAGACGAATTCCAATTACCTTAATCTACCTTACAAGAACAAAAGACAACGAAAAAGGACAGCTAATTTCTTCTGTATCAGATACAAATCCACCCTAAGTATCCAGATCTAATCACCAAGCAGTCTACTAGAATAAGAATTAGGATCATTATTACGACTCAGACAAGCATCCATGGCGATGATCAGATCACAAACCTGGGCTGTTTCTTGCACGAATTGGAGGACCTCCAGCTCCAGGGCCGGATCACGCTTCTGCACGAAGAGCCACCCCTCCGACTCCTGCACGGCTGCGAAGTCCGCGGCCACCAGCCTCAAACACCGCTGGTGCAGCCGCGGCGCGTCGCACAGCCTCGCCAGTTTCAGCACGTCCATCGCCCTCGCCGCGCTCAGCCACGCCGCCAGGCCCGCCTCGCACCGCCGCTTCAGCCACCGTACGCGGTACGCGTGCGACAGCGCCAGCAGGGCCATGCCGTGCCGCTCCATCTCTTCCTTCGCCTCTCTCGCCGACGTCGCACTCCTGAAAGTAGACACCACGCTTGCTTACAGCTTCTACCCGCTTCGATCTCAACACAGAGGCGTTCACACGTCGAGATGATGAACCTGGAGGAGTAGAGGAGCCGAACGAAGGCGACGACAGAGTCGTGGGGGACACCGAGGATGTGGAGGATCCGCGAACGATCCAGCATCCGCTGCAACACGGAGGAAGACGAAGCCTGTCATCACGACCCAATCAATCCAGAGAAGGCTTGAGCTGATCAGAAGCAAGATTCAAAGACGATGATGATGACATACGAGAACAGTGGAATGAGCAGGGATGCTTTGGCCGTCGGAGGTCACGATCCGGACGTCGGTGGGAGGCACGTGCTCGTTCCCGGCCTCGTGCCATCGCCGGCAGCCATTTCGACGGTCAGCGTAAGCTCCCATATCACAGTTGGATGGGTCTCCCAAAGGCTCCTCTATATGGGAGAGTAGGTTGAGGAGGGAGGAGAGGGAGATGTGAAGGGCAAAGGGATGCGTTTATAGAAGAGAAGGGTTGGGTGGACAGATGCAAAATCTACCATCAAACAGTAGATTGCTCAGCCGCAAATTAAATAGAGCAATTTTTTGGAGCTCAATTGAGAAGCTGACTTGCTGCCTCGTCACTGACAACTAAGTAGATTTAGATTTTGTCGGTGACAACTAAGTTTTGAGTTTTATTACGAGATATATATATAAATATATACTTAAATTTAGAAGGATAAATAAAAAATCACTAAATTTGAATATATTATTTACATGTGAATAATTTTGTTTTTTTCTTAATTTCTAATACTTAAGGAGGCCCACAACCATGTTGGATCTCTGTCATCCATGATCTTAACTTTGACTGTCGTGGGGTCTATGAATCATTTGGTCTCTTCCTACTTATCATACGTCCACCTCTCTCTCTCTCTCTCTCTAATCTCTCTTCGCAATTATTGTAAATCTCAACACAAACACTGCTTGCTGCTGATGCTTCCTTCCACCTTCCCAATGACAAGGACATCGAATTGAATGTGGTTTTTTTTCTTTTTCTTTTTTTTTGGAAGAGGTCTAACTTGATTATTGATAGTAAGATCGAATGATGGAATCAGATTCTCGTTATTTATCTTTTAAGAAAAACTTTTTTTATTATGACATAATAGTTTACTATTTTCTTGATGATGTTAGCTGGAA
The DNA here is from genome assembly GCF_036884655.1 of Musa acuminata AAA Group. Classification (NCBI taxonomy): domain Eukaryota; kingdom Viridiplantae; phylum Streptophyta; class Magnoliopsida; order Zingiberales; family Musaceae; genus Musa; species Musa acuminata. Next base: position 1,558,125 of record NC_088346.1, on the reverse strand, counting down.
AAATTTTTGTGATCGACGATAGATTCTTAATGCTATGCGTTGGGTCCATGTATCTTTTAATTGTAGAATAATGAGCATATGAATCACGTTAAGATTTGGTTGTGATGGAAGCAAAAGAAAAAGCCAAAACAAAATAATAGATCAAATCACCTCATTTCGTTTGTTTGTAGTATGGATGTGTACTAGTGACTTGACATCGCACCAACTCCGATGTGGCCATTTTTGTGGCCACAGATATAATCTAAGAAATTATCATAATTTTGATATAGAACTCACCTCGATTTTGATCCTATAAATTATTGAAATCGATAGATCTTAGTATTGAAATTAGCTTTTGATCCACATAATGAGGTACTCTTGGAAAATCATTATCTTTTGCAAGATAAATCTTCGATAATATAGATGTTCCTTCAAAACTATTTACTGCTGAAGGTGTGTTTAGCATGATTAGTCTGAGAGTCAAAATAGAGTCTAAAATCTTTAACACACTAAAAAAAAATATTTCTATAATAAAAATTATTCTAAAAAAATATCCTCCTCCTCCTCCTTATAATGAGATACAAGTCAACCGAGGAAAATATATGTGTCGAAGCTCGATTGATCCGAAATATAGATCATCTCAATATCGGATTTAAAACCTTGAACAAGTTAATGTAAGAAAAATAAAAGGTTGGGATTGTGGTGTAGAAGACTCCAAGGAGTAGGTTCCACTGACTTTTTGGTCCATTAATAATGTGACTATGAGATGGAAAGCTTTGGTACACAAATAGGCACATGAGCTTATATCTTTGTGTTCTTACCTTATGATAAGGCTGAGTGCAGTGGGTAGTCCCAGCTGTTTGACTCAGAAGCTTGTCGTAATTTGCACCTATCAGCACTAGGACATGGGCAGCATCCCCTCACATCTTGGGACCATCATATGTGACCATCTCAATCTCTTGTGGCATCTCTCTCCTGTTTCACATGTCCCTAAAATTGTCTATCATAGTTGAGCTATGACACATTAAAAATTATCTGAACCCTAATATCTGATCCAACAATCTAATGCATCATTTATACTATTGAACATGATTTTATTTGAGGCTCACCATAAGACATGATTTAAGCCCTATTTTTTTAAATTATATACATAAAATATTAATTTGATAGTAGTATATCTGACTTGACCTAAGTCGAGGGTTCGACATCTCATCCTATAATTTTTTTATATCTAAAATATTATTTTGATGATAATATATTAAATTTATTTACTAAAAATTTAACGAGATCTTATTTGATAAATTTTTATACTTCAAAGATTAATACGATGATAGTGAATCTTGTTCGATAAGTTTTACTTTTAAAATATTGATTTGATAATAACAGACCATATTCATTTAATAAATATTATGATTTAAATAAAAAAATATAATATATTTTAGAAATATATAATATTTTTATTACATAAATAATTAGAATTAATATATTAGGTGGTAGATCTAGTCATGATGTCCTGCTCTGCTGTTGGTCAATGAGCATGTGATGTTTTAATGCTTCATACTCAACCTAATCATTGGTAGGAACTGTGTGAGAGAGAAGATAACATTTTAGAACTCTTATTTGATTTGCGCATTGGATTGTCTTCAGATGGATGCTTCACAACATGCTTTGCATTAAAGAGATGGAATTTAGTCACAGAAATATGATGAAACAAAGAAGATAAAAATATGAACTAAAATAAGAAAAGCACAATTTTTCTGTTTCACATAAAAGAAGTTCAAAGACAACATTAGGAGATGACTTCTGCCAAAGATTAAATGAATTTTAATGAGTAGAGTAGATTTTCTTCAAAAAAAAATAAAGAGAAAGAAAAGTTGGAAGATTGCCATTGAAGAAGAAGAAGAGGCAGCTTCCTGCCCCTACTCATCTTCTGCATTGCATTGCTATCAGCAACCATACTTGCTCCCATTGTCATCATGTAGAGAGAAAAAGAGCTAACAGAAGAAGTCACATGAGTCATGCACTCACACCACTGTTGGCGATGGGTTGGTCACAAGCAGTCCCTGAACACTGCTTTCAACCTCTTGTTCTTGATGGATGCTGACAGATCTGAGATGCTGGGGAGACAAAAACAAAGACAAAGACGAAGACGAAGATGCTCGCTTGTTAAGAACATCAAACTTATGGAGTTCGTTTTTATATCGATTCACGGCATACGTTCAATTATTTTCATATGAAAATATATATTTATAACTAAGAAAAACACATGAATTATCTTTTTCTTTTTTCTTATGACGAAACCAATACCGCTATCTAAATCATGATTCTATGCTCCATCATAATTAATTTTAATCCAATCTTTAATATGAAGTTTCTCCACCTCCCCCTCAAAGTTAGATAGGAAAGTGCTATGTAAATTTATGCCAACAGCAACCTTGAAACTTGATCTAACTTATGCCAAATTGGCCCAATAAAACAAGCAAATTTAATGAACTGAATACATCGTTGCCTCCTTTCCTGTCACTATTATTAGATAATTCAGCATTAGGAGCGGCAACAAAATTATGATTCTTCTGCATGCAACCGAATCGAGCTTGACATCCGAATGAGAGATCATACACAGCATTATGCGAGATCAGCAGCACTGTTTTCATTTCCGCTTATCAGTCAAAATGTTTCGAGTTCGAATTCCCTGGTCATGTCCCCAAGCTTGTTTAGCTTTTCGGCCTGTAAAGCCTTGTCCTTCATGTCTTGCACTTAATGTTCTCCATGAACACATCGAGTCGCTTGTCCTTCCATGGCAGCTACTGCACTCGCACAAGGTGGCTTTGTGAGATCTGTGTGTGTGCAGGAGGGCCTGCTTTGTGAAGTGGAGGAAGACAAGCAAATTATATCTATCTCTATAAGCATCGAACCATTTAAGTTAATCACCATACTTCACCTTGATCATAAAATTATATTTGTTTGGTGCATCAGTAATAAATCGACAAGCAATTTTTTTTTAGATTTATTATCTCTCCGCACAAAATTAGCTTATTTATGTTGCCCTTTTAAATAACATAATCCTTCGATATGGTCATACTTTTTGTAATAATAACACTAAATATTCTTATTTTATAAGATAGATTATTACCTTGAGTCTCTTATATTACTGTTTTTTTCTTAAAAATATTTAATTTACTTTACATGACATACTCAATATTAGAAGATTTAGTAGGGACCCTATAAATAATTTTGTCAGGTGTATCGATAAATAAGTTAGTAGAGTTGGAGAATTCAAAAAATAAGAATATACACCGAACTTAAATTGTTTAAGAGCGTATATAAGACCTCTTATAATAAGTTTGAGTAAACCATTAAAATTAAGTAAAAAATAAATCTATGGAATAATTATACAAAATCATTCGTCATTTTTAGTCGTAGAGGTATGCGTCAAATATTAACTCGTATCAACGTAAGAGATTCTGGATGCTTAAAAGAATATCAAGTTAGTATTGATATGAATAATGTATCATGTTCAAAGAAAAGAATGTTCCTTTTAAATATATATGTTAATCTTAAATTTTAAAAATAAATATAAAAATATTTTATATATCATAATAACAATAATAATGTATAAAGGACTACTTGTCCAAATGATTTTGATATAAGGAATCATTCCTATTAAGCCAAAGGAATCATAGAGAGTTGGCCATCAAGCTTCTAAGTCATGTTGTATACATGTCATGCTATTGGCATGACATGACCATCAACAGTAATTTTTGTTCTTCATTAGAACAGATTTTGGTATTCTTGGGTAAAGGAGCAATAAAAAAATTCATGTTTGGTGGAATCAGTATAGAGTTTGTAAACGGGACATGGAGACATTTGGCTATGTGTACATTTGGAGAAGAGATCAGACTTAGATAAACTATTCTAAAGAATAATTTTCACCTTTGGTGGACTAATTGGGATAAATCTATTTCACCAACTAAGAGTCACTGTTAGCCATACACACACACACACACACCTGTTGTTCTCATTGTGTTTTAAGGGGATATGACTCTTTAATATCTTAGCCACTAAGCTAGGATGAAACAATTGATTCAAGACATGAATACTCAATTCACTGCCTTCCAAGAGCTCAGCCAGATGTTGGAAGTTTCTCATTTCCATAACATTAATAACATTAATGTAAGTAGGCCAAGCATTAAAAGGTGTTTTGCTGACCCAAGGTTCATTCCATATATTGGTATTTTGCTCATTTTCAACAAAACTTACCTAAATCCAGCTCTATAGTGTTAAGCATATCACAAAGATGATTTCTTTTTGTTATTCTTTCATTGGCATTGATGATCTGAACCTATAAAGAGGTGTCCTTGTCCCTTGATATTGATGGTATTCTTAGAAGCATGGCCTCCCAAATTTTTGGGAGTGATAATTTTATCCTAACTAATTAGATAAGTTTTCGTTAAGTAATTCCATTAAGTACTTTGTTAGTCATGCCAAAACTAAGCATAGAAATAACATTAATGATAGAATTAATTAAAGTATAATTTTGAAAGGTAATCCTTATATCTTCCTCGCGGGTGATTTTATCAATCATTATTCGTTGATAACTATCCAACAATCGATATTTAAGATATTTCAGTGATCATCCATATTTTCAGATATTTAAAATATTAAAAATTCTATGCTTAATGATGAGGTCACGACTTTAAGAAAAAAATAAAATAATCTTGGTGAAGGTTTCGAAAGCTTTAATAATGATTTTACAAGATTTTTTAATGGCTCTTATAGCAATAATACTATCATCAACGAAAAAAAAAGAAATCTTAATTCCTTTAAAAAGGGATAATCTTCTTCTAACTTTACAAGATCTTTAAAAAGGTTTGAAAGGATTTGTTAAATAAAAAGATAGGAGGAGATTGAGTCAACTTGTCCTAAGAAAAAAAAAAAGGGAGAATATATGCGAATCTAAGCCATAAGATTTCCTAAATCAAGTTTGATAAGAACTATAAGAGATTTATTTTTAGACTTAAAAGATCGTATGAACTAACTCACTTGCAATCAATATGTTATTATGGAGATTTATATCTAGAATAAAAGTTAATTATTCTTGATCAATCAAATTATTAAAATAAAATTTAATTCTATTAGCCAAAACTTTAATGATCAACTTATACAACATATTACAGAGTATAATAGATATTAGATTATCTATTTTAGAGCAATTAGGTTTCTTACCTATCAAAATTAAAAGAATCTTACCCTAACAACTTAAGAATATTTTTTTTTTTTATAAAATTAATCAAAAGCGACGAATATGTTACCCTTAATCTTCTCTTTCAAATTATTATTATTATTATTAGTATTATTATTATTATTATTATTATTATTATTATAAAAAAGAGTCACGCATGCACATTAAAAAAAGGGAGGTTCGCACGTGCCCACGTGCAGGTAATGTCCGCGTATGGGGCCGCCAACTAAGCGCGAGCCAAGCAAACACCCCAACGGCCTCGGCGACGCACGTGACAAGTCTCTTACCTTCGCTGGCCTACCTAAGGAGGCGCTGACAGAGAAGGGAGGGGGGGTGGTGGGGGAGGTGAGGGGGGGAGAACGGAAAGTGGAGGGAGCGAGCATAGGCGGCTCCGCCATTCTTTCCACATCGCCTCCCTTCGGTCTCTCCGCGCCCAACTCCTCCGATTCCTCCACCACCTTCCCCTACCCCACATATCTATATACATGGCTCCTTCCATCGAAGGAAAGCGGCCCGAGGTGAAGTCACCAATGAACACCACCTGCTGCAACCGGGAGGAGATCACTCCTCGGTACAGGGTCACGGTGGTCGGCAGCGGCAACTGGGGCAGCGTCGCCGCCAAACTCATCGCCTCCAACACCGTCAAGCTTCCCATCTTCCACGGTGAATCTTTTCTTCCTATGTGCTCCCCTGCATGACATCCAATACTGCCTCAAAAGTCATCTCTTTTCTTGGTGTTGGAATGAGCATTTCTTTCCTCTCTTTTCTCATCGATCTCTCTCACATCGGATGCTCAGAATTCAATCCCCTTTACAGAACAATTCAAGCTGTAGATGAGGATAGCATATAATTTATCTCGCTGGAACCCAATTAAAGAGATATCACTGTTTGTTTCGATGATGCAGATGAAGTACGGATGTGGGTGTTCGAAGAGATACTGCCTGGTGGAGAGAAGCTGTCCAAGGCGATCAATCAAACTAATGTGAGATCCACTGTTTTCATTTTGACTCTCGCACTTGTGCTACATGAATTCTGTCTCGGCTGATGATTTCTGCTATACCACAAACAGGAGAATGTAAAGTACCTTCCAGGCATAAAGCTCGGAAAGAATGTGATTGCAGATCCTGACCTTGAGAATGCAGGTATCTAATTGATCTGTGGACTATACTGAAGTGAAAATAGATTTGAGAGGCTCAAAGAAATTATTAGAAGATACTTTGATTCTTATTTAGCATCATATGCTGACTTCGCCTTTTGAGTCTCTCAAAGTAGACAGCTTAGACACTAGAAGGAGTACCACTCAGAGAGGAAGTTTGGAAGAAGATGATCGATAAGTTTCTTAGGTAATCGATATTCCAACCACATCAACGTAGGCATCTTTTACAACTTTATGACCTTGTGAGTAATGCTCAAACAACAATTAAGCTCCACGAGGATTGAAAATGACATAGAGAAATCCATTTAAGGGGCAAAATCCAGCGATTGTTATTCGGATACATGCTGCAGTACCGAGGAGGATGGACCAACATTGAGAGATCGACGAGGCAGTATGAGGAAGATAGAGAGGCAGGGACGGGTTTAAGTTTTACATTAAATAAAAAAAAGGGTTGAACCCAACTAGATGATCCAAAAAGGTTTGGTTTGTGTGCCTGTTCACCATTGGACTGAGAAATAACATTCAATATGGAGCGATTTGAAAAGTACTTAGAACCTTGGTAAGGGGTAAGGGAGGACTGGAAATATATCAGTATGACTTTAATATTCAAAGAACTTGTTGTATCACCAAATGTATTTAGGTCAATGCTATGCCTTCATGTTTGCGACGGAAAATTCTCACCCACACAAGATGTGCACCACAAACTTACCTCCCTGGTGTACAAGCTCGTTTTCAATATTGCTGACCCTTTCTTGCTCTCTTAATTTCTTCAAAGTGCTTGAGGTGCCAAGCACTTGTGATGATGTGTATGTATATCAAAGCTAATGCATTTGGGCATGTAAAATATCATTTAGAAAGGTAGACATCTCCAAGTAAATTAGTAGTGTAAATTAATGTGTTTCTGGGGCATCCTTATGCAATTGACATGTCATCTATCTGGTTTTCAGTGAAAGAAGCCAACATGCTGGTCTTTGTAACTCCCCACCAGTTCGTTGCGGGCATATGCAAAAGGCTCGTAGGGAAAATAAAACCCAACACAGAGGCCATCTCTCTGATTAAGGGTATGGAGGTTAAAACGGAGGGGCCATGCATGATCTCGAAACTTATAACTGATATGCTTGGGATCAACTGTTGTGTTCTCATGGGTGCTAACATCGCTAATGAGGCAAGGAGTTATCTGATTTTTCTATCTATTCTAACTTGTTTTCTCTGTTCAGGAATATGACTTGTGTCTTTTGGACAGATTGCTGTTGAGAAGTTCAGCGAAGCGACAATTGGCTACAAACAAGAAAAGGAGGTTGCACAAAGATGGGCTAGATTATTCTGCACCCCTTACTTCCTAGTATCTGTGGTAAGCATTCATTTGTTCATTTGCTGCTTCCGATTATCCAAGGCAATTTTGTTCATCACACATGTTCGTATACATTATATTTTTACACTATTGATATTTCCCAATTTTAAAATATTTAAATAGTGCTAAATTGTTGATGTGAAAGGAAAAGGAGAGTGAAAATTATCTAGATCACTTCTAAAGGACAGAGTAGCCAAAACAGGATAGCCAAGTGCAGAACTCTCGGAATCTGAGCAATGAGATTGTTCGCACGACAAGTAGTCTAAACAGGACATCATAATTTATTACTACTATTGTGCTGGATTACACATGGGGAGAGAGGCAGGGATGATGCAGGGTATCTGAGTAAATTGCCCAAAACCATATGATTACTTTTCTAATATTTTAGTATTTTTTTACCATATCTGAAGAAACAAGGTAAAACATATTCCTGGAAATCAGAGTTGTATCTAATAAAGCTTTAGGATAAGACTAGGATTACAATTCTAACCGGGGATTATCCTCTACCATTCACAGGTAGAAATCCCCAAACCAAACTGAACTTGAGGAATGATTAACATTTACTGATTATTTTGAGCTGCATTTCGAAATATATGATAATATAGCAAAGGTTGGTTATCGCAATTGCATTACATGTAACTAAAAGAGTATTCAACTTAGGAAACAGGTTACTTCTAGATATTAGATGACAATCAAAATTCCTCACTGAGATGATTTCAGGAAGCAAAGGAACATATAGAATTCATCGGCAAGGATGCAGAGAAACCATGTATGTTATAGCTGAAAAGAAAAAGGTTGAAACTTGTGCATAATTTTACATCCTGTGCCCAACAGGCAATGAGTTCTACTATGCATTTAAAGTGCAAACACCCACAGCACTGGAGCAAGAAAGAACGTTGATATGGCTAAGTATAATTTATCTGCATCAAGTAAGCTTAGGCCCAAATCATTGCAGGTACAGGATGTGGAAGGAGTAGAGCTCTGTGGGACTCTGAAGAATGTGGTTGCTATTGCAGCAGGTTCAAACTATTAGTTTTGTTGACTTTGTGATACTCCTATAGTCCTATTTACCTTGGAAAAAATCAGTCAAGTAATGAATGTGTGTACAGGTCTTGTGGATGGCATGAACATGGGAAATAACACAAAGGTTTGCATGAATACATTTACCTTGATAAGACTTTATGCATAAAACATTTTGTAACCTCATGTTTAATATATACCAGGCAGCAATAATGAGGATTGGTTTAAGGGAGATGCGTGCACTTTCAAAACTGCTATTCCCTTCTGTTAGAGACAGCACCTTCTTTGAAAGCTGTGGTGTGGCCGATCTAATAACAACTTGTCGTAAGAAGCTTTTTCATACAAACCTTTGTATCAATATGCTATATAGTATATATCACCACTTATGGTTTTGTTATGCAGTTGGAGGGAGAAACAGAAAAGTTGCCGAGGCTTTTGCAAAATGTGGTGGCAAAAGGTTATTCTCTGACTAGATTAAATATTCTTTCTTGGGTACACAGATTTCATATAATTTGAACTGAGGGGCTTATTTTTCTATGAATTTTTTATCTGAACTGTGGAACCTGATGACAGATCATTTGATGAGCTAGAAGCAGAGCTATTAGGAGGCCAGAAGTTACAGGTACAATGAAGATTAAGATAAATTTGCTTAGATACTTTACAATATCTCCATGTGTAAATGTAAAATTCTAAGATATTTAAATTTTACCGAATTCTATCATCTACATACAAAAATGTGCAAATTTGACATGTCAGGGAAGGAAATCAAAGCATATGTTGATAGTGTCTAACTGTTTAAATAACCCCAAACTTACAACCTTACTGATGCCAGGCTTCACTTTCCAATTTTATAGTTTCAATGCAAAAGCTAAAAATTGAGCTCATATTGAATAATAGCATAAGTATTACAAGTTCGCACTTGTCACAAAACATGTGATAAAGCATTCCTTCATCAGTATCTTCTACATTAGTGGTTTTAACTGTGCGATATTGCTCTTGAAGGGTGTCTCCACAGCAAAAGAAGTTTATGAAATTCTGAGTCACCGGGGATGGCAAGCCATATTCCCACTTTTCACGACTGTACACGAGATCTGCATCGGTCAGCTCCCATCGTCAGCAATAGTCGAATACAGTGAGCAGGCGACAAATTTCTCCATTGTGGAAGGTCTTGCTCAGTACTGCTGAATCCCTAAATGTATCTACTTGCAGATCGACCACATTAAGTCGAACTTCTGCATGAACTTTATGAAACCACAGACATTTTTCATTGTGGAATCAAAACCACTTGAAAATATTATCCCTTGCATGCTATCATCAGTAAATTTTCCTTGTAATTTATCGAAAGTTCTTTTCCCTCATTCTTGCTATGTGCAAGTGATGCTCATCTTGATTTTATGTAAAGGAAGAACAGTGTCACAACTCAGCAGGAACTTCATCAATCCCCACACAATTATTGTTGGAGAATCACATACTCCATCGTTTATGTGTCACTGAACTTTTTATCTGATGACCTGTTCACAGTCCTTGCGGCACAGACTGTTAGGATCGAGAGCACTAAGAGGGGGGGGGGTGAATTAGTGCAGCGGAAATCTTACAATGATTAAAAACCAAAAGTTGCGTTCGTTCAAAAACTGTTATGATTCAAAAGCAAATTCTCAGTTTGTATCTAAGTGCAGTTTGCGTCTAAGCGCAGATTGCGTCTAAGCGTAGTTTTGCGTCTAAGCGCAGTTTACGTCTAAACTCAGATTTACGTCTAAACGCAGATTTACGTCCAAACGCAGATTTACGTCTAAACTCAGATTTACGTCTAAACGCAGATTTACGTCTAAACGCAGATTTACGTCTAAACGCAGTTTTACGTCTAAACGCAGATTTACGTCTAAACTCAGATTTACGTCTAAACTCAGATTTACGTCTAAACGTAGATTTACGTCTAAACGCAGTTTTACGTCTAAACGCAGATTTACGTCTAAACGCAGTTTTACGTCTAGACGCAGATTTACGTCTAAACTTTGAAACTTGTTTGTATACTCGCAGAAAGCAGTATGCAGTTGAAATCAAGACGTAAACGTAAACTGAGATATGATGATTGTGCGAGGAAAGCCGATTTACGTCTGAATGCAGTTTTACGTCTAAATGTTGAAACTCGTTCGTAAAATTGTAGAGGACAGTTTGCAGTTATCAATAGGATCAAAATGTAAGGGTAAACTGCAAAGAAGCTCGTTCGTAAAAGCACGGAAGACAGTTCTGCAGAATCAAACGTAAACGTAAACTGTAATGTATGAAAATACGAATTTACGTCTGAATGCATATTCGGAAGAACAGCACTTAGAACTTGTTCGTGAAAGCGCAGAGAGCAGTAGTAATGAAGGAGGTTTGCAGTAATGATAAAGTGCTCGAGAATAAACGCAAACCAGAGATTTAGAGTGGTTCGGTCAGCCTTGACCTACTCCACTTTTGGCTTCCTCCACCGACGAGGTTGCCGACGTCAACTAGGTGCCTTCCTTCAATGGGCGAAGGCTAACTGCCCTTTTACAGTTTCTCTCCTTTTGACAGGCTCAGGAGACAACCTTTACAAACCTTTCTCTCCTCACTTTACAACTGAAAACTTGAAGAACAGAAGGAGGAAACTTAAAGGCTTTTCAACACTTTTGAGCTCTTAGAATCACAGAAAAGATCAAGATTTCGGTGTAGGTCTGTATCTTTTCAGTGCTGAATGGGTGGGGTATTTATATGCCCCAACCCAATTCAAAATTCGAGCTCAAAACGATCAAATCGATCAAATCCCAGAATTCTGGGATCAGGCGGTTGCACCTCTTGACTGGAGAGGTGGCACCGCCTGGCAGAGCTCGAAGACTGAGCTCAGGCGATTGCTTCTCTCTGCCAGAGCTCGAAGACTGAGCTCGATGGTTGCATCACCTGGCAGAGCTCGAAGACTGAGCTTGGTGATTGCATCACCTGGCAGAGCTCGAAACTGAGCTCGGTGGTTGCATCACCTGGCAGAGCTCCAAGCTGAGCTCAGGCTGATGCACCTCTCTGCCAGAGCTCGAAGACTGAGCTCGGTGAATGCATCACCTGGCAGAGCTCGAGACTGAGCTCAGGCTGATGCACCTCTCTGCCAGAGCTCGAAGACTGAGCTCGGTGGTTGCATCGCCTGGCAGAGCTCGAAACTTGAGCTCTGGCGGTGCTACCTCTTGGCAGAGGAGGTTGCACCGCCCAGTCTAGCTCGAAGACTGAGCTCTGGGCGGTTGCACCTCTCGGCTGGGGCGGTTGCACCTCCCAGCCTCGCAGCCCTGGCGGTTGCACCTCCTGGCTGGGGCGGTTGCACCTCTCAACCTCGCAGGAAGACATAGCCTGGGCGGTGCTACCTCCAACCCTGGCGGTGGCACCTCTTCACTATTCCAGCTCACTTGGTTTGGCTCCAAACTTGGTCCAAACCAGTCCGAACTTGGGCCTAATTGGCCCCTACTTGGGTTATAGGATTAACACCTAATCCTAACCCTAATTAACGTGCTAACTATGAATTTAAAGACATTTTCTAAGCTATTACAAAGTCCGCAAGTCAAGACTTCTTCTAGCGAGCTTCCGGCAAACTTCCGGCGGTCTTCCGATGAACTCTCGGAAACCATTCTGCGGACTCCCGGCAAGCTCCTAGACTTCACGATTTGTTCTTAGCGAGTTCCAACGAGCTTCTTCGGCAAGCTCCGATCTTTCTCGGCGAGCTCCGCGAACTCCCAACGAATCTTCGGACTTCCGTCGAACTCTCGAACTCGCAACAAATCCTTCGCGCTTGACTCCGACACTTTGTTTCGCTTTATGTCTTCATCGTTATCATAGTTAATCCTGCACAATTAAAACAAAACTTCGATCGAGACAATTAATCCTAAGCAATTAACCAAGTTGTCCGACATGTCATTGGTCTCTCGACGCTTCGTCCGATTCTTCGGCGCATCGTCCTCTCCTGCAGCCTATTGCCCAATCGGCCAGTTGACTCCGCAACTCCGATATCCTTGGCACAATACCTGCTCTTCTTGGCCGAATGCCCGAGTCCACGGCCCGAAGCCTTCTGTCGATACGCCGACCGATCCACCGGCCCGACGTCCAATCTTCTGACATGTTCCTTCGGCACAACATGATTTTCCTGCTTTAATTGTCTCATCCTGATCGAAGCATCCTGCGTCACTCAAAACGCAGATTAAATCATAAACATATATCAAGTAGTTTCATCATCAAAATACGAGATTCAACAATCTCCCCCTTTTTGATGATGACAACCACTTGATGACGGAGTTAAACTTAACTCCCGGAGTTTAAACAAACTCCCCCTATCAATATGCCATATTGATAGAACCTTGAATTCAAACTGAATTCAAGTCATTGCAATATTCATCATGAATACTTGCAATACGTCAACATGAACATATGCATAAACTTATGCATCACATGTCATGTCATCAACATACTTTCATCAACATACTTCTCCCCCTTTGTCATCAACAAAAAGGAGAAGTATCACAATCAAGTGTTTGTGTGTGATATTGGTTCAACTCTTTTGCATGAAAATCATAATATCAAGTTTTATCATCATGCAATCTTGGAGCTAGAAGATTTAGCAAGTGTTACATCATGCTTAGAACATTCATGCTATCAAGTTTTAGATATGCAAGTTTTATAGCATATAAGATAGCACTTTTGGTAATGTTCAAGATAGCAAGTTCTATATTATGCAAGCTAGCAAATTAGAGATGTTCAAGAAGGCAACTCTTGCTTCTTGAAAATTTTGCTCACTTTGCTAGATGCGTACGTTAGCATTTTTGCCTCTTGAGATAGGCAAGATAGCACATTTGCTTCTTTTGAGATAGCAACTTTTTGCTTCTCTTTAGACCAACAAGCTAGCAATTTTTACGATCTACAAGTTTCACAATATATAAGCTAGCAAAAATTTCGAAAGCAAATGCAAGATAAATTTCTTGTGTAAGCTCATGATTCTTGCTTCCTATTGCAATGTGCAAATTGCAAGTTTTGCTTCTTGAGATATTCAAGATAGTGATGTTCAAGAAGACAATTTTTCTTCTTGAAATAAGCAAGATAGCAATCTTTGCTTCTTAAAATAGGTAAGCTAGCAATCAAGTTTTTGCATCTTCTTGACTTGTACAAGCTAGCTATCTCCCCCTTTGTCATTGTAAAAAAGAAAGAGAGAATACAGTTTTGTAGTTCTCTTTTCCTTTTAGAACGATTTCAAAATCATGACAAATGATGGATAATCAAGTTATGAATGTCAAGACAATTTTTCATCATGAATATTTTATCATTGCATGCATCATTATCATAAATTGAAGTATTACATGCATGATATCATATCACCATTCATAATTACATTAATATTTCAATATAACAATTTCTTCTCAAAATGTGTAACTTGGCACTCATAGCATTTTAAATCATGATATGCAATACATCACATCATAATTAGAAAGCACAAGTATTGCATGCATAATTGTACATCATAAATGTTTCATATCATGATGGTATCAATTTTGTCAAATTATATCCTACCATGCATGATCAAAACTTCTCCCCATTTTATCATTGAAAACAAGAAGAAAATAGGGGGTAAAGCATAAAAGTGTTAAATATTTCAATCATTTCAATGCATTTATATCATAGATCAAGTCATGATTCGTAATTCATCATAAAGCAGATTAGTTTTCAATCATCACATAAGGCATTTAAGGAATCTTTGAAACATAGGAGAATGATTAAATTAAGCATACAATGTTTCAATCCAATTCAAGTCATGAATATCAATGCTTTCATATTGTGAGTATCAATTCATGAATACCATGAGATATTATTTGTGACTTCAATTTTGCAAGATCAAGATTATGATTTAGATAAAACTTATTCAAATTAAATTATTAACTTGAAGTTCATGATCAAGTCATTAAAATTAATTTCGAGATTCATAAAATATCATGAAATCATTAATCTCGATCAGATGGGAAAAGCATTTTTTAAGAGATTCTTTTTCTGCATATTGTTAAGTGAATCTGAAAATGAAATTAACACTTTCATATATTCAAACATGATTTTTGCTATAGATCTTGAAATTAAGTCAAGAAGATCAAACAAGCTCATGATCATGGATAACTTAAAATCACATGCATAAAATTGTTAATAACCATTTCATATTACATCTTTATGCATTACTTTAAATCAAACGTGATTTCATTCAACAATGTTAATTAAACATGATACACATTATTACTTCTTAACCATGATCAAAATCATTTTGTTTGTTTATCATAAAATATGCAATTATTTTCGAAATTATCAGCATGATCATAATTTTTGTATTTTTATTTTTAAACATGTAATTTTCAAGAAAATTAATTCTAAACTAAAAAAGAAAATATATCATGAAAGCATCAAGTAATTTCAAAATAAACCAAAGGCATTTTAATTACCTCGACGTCGTAGGCTGGTAAGGCGTATTTTGTCGCCTCGCTTTTGTTGACTTTCTCGTCTTCAGATTAGCTCGATTCATCCCAATTTTTGTTCTTCTTCTTGCGTTTAAAGCAAGTAGTTCGATTGCTTTTTAATTTTCGTTTCATTTGTAGTTTAAGTTCACCATCACTTGAGCTTATGCTCAAGTGGTCTTCAAATGTTCTATGTCCCAAATCCTTCCTGTTCTTTGGAAGGTTGGTTTGTTCATCATTGTCCTCATCACTTGAGTCATCGCTCAAGTGGCATTCATTTGTCCAGAGTTCCAAATCCTTCCTGTTCTTTGGAAGGTGGTTCTCAAGTTCTTCATGTGCATTGCACGTCATTTCATATGTGATCAATGAACCAATTAGTTCTTCAAGTGGTAAGTTGTTTAGATTTTTAGCTTCTTGTATTGCAGTTACTTTTGAATCCCACCTTTTAGAAAGAGAACGCAAAATCTTGTTTACGAGTTCAAAATCCGAAAAACATTTTCCAAGAGCTCTTAAACTATTGACGACATCCGTGAAACGGGTGTACATGTCGCCTATAGTCTCGCTTGGTTGCATTTGAAAAAACTCAAAATCATGCAATAAAAAGTTAACTTTCGAGTGTTTGACTCTACTAGTTCCCTCGTGCGTGATTTCAAGAATTCGCCAAATGTCAAAAGCCGTTTCACACGTAGAAATCCGATTGAACTCATTTTTGTCCAATGCGCAAAATAAGGCATTCATAGCCTTTGCGTTTAAAGAAAAATTCTTTTTCTCCAAATCCGACCATTCGTTCATCGGTTTGGAGGGAAGTTGAAAACGGTTTTCAACGATATTCCATAAATCCAGATTTAGAGAAATCAAGAAAACTCTCATTCGAGTTTTCCAATAAGTGTAGTCCAATCCGTTAAAGAACGGTGGACGAAAGACCGACAAGCCCTCTTGAAGAGCCATTTCTCTCGGGTGTAAATCCGAAATGAGAAATACCCCGCTCTGATACCAATTGTTAGGATCGAGAGCACTAAGAGGGGGGGGGTGAATTAGTGCAGCGGAAATCTTACAATGATTAAAAACCAAAAGCTGCGTTCGTTCAAAAACTGTTATGATGCAAAAGCAAATTCTCAGTTTGTATCTAAGTGCAGTTTGCGTCTAAGCGCAGATTGCATCTAAGCGTAGTTTTGCGTCTAAGCGCAGTTTACGTCTAAACTCAGATTTACGTCTAAACGCAGATTTACGTCCAAACGCAGATTTACGTCCAAACGCAGATTTACGTCTAAACTCAGATTTACGTCTAAACGCTGTTTTACGTCTAAACGCAGATTTACGTCTAAACGCAGATTTACGTCTAAACGCAGTTTTACGTCTAAACGCAGATTTACGTCTAAACTCAGATTTACATCTAAACTCAGATTTACGTCTAAACGTAGATTTACGTCTAAACGCAGTTTTACGTCTAAACGCAGATTTACGTCTAAACGCAGTTTTACGTCTAGACGCAGATTTACGTCTAAACTTTGAAACTTGTTTGTATACTCGCAGAAAGCAGTATGCAGTTGAAATCAAGACGTAAACGTAAACTGAGATATGATGATTGTGCGAGGAAAGCCGATTTACGTCTGAATGCAGTTTTACGTCTAAATGTTGAAACTCGTTCGTAAAATTGTAGAGGACAGTTTGCAGTTATCAATAGGATCAAAATGTAAGGGTAAACTGCAAAGAAGCTCGTTCGTAAAAGCACGGAAGACAGTTCTGCAGAATCAAACGTAAACGTAAACTGTAATGTATGAAAATACGAATTTACGTCTGAATGCAGATTCGGAAGAACAGCACTTAGAACTTGTTCGTGAAAGCGCAGAGAGCAGTAGTAATGAAGGAGGTTTGCAGTAATGATAAAGTGCTCGAGAATAAACGCAAACCAGAGATTTAGAGTGGTTCGGTCAGCCTTGACCTACTCCACTTTTGGCTTCCTCCACCGACGAGGTTGCCGACGTCAACTAGGTGCCTTCCTTCAATGGGCGAAGGCTAACTGCCCTTTTACAGTTTCTCTCCTTTTGACAGGCTCAGGAGACAACCTTTACAGACCTTTCTCTCCTCACTTTACAACTGAAAACTTGAAGAACAGAAGGAGGAAACTTAAAGGCTTTTCAACACTTTTGAGCTCTTAGAATCACAGAAAAGATCAAGATTTCGGTGTAGGTCTGTATCTTTTCAGTGCTGAATGGGTGGGGTATTTATATGCCCCAACCCAATTCAAAATTCGAGCTCAAAACGATCAAATCGATCAAATCCCAGAATTCTGGGATCAGGCGGTTGCACCTCTTGACTGGAGAGGTGGCACCGCCTGGCAGAGCTCGAAGACTGAGCTCAGGCGATTGCTTCTCTCTGCCAGAGCTCGAAGACTGAGCTCGATGGTTGCATCACCTGGCAGAGCTCGAAGACTGAGCTTGGTGATTGCATCACCTGGCAGAGCTCGAAACTGAGCTCGGTGGTTGCATCACCTGGCAGAGCTCCAAGCTGAGCTCAGGCTGATGCACCTCTCTGCCAGAGCTCGAAGACTGAGCTCGGTGAATGCATCACCTGGCAGAGCTCGAGACTGAGCTCAGGCTGATGCACCTCTCTGCCAGAGCTCGAAGACTGAGCTCGGTGGTTGCATCGCCTGGCAGAGCTCGAAACTTGAGCTCTGGCGGTGCTACCTCTTGGCAGAGGAGGTTGCACCGCCCAGTCTAGCTCGAAGACTGAGCTCTGGGCGGTTGCACCTCTCGGCTGGGGCGGTTGCACCTCCCAGCCTCGCAGCCCTGGCGGTTGCACCTCCTGGCTGGGGCGGTTGCACCTCTCAACCTCGCAGGAAGACATAGCCTGGGCGGTGCTACCTCCAACCCTGGCGGTGGCACCTCTTCACTATTCCAGCTCACTTGGTTTGGCTCCAAACTTGGTCCAAACCAGTCCGAACTTGGGCCTAATTGGCCCCTACTTGGGTTATAGGATTAACACCTAATCCTAACCCTAATTAACGTGCTAACTATGAATTTAAAGACATTTTCTAAGCTATTACAAAGTCCGCAAGTCAAGACTTCTTCTAGCGAGCTTCCGGCAAACTTCCGGCGGTCTTCCGATGAACTCTCGGAAACCATTCTGCGGACTCCCGGCAAGCTCCTAGACTTCACGATTTGTTCTTAGCGAGTTCCAACGAGCTTCTTCGGCAAGCTCCGATCTTTCTCGGCGAGCTCCGCGAACTCCCAACGAATCTTCGGACTTCCGTCGAACTCTCGAACTCGCAACAAATCCTTCGCGCTTGACTCCGACACTTTGTTTCGCTTTATGTCTTCATCGTTATCATAGTTAATCCTGCACAATTAAAACAAAACTTCGATCGAGACAATTAATCCTAAGCAATTAACCAAGTTGTCCGACATGTCATTGGTCTCTCGACGCTTCGTCCGATTCTTCGGCGCATCGTCCTCTCCTGCAGCCTATTGCCCAATCGGCCAGTTGACTCCGCAACTCCGATATCCTTGGCACAATACCTGCTCTTCTTGGCCGAATGCCCGAGTCCACGGCCCGAAGCCTTCTGTCGATACGCCGACCGATCCACCGGCCCGACGTCCAATCTTCTGACATGTTCCTTCGGCACAACATGATTTTCCTGCTTTAATTGTCTCATCCTGATCGAAGCATCCTGCGTCACTCAAAACGCAGATTAAATCATAAACATATATCAAGTAGTTTCATCATCAAAATACGAGATTCAACAATCTCCCCCTTTTTGATGATGACAACCACTTGATGACGGAGTTAAACTTAACTCCCGGAGTTTAAACAAACTCCCCCTATCAATATGCCATATTGATAGAACCTTGAATTCAAACTGAATTCAAGTCATTGCAATATTCATCATGAATACTTGCAATACGTCAACATGAACATATGCATAAACTTATGCATCACATGTCATGTCATCAACATACTTTCATCAACATACTTCTCCCCCTTTGTCATCAACAAAAAGGAGAAGTATCACAATCAAGTGTTTGTGTGTGATATTGGTTCAACTCTTTTGCATGAAAATCATAATATCAAGTTTTATCATCATGCAATCTTGGAGCTAGAAGATTTAGCAAGTGTTACATCATGCTTAGAACATTCATGCTATCAAGTTTTAGATATGCAAGTTTTATAGCATATAAGATAGCACTTTTGGTAATGTTCAAGATAGCAAGTTCTATATTATGCAAGCTAGCAAATTAGAGATGTTCAAGAAGGCAACTCTTGCTTCTTGAAAATTTTGCTCACTTTGCTAGATGCGTACGTTAGCATTTTTGCCTCTTGAGATAGGCAAGATAGCACATTTGCTTCTTTTGAGATAGCAACTTTTTGCTTCTCTTTAGACCAACAAGCTAGCAATTTTTACGATCTACAAGTTTCACAATATATAAGCTAGCAAAAATTTCGAAAGCAAATGCAAGATAAATTTCTTGTGTAAGCTCATGATTCTTGCTTCCTATTGCAATGTGCAAATTGCAAGTTTTGCTTCTTGAGATATTCAAGATAGTGATGTTCAAGAAGACAATTTTTCTTCTTGAAATAAGCAAGATAGCAATCTTTGCTTCTTAAAATAGGTAAGCTAGCAATCAAGTTTTTGCATCTTCTTGACTTGTACAAGCTAGCTATCTCCCCCTTTGTCATTGTAAAAAAGAAAGAGAGAATACAGTTTTGTAGTTCTCTTTTCCTTTTAGAACGATTTCAAAATCATGACAAATGATGGATAATCAAGTTATGAATGTCAAGACAATTTTTCATCATGAATATTTTATCATTGCATGCATCATTATCATAAATTGAAGTATTACATGCATGATATCATATCACCATTCATAATTACATTAATATTTCAATATAACAATTTCTTCTCAAAATGTGTAACTTGGCACTCATAGCATTTTAAATCATGATATGCAATACATCACATCATAATTAGAAAGCACAAGTATTGCATGCATAATTGTACATCATAAATGTTTCATATCATGATGGTATCAATTTTGTCAAATTATATCCTACCATGCATGATCAAAACTTCTCCCCATTTTATCATTGAAAACAAGAAGAAAATAGGGGGTAAAGCATAAAAGTGTTAAATATTTCAATCATTTCAATGCATTTATATCATAGATCAAGTCATGATTCGTAATTCATCATAAAGCAGATTAGTTTTCAATCATCACATAAGGCATTTAAGGAATCTTTGAAACATAGGAGAATGATTAAATTAAGCATACAATGTTTCAATCCAATTCAAGTCATGAATATCAATGCTTTCATATTGTGAGTATCAATTCATGAATACCATGAGATATTATTTGTGACTTCAATTTTGCAAGATCAAGATTATGATTTAGATAAAACTTATTCAAATTAAATTATTAACTTGAAGTTCATGATCAAGTCATTAAAATTAATTTCGAGATTCATAAAATATCATGAAATCATTAATCTCGATCAGATGGGAAAAGCATTTTTTAAGAGATTCTTTTTCTGCATATTGTTAAGTGAATCTGAAAATGAAATTAACACTTTCATATATTCAAACATGATTTTTGCTATAGATCTTGAAATTAAGTCAAGAAGATCAAACAAGCTCATGATCATGGATAACTTAAAATCACATGCATAAAATTGTTAATAACCATTTCATATTACATCTTTATGCATTACTTTAAATCAAACGTGATTTCATTCAACAATGTTAATTAAACATGATACACATTATTACTTCTTAACCATGATCAAAATCATTTTGTTTGTTTATCATAAAATATGCAATTATTTTCGAAATTATCAGCATGATCATAATTTTTGTATTTTTATTTTTAAACATGTAATTTTCAAGAAAATTAATTCTAAACTAAAAAAGAAAATATATCATGAAAGCATCAAGTAATTTCAAAATAAACCAAAGGCATTTTAATTACCTCGACGTCGTAGGCTGGTAAGGCGTATTTTGTCGCCTCGCTTTTGTTGACTTTCTCGTCTTCAGATTAGCTCGATTCATCCCAATTTTTGTTCTTCTTCTTGCGTTTAAAGCAAGTAGTTCGATTGCTTTTTAATTTTCGTTTCATTTGTAGTTTAAGTTCACCATCACTTGAGCTTATGCTCAAGTGGTCTTCAAATGTTCTATGTCCCAAATCCTTCCTGTTCTTTGGAAGGTTGGTTTGTTCATCATTGTCCTCATCACTTGAGTCATCGCTCAAGTGGCATTCATTTGTCCAGAGTTCCAAATCCTTCCTGTTCTTTGGAAGGTGGTTCTCAAGTTCTTCATGTGCATTGCACGTCATTTCATATGTGATCAATGAACCAATTAGTTCTTCAAGTGGTAAGTTGTTTAGATTTTTAGCTTCTTGTATTGCAGTTACTTTTGAATCCCACCTTTTAGAAAGAGAACGCAAAATCTTGTTTACGAGTTCAAAATCCGAAAAACATTTTCCAAGAGCTCTTAAACTATTGACGACATCCGTGAAACGGGTGTACATGTCGCCTATAGTCTCGCTTGGTTGCATTTGAAAAAACTCAAAATCATGCAATAAAAAGTTAACTTTCGAGTGTTTGACTCTACTAGTTCCCTCGTGCGTGATTTCAAGAATTCGCCAAATGTCAAAAGCCGTTTCACACGTAGAAATCCGATTGAACTCATTTTTGTCCAATGCGCAAAATAAGGCATTCATAGCCTTTGCGTTTAAAGAAAAATTCTTTTTCTCCAAATCCGACCATTCGTTCATCGGTTTGGAGGGAAGTTGAAAACGGTTTTCAACGATATTCCATAAATCCAGATTTAGAGAAATCAAGAAAACTCTCATTCGAGTTTTCCAATAAGTGTAGTCCAATCCGTTAAAGAACGGTGGACGAAAGACCGACAAGCCCTCTTGAAGAGCCATTTCTCTCGGGTGTAAATCCGAAATGAGAAATACCCCGCTCTGATACCAATTGTTAGGATCGAGAGCACTAAGAGGGGGGGGGTGAATTAGTGCAGCGGAAATCTTACAATGATTAAAAACCAAAAGCTGCGTTCGTTCAAAAACTGTTATGATGCAAAAGCAAATTCTCAGTTTGTATCTAAGTGCAGTTTGCGTCTAAGCGCAGATTGCATCTAAGCGTAGTTTTGCGTCTAAGCGCAGTTTACGTCTAAACTCAGATTTACGTCTAAACGCAGATTTACGTCCAAACGCAGATTTACGTCCAAACGCAGATTTACGTCTAAACTCAGATTTACGTCTAAACGCTGTTTTACGTCTAAACGCAGATTTACGTCTAAACGCAGATTTACGTCTAAACGCAGTTTTACGTCTAAACGCAGATTTACGTCTAAACTCAGATTTACATCTAAACTCAGATTTACGTCTAAACGTAGATTTACGTCTAAACGCAGTTTTACGTCTAAACGCAGATTTACGTCTAAACGCAGTTTTACGTCTAGACGCAGATTTACGTCTAAACTTTGAAACTTGTTTGTATACTCGCAGAAAGCAGTATGCAGTTGAAATCAAGACGTAAACGTAAACTGAGATATGATGATTGTGCGAGGAAAGCCGATTTACGTCTGAATGCAGTTTTACGTCTAAATGTTGAAACTCGTTCGTAAAATTGTAGAGGACAGTTTGCAGTTATCAATAGGATCAAAATGTAAGGGTAAACTGCAAAGAAGCTCGTTCGTAAAAGCACGGAAGACAGTTCTGCAGAATCAAACGTAAACGTAAACTGTAATGTATGAAAATACGAATTTACGTCTGAATGCAGATTCGGAAGAACAGCACTTAGAACTTGTTCGTGAAAGCGCAGAGAGCAGTAGTAATGAAGGAGGTTTGCAGTAATGATAAAGTGCTCGAGAATAAACGCAAACCAGAGATTTAGAGTGGTTCGGTCAGCCTTGACCTACTCCACTTTTGGCTTCCTCCACCGACGAGGTTGCCGACGTCAACTAGGTGCCTTCCTTCAATGGGCGAAGGCTAACTGCCCTTTTACAGTTTCTCTCCTTTTGACAGGCTCAGGAGACAACCTTTACAGACCTTTCTCTCCTCACTTTACAACTGAAAACTTGAAGAACAGAAGGAGGAAACTTAAAGGCTTTTCAACACTTTTGAGCTCTTAGAATCACAGAAAAGATCAAGATTTCGGTGTAGGTCTGTATCTTTTCAGTGCTGAATGGGTGGGGTATTTATATGCCCCAACCCAATTCAAAATTCGAGCTCAAAACGATCAAATCGATCAAATCCCAGAATTCTGGGATCAGGCGGTTGCACCTCTTGACTGGAGAGGTGGCACCGCCTGGCAGAGCTCGAAGACTGAGCTCAGGCGATTGCTTCTCTCTGCCAGAGCTCGAAGACTGAGCTCGATGGTTGCATCACCTGGCAGAGCTCGAAGACTGAGCTTGGTGATTGCATCACCTGGCAGAGCTCGAAACTGAGCTCGGTGGTTGCATCACCTGGCAGAGCTCCAAGCTGAGCTCAGGCTGATGCACCTCTCTGCCAGAGCTCGAAGACTGAGCTCGGTGAATGCATCACCTGGCAGAGCTCGAGACTGAGCTCAGGCTGATGCACCTCTCTGCCAGAGCTCGAAGACTGAGCTCGGTGGTTGCATCGCCTGGCAGAGCTCGAAACTTGAGCTCTGGCGGTGCTACCTCTTGGCAGAGGAGGTTGCACCGCCCAGTCTAGCTCGAAGACTGAGCTCTGGGCGGTTGCACCTCTCGGCTGGGGCGGTTGCACCTCCCAGCCTCGCAGCCCTGGCGGTTGCACCTCCTGGCTGGGGCGGTTGCACCTCTCAACCTCGCAGGAAGACATAGCCTGGGCGGTGCTACCTCCAACCCTGGCGGTGGCACCTCTTCACTATTCCAGCTCACTTGGTTTGGCTCCAAACTTGGTCCAAACCAGTCCGAACTTGGGCCTAATTGGCCCCTACTTGGGTTATAGGATTAACACCTAATCCTAACCCTAATTAACGTGCTAACTATGAATTTAAAGACATTTTCTAAGCTATTACAAAGTCCGCAAGTCAAGACTTCTTCTAGCGAGCTTCCGGCAAACTTCCGGCGGTCTTCCGATGAACTCTCGGAAACCATTCTGCGGACTCCCGGCAAGCTCCTAGACTTCACGATTTGTTCTTAGCGAGTTCCAACGAGCTTCTTCGGCAAGCTCCGATCTTTCTCGGCGAGCTCCGCGAACTCCCAACGAATCTTCGGACTTCCGTCGAACTCTCGAACTCGCAACAAATCCTTCGCGCTTGACTCCGACACTTTGTTTCGCTTTATGTCTTCATCGTTATCATAGTTAATCCTGCACAATTAAAACAAAACTTCGATCGAGACAATTAATCCTAAGCAATTAACCAAGTTGTCCGACATGTCATTGGTCTCTCGACGCTTCGTCCGATTCTTCGGCGCATCGTCCTCTCCTGCAGCCTATTGCCCAATCGGCCAGTTGACTCCGCAACTCCGATATCCTTGGCACAATACCTGCTCTTCTTGGCCGAATGCCCGAGTCCACGGCCCGAAGCCTTCTGTCGATACGCCGACCGATCCACCGGCCCGACGTCCAATCTTCTGACATGTTCCTTCGGCACAACATGATTTTCCTGCTTTAATTGTCTCATCCTGATCGAAGCATCCTGCGTCACTCAAAACGCAGATTAAATCATAAACATATATCAAGTAGTTTCATCATCAAAATACGAGATTCAACACAGACTTTGTAGTAATTCTTGCTTAAATGATCTGTCAACTTCTATATCATTTGATCATTCGATTCTTTAGTGCATTGAAGGCCAGAGTTTGTATATATTAGTAGGCAGATTCAGAAAAACAGATGGTAGAATTTATGAATGTGAATTATTCATTTTTTTTCCTCTCTCTTACAATTAAGCAGTTCACAGTTTCAAACTCACTTGACTTGGAAATTTGGAAGGCTCAAAATATTTTGAACATACAGAAACATTACAAACAGAAATAATAATAACAAGAACAATAATAACCATGCAACAATTTTCTATTTGATATAAACCTAGTAAAATGCCAAACTATCATGTACCCATATAATAAAAATTTTCTTGTTTTGTCGTGTATTACATGAATAATGTATCCTGTGAATCCAAGCATACGAAAGAAACCACATGAAATGGTAAGATACATGTTATCAGGACTCAAGAAATATACCTTGCTCAAAACAAATTCAACTAAGAAAAAATTTAGCAAGGTTTAAATTCTTGATCCAACACTAGTTTCGTATCTGAGATTGATCAGTATGCAATCTCGGATCTGTTCGAAACTTGAGAAAACATATTATATCAAGTTACTGATAAAGTTCTAGATAACTTGATGCAATGCAATGTGATCAACATAAAGAACCTGTTACATGCACTTAAAGTATCACTTCTAGTGAGGAGAACCCTCGTGTCAGAAGTCCTGATATCATATAAATGAAAAGAACTCACAATAAAATCCAAAATCTTCACTTGTTTGTGCAGCTGCTTCCAAAGAGAACAAACTATTAAATGGATGATCACATAAATCCCAACAAACCATCATGTCAATCATTTTTGACAAAAGATGTCATTTTAACTCAGGAACTACGCTACATCAACAACTTTCTTTCCAGCTCTACCAACTGTTGTGTAACATCCACAAATAAACTACATAATTGGCGAAAAGAAAAAAAAAACACAAATAAATTCCTTGATACAACAAAGCCCATTTATAATTTTTACATGGGGTAAAATGACTAGCCAGCCCATATCCTGTCCAACCTGTCCACACTCTTCCGGCCTCTATCCAGCTGATCAGTGTTCTTCTTAGACTTCTCCAGGCAATCCACACTTCTCCTACATTTCTCCAAATGGTCAAACGAGGTCTTTGACTTTCCCAATTTTTCCATATTGCTACGTCGCTGATCCTTGTTTCTTGACTTATCTGAACTAGGCCTATGCTTCTCCCTATGATCAATGCTCTTCCTTGATGGTTCAAAACAATCAGAGCTCTTCCTAGGAGGTTCAAATCTTTCTGTACTTATTCTCCAGGTGCTTCTGTGGGAAGGTGATTTCTCCACTGTAGATACAAACTTTTTGAGATGTTTGATGTACTCAGGAAAAAGTTCTAAATCACAATGCTTCCCTCCTTTGAGCCAAAGTGGTTCATACTTCTCCTTACACAGTTCCCAAAGCTTCTTACCATGAGAACAATCTACAACTTCGTCGGATGTTCCCTGCAGATCAGATTGAAAATATATGAGAATCACAACTACAAGCAATATGTTTTGACAAACAAAACAAATAAAAGAAAATTCTTATACAAACAGGTAAATCAATTCAAAATTAAGAAGCACACAAAAGCTTGCATGCATGACAACTCTTGCTATGTATGCATTAGAATTACATTTTTAGTACTTAATATGTGCATGCAAGCAAAAAACTGAATTATTTACAGTGCTATCTTTCTGTGTTTAAGTTTGCTTGGAGCATGTTATATTTTTGAAATTGGATATTAAAGTATTGTATTTTTTTCATTCTGGAAAAAGTAAAATTTCTTAAACACGAAAAATTAGCTCGAAAAATATATTAAATACAATTTTAGATATTATTACCATATTGAAAGAGGCATGCTCAACGAAAAAATTTCTAAACAAAAGGTTAAGGAAGCCACCTGCACGTTTAATGCAAGTGTACAAATCTAGTGAGTCATACAAGGATCAGTTATAGATGTTAGGTAAATACTGGCTGCTTTTGGTATACAGATGGAGCAGATCTCATCTCACTGATCTGAAAAAACATAATTTAAGAGCTGCAGCTGATAGCTTCAATTGGGACCTGGTTTAGTTGCCGATTAATTCCTAAATCTTAAAATCCTAGTCCAAGAGGGAAATGAAGGCCAAACATATCTTTTTTGTACAGAGGTCAGTGATGTTGTCGGTGACGAGTATGTAATTTCATTAAAAGAAATTATCTTCTGACTGGGCCACCACTTTTTACCTTTTGATCTACTCTTCTCCATACTCACTCTTACACTAATTTTTTCATCCTCCTCTTTGCTTAATATCTCCTGTACTAATTTTTTTCAGCTATCAGCTAATCTGCTGCCCGTCGTTTGTGCGCATATGTATAGTTTACAGTGGATAAACCTAAGTTTTTTTCTCAGATCTATAGCCTAAGTTTATATCTACTGTTCTGTTGTCCTGCCAGGAGATATATTGCTGCTTAGTAGAGCCATAAGATTTTATTAACTCAAGCCTCAGTCACTGTTTTCATGACTTTAATTTATCAACATAATGGCAGGCTATTCTTATTGGTTCTAAATTAACCCATATATGCATTCAAGGATGCCCAATACCTAACAAACATATGGATATGCCCAAAACTGAAAGTGACCCACAAAGCCTTTCTGGTGACATCTCAGCTCTTGAGATGTGTACTAGTTGCAGTCAGCAATTGACTTTGTTTCAACCATTATTTGGAAAATTCCTAAAGATACATTAATTAACAATTTATCTGTTGATGAGGTCACAAAGGTGATAATATGGAATGAAATTTAATGACCTTTCCAGAGGTCAGCAGAAGACCTAAAATTATGATGGTAAATAAGTACAGAATTCATTGCATTTTCACAACATATTGTTACAAGCCGTATAACAGTGCTCTTATAAACTTTTCCTAATCATTGAAAAAGTGAAGTTACTTCTACAAAAATAGATTGCAACAAATGAGAACGTAGGAAAAACATACACAACATCCACAATAAAAAAAATAAAAAGAAACAAAGATAGAAAACTTACATGAATTATTAGCACCGGGCATTTGACCAGTGGAATTTTGTCAATATTCTGGATAAACATGGTGAGGGAAAGTTTAAATAAAGAGAGGGAGAGAGAGAGAGAGAGAAATTAAAACAAAAATTGTAAAAGCCCATTAAAGTGTTAACCTTGTAAATGTCGAACCAATATGTGCGCTTTACTGGATACATCACTCTTAAACCTGACAGTATAGGGCTATGCAGAACAATAGCGCGCAAGCGAGGTAGGCGAGTAGCCAAATCCACAGTTGGTCCACTTCCAACAGATTGTCCATACAATATAATCTCTTCCTCCTTAGCACTATATTGCTCTATGAGGCATTTATAAGCAGCTTCTATATCAGCATAAGTATTTTGTTCACTTGGCTGCGAAGAATAAAGAAAGAGATATAAACTTACAGTGTAGCCAAACGTGGTCCTCTTAATCTCAAAATGCTGGCAAGCAGAAAAAATCCAAGAAATAAATCTAAGAGAACAGAGACAGACCTTTCCAGAGGATTGCCCATATCCAGAGTAATCATACCTGCATGAGTATGAAAAGACTGGTCAATGTGCATTGTCATAAAAAGTACATACCGTATATACATAGGTTGATGAAGCACAGTCAAACGAACCATGCAACTATAAAATTACAAAATATATGCAAATTTGATCAATTGTGAAAATGTGTTAAGTCCTGTCAAACTTGAAAGTTGATAAAAATGACCAATATCCTGATGTGGCTTATTGAAATGACACATCAGTTGGCTTGCATTCTACAAATGGTAAAGGTCATGTATGAGTGAATAAAAATTCTTAATTCAAATTATCGCTGAATTGTACTCCCATCTACAAAGCCTGACCAAGTACAAATCAGAATAAACCAACATGCATCTGTTCACACAATTAAAACCAACATTTAATTCAAATTATTGACCCCTCATGATGACAATCTGTCCAACTGCCGTCTTCCCTGTTCATAAGATCTCTATTTGCTTCATCATTTTGATCAAATTCATTAATTTATCATCCTTGATGAATTTTGTTCTTTCTAGATCCCTTTGTTACATTGTGTATCATACAAGTAGTAAACCTTCTTTTGTTTGTCTTTTTATTTCCTTTTCACCAAGATGTTAGAAAACCAACCCTACCTCAGCTCTTGGAGATGATCTCATACTTATTCATTGGAGGCAACATGCCAATATATGAAAAAAAACAAGATCCAGTTGCATTCTTACTATCATCTTGATATTGGACTTTACTATTGTGTCTGGTTTAGTACTTCAAGTTCCAAGAACATGGAACACAATGTTGACTTTTGTTTTGATTGGCTTAAGCTTGTCATAACTGGGTAAGAAAAATATTGATGTTCTCTTAAGACCGCAAAGCAACTAACACCAAAGCATAAGTCTTTTGAGCTGAACCAAATATCTGTAGCTAGACATTAATTTTGTTTAACAGATATAAGGATATAACCCTCTCATCAAGGTTCCCAATTTGAGGAGGATAAAGAGACCTCTAAAGAGAATATGCAACAAGGAAATAGACAACTAGTGATGTTACCAAAAAAAAGAACATACACACTAAAAAAGATTCATGTTAAGTAACAGAATGAAAAATTATGCCATTATACTAAAAACAAAAGAACAAACACATTGTTAAGTAACAGATATTCTTCATGGCTCATGCTGCAACCTACGATACCAAAGAGCCTAGAAACATATCTTTTAGCCCAAATTCTGATAAAGTAAAGAAAAAAATATTATAGAACTTCCAACAACTAGGAAAAGTGCAACTGCAGTTAATAAAATGCACATTGTCTTATCTTCATAACTAAAGCTTCAGAATACTGTAAAGCTTGTGACGGATCGATCAATAACAAGATTCATATAACTGCAAACGTACTTCCTGCCCGTTACAAGTTCCAAAGCCAAACCACATAGGCACACTCGCTAAACCCATTAAAACGAAATCTAGCAGACCATGACCCAAATCTGCTTCCTCTAAAGCAGTGACTTTTATCCGCAGTTGCTTATCAAGCTCCCAACAATCAAAAGGAAAGAGGAATTTGACAATAAAAATGACAAATCTACCTTCAAATGTCATTTTGATCCTCGGTGCAAAATTATTACGATATAGCAAGCACTCGATGTTCCTTTTATTACCCAGTATAAAACCCAAGATTAAATAAAGAACCCTAAATCTTAGATTACAGCTGTCTGACACAGTTTAACGGAGACATGCCACCAAATGCATCCGTAGATTCATGGTTCCGTAAAAGCACTAACTTTCCAACTAGGTATATAGAATCAAGCTTCATAAAGAAATTAGATACAGCTTAATCCGGCCGTCAAAGATGCTCCTTTTTTTTTTCCTTTTGGATGAAAATCAGACTTGAAGCACGCAAATCGACGGACCAAAACCTTATCCACAACAAATCCGGTGTCTACCGCGAAAACGAACACGAATTGATGGAAATAGTTGAGTAAACGAGTGGTTTCGTTCGTACCCCAGGAGGTTGACGCGGAGGTGGATGCTGAGCTCGAGGAAGAGCTCGTACATCTGGCCGAGGTCGGCGGCGTTGCCGTGAGAGTAGAGGAGGGTGGAGGACGCCATGGGGTTGCGGACGTAGACAGCCACGATCTCCGTGCCCCGGCGCGTGGGGAGGCGGAGCACCTCCACGTTCTCCCGGTGGGGGAAGCGGCTCAGCCTCGCCATCCCCGTCCCCGGATCCGTCACCACCTCGTACGATGGAGGCGACGGCGGGAAGAATGCCAGCTTCGCCGCCACCGACGACGCCACGCCGCCCATCGCTCCCTCCCAATTCCTTCTCCTGATCTCCTCACTAATGAGCGACGACAGGAGAGTTGTTGAGGCGAAACCGTAAATACCACAAACAAAAGGCGGAAACTCCAGCGAAGGTTCTCCAAAATAATAATAATAATAATAATAATATAAAATATAGTATTGTGTTAATATTGATTTGTAAGTTACTGATGCATTATACTGAGTCAATGACACCGAACACCAAACAAAGCAGCCTCCGTTCTTGTGCTTCCACATTTCGTGAATATTAGCATGATTTAACTGTTTCTTTAAATTTCTTAAGAAAATTTTCTTTACATATAATTAAAATATTTATATAGTATTTCCTCTTCAATTATTTTTGTCTTTTCTTTTCTTGAATTATTCTGCATCTGTAGAGATATTAGTCCTACACATTTGACCAGATGAAAAGCTTAAAAATAAAAAGTGAAAGAGCAAGTGACAACGACAGTGTTGGCTTTGACGGGTCAAAGTAGACTCGAGTCAAAGTCAAACAGTTTGTTTTCGTGATTATACGAAGCTTCGTCTCCAACAAATTTTAATTTTATATAAAAGAAATCTTAATAATTATATTTAATTTATTGGAAGGATACATAAGAACTAAAAATAATGGAAGGACGAGTGCAGCTGACCGAGGCATTCATTCCATGGCGGTGTGCGGCATTGATGGCAGGGCGGGAGAGATGCGTCTCCGAAACCGCCATGCTAAATAGCAATTATTGATTCATTATTAATGCTAAAGAGGAGAATACAACCAGTCATTGGAAGGTGGCATCCTTTCGATTCAGGTTTCGTTTTTTGTATTCTTAGATCACGCTCTCGAAAGCGGCCCATTCGTTTGTTTGTTTGTGTGTATCGGCGCCGGGAAAGAAGGCGGTGGGAGGGCAGACGCTTTGGACGAACGCGGCGGTGGCTTTTCCTTCCCCTTTTCTTCAAATTTCGTGCGCATATTTTATATGCGTGCGAGAGAGATGAGTGGGTGCGCGTGCAGTAGCGGCGGGAGGCGGAAGCAGAGGCTGCAACCTGCAACGAGGACGGCCGGGTCTCGGGAGCATGGGCCGACACGTGCTGCTGGACGATCACTGCCGTCCATCCTCCGGATCTCGCATCACGAGGAGCATGGAGTCACTCACGGTCACATGATGGTGCGTCGATCACATCGAGACGTTTGATTTGATTTTTGTTTTATTTTAATTCGATGATCACAAACCTCAGAAGACGATCCAATGAGTTTTAGCATCTTCGACAGATCGATTTAATGTGTAAATAAAGAACAAATGTTGTAGATATCATCTTAAACGGTTGTAAAATCATCTAAGGATTTTAGAAGTTACCAAATGCATTAAGGATGAAGATAAAAGAAGCCGATTAATGATTTAAAATAATTTTATTTAAAAAATTATGAATATTTTAGGATAATTTTTTTAAAAAAAAATAGGTTTTTATTTTTTTTTCACATAGTACCCTTTTTTTATTTTATTTCCACGCTTTTTCTTTAAAAAAAATGTTACCTCTCCATCTGGTCGTGTCTATTTTCGACTCACATGATCACCTCTATCTCATCATGTTGTGTTTTGCTCGTCTCTTTCGTACTATCTATCTTCATCGAGAAAGTTAAGGGGGAAAGATCTTCCGAGTCATTATCGTAGGAGTTATCACTAAGAGTCATTGCAACAATAACATCACTATAGAGGTAATTCTTAGAAGATGATGAAGGTGACCATGGAGGAAGAATCTTATATTTTAAAAAAATAAGTGATGCTCCATACAAATAAAACAAAAAGGGATGCTATGTGAAATTTTTTTTTTTAGGTTTTTTAAAAAGAAATTTGTGAAATATTTTATAAGTAACATAAATATATAACAGTGATGGATTTAATAATCATACTTTTATTTATAAATACAAAACAAATGATGTAACAAATTTTATGAAATATGAAAAGAGGTAAGAATGTGGACCAGATAGTATTATTGACAATTAACAGAGTCTAAAAAATCCAGCGATAATTCGTTTAACAAGATTTTGAGGATGAGAAAGTTGACCAATGATTTATAAATAATAATTTATAAGAATAAGATGAATATAAAAATATTATAATTATATAAAGACTTCAAATAATTATTCACACAATGAAACTTTGAAAATGAGTAAACAAAGGTAGAATACGATGTGAAATAAAATATTTTTTAGATCAATGTGGTTTTTTTCTTGTAATATCATCAATAGAAGCTATTTATTTGTTAGTACAATTAATAAAAATATAGTGAGAATAAGTAAAATATAAAGATGATTTTTTTAATGGTTTTGAAAAACATATAAAATTTATTATGGAATGAGTTTTGAATATATATTTATTATAAAAAATTTACCGAGGAGTACCATTACATACAATTTTTAGTGTTACTACTGACCATATGCTACAATGTCCTCATATTTGCCCTGATTAGATCATTCAACCATGATTGAACTTAAGTTGGTCTGTTTCTAGTCGAGATCGTATATGAATCAAGTGGTATAGTCAAGCCAATTAATATCAATCAAGATTTCAATTACTAGTTTATACATATCGTTTATCGATCTGACGAAGAATTGACTCCATTCTAGTGGTATCATCTGGTTCGATCCAATTCAAATATGGTTCGGTTCATTCATGATTAATTGTGAGTAGGAAGACTGAGGGAGTACATCCATCTTGCATTGAGATACGTGCTGTTCTTGACGTCGAGCCCTGACAAGACTCCTCCGTAAAGATTGCTTTATCATCTTCCAATAATGATACGCAATGCTAATGGCTGATAGCTGTCTAAATCCAATCCTTTCTACTAGTAAACATCAACCATGGAAAGGAAGATACATATCCCTAAAGGACGTAAAGTGCATGCATCCTTCCCCTTTATTATACCCATAAGAAAAGAATTTTCTTCTACTTTATTGATGCCTCTGCATTTGTCTTTGCTCCGCTGGATGAGAAGTCGATGCAAATTACGTGGGCTGTTCTTTTAGAGGACGTCCGTGGTAAAGAGGAAAGCCATGCATGCTTGAACTCTACCATGACACTACGTATCGGGCAAAAGAAGAAACCCCAGTTATGAAGCAAAGGTTCGGTTCACTTGAGCTTTGGCAAGCAAAGTACTGTTGGTCCGCTGCCATCTTTATTCTCTGTGTTCCTTGTTCTACCTCTTCTGCACTTGGCTATATAAAGACCATGGCCTCCGAGCACCTGCACTGCACAGCCACTGCACGTTTAGCCCTTTCGTCTGCCATTGTTGCGGAAATGGCGTCGACAGCAGCGGCGGCGGCGACTAAGATGCATCTGATCAAGGGAGATCGCCACCTCTACGCGAAGTCGGACGACAGCGTGGTAGTGAAGGAAATCCTTGCAACGCACTCCCCCGACGGCCGTGACATCGATACCATGCCGCTGTTGAAACTCGTGGAGGACATACTGCAGCGGGCTACCCCTACTGTCATCGTGGTATGATCACATAAGCTGACTCTAGCTTGTTTCTTGCAAGTCGTAGAACAAGTATTTGACGTTGGAATGTAGATCTAATCTTGCGTTTTGCTTTGATCTGGTAATTGGACAGACGCCGCAAGCTCATCTGGAGCTTGTGGAAGACAAAGCGCATCATCTTGAAGTTGTGGGAATGCTTGAAGCCCTGGCCTACACCATCCACAAGATATCTTGCGAGGTAATGCAGCAGCATCTGTACACTTATCACTCTTATTTAAGCCTCCAAGGTTAATTCTTGAGACTTCTTTTCGTTCTTTCGGGCCACTACAGTTGACCTGCAAGTGCTCCGGCGGAGGCGACGGGCACGCGACAACGTTATCCCTGTTCAACTCACTATCAAACTACTCTTGGGATGCAAAAGTAGTGATAGCGCTGGCGGCGTTTGCTGTGAGCTACGGGGAGTTCTGGCTGACTGCCCAGCTTCACACAGTCAATCCTCTGGCGAAGTCGGTGGCGCTCCTCAAGCAGCTGCCTGACATTCTCGAGCACACCGAGGCCCTCAAGCCTCGGTTCGATGCCCTCAACAACCTCATCAAGGCAATGGTGGATGTCACCAAGTGCATCGTCCAGTTCAAGGAGCTGCCTTCTGAGTACATCTCGCCCGACGCCCCTGACATGGCCATGGCCTTGGCGCACATCCCCACTGCCGTCTACTGGACCATCAGAAGTGTCGTAGCTTGTGCTTCTCAGATCATTTCCCTCATAGGCCTGGGTCATGAGTAAGCTCAATCCCTTGGTTCCCAAAAGACTACTTGAAGCTCGAAGCCATAAACGTTTCTTCTCTGGTCGCAGGCATGTCAGCTCCACCAGCGAAGCATGGGAGCTCTCAAGTCTGGCTCACAAACTCAGCAACATCCATGATCACCTCACCAAGCAACTTGAACTGTGCTATCGACACATTGGTCAGAGCGAATACAAATTTATGCTTTAGTCATGGTTTGAAACCAGTTATTAGTCCACTCATCTTTCTTGATTCAGGTGAGAAGAAGAACGTTGAAGCATACCAGACGCTGGTGCATCTCTTCCAGACTGTGCACATCGATAACATGAAGATCCTCAAGGCACTCATGTACTCCAAGGATGATCTGCCGCTGGTAGACGGGACTACCAAGAGAAGAGTTAGCGTCGACGTACTGAGGAGGAAGATTGTGATGCTTTTCATCTCCGACCTCGACATCTCCCAGGAGGAGCTCTTTGTTCTGATACAGATATACAGTGACACGCACCAAGGGAAGATCGAACGGCACTACGAGATCGTCTGGCTGCCCATCATCGACAGGCACGTTCCGTGGGGAGGTGCCAAAGAGGAGACCTTCAACCGCTTGGCTTCCATGATGCCGTGGTACTCGCTGCACCACCCCTCGTTGCTGGAGCCACCAGTGATCAAGTATATACGGGACGCGTGGCACTTCGACAAGAGGCCAATGCTGGTGGTGTTGGACTCTCAGGGGAAGGTCGTTTGCCCTAATGCCCTCCACATGATGTGGATTTGGGGAAGCCTTGCCTTCCCCTTCACCAGCAACAGGGAGGAGGCGCTCTGGAAGGATGAGACGTGGCGGCTCGAGTTCCTGATCGACGAAATCGATCCTCTGATGCTTGGATGGGTATGAATCAGCATTGTGCGTTCATGGATTATTTGTCTAAGCTTGCAAATGATTCTTGTTCTTCTTCTTCTCTGATATGATCCGAAAGGTGAAAGAAGGCCGCCATGTCTGCCTGTATGGAGGAGAGGACATCGAGTGGATACGGAGGTTTACCACGTTGATGAGGCGCGCGTCGCAGGAAGCCAGGATCCCCTTGGAGATGGTGTACGTGGGGAAGAGCAGCCCGAGGGACCGCGTGAAGAAAGCCG
This sequence comes from Musa acuminata AAA Group, assembly GCF_036884655.1. Classification (NCBI taxonomy): domain Eukaryota; kingdom Viridiplantae; phylum Streptophyta; class Magnoliopsida; order Zingiberales; family Musaceae; genus Musa; species Musa acuminata. The sequence continues at coordinate 1,521,912 of NC_088346.1, read as the reverse complement.
TGACGGTGATCGCCAACGAGAAGCTGAGCGGCTACTGGCAGGACCCGGTGATGATGTGGTTCTTCTGGACGCGGCTGGAGAGCATGTGGTACTCCAAGATGCACCACGGCAAGACCATCGAGAACGACCCCATCGTGCAGGAGGTGCTGACGATGCTGAGCTTCGACGGCAGCGACGACGGGTGGGCGGTGGTCAGCCGGGGTTCGGTGGAGATGGTGAAGGCGCAGGGGAAGATGATCAACAACTGCCTCGAGACGTTCGACAAATGGAAGGTGAGGGTGGAGGAGGAGGGATTCATCCCGGCCCTGACGAACGCGCTGCAGCCGTTCCACACCCCGGAGCACTGCACCCGCCTCATCCTTCCCGGAGACACGGGCAGGATCACGGAGCAGGTGGTGTGCGCGGAGTGCAAGCGCCCCATGGAGAAGTTCGTCCTCTACCGCTGCTGTAATGAATAGAGATGACGGGGTTGGCCGACGGCAAGCTTGGATTGAGGTCGTAGTGGATTCGCAATAAAGATGTGTGGGAGAGAAGTCTGTAGCTTTCTCTTTACTTTGTTTTCTGGTGTCTTCGAATTCAGTGCCTGCCCTGTGAGTGAGTCTGCTCTCGAGTACGGCATTGGTCGTCAACCTTCTCAGCTTTGTTTCCAATAATAAAACCAGTTGTCTTGTTCTTTAGCTCCTATGCCGGCTTTTGCTTTGCAATAGATATATCAACATTTCTTTCTGTAAAAGAAATTATTAAAGCGATTGGGAAAATTATTTACTGTAATATGAGATATATGAAGGATATTTCCAGACTATGAAACAAATAAAATGCTCCTAATATTCTTACCTTTACAGTATCCAACAAAATGTTGTTAGAGGATATTGACCATTATTAGTACTTCAATATAATCAAACGACAACAAATTGATGGAAATTCAAACTTTTATTTTGCAATAGAATATATGAATTTATATTTAGATGGATAATATTTTTTTAAAAGATGAGATCCTAAAACCTTTGATAATTAATTTAGATAAAAAATTTATATAAAAATATATCAAATAAGATTTCAAACCTTCTTAGGTGGATAAATGCATCACTAATTAACTAATGTTTCATAAGGTATATATCAATAGATAAATATAATATTATTAAATTTAAATATTAATATAATAATATACGCACATTTTTTGAAATCAAGTTTTTGGAATCTTATCCCAAGAGGCCTTTGTAGGCCCATTTATCATGGTCCGGCCCATCAATGAATCATCTCCCTTCTTCCTCCCATGTCCTTCCTCCAACCAAGTGAGTCTCGTCGAATGATGATGCTACCTGCTTGCTTCCACAAATCCTACATGCCGACCACATCGCTCCTCTTCGCATCGCCTCCATTCCTTCTCCCCTCTCCTTCCTTCTCCAAGAGCTACACATCGAGCCGCCGCTCCTCGTTCGCGGAGGGACACCGACAACAATCACAGCCCATTTCCGCTGCCCGCTCCTCGCCGCTTCCTTCCTCGACCTCCTGCCACGGCTTGGTGTTCGACGTTGGCCCCGCCCCTTCCTGGGACAGCCACGAGGTTGGCTCCCCGGTCGTCAAGCGGTACGTCCGGGACGACGAGGAGCGGTGGCTCATGTGGTACCATGGCAGAGGCGACGAAGGCGACTCCATCGGCGTGGCGGTCTCCGGGAACGGGATCCACTGGGAGAGAGGATCTGGCCCTGTCACAACTAGCGACGACGTTGGCCAGGTCATGCGCCGCAGCTCCGACTGGTGGGCGTTCGACACGGCGAGCGTGAGCCCATCGGATGTGCTTATCATGTCCAACGACAATCTCACAGCGCCCGGCGCCGTCTACTGGCTTTACTATACTGGCTCTAGCCAGGAGAAGCTGGAGATCCCCGGTGAGGATGCAGGCGACCAATGTCGCCCTCGTTTCGTGTCGCTGCCGGGCCTAGCTATCAGCCAAGACGGCCGACACTGGGCGAGGATCGAAGGGGAGCACCACAGCGGCGCCCTCTTCGACGCCGGCTCTGCCGGCGAGTGGGACGCCCTGTTTGCAGCATCACCGAAGGTCGTGTACCATGGCCGAGGCGATCTGAGGCTGTATTACCACTCGTTCGACCAGAGGAACGGGCATCACGCTGTCGGCATCGCCAGGTCCGGGGACGGGATCCGGTGGGTGAAGCTAGGGGAGGTCCTGGGACGCGGACCCGCCGGCTCTTTCGACGAGGCCGGCGCCAGGAATGCTCACGTCGTGAGGAACCAGAGAGACGGCTCGTACCTAATGGCTTACGAAGGTGTCTCTGTGGAGGGGGCTACACGTATCGGCTTGGCGGTGTCTTCGGACGGATTGAAGAACTGGCAGCGATGGGGTGATGAGGTGATTCTTGAGCCATCCACTGATGAGGACGGATGGGATAGCAGAGGGGTCGGTGCTCCATGTCTGCTCCAAATTATGGAAGGAGGGGGAGAAGAATGGAGGCTGTACTACACAGGCATAGGGAAGGACGGGAGGGCAGGCATTGGAATGGCGGTTTCGGAAGGTTCAGAGCTGGGTAGCTTCAAGAAATGGGTGCGAATCCAACTGTAAGGCGACATGGATTCCCAGTGCATCCACCCTGATGTCTACATCTCACCTCTTCTTTCAGCTTGTATTTGCTTGATCAATCATAGAACAAAAAGGGATTCACCCAAGGGAGGACAGCATCTCAGGTCACCAAACCAAATGTGAGATGGGTTCCAATTCTTCTCATTTGACCTTCCAAGACTCATTCCAGTAAGTTCTGTAATGATAGGTTTTAATAACCTTATGCTTGCCAGCATGCCCATCACATGTAAGGTTTCAATGGTCTCTAATGAGATCACTCTTACCGCTACCGTAACAAGGTCTGGATTGTTATTCTCTTTGAGTTTTTATGATTTATGTTCTTTTTTCTTATGTACTCATAAAATAGGGGTATAATCTGCATATGTTATTATTCAGATGCAATAAATGTGCTTCCATCAATCATTTGTTCGGTTCATAAAGCATGTAGTTATGATTTTTCTTTTTGAACAGTTCATGTGCCTTGGTGTTCTTTGTTCTTATCACAAAGTGCATCATGCTGGCAATAAATGTTCTTTCAGCTGATCATTTTCTTGGTCTAGAAAGCATGTATTATATTATCATATTTCTAATCTTTGAACAAGTCTGAAATTTTGAGATTTGTTCAATTGAGTTACAAGCTAAATCAAGTTTATGGGTTTCAAATCATTATTAGCTTAATGTGAGAAATAAGATAACAGGAACATGGACTAATATTTGTCAAAACTAAACTAATACCTGATTCTACTTTCTATATATCTGCCTGGACTTTGCAATGATATGTAACCTATGTGATCAAATTTGTAAAAGTCAGGATAGCTTTTCTGAAGGTGGATGGAGAAGATTTTTAGTGCCAGTCATTGCAATGTGACATTAGAGCATCTTTATGTGTCCCTTCATCTGGATTTATGTGTTGTGAAGACCAGTGCAAGAGCTAATGGACTATTTGGCACAAAGAGAGTGATAGAAACACCGAGGATAATTAGATAGGAATCCAAGCAAGTTTAGTTCCATATTGGAATTAGGAAATATGAATGTGTACACAACCAAAGTTGATTTTGGGAATTTTCGTGGTATTTCCCTTTTTTTCGAAAGTTAGAGTACTTTTGGAGGAGGGCACTTGTCCAGATCATTCTAGTAATACAATGATTTTATATTAGAAACTAGTTGAATGTTTCCCATTATGAGAGGAATTTGTTTTCACTATTAAAGTTTTATAACAAGATAGTTATTGGGTGATCAGACACTTATATTGGCAAGAAATTTATCATGGTTCAGCCTCTGTCTAGTCCAAAAGAAAAAAGACGATAGTGATTTAGCTTTAGCGTTAAAATTGTCAAATGTGTTATATTCAAGGTTTTCAATCTTGGGTACTGGACCTGTGCTGGTCCATGGTCGAATCGATAAGGGTGCGCACTGTGTGTTGGTATTTTGCTAGGGGAGGGGGAGAAAGGAGGAGGAGGGAGGAAGAATAAAGAAGGAGGAAGAAAGGAGGAGGAAGAGGAGATGTATCATAGGCAGTGGTCGAGCAAAGAATGAAGGAGAAAAATGCTTGTGAGTCGTGAGCCGTAGGAGATGGGTTATTTAAAAGAAAAACATTTGTTTTAATGAAGAAAAAGAATAGGCTGAACCATCCAAAATAGGATGCTCCACAACCCAATAACCTATTGGATCGGTACATAGCGTCCTGTATGTAGGGTGAAACATAAATCTACATCTATGGTTATATCCCTTGGGATGATAATAGGATAGCTCATTATTTACCCTATATTGCTTGAACTGATAGGTTTGCTCTATCATGGTGTAGTGACCCTTCTCAAACTTGGGTTTACCTCCTTTTATCAGGATGCACATGAATGAGAGTTCATGACTTTTTTTGTTCCAAATAAATCTGGAATCACTAAGAACCATATGATTCATGGTGGATTGAAGGGTCATAGATGGAAGAGTCATGTGTTTCGTTGTTGATGCTGATGGAATCCCCATATCCAATTCCTGCAATGGGTTCCATGGTGCAGATAACAAGTACCTTGACATGGATAAACATATTTAAGATTCAATCAGCATTAGGGAAACTTGTAGTGCACATTCATAACTGATGTATATCTATATCAAAATGCCAGTCCTGTTTCCTTACAGAGTGGTAGTCTTAGATCTAGACTTACGATGTAAAATATCTGTAGGGAAATATGGAGGTCTTGCATGTGAAGTGATGTTCATGTAACTGCAGTTTTCTTTGTTTGTTCCTAGCTGTATTTCTTGGATCATGAAACTTCCTTCTTAATGTTTTGTTATGATCATTAAGTAAGAATAATGATTTATCTCAAGGTGCTCCTAGTGGTAACAACATCCATCCCCCGAAGTTAAAGGAGGTCTAACTCATTGAACTTAATTGCCTGTTCTATTTTTATTTGCTAAAATGGGAGTGAAAAGTTATCTTGGATGTAGGGTGTGTTATCTCTAGAGATAATGAAGAATTGCTGAAGCATCGAGCATCAGTCGACACGAAGAAAGATCCATACGAGTAGGAGATCTAGTATCTGGTGATAATTTCAGTTACATTTCTCTTTTTTGTCCTTTTGTAACAGTTCCAGCTACAAATCTAAAAACAAGATCAACAGTTTCATGTGTTTAAGAGAAAAAAGATGGAAATAGAAGGACAATTTTGTGTTAAGCTTATCAAGAACTTTGCACCACATCCAGATACAATCAAACAATGCTCCATGTACTCTGATTTTGAAGTTTCATCATATGCCTCCATCTTGCCCGCATGGTTTGAGATTTTAATAGAATAATGTGTCATAAAATTTTCTTAACAGCAGTTTAGTTCCTTGCAGACATTCTTCCAATCATCAAGGCTTTTGTTTTTGTTGCAGCCACTGCCTCCCTATTGGAACCTACTACGGATATATTCTTCAGTGAGAACCTCTTTTGTGCGATCAAAATTTGCATCTGGAACACTTGGGAAGCAAAAAGAGAAGTTCTAATCAATTGCAGCCTCCCGGAATAATCCAAAATTCTCTCACTCCAAGATGATTCTTCTGCTATAATCCAAGAATTCTGGAAGAGATCAGAGGCACCCAACTTCTTTCAAAATAGCAAGCTGTAATCGTTAGGGAGAATTATAAACTTAATTTGGATGCAAGTGCTAACACATCTCATTATTCCAGGTTCTCTCAATTTGTCAGGAAACTCTGGAGGCAACAGCATTTCATTCATAAAAGCATATGGTACGCCATCAAAGAGAGAGGAGGTTTTCTTTTAATATCCATTTTCTGAGAGTGCATTTTGCAGGCAACTTTTCTCTTCCTCTGATACGTCCTAATCAGTTTTATGTGCTAGGAAATTGATATAGATATAAATTATCACATTCATAGTATTTGTCTGTCGGAATTGCATGTTCCAAACCTCATCCAGCTACTTGCTACCTGAACTCGAGTGCTTATTTTGCTGTTGATGTTGGTTTTTGATCGATTGGTATGTAGCAATGGTAGTATTTTCCTACACATATGTGTGAGTGGTGTGATATGACATTTATTTTTCCAGTGGGATTATCGTAAACGTATGAGAGTGAACATGCAAGGCATTCATCTTAAGACATCTTAGATTCTAAGCATGAAATCAAAGAGCTTTTATGAGGGAAAGTAAGCATCATGGTGAGGAGGGGAGGAAGGATACTGTAGTGTAGCAACCATATTATTTATGGTAGGAGACGAGGGAAGGAAAAATGAAGAGTAAGGAGAATAAAGAAGAGAACGAAGAAAGAGCAAGAGGAGAAAGAAGAAAGGAGGTATTTTAGAGCCTATTGTTACAGACTTAGTTGAATTTACTTAAGTTGTGGAGTTCTCTTGTAAAAAAAAATTTTAATTTTTCTCAAAGAAACGATAAAAATTGATTAGTTTCAAAAGCAAATTGTGGATAAATCTCAATGTTTCAAACAAAAGCATACGACTTTAGCAATTCAATAAATACTTCGAAGGCAAAAAGAATAAGGCTTTGAATGTCAAAAAGATAGTTTCAAGTCCCATATTCATATCGACTGTTTAATCGGATGCTTATATATGATTTATGTATAAGCTCGGAAAAAGCTTACATATGATTTACGTATAAGCTCAAAAGTTTAAAACTAAATCACCGACACTACTTAAAGTCCTATCCAGTCTTGTGTCACTCAGAGTTCTAAGATGATTGACATTTGAGCATAAGTCTCGAAAACAACTTTGTAATCTTATAGACTTTACCAAAACTAACCAAAAAAAGAAAAACATGCAAAACAAAAAGTACAATATATCAAAATTGAAGAACGTTGATTCCGTTAAAAGGTGTTATGGACAGGTGATAGACATGGATGGTATTCTCCCTCGTTTAATCTATTGATGACATATGTTGGTATTCTTCGACAATCACATCTTCTGTGCTGCTAAGTTTGGACTACTTCATCAAGTGTTAGAGACTTCTGCACGCCCTCATGTAGAATCCTTATGAGCATAGTAATTCTTATCATGAGATCTATCACAATTTATCTTTGAAGTGTTGCATTGACTCCTTAGTATTTCAGTCAGTCAGTCGATCGAGCCGAAGTTCCATTTGATCGATCCAAAATTGTGCCTTCTCTACCTTAAGCAAGTTGGCTTGAAGATTTAGGTGTGCTTCAGCTTCTATAACCCTCCCTTTATGGCTTTGATGTCTTTCCGGTGCTGGTGATTCGGGTTGCACTTCCTTCGAGTGAAGAGAATTGCCAATGTCTGGGATTACCTTTTTGACTACTGTAGTTTGCCGTCAAGGCTACATCCTACTCTCCTCCATTGTGGTCGTATGAGGGGCTGCTCCCCCCTTCGTAGCCTTGCTAGACTCAGCATGATGTTTTGCCATGGTGAGTGCACGAATTCACCGATTGCTGCGATTGCTTGTCCACTCTCGTACCAAGTACTGTAGATTTAGTTAATTTTTTTATAAGTCGTGAGGCTATGAGGATGGGTCAATCTAAGTGTAATCTTGTATAGGTTTTAAAGAACTTGTAAAGAAAAAAATTGAATATTTTTAAAAGTTGATCGGGAGTATATCATCGATCAATTTTCATCCGACGTATGAACATCACGTGGTGTCCGAAGTGAAAGAAAATAATGGATGATACTCTCCACTTGTCTACCCATGTGATGAAGGGCTTAAGATAGACGATTATAGACTATCCACCTTATCGCCTACATGTACAAGAGACCAAGGGGGAGACTGTTGAAGGCGGTTAGAGGTTGCCTCTTCACAGTATATTACATGAAATATTCTGCTCATTTACGACTAAGTATAAAAGGTCATCTTCAATATAATGAAGAGATGGGTTATTTTTTTTTTACCACTTGCATACATACTCATATATCTTTGATTATTAACTTGGCATCGGAGGGACCACGTTGGAAAATCTCTTTCGACCTCGTTCTTAGTGTAGGTGGTACCTCGGGAGCTTAATATTTCTATCTCAGAGACATTTTGAACAATCCTATATATATATAGATCAGGACCACGTCGGGCTAACCAGAATATTAATGACTTCTTCCCTTAACATTTTTAGTGCTAGAAAGGCCTGATATTGTAGGAACGATCGCCCATCAACCCTCTCAATGAATGCTTGAGCAAAGAGGTTTTACTCCTGACGTATAGTACTTTCACCCGAGGAGGACAGCAGTCATCCTTTCCACACATGGGCACATCCACCTTGATACAAATGTCGATACGATATTGTCATATATTCAACAACCCGAGTCTCTCACCCCCAAGGATGCCCTTGAGCCATCCGCTCATTCTCGTCTAAATATTCTTAAATCTCAAATCTCACTTAGTAAATACAAATGCCAATAAGTATAATATTGGCATCGCTCTACTTTTACCTCAATTAACCTAGTAGGGTGGTGTCGAGGTTCTTTAACTTAGTGTTGTGCTGACATCGCAAGAGCGCATGAGACCCATTGAACTACTAGACGAGGAGGGGGGGAGGGGGGGAGGGATATTTGGAATTTAATCCTAATTTGATGAACTGTACCATCATTATATCCTACCTGAATCTGAGATCTAATTGGTAGAGTCAACGAAGGATTCCTTGTGAATCCAACTATGATAGATGAGCTGATATTTGAAGGAGATACTATGAGAGTCCCAATAATAATAATGAAAAGGTAAAGTGTTTTTGATCCACTCCACTAGATTTTATACAATACCAACACAGGTCTGTCAATCAAATCAAATCAAAGTATAATACAGAAAAACTCTCGATAAATGCATTGACGCACACTATCCAAAAAAAACACTTAGCACAACAGAATCAAATTACCAGGTAACCTTTTGAAGAAGAAGAATGAAACTGCCTGAGATTTTATACAATCTTATATTAGATTACAAAGAATATAATTGTGAGGCTCCTGCCGATGTAAGATCTAGGAAGGATCAATGTATACAGTTTTATCTTGGAATATTTTTAAAAAACTACTTTCATTTCTTGAATGCTGATCTCCCAGATTACAAAGGAACCACCTCACTGCTGTAATCTATATTAGATTACATACACAACAAAATTAAGTGTTCACAAAACAAAAATATCACAGCAGTTAAAACTAGCTATGCCTGGAGCACTATTCTCAGTCCACGCAGGAAGATGCATCCATTCTCCGAACCGCCACAGATTATAGAAATCCAAATACCTCTGGTTTATGATTGGTTCTTCAGATTATCCTGTGTTCTTCATATTCCTTGGATGATCCATGAATGGTTCTATGATGAGTCCAGCCTTGGCTTCTTTATTTCTAGTAATGATGCAACACATCAATATAAAATGTCGGCTTAATTGTCACATTAAGGGTACTAGTTTAAAATATTCCAAATAAGCAGGATTCAAAAAGATGGTTTTCAAAATGAATGACTGTTTAAAAAAGACTCTGTTACCTTGTTTAGTTGCAGTAGCCTGACCATAATATTGATCAAAGATGGGGCCAACTTGTGAATTTGCCTAATGTGACACAAATAAATGAAAATAATCTGATATTTTTAACATGACAAATGCCAGACATAAATCTTGATCACAAGAATACCTGAATATTAATGCTTTCTTGTGAGTCAATATCAACTACTACGTGGGATCTCAGCATATCAATTCCATCTCCTTCATCATCAGCAACTTGCTTCATTTCTGAGGCCTGAAACTAAATCAAGAAAATAATTTAAGTAATTCATGATCGTAACACGGATTTTCTGTGGTTTAACTTGGTAAATGTTACCTTATTCCCCTTCTCTTTACTTGTTTCGCATTGGCCATTAGTCCTTGTACAAGTTAATTTCTTTGCAGCTTGCTCAACTGTAGACACCTTTCTTTTTGTTGATGGACATCCCTGCCATCCAACGGTTATAGGAATAGGGCTAAATAGTTTACTCTTATCAATCACACTCCCGAAGGACTCACCCGTATCTTCACAGCCAGCAGATTTAGCACCACTTGTTAGACTGGGTTTATTGTTCCCATTTACTGCATCATTTACCTTTAACTTCTGCTGAAAATCATCAATACAATTCCACAATATTTTGCAGGCATCATCAGATGCCACAGCCAAATCTGCTGCATCATCAAATTTCTTAAGAAGATAATGATATCGCTGGCCTTCGAAATTGCTACTCCAATCATCATGACAAACTTTAACCCTTGTGTGATGCCTACTCAAATCCTTCCTCCATCTTGATAAAACATACTTGGAAGAAACAGTAATATCTGACTGGATCTTAATAAGAACAGAGACTATATGCCTACATAAGATTCCTCTAAACTCAAACAGGCAACAAGAACAATTAATTTCTTTCTCCTCTTTGTTAAAATAGACTTTGTAATCAAGTGTTCTATGATGTTGATTATTTTCTTCTCCAACAGCCAAAATCTCAGACACACTGAATTCAAGCACACCATCCATCTCTCTTACCAAGCATACTTCACAATATAGCTTCGCTATCACCTCTTGTTGAAATTCCTTAAACTTCTCAATGGTGTAAACCTGTTGAAATTGCTTTTCTATGGGGAAATGAGTTACACAAGGAATCTGCGAATTGAAAGACTGAATATCTGCTTGGTTTTCCTTCTGAACCTTACTCTTGAATATGTCATTGTACTGCTCAAGGAACTGCTTTATGGTTGACGTGGAGCTCACATTCCCATCAAAGAATGGATTCATGGTTTCACCGTGCTGTGTGGACAACATTCCAGCCCAAAATGTATCTTTCCCAAAAGCTGGAACCCAATAATTCCTTTCTTCATATAAATTAGTTAGCCATTCGTTACTTTCAAGCTCCTTAAACGCTTTAATGATGTCAGCCCAGCTGTCCTCAAATTCTTTCTTTGTTGAAGCATCATAAACAGCATGTTGTATGGCATTTGTTATGGGTTCACACATTTCGTAACTCCCCAAATTCTCTGGTACTGTCTTCAGTATATGCCACAAACACCAACTATGTCGAGTGTCAGGGAATACGATCTCAACTGCTTTCCTTATTGCTTCTGACTGAGTTGTGATGATGGCTATTGGAGCACATCCAGACATGCATGATAGCCAAGTTTTAAACAGCCAGATAAATGTCTCTACCTCCTCATCTAATAACAATCCACATCCAAACAAAATTGCCTGGCCATGATGGTTTACCCCTACAAAAGTTGACAAGGGCATGTTGTACTTATTTGTCAAGTATGATGTATCGAACATAACAACATCACCAAACTCTTCATATGCTGCCCTACACCTTGCATCTGCCCAGAATACATTTCTAATATGAGATTTGCAATCAATATCCATAACGTAGAAGAAATTTGAATTCTTAGCTTGCATCCGAACAAAGTAATCATACATTGATTCTGCATCTCCAACCTCAAGCCGCAACCTCTTTGCCTTCTCAACAGTATTTCTGCAGTTTTTTCCTAAAGTTGAGACATTCTCGGGACCTTTAGATTGGGCGATGACAGACTGAGAGCTCTTACTGATGTCAACTCCCTCAACATTATTTATTTCAAGCATAGTCTTCACATCATAATTGATTTTCCTATTGCATAAAAAGAAACATGACTTACTTGGAAACAGCACATGATTGTGTTCCAGAACAACAGAATTAACTCTGCAACTCCCACTTTCAAACACTGTAGCATTAACTCTAGCCTTGCATCCAGTTTTTTTCAAAGGGTTAGGATTAAGGATATTACGTTTAGAAGAGTATGATTTCCCTACTCGAGAGCAAGCAATAGTAACAAACTTTGATTTTCCATCAGCGGAAAATGATATTGCTCTTCTCATGATCCCAAAACCTTCCTGCTTAGCATAATTATTATAATATTCAACAAGAGCATCCAAAGAATAGAATGTCATCCCACGCACAGGGGGGTTTATTACTGCATTGTCCTCCAATAATGTCTCTTGCTCATTCTTTTTAAGAGGTACAATTGTGTCATCCTCCAATCTATTTTGTATCCCTTGCTCTTTATTATGTAAAGTTGCAGTTGCATCATTTTTGAATTGATTTTCTGCCTCTTGCTCATTCTTTTCTAGAGTCATAGTTGCACAATCTTCCAATCTATGTTCGGCCTCATGCTCATTCTTATCTATAGTCATAATTGCATTATCTTCCAATATATTTTCCGTTCCTTTCTCATTCTTGTTTTCTGCTGAACTCTCCATTTCTTGCTCATCTATTATCTCATCACTGGTATCTCCAGATGAAGAAAGGCCCTCCTCTGGCTCCATCTAGTTTACCAAGTTAAAAATATGCCATGCACATGTCAGGAACAAAGAAAATTCAACTTAAAATGAGGGAAGTGTAAGAAAAAATTACCAAAAGCAGTTGATAGATCAAAAGGTAGAGGGACCTTAGCCTTAATTGGTGGTGGTGATCAGGGCTCAAAGTCTTGAGTATCAGACCTGAACCAATCATTGGATGGACTGGTATACGTTAGGTTTGTAGTGACGTACAAGCACATGGCATGTGTCATTGTGCAAGCGACAGACAGGTCGGTGGGCAGTGGGCTGGTGGTGATGTTGTGCTCTGTGCCCTAAGTGTCTCGACGAACAATAGTGATAAAGAGAGGTTTAATATACTTCATAATATGTTAAAATGGTTTTTAACTAAAAACTAGACCAGACTTAAGACATCCAAAATAGGCTGATTCGCAGCCTGGTTATCTGTTGGACTGATATTTACTGCTCAGTTTTTTAAACCATGATAGCGATTTTGATGAAGATGATAATGGTTCAATTTCAAATACCTTCTAAAAATTGACATTATATTACAAGGCAACAATAAAAAGTATTTGCATGAAAAATGTTACAAGGACCACATTAAGCTAGCCTTAATTCTCATGGGAACAAATCATCACCATTAATACAGCATAAACTTTTCAAGAATAAAGACAATCTGTTTGAAGTAACTAAACGAATTTCTGAAGTCTATACCAATTATACAACCATTAACAGTTTCACATGTCAGTCCATGGCCAAAGATATAGACAGTCCCACAACAGAAGGATGAGGATAAAATACAAGATCTTAAACCTCATTTAAGAATAATTGACTAATTAATGAACTGAACATTATACTTCTTTGATAAGGTTGTGACTTAAGAAGGCAATACTTCTTTGCTTGAAACGTTGAGACATATAACAAACTACTCGAGTGAGTTCATACAAAACCATTTCCATAATCATCCATATTCTCTCTCTTTTTTTCTTCATAATCCCTCTTACTCAGAGTCTGTTGTCTGTATATTTCCCATCAAAAGAGCCGATCTAAGCGATTGTTCTTAATTTTTATCTCAACGACTGCTGATTGGATTCTACACTTATAGCATGTTATTTAATACAACATGCTATATAAAGTCAAAATTAACATAAAATTTGAATGCCTGCAACCTTATATTCTATAATAATGAACCATATTCAAATTTGATTCATAAAAAAACTAGTACTGTGTGCAGTCAAGATAATCCAGAAATTCATCTTATTTCTATCCTGATTAGATAACAATTCTACAGAGAGATCTCCTTCCCTACTACTCGTCCAACATCCATATAAATTAGAGAGTCTCTGTTTTCTTTTGACTCATTTATTCCAGTTGGTATTATGAAGCTAAACAGTAGGAATTGCAGGTTCAATTATCTTCCACTTCCAACATTCAAATAGGAAGAACTTCAAATATTTTTTTCTTTAAGAGTTCTTCAACTACACATATATCAATCATATGAAGGATGCAATTCTATTTCAATTTATAAAATAAAATTAAAGGGATTAATTTTGTATAATTCCAGATGTCACCCCAGGTTGAAAATCCACCTACTTAAAAAAAGGAAATTTAGAGTTTTAGCTATATCCTGGAGTAGAGAAGGATGAAATTCACTAACAAGTCAATCTTACAATGAAATATCAAACTAGGTTATGTTTATTGCATGTCCTGAATAATCAAGAGGTATGAAAGTTAATATACTCTACATAGAACAAGTTCCATTTGGGTTTTTACTTCTTAGATCAAGATACGAGCAGAATCTTATTTTTGTAGAATACAAAAATGAAGTTATACCAATGAGCATTTCCCAGGTCTCAACTTCTTAAAAAATACAAATATGAATAAAAGTATAAACAGAAACAAATGCTGAAGTCCATAAGCACCTAGCACCTCAGAGCCTTTTGGACATAGATACATTGTATGTACAAGAGCTTGTAAATCTCATTTCCAATGTCACTTGATATTCTGAACTTCTAAATTTTTTCCTCTCCATCCAAGATAGTCAATATAAAAAAATCTTCGGTAGGCCTTTGATGTGACATACAAAAACTAGGATGCAACTAATCAAATGTAGAGCATCTCTAGTTGGTCTGAACATCAACTACTCCCATAAGTGAATACACCAAAACACATCCTCCTACTGTTAATGACACATACAACTATTTCCAGATACTAGATACTACTTCTAGATATGAGATTGATGGAGATCATGTAACAACCATACTCCAATTCATCAGCATAATGACAATTCTACAATGACTAACTACAGGGATAAAACACATCTAGCAAGTAAACATACACTGATAAGCATCAATTTACTTTTTAAAAAGCCAAAATTATACTTTAAACATGCCAGTAGCCCCATCCTTCCCAACCCACCGTTTATGAGTACAACAACAAACACCTTACTTTTCAGTATGGCTTTTCTTAGGATCCATCCATAACCAAGAAATGCTGGTTGAAGTGACCTCAACACATATAACTTTGCAATGCTCAACTCATTTGTCAAGCCACAATAGAAGGCAACGAAAGGCAAAGCAAAAAAAATCCCCATCTTCCTTTATAATTCTCACAATGTCTTCACGTAATTTGATATATTTCACCACAAAAACTAGAGAGGTCACATACACAAGAAACATAATTCGAACAGTTAAACAGAGTCTCCAGCAAAAAGAAGTAGAAGAGAAGAAAGTGCAAGCAATGAGCTAATTAGGGTTATGGGAATGACGGAAAAACAAATAGGAACTCACCCACCTTATGCTCAATTCGCCGTAGCTGTGCAAAGAGGAAGCATGATGGGGAGTGGGGAAGGGAGGGGACCTCGAAAGGGATCGAAACCTTCTGATCACTCGGGAAATGCACGGCATGGAATGGGCCCTTCGACTGGGGGGGGAGCGGGGCTCCCCGTTGGGGCACCGTTCAGGAGTGCTCGGCGGGGGAGAGGACGCCGCCGCCGCGGCCGTCGTTGTCTGGAACCGTGCGAGAGGAGAACGACCGGGGAATTCGAGACGGCGGACGGAGGACGGGGAGCGATGCTATTTGCCACGGGCGGTCAACCATGTCAGGTTAGCATGGCCTTATTTAGTTTCATTTTTACGAACTGGATTACGGCAAACTTTGCACGGGCAATCTTACGGGCCGTGGGGAGAAAAATAATAAGAAAAGATATATTCCGATATTAATTATAAGATTTAAATTAAAATAATTCATGAAATCAATTATGCAAGGGTAGCATTTTGGTTATGAGTAGTTATATTTCAAAAAGTTACATTAGCATTTTTTTTAGTTACGAAAGTGAAACATGTAGGTTTATTTATTCTAACACCCTCAGTTTTATGAATAAAAATATAAAAAATAAAAAGTAAAACAATAATTTTAACATTTCAATTGATGGTGGTGAATAACGTCAGTGACGGATGCAAAGCGACGATAGAGCCTCTACTCTCTCGTTGCATCTTGTCACTTGGATGATTACTATTGTTGTGTCCTCCACCATCCCTCTCCACTTGTCCTTCACCACCAATGCAAAGAGGGATGGCACGGTGCCCAGCTTGATGAGGGCAGTGTGATCAAGCAGGTAGAGGGCTAAGTCAAAGTGGACCTTTAGTGCGTTCTTGATGGACCTAATCGACGCATTGAGGGTGACAATGTGAGGTTTCTTTGTCTCGATGATAGAGCGATATGCTTCAACAAATATGAGGCTATAAAGGATTGCAGCGACAGCGAAGAGGAGACGGAGGGTAATTGCGAGGGTGTTAAGGGTGTTTAGGGTGCACATGAATGCCTCACGGGTGAAGATGGGAGGTTAAGGAGGGCATCGACGGTGTTCTCCTAAGCCTTGGTTGCAGACGAGTGATGGTGATGGTGGTCGAGGAGACGAGTGGTAAGGAGGGGCACGATGTTGTTAGCATCGACGAGGGTGATGTGCATCTTCGGGTCCTACTTCGATAGGCGACGGATCTTCGCGATGACTTCGATATCAAACTTCGATTCCGTGACAACGGAACGTTAAAATTATCTTTTTGCCCAATGTTTTCGTGTTTCCATTCATAAAATTGATATTGTTCAGGTAAACGGGCTTATATATTTTACTTTTATAATCATAGAGACACTAATGTAACTTTTTTTAAGTATAAAAATTAGGACATTAAATATATTTAACTATAGGGATAATCTATAATTAGCCTTAGTATTTTTGTTCAATGGAAATTTTTATAGATTCACCCCTACATTTGATCTAAAAGATTTTTTTGCATATTAACCTCTAAATACTTCCCATATTATAAATATCTTAATCTGAGGATGGCTCGTTTCACATAAATAAGATGACCTCACATTGGTGGAATCCTTGTCCATTTAACATGTGTTGGAATCAAGTGCACCTCTAAATACTCCAAAATCCTTCTGTAGTTATAGAAAACCTCATGATGAGATTGCATATGACACTCTGAAATTTTTGGGAAGCATATTTGGAACCATGTAGTCCTCAAACATATATGAATTGAATGCGAGCGAAATATTTATGGGTTTCATTCAATTCACTGAGCATGTATAAGTATCTTCCTGATTAGTCTTTTGGTAGCTAAAAGATCATTGTAATAAGATAAGCTTTAACAAGCTGTTTGTATTTACTTGAATTAGTTAGAGAGGTAGGAAAGTATCCATTCATCCAAAGAACGATTCATGACATCTATAGCATATTCTCCAACGCTTTAAAGTACTTCCAGGAACAACAAAAGAGTATGATTTCACTTTATTTAAAGGAATTTGGAAATTTTGTCATCCAAGCTTCTTATAGGTTTGAGTTTTCACTGCAACCATGCTAAGAAATTTAGTTGAAAAACCAACTTTTAATGTCAAACTGAGTTCCAAGCATAATGAAGCAGAGTGACATTAACTCGATACCTAATTACTCAACAATTAATCCCAGTAAATCCAAAACTTGATTACCACCATTTCAGTCTTCATCGTGTGGCTTGAAACTGGCTCATCTTCCGCCACCATAAAAGATGATACAATGTAGAGGACGAACTGCAAGGTCAACGCCTGAGAATCACCGCTAAAACAAAGTTTTTAGTTGACATGAGCCACATATTGGTAACTACACATGGGAGGGTGTGCACTCTCACTGTAGAACTGGCAACACCAGGCAAAATCATCACACAAGGGATTCACTTGGAACTAGGATACTTGCCAGAGGCATGTTTGCCAGGAGAATTAGCATTGCTGCCATTTGTCCCTCTTAATAATGCCAGAGTAGGTCCCAGTGCACTGCCTCTCAATGCCCTGTATGACCATGAAGCAGTGGTGGAGCCCTTGATAGCCCAGCTATCAGTCTGCTGAAGTTGTGCCTTCCTCACTCAAAGCCTGATCAATTTGGTCCCACCCCATGGTTGGTCTCGATTCTGTAAAACAACATCATCCATAATCTTATTTTGATCTATCTTTTGGCATCCAATAGAAGATTAACGAAAATTCGGTCCAAAACTTGGTACAAACCTACAAGAGGTGCAGCTGAGTGTCTAGGATTAGCATCAACCAATGCTAGGTCCCAGTTGTTTGATTGTGCTTTTTCCTTTGACTTCTCATTCTGAAGGTTATCTGAGTCATGTCCCTTGAGCAGGCGAACATCAACAAGTGAGGTATACTCAATCTGCATCAACAAAAATAGTGGTTAAAAATACTGCAGAGAAGTATATTCATAATTAATTCATAATAACTAATCAAACCACATTTGGTGTGTGTAAATACAATTGGGTACCTCCAAAGAGCCATCTTCCTTGTATAATGTGGAGTCTGGTTCCTGTGCAGATTCTTCTGCATCTTTTTTCTCCTGGGAAGATATTGGGTACTCCGGAATAGGTAGTAAGACAATTTTCATAGATATGGAATCATACGACGAAACTTTTCCTACCTGCAAATAAAGAAATCAACAGTTGTGCATTTATTCATGGACAAAAAGATCATTAGGTGAACATGCAAATTGCCAGTTCATTCAATAATATCTACTTGTATAATTCACAATCATTACGGAATGGTATGTTTTTATTGGACATTGAATATAAAGAGTAAGCTTCATACTCGGAAGGAAGAGAGCTCAGGACACCATGATGAGGATAACTCAACCAATCGATATACAAGGATATCACCTTCCTGAAAAGGGAAAAAGCAAAACCAAATAGTATTTTACCTAGCCATGCAAAAAACCTTAATCCATCCTCTGCATGGTGACAAAAGAAAGCATATCAAAATTGTAATCATGCACAGTTGGCCTTTAGAATGGCAACCCTCAGATCACCAAAGAGCAATAGATGTCACAAATAGCACTTTTAGTTAAGAACACAAAAAATTGAAGAGTAAAACCATCATTATTGTCTACCCACTTCTGATATAAGAATATCAGGGAACATACCTCTGGTAGACGAGTTAAAGGAAAAAGGCTTTCAAAGTTTATATGGTCATCTATATGTTCCCCCTCTTCAGTGATCATATTTTCGTTAAAGGCTCCATTACAATAATCATCGTCACTCTTCTTGCTTAAAGTCTTCTCCCTACCCCATTTCTGACCCTTTTTCTTGCTGGTTGTTCCATTCCATTGCAGAGTTTCCTGGAGTATTGGGATACAACATAAGCAACATAAAGGCACAGGTCATCAATAAAATCTTCTGCATTATTTCCTAGAGGCGACTTGAATAATAAAGTATGCTTATAAGAAAATGAACTGCCAGATCAAAGTTTAACAAGGCAACTGTCCAAAAAAGTAACTATATGCCATTATCAGTTCTAATTCCTAAAACTTAAACAACATATACGTAATGCCCTAAAGCTTTTTCCAAAGACCACCATGTCATGTGAATAAAATTAGACAAGTATGTTTCAAGCCTGTTCAAAGATTTAGCAGCAGGAAGATTTGATTTTGGTCACCATCCACTCAAAACTCACTTAGCAACTAGTTCCTTCACCTGGCTCTAAAATGTTCCGTTAAGTTTTAGGAACAGGTCTATCACTATATACCTCAATTTAGTGACTCATCGCCTGCAAGGACTTTCTGAATACACCAGTTACACCTAACATGTGAACCAGATGCATAAGGATGTTGTGTTCTGCCAGATATACAATACATGAAGTTGAAATGCTAGATATTCCTAAAGGCATACCATTAGAGAAACTTCCTTGACCAATAGGATAGATCAAGAAAACAGCAGTAGCAGCTGCAACGGAAGCTGAATATGCAACAACAATCCAAGGATGCATACCCAGATAGAAACTAAGTTCATACTCATGATCAATGTAACAAGCTACATCAAGAGGTTAGTTAACTCAGATATTGTTGGTTATATCTCCATCATTATGCCATCACATGCAAATATTGCATATTCCCTAAACATCATTCATGTGTCAGCCATTTAATCACTTATGCATAAAAACAACAAACCAGTTAAAAATATAAAGTACCTCAATTCTTTTATCCCCAAACCAAATGGGAAAGGTGTAGTTTACTTATACATTAACTTACGAGATACTTACTCGATACTTATATAAGCTATTGTAAGGGAAAGAAGTCTGATAACCTGCTGTCAAACTAACTGCTACCGGGACATTGTTACGGGGAAGCTGAAACTACAGTGAATTAAAAAGAACTGCAAACTAGAAATTCATAAACTCAAATAAAAAGTTTAAACAAATTATAACATCAAAGGTTCTTTTAGGTAATAAACTGCAGTAATATTCAGATTGAACTTGTTATTTTGGCCTACTGTTCTATGGCTGAGTGCCCAAAAAGCCCTTGGCCCCATGTCATTTTTCCCTATAACTGCACACATTTTTTGTTTCCAGACCAAAATGACATCTCACCAACAACAAGAACCATTAATGTTCTCTCCATCAAGCATTAATGCAATCATTTTTTTCACAGCTTTGATGGCTGTTTTTTTAAATTAAATTTTCTCTCCCTCCCTCCCTCTACACCGATGCACTCCAACTCCAACGCTCTCTCTCTCTCTCTCGCTGGGTTCGTGCCAACAAATACAGGTCTCTGACTGAAACTTAAAATCTTGGCTAAAATGTCCTCTCATCCTATTAACAAAATGTTTTTAGCAAAACAAGTTTTCTTGTGTTGACATTAAAAAAATATGCTTCAGTGGTGTGATAATAGGCTCACAATTTAGAATATATGATTGGCCAAATTATTTTTTAGTGATGTGAGAATAGGCTCGCAAATTAGAACATATGGTGACCAAATAAACTCTAAGTTGGGAATCATTGCAGGTGTCATATGAACAGCCATATATAAGCAGCTGAAGGCCTGAAAGTTTCCAGCAACCCTATTTTCCAACCTACTGTTGAAGGCAGAAAAAAACCCACAACCATTAACTGATTAAAGACTTGCAAAGAGTTTTTACAACTAAACATGAATGTAAGAACACAATAATAACTCCATGGTGCAACTAACATGACAGGAACATACCACTGGTCCATTTGACTGTGTGTTGCCATGTTCTCCGTCTCCATCTGCAAACAAATGCCAATTCAAATGATGTTGAATGTGAAAGAATAAACATGAATTTCAACATAATCTATATATAAAAAAAAAAGATCTTTAAGCTCGAAGCATGTCTATCATCAATAGCTAACTTCAAAAAATGAGACACTAAGTAAACTGATTTCCGTAAGACAAACAAAAATGCAATCACAAATTAGTATAAATAGTCTTGATGTCATGCAATGTCCACAGTAACTGAAAGCATATGCAACTTAATTTACACAGCAAAAGCCAGAGAACCTTGTAACATAAACAAGGAGTCAAACATGTTCAAATGATCTCGAAGTATGATATATTGTAGTTATAAGTTATAACAAATGCTAAATCAGAAATTGGCCTACTGCATCTACATTTGCCTAACGGTTATATCTGTTAGTTGAGAAGACAAGAATCAACCTCCAAGGTCGAAGTTACCAGAACAGGTTGGGCACATATAGGTAAACTAAAATCAGCAAAGGAACTCACATGGAGAAGGAAACTCGAGTTGAGGTGTTTGGTTGACGGAGAAGAATGAGAAATATTTAATTGAAAGTGACACGGGTATATCATGTGATAGGTCAGATACAACTTAGATATGGGCGATCCTCAGTTGAGACAGATCATATGTACAATAACTACACTAACAACTTAGATGTGCATACTACAAGGACATATATGTTACTATCCATGATGCTGGATAATCAATCAAGTTGCTCACAAATAAATAATATAGGACAAGTAAATCACTGAAAAAAGAAAACCCCCTTCAGAAGAAACAATGAAGGACAAAAACACTACTTGAAAAGGTCATGACATAAGTGCAATAATCCACGTAGCATAATGAACATTTGCATGATCAGGATTAGGGTTTGTTGTACCAATGGATATCGCCTGGTACGGGCGATATGTACCAATCCGATAGTATACTAGTACACAGACCATCCTCTACTAGGCAGCACCGATTACTTGATCCCGTATTGGACGATACAAGATCTATGCCGGGCAATAATGATCGAAATCGGACCATTACCGACCTGTACCAGTCAGTAACGATCGGATTTTGACCGTTGCTGATCAAGGGCTGAGATTGCCCTATTTCAAATGGTCAATTTGACCGTTTAAGGCTTAGCAAAGGGTTTTTAAACCCTGTCCTCCCCTCTCTTTTAACTCATTTCACTCTCTCAATCTCTTGAACTCTCTCAAACTCATTTTCATTTGCATCTCTCGCCTATTCTCATATTTTTACTCTCCTAAATTCAACAAAGCTACGATTTGTGGATTGGATCAAATTTGGGAGGATTAAAAAGAAAAACACTCTAATCAAGAGGTATGCATTCTCTTTCTAGATTTTTATTAATTTATGGGATGATTAAACCTATTATATATGGTGTATGACTTAATGTCTAATATGTTATTTGATATATTTTTTATGGTACAATAATGTTAATTATGGAGTAGTTAAGGTCTTTAATATTATGATTAGTGTGTTTAATATTATTTTTTTTGAAATTAAACACTTAATAAGTCAAATCTTTATATTTCATGCATATCAAGGATTGGATCATATGTTTGTGATGGTATATAAGTTTAATTAAGTTTTAATTAAATTTTTTAATACTGTGATTAGTGGTTTAAATGATAATTTAATCAAAATTTGATTGATATTGAGTCAATTTATATTATTTTTGCTAAAATTATATTAAATTTATATTTATTTTCAACTTAAAATCCTAATATAATTTCTTTTTATTTTTCAAATATTTTTGAAGGTTTTCTTGATGATTTTGGGTGTACCATCGATACGTCCTGACATACGATCAGTATGCTTCGGTACATATTGTATCGTGCAAGGCTCAATACATTGGTACTGATCGAAATTACAATCCTTAATTAGTATAAAAACTAAAAGATAATAAATACATGAATTATGTTGACAGCCAAAAAGCCTACGGTTGTAATGATGAGTAAAATATTCTGTTTTCCACCACAATCTCATCTATGAAACATTATATAACAACAAATTACCTGGTTGACAATTTAAAATTGAAGAATCAACAGAAATATTTGTGTAAAATTGGGTAAACATACTTTTCCGAACTGAATAACGAAACTCATTACATAGTGATTGATCTAGGTACCAATGACCTAAGGTTTGAAGCATTCTAAAAGCGAAGAAACATGAGGGACCAAGATCTGAACCGTACCTATAGGCTCAAATCGGATATGACCAGGTCGAACAATGACAGGAACAATTTCTTCCTCTATTTCAATAGTCTGATCTACTATTTTATATTTAGATAATGTACCCTGCACATCATTTGCCTGCTTTTCACCCTGTTTATTCTGCACAATTCAACATAAATAACTAAGATAACCATGATAGAACATGGTATTAGTAAAATAAATTTTATCTGGTGAACTCAACCAGACCTCAAAACAATATAAGACGAGAAACATTTTATTGAACAAATACCTCACTTAGTTGCTGATTAGCCATTTCCCGCAACCATTGTCGTTTCGCCTTTTTTCGACGAGCACTTCTGCTGGGAGACTGATCAATAAATATTCAAACATAACTTATTTGGAACAAATCAACAGAACTTGTAAAGTATCTGAAAAAATAATGGAAAGCTGATGACAAACTATAACAATCATGGAAACAAAATTACTCTGAGCTATAAAATCAAAAGTTCCACTCTCGTATTCCAACCAGGAAAGTTGATGTCATATGAATAGAACACTTAATTGTACATTTTAAGTGTCAGATGTACATAACCTAATTTTTGGCACAAAGCAAATCAATTATTCATTCAGTTCACCATCCTCCAAAGTAGATTCAGATTCCAAACAGGAAGTAAACACATGAACATCACTAAATACCCTAGGGAAGTAAATCACACATCTTTAAGGTGATCTTCAGTTAGCATCAAACAAGTACATGGTAGTAGTCAAAGATACAATCAACAATCATAATGTCTCATCAGAATTGGACCTAAAGCATGAACCACATATGCCAAACAATCATCCAACTTACAGCAGGCTAAGGGTTCAAAATTTAATCCACTGATCAAAGTCATCTAAAGGCGCAGTTGAACTCTTTGTCAGCCTCAATCCTACTGACTCTTAATCAGAGTCATCATTTGTAAGAATGGACTGTACTGGCTTTTCTGAGGCGTACGGTCATACCAGACCATGTAGACAACACCAGCACTGAAGCCAGAAAGCTCATAATATGTTGAGGATATTCTATTTCCTCCATTATATAGTGCAGTCATTTACTAGCATAGGACCATCATACTGAGACTTCAACCCATCTACTTGAATTTAGCAGACAGCATTATGCACATTGTGAACAAATTCCTCCAGAGATCCAAGACAATGATGCAGCTTTAGTGGGGATCCTAGTCCTGATTTACTGTTCAGTTTTTGCTACTTGCAACACATTTATACATGATTTCCTCATTCTTTCACCTCTTTACAATTTCAAATGCTTATTGGCATGCAAAAACAAACAAAATTATCCTTGACATTAAAATTCCTACAGCACCATATCAGATATTTCCTTTTAGTCTCACAAAGCTACTGCCTAGCGGATGTCTAATGAAACTTGATAAGCACCGACTATATAATCAATATAAAAGATACTTGAAACAAGAGGTGCTTACCTTATTCATGCTATCAGTAAGCTGTTGTTGAGATGGAATTCTATGACAGTCTTCAACCTGATCATGCCTACAAAACGAAGTGCATGTTAAAGAGTTTTCCACATACTTAACAAATAAGAAAGAAAATATCTAACATAAATATATATGATTCCTTGCATGAGCTTGGATATATAGCTTAATTTTTTACTAGTAACAAGTAACCTTACTTCACAACTAAGGCTATGTACATTGACCCACCCCAAATCCGACAATGTGGGAGTATCACAGGCAAGGTCATCCTTTTCTAGCAAGTAGTAAAAGAGAAAATACCTTTTGTTATGTTTTCAATTATATTAACAACCATGCATGTAGTGTATAATGGTGTCAGGAGCTTAACACAATCCCTAAAAACAACCAAATCATGTGTTTATATAGATAGCATGGAGGGCTTTTTCAATGAGTGGCCAAGATCTCATGTAATGTAACCTAATCACTGAATGCAAGTTCCACCATTCAGATAGTAATATAAGCAAAGATGGTTAACAATCATTTGACACAAAATTGTCAAAATATGTGATTAAACGGGAACCTCTCCCCCATTACAACCCATCGAAAGATGTTAAAGGTCCACCACAAAAATGGACATCTAGTAGAAAATGCCATGAAAATAATATGAATGTGTATATGAATAAAAATTGAAGTACAAACATTTTGATAATTCCTAACTTCCAAGAACATATATCATATTCAGTTTCTTGCATTAACTTTTCAATGGAGTTCAAATAAAGAATGGGAGCTTTTGACATCCACTATTTTATATTGGACATTACAATGGCAATCATAAGCCTTCTTTGATTTTTCACTATAATGTCTCTTTTCAATGCAGGACCCTTGACAAAAAAATAGCACCCAAAATAATAACATAAAAATGGAAGAAAAATAAAAAACTGATCATAATCAAGATATAAAGGTAAACACTATGGATGAAAAAGAAAACAAATAAAGAAAATTTAACAAATCAACATATTCATTTTTCTTGTTTGTTTGTTGCACAAACATAAAAACAACTTTATACTTGCAAGTTGTTAATAAAATAATTATTTGATGCTTGTTGTATAACTCAAAATGATAATTATTGTGATATTTTATCCCAAATCCTATTACTATTTACTAATAATTATTTATAACAAGTGCCTACTTAAGGAAAATTTGACCGATAACTTTCTAGTTAGCTTTGGAGGCCCCATCTATGCATTCATGTTATAGCTTAGCCTAGAATTCAAAAGATGCCAAAACCTAAGTCAAGCCCACGACAACATTGATAGTCATACAAAAAGGAAATATGATGTTATACAAAGAAAATGTAATTATTTACAGACTTGAAAAAAGATTGAACTAGATTTACTTTTCTACAGTTTAGAAGCAAATAATACCCTGATACTTATACTCATACTCACTAGATCAATGTTCAGTTCCACTACAGTGATAAATTATCTAATATGCTGTTTAGAATTTTGTAAAGAATTTTGCCGGTTTGCTCTTACTAGAAGACCCCACTATGCTTGCAGGAAATATTCTTGATTGTGTCTGCATCATAGGGATAATATTGATGCTTGCAAAAGGAACATTCAGAAACAAATTCAATGAATGATAATACCATCTGTCCCTCTAAAATCTGAGGCCAGCTGTGGCAACATCCATCTATATACTACAGGAAAGCTTTGGCTCTGATCACTGGCAATATCCTCTACAAAGCATCTTCATCATGTTGTGCAACATCATACCAATTAAGAGATGGTCTAATGTGTCATCAGAACCAAAATTGAGTTCTCTTTCAGTATAAAGAACAATCATACTGTTAAAACAAACAATTACTTTCTCTAGGGAATGAGTAACAAAAACTTCTTATTCCCTTAAAACCTAAAGAATATAAATCACTATTCTTCAGGGCTATTCTCTTATGCTACTAATCCATTTCAAGTGTAAACAAGTAGTGTGTTCTCATCCTCTAGATCAATAATATGTAGAACCATAAATTAAAGAAATGACACAATCAGAAAGCAATTTAGCTGTACCTCTAAAACTGAAGTATAGTAAAATCTGACCAATGAAGTACCTCTCTTTTGTCGTGACATGGCAATTTCTCTTCTGAACAGCATTTTGTGAGGAAACCAATTTCTCGTGTTTTTCATTTCTGTTGGATAATATATGTGTCTTATCTAGTGTTGGACTTTTCTGCTGCTCAGAATGAACGTTTTCCTCTTGGTCAGCAGTTACAATAGTCTCTTTGGAGGTGGGGCTGGTAAGTTTTATTTTTTTCCTAATGCATCAATGAAAAGCAGGAAAATATATCCCAAGATTAGAAACAGTATGAGCAATTATCATGTCTAATATACTAAATTGATAAAGAAATGGGTGTTGAAAGTTTAAAACAGATGACCCACACATTGTAGCAAAAATTATTGTGAAGGTGAAATAGTAGAAGCAAAAAATTATTTTCTTCATAAAAAGTTTGTAATGACAAGTAGGTGCTAAGAGATATAAAACTAGTAATTCTCGAATCAGATATCTTGCTCAGCCATCTATATTAATAGTTAATTATCATACCTGTGCTCCTCTTCCAAGATTTTGCTATTCGAAAACTTTATTAAGGACATTTAATATGACACAGATGCTCGCTGATTACAAAGACATATAACCATGCATTTTATAGTGTTACCGGAAAATTGCAAGTTTCATTTCTTCAGATTGACACAAAAAAGCAAAGTATTACAAAATAAATTAAAAGAAACCAAGGTTCAGTACAATTACAGGAGAATTTTAAGGATAATGTTACAAACAAACTTTGTAAACTATGTTAACCTCATCACGCACCTAAATGAAATGCACATCCAAAATAAATTCTAAGCAGGTGAAGATCCTTGCAAAAGATAAAATAAGGAGGCACAAATTAATACTTTGAGTTTTGAGGCTTATCTGACTGCTTCCTTTTCCTTTTCAAAATTGTTTCTTCACTTGAGAGAATTTGTCTCTTTGTTGTGTTCCCTTCAACTTCACATGCATCCTCTCCCTTTTTGCTTTTGCACAACTCTAAATCTTCGTGAAAATCTTTAATGTTGAGAAGTTCATTGCCAGATGTTATAGGTTGCTTCTCCACTATCTTGGAATCTTGAATGTGATAAGCATCACCACATATCTCAAGAAGCTGCTTCGTTTTAGCAACTTTCTTTTTCACCCTGGTATAGAAAAGTCCAATGTGGCATTACAGAATTGATATTTCATGAAACAGGAACGTTTACATCATGAAAAACAACAGAAGATTCTTATAACCACAAAAAGTGTAAGATATGAACACAGACAAGACCGTGCAGGACACAGCCCAAAGCGCACAAAGTGACAGACGTGTACTTCATCACAGCTGACTACCTATGCATTCAGGTTTTGTACAACTACTTTACAACCTACAACTTCTATGATTGTAATGTAACACTAAGTGATTAAACGGAAAGCAATACATCACTACAAAGCAACAATATGCTAAATTATCTACCTGACAATATCCTTGTCCCTGAAAATGCTACTTGATTCAAACGGCGGTAGAACAAATTCATCCATCTGCAATAAAAAAAAATCCAAAAAATGTAGATAAATGTAATTTATATATATGCCAAATCCAAGAAAATCTAAAAAAAATAAAGAATAGCACCACATTGTGATCACCCATAAGGGTGGAACACATGTTGCAACCAACAACAATCACCAATATGACTGACTTCTTTGTCTACATCTTACAAAACATGTTTCGTCCGATGAAATACCTAAAAGAAGGACCAAGAATAACCAAAAGAAAAACATTGTCGAGAGTGATCGAAGTAAAGTATAAAATCCAAATGGAAACCGGTTGGACTCCTGATGATGGCTAAAACTGGACACGAGAGGGGAGCGGAACGCATACGGAGAGAAGGATGCCATGGGGGCAGGAGAGGTGGAGGGCGAAGGCGCGGACGAGGTGGGTGGCGACGTCGGAGACGGTGGAGAGCTCGGGGCGGAGGAGGAGCCAGCACCGGCAGAGGCCCTCCAATCTCTGCGTCTTGGTGAGGACGCGGTGGTCGTCGAACTCCACCCGCAACCTCACAGCGTCTTCCATTGCCGCACGGAAAGAGGAGGCAGCGACCACCGACCACGGTCCCCCTGTTAAACCCTCTTCTTTGGGGCTTCTGCTGGATTTATCGGGGTTTTTTCGCGTATAAAACCCTCACATTTATGGTTTTTCAATATGTATTCTTCGATTCGATCACTCATTAGTAATTTTTTTTTTATATAACGCCTTGTAATTCTAATTAATTTAGAATATATCCTTCTAATTAATTTAACATATACCTTTTTAACTTACAAATTTTATATTATTTTTTTTATAATAATAAAAATAAAATATCTAGTTTTATTTATCATAACATCATCGATTTTATCGATGATAGCACAAAAATAATAGGTAAAAAGATAATTTTAATATTCTAATTATATTTTTGATAGTGACAAATAACAATGCTCTTAAGGGTCATGGATAGCTATTATGGATAAGCAAAGAGAGCACAACAAAAGATGAAACAAAAAATGACATCTACATCTATATCGCTTAGTAACTATGTCGGTGTCAACGCATATATAGAGTAAAAAAAAATTACTCGACATCTGCATCAATATCGATGTTGCCCTTTCCTATATTATTGTTGGTACTGACATAGATGTAGAGCATCAATATCTATGTTGTCCTCTTCCTGCTTGGTATCGCTCTCTCTATTTGTTCACGATAACCATCAGTGACCCCTAACGATATCACTATTTACTACCATCAAAAATATAATTAAAATATTAAAATTATTTTTTTATTTATTATTTTTATGCTTCCGTCAATAAAACTGATAACATTATAGTAAATGAAACTAGATGCTTCACTTTCATAACTAGAAATTAAATTTTAATATTAATTTTATAAATCTAGAGACTAAAATGTTAAAAAAGTATAACTTAATTTTTATTTAAAAAAAAAAACTAAACAAACATAAAATTGTAAAAACAAAAGGGGGAGGGGAGGGGGAAATGGAATTTGCAGCACTCAGCTATCTAGTGGAAGAAGAACAAGTCTCATGTATAGTTTGCTAAAGCTTAGGTTTTACCTGGTTGAGATCAGGATAATGTCACAAAAACAAATAGATTTGTGTTGACCACCATATCATTCAATGCTCAGTCATCAATTTTTCATTCAGTAATCAATAAAAGGAAAAAAAAAACCTTTAGATATCCTTATTAGAGAATATGCAGATTGATGGACAATTTCTGAAAACTGAAACAATAGGAAATAAATAGAAGCAAAGGTATTAACAAGGAAAGTACAGGAGAAAGTTTCTCAAGCATTTCACTGTAATAGGTACTTCGATATAACACCAAAATAAATGACTTCCTGAATGAGCCACAAGCAAACAGTTGACCATAGCCAAACCACAGTATCATAACAAAGTAAACGGCGTTCTGACTGATTAATTTTAAATGTTATGGTAACACAATTTTTAAGCTGATTTTGTGTAGATTTTGATGGCAACAGCCAACCCCAAGATTGCCAAGGGAACCAAAAACTGGAGAAGCCTGATGATGAACTCAGATGTCTTGTCCTGGTTGTAGTGAGGTTGCTTGGGAGCAGTGTATTTGACATCCTTAAGAATTGTTGTGTCATCAATCTCCCCAACATAGTACTCATCCAACATTGCCCTTGCAGCGGTGCTATGCCCAACATCTTCAAAGTCATCAGTTGCGTCTTTCCCTAAAAAGGAAAGCATGTCAAAGAAGAAACATCTTACAAATACATTAGTGATGAAGCATGGCGATCCGGACAACTCAAAATCGATTTACCAGTTGATGACACCAACACCTCATCCCCTCCAGGGTGATCGTCCAAGAATTTGGTGACATCATAAACCTGCCAAATAAAACATCAAAAGTGAGAAAAAGCACAAACTACTGTAAGTGATGCAATTATTAAAAATTGATAGCTTAATAAAAAAAATTGATAGCTTAATTAATAAAGCGACAGCATAAATGTTTCTTGATGACAGCAAAACTAGTTTACATAAACCACCAATAATAGAGTTCCTAAAATGTTAATGCTTGATTGAACTCTATTTTAGGAGCAAGGGACGCCGATGTTAGATTCTTCAGCAACAATTTTCTCATGTGCTACGTGAGTATTTATTGGGTATAATACAACACATTTATTGGTTATGAATAGATAAAATTCCAATTCTCTATTTCCAATAGGACTTAAAAAATAGCAATCACTAGAAATTACCCAGATAGCATGTCAGCCAATTTGGTTCTTTCTCGGTCACTAAGATTAGTTCCAAGTCGCAAAGCACAATGATAGGGAGTACAAGTAATAGAGGTAGAGGATTAATTCCATGATTAGTGATACCCATCATAAAGTCATCGAACAAGGACCAAAAGAAAGGTCTGACAAACTTCCATAACCTTAAGATGACTAATGACAGTAATAAGTTAATAAGTTTAATTAACCAAAACCTTCACAGGGATAATTGAGCCACTCACTGCAACTACAACATTCATTTTTCTTGAACATTTTGCAGATATGCAACTAGAAGTGTTACGACTCGAGTCTAATGAGCCAACTGACCAATAACTCCATTTTGGTCCTTGCAACCACGGACCAAAATACTTAAGCAGGAGGTTACGTAGTACACTCATCAAGCCCTTATAAGCTAATTATACACATTCCCCACTTCCGATGTGGGATTAATGGGATGTTACATTTATCATACACATTGCCCACTTCCGATGTGGGACTAATGGGATGTTACAAGAAGTGTAATAATCCACCATCAGTTATACATCGTGTCGGGCCTGATAGATTCACAACTTCACTGATGTCTTGTTGTTAGCAGATAAACCAACTTGAGCGCAATTGCCTTCTTGGAAAGAAAAGCACCGAGACCAGAAGAATTTTGCATTCATCATATTATGTAAGAAGAAAGTGAAACGAAAGGATTATTACTATCTATCAATTAATTAATTTCTCATCACCATAACTTCTATGCATGAACAATTTTCTTAAAGATCAGCACTTGATGATATCTTAACCTAGCTTACTTATTTTTGGATAAAGCAAAGTTCCTACTACATTAGCATTTATTCTGCAGTATGTAAGGTGAACATAGAACTTCTTTCTTGAGTTATTTTATAGAACTATCCCATATCAGGCTGGAAAAAGATGTTGCCTCATTCGATACTATATCTTATTTTCACCAAAAATATAGATTTAATTTATCAGCCTCCAAGTGGGCCATCTTTGTGATCCTTCCATTCCCAAATAATTGTCTATAATAGATTTGATCTGTCTAAAAGGAAAATGAAACCAATCTAATTATATAAATTTCTATGACATAAATATAAGTTAAGCTAATCTAACATTGAGCATGTGATACTTGATCTATTTCATTAACTCTTCAATGAAAAGAGAATCTATCAGTTGCTGTGGTTCCAGCCTAGAACTATTTCCTTGAGCATGTGATACTTAATCTAACATCGAGCATGTGATATCTATCTCGTTATTTCCTTGACCTAGAACTATTTCTATGGACAAAGCAATCTGTCAAAGGCATTTCCCCTATTGTTGCTATTATTTCCAATTAACCCAAAAATATAGATTTTTTGTCAAAATCTAAATTGTCATCATAGTCATTTTTTATTCTTTATCACATAATTATCTGACAAAACATGAAGCATCTAAAAGAAAACAACACCAATGTGAATTGCATAAGCTTATATATTTTAAAGATGAGTTGAGCACATCTGACCTAGAGCATGTAGTTGTTGATCTGTTTTCGTTCTCTCTTTAATGAAAACAGCATATAAAAAATAATAACACATTGATCAACAAGCAATTTCAATTGCTCTAGTTCCATCCAATATTAAGCTAAAAATCTCAATTTAAAGTTTCTACAATAAGCTATAGAAATGGTGACTATTGCTAATCACCATTCTTAGATACAATTTTAATTATGGTTTTCTATGTTAACAACAAGGAAGAATGGTGGCTAACATGAAAACTAGAGGCTCTATGGCTATAAATTTTATCCAAAATTCTAACAATTTTTCTCATAGGACACTGAACCTAAAAGTTTATTAATATTCTAAACAGATAATAAAAGGAACAGAGGATCTGCTCATCTTAGTTTGCGAAAAGGAAGACAAAAGAAGCTATTTTTGTAGGATCCTTTAATTAATAAGAGAGGTAAAATTTTTGAAAGGTAAAACTTTTTAAGGTTATTCTAAATATATTGAGTTTCCTAAAAGATGAATGAATTGTCAACTTAAATATTATAACACCCCGGATTAATCTTACATCGGAAATGGGCGAGAATAAGATTAACTTATAAGGGTCTGATGGGTGTACTACTATCAACTTCGACTTAAACATTTCAACTAGTGGTTTTGGTTCAACAAGATTGATAGATCAATTAACACATCAAGCTCGATTCATGACAAATTATATTAGAACTAAACCAGTTTTGAGATTTGATGAAAGGCTCAGATAGAAAAGAGTTAACCGTGGATGAAGTCAAAGGACTCGTCTCTGTATGAAGCCACCATTGGACTATGACTCACATGCACAATGTTAGAACTTGATTTGAGCTATGCTAGACCTTGACGAGAACTTTAAGCCCCCGAGTATGGAAGATTATAACACTTTTGATTAATTTCACATCGAAAATAGATAAAATTAAGATTGACTTATAAGGGTCTGATCTTCTTTATTTCAGTTACTCCCACACAAGTTGTGCAGCCCGAAAGTTATACAAAAATAAGTAAAACGAAGCGAGTTGAATGAAAGGGTTGGTGTGGCCACAGCAACTACTGGCCTTTCAAAGGGCTTAGATTCGGTTGGGCCCACATTATCTGTTTGATTTCCCTTATATATTATTAAAATCTAAATTTAACAAAAAATTTAAATCACCACCCCATGCGCCTAGACAAAGATAACAAACAACAAAAAAACCATCCACGTCTTTTTTCACTTCTTGCCCCTCTTACATTTTTTCTCTTCTACTGTGGATCCAACAAAAGTGTTCCGATTCACTCTTCTATCGTGAACAAAGCATCCATTGCATTTCTATCTGATTTGTGCATGTCGTCCTTGCACAGGGACGCCCTAATCTTCTTCCAATTCTATTGGATGTCTCCAATGGAACATTTTTGTCACAGTAATCCAATACGTTCACCACTAGAAGTAGTCTACAACCGTTCAAATGGCAACCCAACTCATCCCAGCGCCCTCCAACAAGGGAAATCCGTAACCTACAACGAGCATACAAAATCCACCAGCGGATGCTTCACACGAACAATACCAACCCTCGACGTGGCCCAACGTATCAAGATTAGAAGGTAGATGGACAGAACACAAGAAAAAGAAAAATGCATCAGATCTAAAGAAGAGATGGATGAGGGGACGGACCGAAGGAGATCAACAAGGGGGAATGAAATGGATGCGAACCTTGCCGTCGATGACGAGCCAGCAGTCATGGGCAGAGTTGTGGGCGGAGACCTCGGCCAAGGTGTAGACCTTCCTATCGCTCCCCATCTCTCCCTCTCCCTCTCTCTCCTCCCCCGCCCCCACTAATCGCGATCTGAGACCAAAAGAGGAGAAGAACCAAGAAATTGAAATGGGGAGATTTGGGGGTTGGTGTTGAGGTGGCGCGCGCAATTCCCGTTTTATGTTGCGATCAAAAATGGAAGGAAAAGCCGGGCCCACCCCACACCTAAATGAAATGTGGGCCCAACTACCTTTTTTTTCCCTTGAGAAATAAAAATAATAATAAATTCTTTATTTTTTATTATATACAAATAATAATATATATATATATATATATATATATATATATATATATATATATATATATATATATATATATATATATATATATATATATATATATATATGACGCAGGCTGTTCCGTGCGTGCGTTGCACGCGCAGCGAGCAACGAGCGCGATTGCTGGCGCCGGGGTTAGCCACGTCGCGGATGCTGGCGTGCCCCGCGCAACCGGACGCGGGACGCAGGACACGCGAGACGCGTGAGGGAACGAAGGTATAACTGGCTTCAGCGCTTGTTTTGCTTCAGCGCTTCTGACACACGTGGAGAAAGCACTGGCTTACACGCCTTGCAAACGTCACTGCAATTTATGTTCCTTGTCGCCTGGCATTTAAACCAAGAAATAGTGAACTATGCAAACAAATAATATGTCAAAAAGATTGCATCGTCATGCATCTTTTGTTCATGCAAGATGTCGTAATGCCACTGAATCACCTGTTCATGATCTCAAAGACTGCAGGTTGTAGCCGCATGAAGCAAGAAAGATCAACTCTTGAGGAATATATTACAGCATATGCATTGCTGGGATCTCTTATTAGTTTACTTCTCTGTCGACTCTTTGGAGCTCTCCCAGTCCAATTATGCTGTAGATGGCAGCTGACAGTTGACTTTTGGCTTCCACCTCACCACAATTCCATCACACCTCAGGAAGAATTGCCTCTAATGGAAGCCATTAGGCCCACTTGAGGAAGTCAAACGATATCTCTTTGCCCTTTGGCCGAAGTCGAGAGCCATCAGGAGCACAGATGAAGATTCCTATGAACCTGTACGAACATCCTTTGGTTCCCCTAAAGAGCTCCCTCGTTGGGGAAGTCAACTGTGTTGCAATACTCTATTAGCTTCTCATTGTTTTGGGAGTCTATATATACAAGATTGCTGCTCCATCAATCTCCAGAGAAGGCTTCGACAGTTGAAGGAAAAGAGCAGAATCTCCTCCATGGCTACAGCTCCTCTTCTTCGTCTTGTGCTACTTGTGTCTTGTATAGGGTCTTCCATGGCTGTGCTCTTCTCCAGCCTTCCAAATACGCTCACAGTCACTGCATCTCCTGCTGCAGGCCAAGGTTTGTCTCCTTTCTCTGTCCTTTTCTCTTCATGATTTCTTTCCTTGTGTATGACATGGATGTCTGTCTACATGATTCAGTGCTGCACGCCGGCGTCGACCAGATCAAGGTGAGCTGGAAGCTGAACCAGAGCACGCCGGCGAGCGCTGACTCGGACTACAAGAAGGTCAAAGTGCTGCTGTGCTACGATCCGGTGAGCCAGGCCGACCGCGGGTGGCGCAAGACCGACGACCACCTGAAGAAGGACAAGACGTGCCAGTTCAAGGTCACCACGCAGCCCTACAGCAGCGGCGGCGGCTCCTTCGTGTACACCGTGGAGCGCAGCATCCCCACCGGGACCTACTTCGTGAGGGCGTACGCGCTCGACTCCGGCGACACCGAGGTCGCTTACGGGCAGACGACCAACGTCGCGAAGACCACCAACCTGTTCGACGTGGTGGGGATCACCGGCCGCCACGCGTCGCTCGACATTGCGGCGGGCTGCTTCTCCGCCTTTTCCATTCTTGCGCTCGTCTTCTTCTTCGTGGTGGAGAAGAGGAAGGCAAAGAAGTAATAGGAAGCCGGCGTTCCAAGGATGGAATTCCACGGTGATTTCTCCTCTTCCCTTCCCTCAAACGCTTTGTGGAGCTAAAGAGCATGTCTTGTACTACTTAAGACTTGTGATAGATTCACCCCCAAATGCTTTCACGGTGTTTGTTTTGTTATCGTCATCCAACCTATCTAATTCGAATCGCACCTTTTTTTTTTCCAAGAGATTTAATTTCACTTTAATTTTATTATATTTTCACTATACTAATTTTTAATAAATTTTTATTTTGAGATTAGTTATAGATTATTTTGTTTAATTAATTAACTTTAGTATTCCTATTCTGTTTATATTTTTAAAAATTATAAAAAATATATTAAAATCTCTATACATATTAAAATAAAATATTTAATTTTGTTTCTCTTATCATTGATTCTCTTGTTAAAAATATTATAGGATTTACTATTGAATATATATACACTTCAATTTATTACTGAGCATATGCGATATTTTCGAATCAATAACATTAAAAAAAAATGAGATTAAATGTTTCACTTTTCAAATATAAAAATCAAAATACTAAAGATAGTTAATTACATAATTAATATATAATTAACTTTTTATTTTGAATAATCTAAACAAATAGGACAAAAACAAGCATAAAAATATAAATTCCTTATAGGAGTGAAATTAATTACCAAGTATTTAAAATTAACAATGCTTTGTCATGTTATCATATATAATCGAATTTAAAAGAACACGTTTTCGTAGTTCTCTGCACATAACACAAATTTTATAGCAAACAGACAATATATAAACTACAGATGGAAACTGAAAGCAATTTGTCTTTGTTTGACTTTTTGCATAATAATCTAATGTTGCAAGCCAATAATTAGTCGAGGATAACAAGAATGCATACGACAGACTACATGCACTGAAAAAGAAACGAGCATTCTTAAATGGAACAGGAAGATGGCAATCTAATCAC
The DNA here is from genome assembly GCF_036884655.1 of Musa acuminata AAA Group. Classification (NCBI taxonomy): domain Eukaryota; kingdom Viridiplantae; phylum Streptophyta; class Magnoliopsida; order Zingiberales; family Musaceae; genus Musa; species Musa acuminata. The sequence goes on along the minus strand of NC_088346.1, from coordinate 1,484,875 downwards.
TAATGAATTTTTATTGCAATACCCCAAAGAAGAATCAGAAAGATTATTTGGACAAAGGATTAACACCTGCCACATACAAACCAAGTCGACTCAGATATTGTTTAACCTAACAGAAATATACTTCCAAAACCATATTCACATGCAATTTACAAAACAATAACACAGAATTTTCTTTCTTCCAAGCTATTTTGAGATAATTAAAACAAAGACTATACAAAGAGATTCTGTAAATCATAACATGACAAAGTACAAGAAGAGAATGCCAACCGCATCCAGGCGATTGATTAACGATTTGCTAGACTAAGATGCCAATTAACTCAAGGTGTCAGGTTTAAGAAAGGTCTATAGCAGCAAGATAAGCTCAGGAAATTAAGACCAGGCTACCTTTTGTAGAATGAAAATTTACTTGATCTCAGTTTACAAATAGGTCATCAGAGGAAGAACTGAAGTTAAATTAAATAGTTGCATATCAAAATTAAAAAAAGACCAATTTGATCACTGATCAAGTTTTTTCCTTGACATATTCATATTCTTACTATTGTTGGAAGCACAAGACATCAGCATAAAAGAAGATAAAGAGAAGAACTCGAAAAATAACAAAAGTAGTTTTCCCATGATCAACAAGAAGACTAACTGCAAAAATCAGTTCATACAACCATGTAATGAGAGCAATAGGATCTTTGATTATATAGAATTAAGTATTCCAAGCCAACAGTGCATCGTTGAGAAGTGAAGTGATTGCTCTGTATCATTCTGTCTACTTTATAGAATGCTCATCTTGCCGACAAAGAAGTGATGATGCATTGCTAATTAAAATACAATTCTAACAATCTATAGAGTACAAAAAGAAAGACAATGTTGTCTATTGAAAAAGCTCCTCTGAATAAGTCAACGGTTCAATAATTAGGATTCAAATTAAAATTTGCAAAAACTGAGGTAGAACAAACCTTGATCAAGCCAAGTATTGGCAAATTGAGATGGATCAGAAAGTGCAAAAGGTAAACAATACAATCTCTGATTGTAAGTTGTGATAATCATCAAACAACAAAGGAACATATGCATATAATCACTTACTATACTACCATCAGATGCAACCGGTGACCCAGATCACAACAAAAAACAAAAGAAAGTAGTCTAAAGATTAAGCTTGTCAAGAACAATAATTCAGTTCAATCTATTTATTGTACATGCCCTGGTCCAAACCTTTCAGTGAATACTGAACAAGTCTTAACTGTATCAGCCAATAACTCCATGTCTAGCTCGTCATCCTGCTATACAACAACAAGAAGCCAAAATGCCCCAAATACTTTGAAGTCAATCATCAAGCATGTTATCTACTATTCATTGATCAAAATCAGATAAAGCGACCAAAGAAGAGAACTGAATTAAACAGCCTTACTTTTACATTAATCAAAGCATGATCTTTCATGATAATAAACCTAATAAAATCACGATAACATCTACAACCTCCTATACCGTAGAGATTCATAGTCACAAATGCAATAAGAGAAAAAGGCAAAAGCAGCAAAAATGCAAAAAATGCAAAAATACGACAATGCAGAGCAGGAGTTCCTTGGATTGCCACCTAATGTGTGTTTGATGTAAAGTCTCAAAGAGTTACCATCGCCGCACCAATCAGTGAAGCAGCCCCTGCAACTGGAAGAAAGACGAAGCTCTACATTCGGTGATTACTCGATAATGAACTGGATGACTCCAGTACCGACGGTCTTGCCGCCCTCTCTGATATCGAACCGCATGCCCTGTTCACAGGCGCATGACGAGTTCCGCCCCCATCTGGACACGGTCTCCAGGTATGACCATTGTCGCCTCCTCATCATTGTCGTTCATTATGGATGAGATCCGATCGGTGGCATCGGTGGTCCTCATATAGAACTGTGGCCTATACCCGCGAAGAAGGGTGAGGACTTCGAACTCGACAAGCTGGAGGAGCACCTCATTGTCCACCTGATCCTGCTTGTTGAGTAAAACCACTGTGTCGGGTACGCCGACCTGCTTGGCAGGGAGGATCTGCTCGTTGGTCTGTAGCATGGTGCCGTCGGGGCCGGAAACAACAAGGATAACGCCGTCCATTTGTTCGGCGCCGGTGATCATTTTCGTGACATGGTCAGCGTGGCTGGGGCAGTCGACGTGGGCGTAATGGCGGTACTCCGTCTCATACTCGACGGACGCGGTGTTGATGGTGATGCCGCGGGCGCGCCCCTCGCTTCTTGAGGTCGGACGCGGCGAGGGCCATGGTGAAGACGCGGTGAGGGTGATCTTGCCGTGGTCGACGTGCTCGATGGTGCCGATGTTGACGTGCGGCTTCTTTGGCTCGAACTTCCGGTGGGGGGTCCGGACGAGGAACAGGCCGCCGAGGCGACGGCGGAGGCTCTGCTGACAGATGGCGCTGGTGTTACAGCAGAAGCTAATTGTAGAGAGCGACAAAGAAGAGGAGAGAAGGTTGGCGGTGGTGGAAGATACCGAAGTGGCTTTTGGGGTTATGGGCTTGGCATAAGAGGAGGCATGAGGATGAGGAAGACGGGAGGAGCCGTTTTGACTTCCATCGTGGTGACGATGGATGCCCGTCATGGTTGATGGGATTGATCTCGATGAACGATTAGGATTTAAAGATAGGGATGAAGGGTAGAGATGTGATCATGGGAGGAGAATTAGATCTCTACAATGGGCCTTGAACGCCATACGGGCTATTACACGTGGCTTTGGTCCACTGGGTGGAGCAACCCTGACCGCCTGGCGGTAATCTACCAGGAGGTGACTTGAACCATCTGGAACCCTAATAAACTCTCGCGGCCGTCATTTGCAGCCTTCCTCTCGAATTGTTGCCCTAATCATGGCGTCCACCCTCGACTTCCGACGCCTCGACGAAGGCCTCGGCGGCCAGAAGAACAAGCGGAAGCGTCCCGAACCCGGCGGTGGCCCTGACTCGATGGATGTTGATCCTCTCTCCGACGCCGCCACCGCCACCGCCACCGTCTCCCTCACCCCGCCCGCCAAGCGGCCCGCCCTCCCCTCGCTTGAGGATCCGGAGAAGCCCGCTTTCGGTCGCCCCACCTACGACGGCATCATCGGCGGCAGGGTCTCCGGCCGTAAGTGGAAGCAGCCCCGCGCCCAGCGAGCCTCTGCCTGCGCCGTCTCCCACCGCCGGCCTTCCCTCGACGTCCGGACCAAGGAGAAGGAGCTGAAGCGCGCGTACAAGGAGCGGATGGCGGAGCTCAAGGAGGAGATCCGGCGGAACAAGGAGGAGAAGCGGAAGCGGAGGGAGGAGAACGAGAAACGGAAGCAGGAGAACACGCTGCGGTCGGGCACCAAGCTGCAGAAGATCACCAACCCCAAGACCCTGAAGAAGATCGCCAAGTCGAAGCAGAGGAAGCAGCTTAAAGTGGTTCCTGATGAACTGTTCAACAAGAACGGTGGCGTCAAGAACAAGAATTAGGCCGGTTGGTGCCTGTCGACCCTTTTTCCAAGTTAAAGTTTTGATCTTTTTTTCCGAGTACATCTGTAATTGTTGGAAGATTTCGCCAAGAACTCGTGACTGTTGCTGGTGTCTTATTCAATCTTAAATATGGTATGGAAGTGACGTTAGGCTTTATTTTTCTGGGCATCTCTACCTTTACCTTCTGCAAAATCCAATTAGTCTCTCCTCTTATTTTCTTTGTCGTTAATTTCTAGTATTATTGCTTGTTTGTTGTAATTTTCAATGTATTGCGACTCTGAATCAACTATTGAGTTGCTGTTAAAGAGTGGAACTTGATTGAATTTGTAGTTGTTTCCGGAACATAGAACATCAATTCGCAGTTATCTTTAATTTTTTTCAGCAATATACTCTTCCTATAGTTAGAGAAGAATCAGTTGTATTTAATCTCCAACTTGTTGGTTTTTTCTTGTCATCTTTCTATGCATGCACATACACTTACACCCATACATAGATATACAGAGATACCTAGGGAAGAAGAGGAGGGGGGCTTTTGCTGTAGATTGCAACATCTACTATTTTTTACCTGTCTTCTATCATTATCTATGATAGTTCAAATGCTGATTTTAGTCAATTGCTTCTCAAGCCATGTATTGTTTTCTCTTTTCATTGGCCTTTTGATTCATTCTTTATGGTTTTGTCATATTTTCTTTGGATAACTCAGGGGTATTTGTGGAAGCATAATAACATGAAATCTTATTTTACAAATAATTGTATTCGTTATGAAACATCCAATTGAGAATGTGGGATCTCACAATACAAAATTTTGAGGATTTTGAGTTTCTTGAGTCCTTATTCTGTTAAAACCATATGGTTCATTTATTCTATTGGTTTTACCTGGAATTGTTGCATCATTTAAGTTCTATATATTTTTCTTCTGAAAAAATATTGAGCCTTTAAAAAAATTTATTCAACTTTTTCTTGTTGTGGAAAGTGGTAAGCACTGCTGCTGCAAAGAGTGTGTTTAGCTGAACTTGATGCTTTTATCTGAATTTCTTGCATTCTTTGTCAGATTTAGACAATTTAAAGTTCACCTTAATAAAAAAATTAAAATCCAGATGGCAAAAGATATATTGCTTGTTCTTTATACATCTATTTGTCCATATTAATCAGCTGAGTGAAATCTACTAATTGCTTTATCAGAAAGAACAAGTTTGGAGAAGGTTGGATGATAGAATTGTTGTTGCTACGGATTGAAATGGTCTTCCAGTTTTTGTCTTAAACTGCATTGACCTGAAATATCTGTATTAGTGGCTGGCAGTAAAGGTTATCATTTGAAATTAATAGTCATCACAACTATATGAGGTGTTGCCAATGATATGGAGTTTTTGAAATGTCTAACTTCATTGGGTAGTTTTTGAAGTAATGATTTGGAAAGCTTTTGAATTTCTAGAATAGCTTAGGGTTTATCCTGTATGATTTCTGCAGAACAAGCAATAGATTGTTCACAAACTTTTCCACTTGTTCTTACTTTCTACTCGTGTTTTTCTACTGAAATTTGATGATGTTGGAAAAGTGATGCTTAGTAGTAATCAAATTTACCTCCTAGTAGTAATCACTTTTGCAGGCACTTTAATGTTGTTATTCTCTTTTTGGTTTCTTCTTTCCTTGGGTGTCATTTACCTCAATCAACAGCTTTCTTATCAGAAGAAATCTATGGCATTAAGCATTGCAATATAGTGACAGTGCATGACTGCTGGGGTTTATAAGAGTGATGTCTCCCCCTTTGGACTTTGTGGGTAAGATGTATTTCCAAGAACCTTGACCCTTCAGTTGGTAAAGACAGGGATCTTCTTAGCATGGTCCTCATCATGGCAATGGAGTGTACATTTATCTGCAAGACTGCATAGAATTGTTCGGATTCCCTTTTTCTCATATCCTGATGCTGATATAGCCTCTTAAAAAGATCCCAGTAAGATCAACAACAATGTTATTTGTTGGGATCCATGCCATAATTTGGGATTGTTATGCCAAAGGATGCCAAAGTGTATAACAATTAATGAGCTTAACAGCCTTGGAGACAAAGGAATCACACAACTGGCATTTTCTTAAGCTTAAGCATCCAAGATATTCTAATGCGATCTCTGTTTAGAGTTCAAAATGATGGCAGATGCATGACAGTCGTTCCCATGTTTGGAGCAAGCCAACATGGGTGTATGTTATGAGTGCCTTTGCTGTTCCATTACATTACACCCAACAAATTGTTCTTTCATGTATCAAACTTCTACAGGATGCATGTTGAGGCAGGAGACAATTCTGGAGAGAGAGAGAGAGATATGGTCTGCAAGTCCACCCTCAAGTTCCGTTTCCATTGTCAATATTGAAGCATCACTTTATCTGTAGCTGCCTGGCAAAAGACAAGGCAGTACCTACAGCCATCAGGTATATAACAACAATATGAAAGCTAATCCCCACGTACTGTTCAAAGGTGGGTGAGCCTGTTCATCTGGGCTGTCACTTTATTCCTCTCAACAAAGCGATTGCGTGAGCTAATCACATATTAGCAAGGTAAGACCTTTTTAGTATTTTGATTGTTAGACTAAAAAAATTATATTAAATTTTTTATAATTAAAAAAATAAAATATTTAATTTTATTTATTCTAATATTATCGATTTTATCGAAAAAATATAACGCATGACAATACATGTCAAAATGATATGAAAATAATAGACAAAAATATAATTTCAATGCCCTAATTACTTTTTTTATTGTGGCAGACGACGATATCGTCGGGAGTCACGGGTGGTTTTTTTGTTGTTGTCCGTAAGAACAACATAGTGGTCGACAAGAACATTGGGGACTTCTGCGGTTTCTTATAGGAAGAGGAGGATAAGAAGACAGAATGATGATAAGAGGTGAGGCGAAGGGAGAGAACGAAGAGGGTGATGCAGATGTTGACACTTTGCATTTGTGTCAATATCGCTCGGCATGTCGACACAAATACAAAGCGATGCCACCTTTCCCTGCATCATTATCAGCGTCGATACATGTATAAAGCGACATCACTCTTCCTCACATCATTGTCAACATCGACGCAAATGCCGAATGGCACTTTTGTCACTCTGTATCTGCGTCGGCGCCAACGCAGTTATTGAGCAGTAGCGACACAAATGTATAGCATTTACATTTGCATCATTCTCTTCCTCTTTTCCTTTTGTCTCACCTCTCATCGTCACTCTCCCTCCTCATCCTCCTTCCCTCGTAAAAAGTCACAAAAGTCCCCAGCGTTCTCGTTGATCACTACATCATTCTCACCGACTACAACCACAACAACCACCTGTGGCCCCCAATAATGTCATCGTTCATCATCACTAAAAACATAACTAAGACGTTAAAATTATCTTTTTATCCATCGTTTTTATGTGATTTCTATACGTGTTGTCAGAGACTCTATCTCCCATCGATAAAATCGACGATATTATATGAATTAAATGGAGTTAAATTTTTCACTTTGATAATTATATAAATTTTAATATAAATTTTTAAAATCTAAAGATTAGAATATTAAAGATGTCAAACTATAAAGAATAATCTTTAATTAACTCGCATGCTATTCGAAAATGATCTTTGTGTTCAAGGCATTCATATGGTAAATGATTTTTTTTTTTAACAAAAGTATATTTAGATTTTAAACCTTCTTGATCATCTCAAAATACTTGAAACCAATATTATTATTACAGCAATCTTTATAAGTGTTCCTGGTACCTTATTTGATAGTGTTAATCTCATTAGGAACGAGAAGGCATATATCTCATTTATTTCTATGGAGAAAGAATTATGGATAGAAAGACAAGTGAGTGTGCTTATTTGCAAAGAGATTCAATGTCCCCTTTTCCTCTTGCCCTTTTGTCGATTCTCTCGGTCTTATTATCAAGGCAAAAGCTGCAATAACTTGATAATATATTATCAACTTATACAACGATAAATTATATCAATTTATGCATAAACCTAATTTCAACCGTTGAACAATCATTAAGATCATGATAAAATCATCATAATTCTCTCAATATTTTAATAATATATTATCATGATTTTAAATCATAAAAATTATGATAACATATTATTATGATTTTCTCAAATAATAAGGATCATGATCTTAACGTAATTTCCTAAATTATGAAATAATGTAGATAAATATTTTATATTTATCATTGATTGAGAAAATTATATAATCTATTATTATGAAATGATTTAGATGAGTATTTTATATTTATTATTGATTAAAATATATATAATTATCATATATATATATATATATATATTAATCTATTATGAAATGACTAGTCATTTTGTTTCAGTTGCTATCAGCTTTATCTCAGTGCACTCCCTGCATTGCTTTGCACGCACACACTGGAAGAAAGCTCTACCATCAAGAAGTCGAGCACGCATGGTGGATGTAGCCTTTTGCCTTTGCAAAAGGAGAGGTGGTGGGCTTGGAAAGCGCAGTGGCTCCTGTAAAGTTCTGCAACTTTAGTTAGCGCCCAGCCTACAACTTCAGATGGCACAGAAGATAAAAGATGATTGGCTTTACATGCAGTTGTGGTTGAATCCAATCTCATCACGCAGAGTAGTAGGGGAATTATGAGTTCCATTTCATCACAATTCATACCAGTAACACATGTATGTCATTGTCAAGTGCTGAGCACACTTGCTTGTGCTACCACAAAATCATCTGAATCACTCATGCAGCATTATTAGCAGCCTAATGGAAGAAAAGAGAGTCTCACTGGTTTTGCCTTTGACAAGCCATTCTCAGAGGGACTGGTGGGTCTGAGAATGCACCCTCCACTATTTGATCATACACCCACTTGTTTGCAGCCTCTGTGTAGTGAACTCCATCCCAGCATATCCTCTTCAGAGGATCCCGGCATGCCTTCCCGACCAGGACTTCAGTGCCGTTGACTATGACCTTCGATCCACAGCCCCAGTGGATGTTGTAGTTGTACTTGCCACCGTGCCCGCAGCAAGCCACAAGAGGATGCTCAAAGCCTGCAAATTACAGCACTCCAACATTGTTCATCAGTATCTGAAGCCATGATTAAATTCAGCATTTGTTCAGCGTCGGTTGCAAGTCTTACTATGCTTCTTTGCTTGGCTTATGAGGGAGTACTTTATGGTGTAGACATCGACATAGGTGAATACCGCCTGAGGGAGGTCCTTCCTGAGATGGGCTACAGTTTCCTTCAGTTTCGCGTTGAATAGCTGAGCCACATCATTGAAAGGAGATCCACAACCGACATGGTCCACCTCGGGTGCCCTGATAGGAAATCGGTCGAGAACATAAGGCAGACAGCCAAAGGGACCTGTGTTATGGATCCAAAAGAATCTCCCACCTTGTCCATAGACACCCTGCACCGACTCAATCCAAGAATTTTGTCATCCTCTAACATTAATGAGGCAAGTATTTCTCATATTGTTTTATCTCTCGTGGTTTTCTGCTTCATCATACCTTTATAACAACAGTGAATTTGTTGAGGATATCTGGAATGGTTGCTTTAACTTCATCAGTAGTCATGTTACTGACATAGCCTGAAGTGAGGTCATTTTGGCCGATGTCGAAGGTGTACAAAGCCTTAGAGAAGTAGTCCTCTGGAGGTAATTCATCTTTGAAGACTCCTGCAGAGAACAACCAAAGATTAATTGGCAAGTTTGTACATCATCACAAGGGGATCACTTGGTCGAGCTAAAAGTATATCTCTGGTACTTGCCTTTCTTGTAAGCTATCTGCGACCTAGATTTGAACTGTGCATACTGCCAGGACTGCACATCCAAGGAGAAGGGGCTGTACCCAGTTTGAAATAAAGTTGTATTTTGTCGTTGGATTGTTGATCCTGCTGTAGCAAAATTGGCACCATGGGAGAAATTTGTCGCCACTGAATCAAGATATGCATTGAGGAAAGGAAGTCCAAGGCCCTGAGCTGAAGATCCAAACAAAAAGTTGAACCTGGTTACTATTAGTTGAACACAATATATGGTTATCAATAATAGGATTGTTTCTGATGTAAGATAAACTCTCCTGAAAAGCCAAGTGGTTGTTGATTGTTGATGACTGACTCTCTTTCACATGTTTTTTTATGATTGCAGAGTGCAAAAATTCAATAGCAGTACTTGGTTAAGCCAGATATAGAAATTTCAAGGTGAACAACGATCAATCTGCCCTGACATATCTATCAATAAAAGGATGTCAGACAAACTTTCTCTCTAATATTCGGACTAAGTTCACGAGTCAATGCAATTGGGTGACCTTTTTGTCAAGGATTATGGATGGAAGGTGGCAACAGGACTCTATTGAAACACTAATTAAGGTTTAGGAAGTCAAATGATAAAAATCAAGCTTTGGGGAACCATTTGTCCAAAAAGTCAATAATTACTGATGTAATTAACCCCAACCATAAGCTTAATCTCTGCCTTCGATAAGGTGCAAGTTTGCTCCCTGGAAGTCTTAAATTGGAGTTTGAACAGAGGTTGAGCTTGATCTTACTCGGACCTAATACTCATAGCCAAAACCGACTTAAAGGTGAAAAATGGGCTCAGTCCACTTTTTCACAAGTAGGACTGAGAAGATTGCCCCGGTCCACTGATAACTAATGTTGACAACTAATAGTCTTTTGTGCTGACAGGGGGTACAAATGAATGTGATTTTTATAACACCTAAATATAGATATTAGAGATTTTGTTGTAGTTAAATAAATGCATATGTATATGCGCATAGGTGGAGGAAAGAAAAAGAAAATTTGAAGTCCACAATCTTATAACTTCAGATCAAATGTGAGAGCTCAAAACCAATGATCAGATCAAATACAATAAGCAAAATCCAAAATTTTTGAAAGGTTTGCAAACATGTCATTATTTTTGCATGTCCAACAACAGAGTATTAAAGCAATAATGCAAACATCATTTATTGCAGTAAACAATGATTTGGGACATTTCAAATAAAGAATATAACCAATGGCTGTCTGCAGATATTTATTGGCATGTGTAGAAAATTTCAACAAATTAACTTGGTTGCTTTAATTGGTGAAATGTTTTGCATCATCAAAAATATTTATTTTTTAACTACTTGAACCTTTTTCTTTTCTAAATATAAAGTCAGATAATGCCAGTCTTCGATTTAGTTCTCCTATATCTATGTTTGTATAGATGTAGAATTAAGCAAGGATCTTAAGATGAATCCAATTATGAAAGAATCAATCATGAAATCTTCAAATTGCGGATCAACTCAAACATGATTTTGATATTTGGATAACCTAAAGATTCTAACATATCATCAATTGGGAAATAAAACAGGTAGTTTTAAATTTTTAATGACACAATACGTTTTTATTGGATGAAATTTTTTAAAAAAACTGAATTGATATAATTATCATTTAAAAGGATTTATATGAATGTTAATAACTTTTTATCATTAACTAAAGTATTCTAATCCATAGGTTTATGAATGAATATTTTTATTGACTATTCATTTTATATTGATATGATTAACACACAAAATATATTCAATTAACATTTTATATCTGACTCCCAGTATCCAATAATGTGACTATCAATACCTAATTATTTGGTGCACACCAATCGTAAATGGTCGCAACCAAGGTTTTAAATCCCAATCCCATAATCTATCAGAATGGTATGACACCAACATACCAGGCAGCGTACCGACCCATATCAACTAAGTCGAGAAAATATTTAAAAGATAAAAGATCCATGTAGCCAACCCCAAAAGTTGGGACTTATGATTTTAACGTTGTTGTTGTAAAAGCCCAAACTACCCATCAATGTCTCTTTAGTGTGATATTACCTCCATACTTATATGATTGTTAGTAAGTCATTTCTAACACGACCATGCATCAATTTTCCCCAGTAATCAAACCGGCATTCACAAGCAGCCAACCAAAATCTGGCCCAGTGATCAAATTTGATAGATGAGATTAAGTGAACCCAGCCATAGTTGCAGCTGCAGATTGCTTACTGCAGAGCAAATGACATGACATCAATAACTCAACCAGTTACTTTGTGTCGGTTGTACATCTGTGATCCACATCAACTCTGCGCATGATAGTCAAAGACGTGTCTCAGGTCAAAGAAATGTGTCTCAAAGTCTTCCAATAGGTTTGGCCTGGCAAAGGCAACTTTTCCCTGTTGATAAGATCTTAAAATGTGTACCATTTCAGTAGCTAGCAAAAAGACTCACTTGGGTATCAGGCTGTGATGGTTAATAGCACTGATCTGGTGACTGCAATTGGCAAAGTGTAGACTCAAAAACATGTTTTTAATCTTATAGTGATATTTTAAATTCTCGATCTGTGGGAAAGGGATCCGATACTGACTGATTGGGTACAGTAATATCATTTTACTACTGACAGAAAATTAGAGACTTGATTGTTTTTGTTGCAGCATTTCGCAGTGGCAAGTGAAAAGAAGAAGAAAACTGAGACAGCTTACCGATGAAGTCGATGATGAGGCGGCCGTCGCAGTATCTGCCGGCCGGCGCCCCGAAGAAGGTCTCGCCATGTGGCGGTGGAGCGGGGCCGAAGGCCGCCGACAGCCCTCCGGTGTCGGAGTTGGAGTCCCCAAAGTTGAAGATGGCCGGGAAGGCGCAGGGCGAGGGCGAAGCTGAGGTCTTCAGCAGCAGGACAGAGGTGAGTAGGAGAAGAAGGATGCGGTGAGAGGCCATTGGCAAGATGACAAGGGGGAGGACAATGGATGAGGAAGAGGCCCAGAAGAGCAGTAAAAGAAGGAAGGGTGAGCTGCGTGCCGCTCTCCTGCGGAGGTGGCCACAGTCTAAACAGAGAGAGAGAGAGAGAAGAGTTGATTGAGTTCACGTGCGTGAGGACGGGCAGTCATTTTGTTTTACTGCTCCTTTTATTGTATTGGTTTGCCGAGAAATATTCGCAACAATATTTAGCACGTGAGAAGAGATAGCATGTGCGGAGTAATTAATATTACTTGTTTGTGTAGTATATTTTAGCACTTAACATAAATTAAATTATCATAAATAATATTTTATTTTATTTTATTTTATTAACTTCCTTATGTAGTATGGTTAGGAAAATAATTAAAATTAATTTCTATAATCATTTGAATAAGTTAAGAATTTTATCAATTAATTTATTTCCTAATTAGTGATATATATTTTAGAAAATAAATGGTTAAAATTTTATTTTTGGGTGTGAAACATATAAAATAAATACTATAATTTTATCTTTATATGAAAATAAAATAAATATAAAATTATTTCTTACTTTTCGAGAAGAGCCCATCTTCTCGTAGGGCTCCCCCTTAATTTTATCTTTACTAATTTCTCACCGACCTTTAGGAGGAATGAAAGAGAGGATCCTCCACGAGTAGTTTTTCTTCGTATTTTAAAATTTTTATTATAATTTTTATAAGTTTTATTATGTATAATAATAATTAAATTTTAAAATTTTATGATTAGTAAAAAATTATAATTAAAATATGATATTAAAAAAAATATATTAATTTAATGTTAATTCTAATTCATTTAATTATACATATTTATGTTTCAAATAATTATGTGTAAATTTTTATAATTTAATTAGATTTAAATTTGTATCATGAATTTAAATTAGTTATTTCATTAAAAAAATATATTTGAGATTAATTGTTATTTTTATAATATTTTAAATATTTTTTAAAATATTATAATATAATTTAATAAGGGATGTCAATTTATTGTCTGACTTAATTATATTGATTGGTCAAACTAGCTCATATACTAAAGTACCCCCAACCCATGTGGTCGGGCATGTCACAATCTATATAGTTATATATGATTCAGCCCATGTAATTAGACATAATTTAGTTCTTATGATCAAATATAACCCGACTCATATGACTAAGTATAATCAAGCCTATCTAGTTAACCATGATCCAACCCACATAGCCAAGTATAGTGTATCACATAAGGTTAGGTATATCATAACTTATATGACTCATCCATAACCAATAATAATCCAATTTAGTAATAAGACTCATCCGATCCTATAAAGCTAAGCTTACCCAATTATATAATCGACATTAGATATGTCATTACCTCTTTATTCTAACATATTATATATTTTAGTCCATCTATTACTTGGAATAGGCATGTGAAATGCATATAATCTATCTAAGGCTCGGGTAGGTTAACTTAGTCTGAACTACCATTATGCAGTATGGTCTAATTCTCTCTCAACTTATTGGTTTGAAATTATTTAGTTAATTGAATTAAACATATTTGATTAGTTCAAGTGATTAATAGTTATTCCATACTAACTTCATTGATTTAAGGTCATTTGACTTAAATAAAATCAATCAAATTTAAATTAGACTAATTGAATATATTCTTATGGATATGAGGTTATTGTTAATCTGGATGATCTTGGATCGATTCTTTATGATACAAGGTTACCATTGTTATATCTTGATTGATTATGTTGAGTGATTAATATTGGAATTACAAGCTATAAAAGGAGCTATGGGCTCATTAGAATATGGAGCCACAAATGAATATAGTATAGTAAAGTATACATTAAGCAATCTCTCGTAATGTTTTATCATATTACATCTTGAATACATGAATAGATCAATATAAATAAATGATCATTATTGTTTATGTAGGTGGGATAATTTTTTTTTAGGATTAGCGAACTGTTAAATATTATGGTTAAATAGTTTCCTCATCCATTATTATAAGTAACGTGTCCCTATTTAGACAGGTGAAGAATATCACTTTATCTGTTGTTAGAAGTATGGTATGGATTCTCTTAATCCATTGTTGAGAGAAATTCATCATATATTGTATACATCACCATCTATTATTGAGAGTACAATATTAGGTATGATATACGTCTTTATTATCATATTGTTATATATGTCATCGAGATGTATTGTATGTTTTTGATGCATAATTTTATTTATTGCATAAGAATTATTATTATTTTTAATATATAATTTTCTTAATAAATTGATATATTATTATTATTATTATTATTATCTTTATTATCATATTGTTATGTATGTCATTAAGATGTATTGCATATGATTGATGCATAATTTTATTTACTATATAAGGATTATCATTATTTTTAATATATAATTTTCTTAATAAATTAATATATTATTATTATTATTTTATATTAAATTATTGATATATATATATATATATTTATATTACGAGGATTAAAATTTATTTTTTATAATTTTATAAAGATTCCTGCTAATATATATGGTTGATGTTGTGTTTGTTTTTATAATAATCTACTATTTTGTAATAGATATAAAGTGTAAGCTCAGAAAATTTTTCGTAACTTATGACCTTACTAAATAATACATGATTTTTTTTAATAAGAATATTTAATATTATAAGAATAAAATTTTAAATGTAAAGAAAAAAAGGGTCTTCTGTAAATTAAATAATAATATGATGATTTAGTTTTTTTTTTAAAATGGGATATGACATTAATGGTTTAATCTATGAAGCGACCCAAATAGATCGAGACATGTTTGACACTAAAAAATTTCATAGGATAGATTCCATCAAAGTCAATAAATAAATCAAAATATAAGTTTTTAGAGATTGTTTTAGATATAGGATAGATGCCGAGATATAGCCAATAATTTAAACTACTGTGATCACCTCACTTGCCACAAGCATTCAATTCACTCAACAAAGTCTGACATTTTCATACCCATTAAAGAAGGAAGGAAGGAAGAAGGGTCGGTTTGGTTCAATGATTGTCCGACCCAATTCTTGCATCCATCATTTTCAGTAAAAATATGCATAGAATAAAAGAAGCAAACAATGATTATTAAAAAAGAATTAAATAAAAAATGTGGTGGCGCTTGAGAGATTATTCTTGACTTATTTCTTGAAATTTAATGCATGCTAAAGACACCCTCAATTAAACATGATAATATGAGATCGGAAGTATCTCATCTCTTTTTAACAAACTTCTTAATAATAATATGAGAATTATGATTAAGATTATTTAGATAAATTTTGATCATCAAATCGTTATGATGAGGTTGACTTGACTTCATTTTATTTTCCCTCAAATTTTATCATATTTAAAGCTTAAATGTGATTCACATTTCATTGATAAGTTAGAATACGATAGACACTTGAGACACCCAAGTAGGATGTCTAGAAATTTGATAAGGAACCTCTTCTCGATCTTAATGTAAGAGGTCTCCCATAAGACTTGTGCCAAAATTAATATTTATCTTATTCAAGTAATAAAAAATAAAAAAAAATTAAAATATTTGATGATTTATTCTATAGATGATGATGTGGCCTCAATAATCATAAAAAAACTAAATATATCAATGAAGAATATTTTATTTTAAATATCATATTGGTATAGTAGGTTTATTTAGCATGATGTTGAGTTTCATACATCAAATTATTTTTAAATGTGTTATTTAATTTAATTAGTAAAGATTTTGATCATAAATTTTTAAATTTAAAATATGACTTCACAACTTATTCTTTAAAAAAATTATACTAAGTTTCTACATAAGATTATTATTATTATTATTATCATAGATCTTGATTAAAAAAAAAATATAAGTTTAGATGGTTCCTTCCCATTTTTTTCTAATTGCAATGATGAGAGTTCAACGTAAATCACTAGTTTGACTCATTGTTCTTATGTTTGAGTAGTTCTTGGGGTTGCAATGTGTACTTGGCCCCTAATGCTGTGTCGGACAGCTGGCATTCTGAGCTGGCCTCCGTCCTTCGTGTCAGGCTGACTCGTCTTGTCTTCATCGAGTAAGGACGACTCCTCCCGTCGACGTACCCTCCCGTGTCACCCGGCTTTTATACCCATCGCTTTTACCTGGGTCACCCCACCCACTGGGCCGTAACGGCCCGTCAGAAACCCCCTGTATGTGGGCCCAGGACTGGTATTGAAAGGGGTAGAAGATTCCACGGTTCATTTTTCGCTTTATTATTTATTTTATTTGTTTTTTTTTCTATTTCCTAAATACGTTTTCATCGTAATTATTATCATCATGAAGGGGTTGAAATCGGCACTCGTGAAATGACGACTCATACGAGATGTGATAATACTTCTATGTTTTGGGAAGCATATGTCACACAAGTTATCATCAACCTACTTACTTGCATGATTGTGATAGAGCACATCGGATGGATGAGTTTTCCAAATCGTATTTTAGAATACTAACAAATTCGATATTTGTTATGACAAAATGAAACTATTTAGATGTCAAATCCTATAAAATTATTATATCGAGAATATATTCGATAAAATGTCTTTAATGTTTAGGTCAATCTAAACCAATGAGATGTTCGTAGAACTACGAGAATTAGAGAGGATATGAATTTGTTTGTTATGTGTACTTGAGATGCCTTTTATAGTATTATTTTTGGGCTGTTATACTTATAGGCACACATTGATATAAGGGACGATTACGCATATATTTTGATCCTAATAAAATCGTGCTATGTAGAATACGTAGGATGTGCGATAGTTGTGATGCTATTAGTAACATCTTGTGAATAAGACTATGTCAACCACATGTAGTTGAAATGTTGGTCACCGATGTGTCAACCATATAGCATTAATGTATCGATCACTATCAATTACATGATGCCAAAGTAACGATTTAATATCAAGGTGTTGACTATGTAGTGTCAAGATATTAATCACGTTGTGTCGATTTGACGATCATATAGTACTAAGATGTTGATCGCATAGCATCGAAGTATTGACTACGATACGCTAAGATATTGCCAGGTGTCCACTAAAATGTCGACCACATAGCATTTAGCGTATTGACTATATAATTGTTAAAGTTTTGACTATGTCATTAGCAATTGGATTTGCAAGAACATTTTAAGGTAGCAAAGGCAGCGATTTATTATGTCCACTTATTAATGATTGGTCCATCGAAATCTCATTCATTATAATTTTTTAATGTATTGATCAGCCCAAAAATAAGGGTTTTATGAATTTTGAAATATGACTGTCCTAAAATAGCATCTTACAATAAAAAGATACAATTAATAAGACACTTCTTGACATAATTTTTATGTTGAATTAACAAGCGATACATCTCGTTCGACCACTTGATTTGGAAATTCCATCTCCACCGTCCAAAATGAACATTACAAGTCAACCAAGCGGCAAAACCTTATCTTCCTCTCAGAGAAACATGCGCCCCTTCTTCACCGCTGCAGTAGCCATGACAAAGCCGGAGCAGCAGCAGCAACGGCGGCATGTGGACGAGCAGGAGCTGGAGCTCCTCAAGGCGGTGGCGCAAGCGTGGCACGCGCAGTCCGGCAACCCCAAGCCGACCGACGAGTTCCACGCCCGGAGAGCCAGCTCCTCCCTCCGGCAGCCCACCCGGTTCAAGCTCGAGGCGGTGGCCATGGCCGCCAGGGCCGCCGAGTCCCACTGGGACTTCGCGCACTCCCTATGGGACTCCTATGAGATCGTGACCTTGTCGAAGAAGCTGGAGGCCAACGTCGCGTTGGACGACGTCCCCCCCTGGCAGAGCCCGCCCGAGTACGGCCGGCCCGACAAGCGATCCAGAGAGAGCAAGAACAGCCTGAGGAACCTCATCCACAGGTCTTCTTCCTCCACCAAGAGACATGACCTCGACGTGCAGAAAGTTACGAGAGAAGAACGATGATAGTATGGTGTTCATATTGTGACGGCTTCTTCGTTTGTTGCTTACCATATTACTTTACATGAGAATCTCGATCCTAGGTGTAATTTACATCAAAATCCTTAATTATAAATATGAAACATCTAACTCTACTTATCATATCATCATTAGTTTTATTGATAGAAATATAAAAATAATAATAATTTTAATTTTTAAATTATGCTTTTAGTAATAATGGATGATGACATCATTGAAGCTACGAATACTATTGTAGTTGAGGAAAGGCAACGATGAGATATGAGGCAAAGAGAGAGAAAAAAAAAGGACGATATCTATATTGATGCCAATGCAAATGTAGCGCGTCATCATCATTTTTTGTATTATTGTTAATGTCGACATAGATGTAAAATTGTACTACCTTTCTCTGCATTATTATCAATTCTAACGTAGATGTAGAGTGGCGTCACTCTGCATCTACGTTGGTGCCAATGCAAATATAGAACATTATCATATACATCATCTTCTTCCTTCTCTCCATTTGTCTCACTTTTCATTGCCTCTCCCTCATCCATAATAACCACACGCGATCTCTAAATATGTTGTTATCCGTCACCATCGAAAGCGTAATTGAGATATTGAAATTATTTTTTTGCTCATTATTTTTATATTTCTGTTGGTAAAATCGGTAATACTAAATAGATATAATTGCATAAGATAATATATAATTAGCTTCGTAGCTACATCATATAATTTATAATTGTCCATATCTATAATCTGTTAAATGATCCCTGTTACGTTCTATTTCTCCCATTCGTTCTCATCCCCATAGCTCAGCTCTGTAATACTACTACTTTGATGTGCTCATCTCCGCAGAAACTTCAGAACGTATCAGTCTTCCTGACGTTTTATGATGTATCAGCTCTAATCTTACAACTCGGACAGGTGATTCAAATCTTAGTTTCTTTCATATAATTTAAGATAAAAATTAATATACACATTTTTATCCCTACAAGTAAACGATGATATACATATATATATATATATATATATATATATATATATATATATATATATATATATACATATATTAGAAGAAAACACTTATTAGAAGAAAAAGAATAAAAAGAATAGTAAGAAATACCACTTAGCTTCGGGACCAAGAATCCAAAGCGACCTTCTTTCTCAACACATCACCAACCTTCTTAACGCACAACCACTTGTATATCTTACCCTTCTCTCTACCTGAATCCTAGGTGGTTCAAAGATTGGTCGTAACGCGGGTCCCGCGTGGACCCACTTACTCAAATCCAATCGCATGGAAGGAATATCGGAGAGTACGCGATGAACGGGTAATTGTCACTGCGCGTGAACGCCCGAACCACTAGGCTCGGTGGCTCGAGCCACAGTCTCGGGGGGGTTTTTCCCGCCGGAACAGATGCTTCATGTGGTGGGCTGGAGAATGGCGACGACTGACGCCTCCTCGCTTCGTTCTCCTCGTTTCTAAGTAGCGCAGTCTCAGTCTCAGCTGATATCAAGAACTTGGGATGGCAAGGTGCGTTTGACATCATCATCTTGCAAGACTAGATTCTTCTGCTGTTGTTAGAAAGTGCATGCTTAGCTCAATTCTTGCTCATCGATGTGTAATTGCTGCGTGGCTGCTACGTTGATGATTGGGGCTTTTCGAGCCTCATCATTTTTCGTTATTAGTGGTGTTAAAAGGAGACGCTTCTGTTGATTTAAGTAGGATACGGCTTAGGGGATTCATTTATTGTGTAGGAGGCTTTGTGCATTTTGTCCATTTGGGGCACCGATTGAAGAAAGTCCGGACTTTCAATGGATTTCGTTGGTGGTTCGCTGAATGATTTTGCATTGGTGTAGTGGTTCATTGGTTGTGCCTGTTAATGTTCTTGGTTGTTCTGTTTTTTTGTCCTTTGCAACCTTGGATACCAGGTTTCGCGCATGGGAGATAGTCTATCTATAAACATAGAGGTAAGATTGTGTACATTGAGCTTCTCCTTATCCCGTATTAGCAGGAATCTCATCCGCCCTTTTCTTTACATAACAATGGAGCTGCAAGAAATTATAGCTCTAGCATTGGACCCGGTTGGGGTTTGCTTTAGCTTCCCTTTCTCGAGGTCGCTTTACCGAATTGAGGAGCTGAACATGGAAACGATGATTTGAGTGAATGGCAAATTCATATGTATGAGAAGAATGTGGCATATTGACATTCATAACTTTGATTTAGATTGCTAGAAGTGAGTGTGACAAGTCAATGAATAGAATTTATGGGTAGAGAAAAGTCATTCTAATGCTTGAAAGATCTGGGCACTGTTTCTAGTATTGCAAAATTGAAGTGTTTCAAAAGAAGAAAAAGAATCTTTTGAGGTAAGAAAGGGGAAAGAACGATTATGTGCATATGGTAAATGGATTAGGGATAAGGCATATACAGGGTCATATGGTAAACAGAACTTGATTTGATTCATCAAATGAACACCAATTACAATCAATTATGTGCCTTTTTTTTATTTTAGCATTCTTTGGGACCTAAATCCTAACTAAGCCAGCCAAAGACAAGCCTTTCTCTTAAAAAAAAAAAAAGGTAATCCATCTAAATCATATGTAAATAGACCTTTTGAACTTTTTAATGTATAGTCATGATTGCTTCATAACTTTTCTAAGGGAACCTATACTTAAGATTTGATCCTTCGACATCAAAATGATATAAAGTAAGATTCCAGAAGCATCATAAGACAACCACAGAAATAATGGCAGGAAATGGAAAGCAACACTGAACTCAGTTTTGGACTCTGATAGAGTCAACTAAGTCCTGGGAAAAACTTGTTTTGCATCACAGAGATTCCAACCAAAGAAATTCGTATAGGATCAAATCCAATAACTTCAATAAGTACAAGATTTTCAATGTGTTGCAGAATAGTAATTCCATTTCCCTATCCATTGGCCTCTGAAATATCACTCTTTATTTTCAGTTGATAGCCAAATCTAGCTATGCTTATTCTTATCACTGTCATTAGTTTAATTCTGACAAGATTAATTACGAACTAGAGGTTAGGCTTTGTGGAGAAAGACATGACTTTTGGTCTTTATCTTGGTTGAGCTAAATAATATCTTGTAGCATTAGTGTTGCATTGAACTGATAACTAAAAAGCAAACCAGCAAAATCAATTCTTAAAGAAACTATGAAGTAGAATACAATTGCCATACTTGTTGAAGAGAGGCTTACCAACAATTCCAATGTAACTTTTTAGTTTTTGTCAGGCTGAACTTCCTATTTGTCCTTTGATTCTTCTTTGGTGTCCTATTCGTAGTAGATAGGGTCTAACAGATATATAAGCCCTATGCTTATAGTTCTGTCTTCCTCAATCTCTCCATTATTGGCCCCTGCTTTTGTGAGACATAGGGGGTTAATATTGTCTATTTCAAGTAACCATCTCACTCTTAATTACATGTTGAAAGTTTGAAATGAGCAAACTATGTGTTTTTAGGTTTACATGTTGATACTAGGTGCTTTGTGGGTATACTTTATACCGAATTGTGAACTAACTTGTCTTCACTATGTTTATAATGCTTGCTTATACTCAAATTACTAAACAATTTCCTCATGTGTTAGACATATGTATATATCCACTGTAAGTATTTTTTTTAATCTTTCTTTATATTTTATAGGACATGGCTTATCACTAGTAGGGGGATTGCGAGGAAAGTAAAGAATGCCAACTGCTTTGATAACGATCAAATCAAAGATTTAGGGGTAGGAGCAAATCGAGAGTGCCCTAATTGCAAGCATCTTATTGATAATAGCGATGTGAGTTCTCATCTGTCCACCATCACCATCACCATTTCTACTCTTTGTTATATAATTCTGTTTTTGGCAATTTGGATTCATTACATTTTATTCATCTAAGGTTTTTAATCTTTTAACATATTTGATCAATTTGATTGAACTAAGTTTCTTGTTGATGTATTAGATTCTTTCTTTTGTTCCTAGTGTTATGAAATGCCTCTTTAGAAAGAGATTTTCTATTTTTTGAAATATGTTAAGCAATATATTTAAGAATATATTTTTATTGTTGAGACTTTGCAATATATTTAAGCAGGATTTGTCGTGTCATGGTATATTACTCAGTACGGATGGTACGTATCGATCCAACAGGGGATCGATATATTGGGTTTGTACCAGCCGGAATGGTCAAAATCTGATCATTATTGACAGATGGCTCATATCTGACCAGTTTCAATGGTTAGATCTATTTGAAAGGGTTTTAAAACTTTTTCCTCCCTCTCTTTCACGCCCTTTCATTCTCTCAAATTCATATATGATTGGAGCTCATCATCTTCCTAATCTTTGTATTATGGAGAATCTTACGACCAACAGTAGTACGATAATTATTGGTCATTCTTCTCCAAGCAGTTGTACGATGGTAAAAGTAGAAGTTTCGACATTCTCCAATCTCCTCACCAATACATGCCACAATTGTACTTCCCTTAGGAATCGTCTTGGATATGTATGCTTCATGACGATTAGATTACGACAATCATCACATTGATGCACCAATGACATATGATGTATTAGTATATTATATCGTGGGATCAATTTCAGGATTGAGTCCAAAAAAATATCAAATTGATATGCATATACATAGGATTGATGACCTCGATCTACCGCCCATGGGGTTCTATCATTCTTTTTAGTGGTAGAACTAGGTATATCTATTGATCGATTATTTGATTCATTTAAATTTTAAAATTTAAATTGTTTAATACATAATCTAAAAATTCAATCATTTCAGTGTAGATAATTTAATATCAATAAAAGGATAGTCTGAAATGTACCCCAAAGTTTCTCCTTCAAGCCCGAAAAAATATATCATTATTCTTTCCTAATTTAGATTTTTTTTTGTTCAATTGATACTAAATTTATATTTATTTTCAACCTAAAATCCTAATTTATTTATATTTTTTTTTTCAGAAAATTTTGAAGTTATTTTTTATCATTTTCCTATGTTGTTAGCACGTCCCAACATACTGAGACACAATACACTGGTATGAGGCAGTATATATTGTACCACCGGTAGGCCAATATATCGGTTTGGAATAGTAAGGTGAATCTTGTATTTGAGGATAAAGAAGCAAAAAAACAAATATTGATTTTTTGGTCCCTATAAAAAATTGAGTATTAATATTTTATTTATACCCAATAGTCACATTAATGGTCAATAACTATTTCTAAAGATTTACTGTCCCAAAAATTGACCCATCTAATCAACAACTATATGTAAAAAGTTTGAAAATCCATTAGTTGCTTTCCAGAACTGCTGGAGTTAGTAGTTAAGTTATTTTGGCCATTCGATTTTCTTTGTCTGCATTTCCAGAAATACTTCATGTTTCTGCGTGGGTGAAATACACTGAAATACTTTCTATGTTGCATATGCCCCGTTGTTTTTTTTATCGATTTTTGTTAATTTACTTTCAAGTGGTCTTAACATATCCCTAATTTATTGTTGATAAAAACTTCAAGAATAACTTAAAATCACTGTGTGAATATTGCCAAAACTTGCTTGTTTTACAGGATCATCAGGCATTCTTGATGTCTGTATTAAAACCCCCTACTTTTGACCTCTTTTGGGCGTTGATTTTTGAATATTTTTGTCTCTCTATGCAGGTTACCTCGGTTTGGCCTGGACTTCCTGCTGGTGTTAGGTTTGATCCATCTGATGTTGAACTATTGGAACATCTAGCAGGAAAGATTGGTCTAGAGAATTCAAAGCTGCACATGTTCATCGATGAGTTTATTCCAACGCTGGATGAGGATGAGGGAATTTGCTACACTCATCCAGAGAATCTACCTGGTAATATTTTATTCATTCAACTGTATGATTTTGAAGTTTTAGCTACTAATTTTTTTTATGCATCAGGTGCCAAGAAAGATGGAAGCAGTATTCATTTCTTCCACAGAATATCAAATGCTTACGGTACAGGCCAGCGCAAGCGACGGAAGATAAACCAGCATGCTTTCTCAGAAGAGTGTGTAAGGTGGCACAAAACAGGTAAAACCAAACGTGTTCTTGAGAATGGTTGGAAGAAAATAATGGTTCTCTATAGAAGTTCAAAACGAGGCTCCAGACCAGACAAAGCTAATTGGGTGATGCATCAGTACCATCTTGGCACCGAAGAAGATGAAAAAAAAGGTGAATTAGTGGTTTCAAAAAATTTCTACCAACACTCAACAAGTCGTCTTGATAAGATTGAAGCAGACCCTTTCAACGAGGAAAGCAACGTTTTCACTGTTAAAATTGGTCCAAGAACCCCAAACACAAATACACCACAGCCACCCCGACAGAAAAAGGGCTCTCCACTCTTGCTAGGCCAGGTAATGAAATTGTCATTTGCTCAAAGTAGACTTTACCTTTTTCTTATTTGAGAGTCTTATTATCGGATTTTGACAATCTTGACTTGGCTTTTGATCCTTGAATTTTCACCATTTAGATGAAAATGATGAACATTTTAACTTTTTTATTTACTCCAAGTGCCCTGCATATGGTGTCATAGTGCTCAGATATCTTTTGAACATCCTAAGTTCTTAAAACTCCCTTGGACATTGATGGCATTTTTAGATGCTCAATGGCAGACATGTTTTCGTGAAAATTCAATATTTCTTCTGATTATCCATATTGGGCTTTCAGGAGGAACACTGTCCCAATTCAGGGGCTCCTCTTTTGCCGTTATCTATCAGTCAGTGGACGGGCGAAGTTGAAACCCCTGCACGCTGGGCGGGCGAATCTCAAGCTGTTGATGAGCCAGACCCAATCAATTTGCAGGAGTCATTGTTGTGCCATGAGGTCCTCGATTCTTTTCCTCATTTTGAGGACTCATCATTGCTTGTAAACGGCACAAATCTCAACTGCGGCAGGAATGTGCCAGCTTCTGCGATCGACAGTACAGCTTGCGAATTCTCAGATCTCAACAACATACTAATCGATACACCACCAGACTTCCAGCTTTCTGTAAGATTCACTAGCCGTTGTTTGTATAAATCTTTAAAGAGGGTGTGTTCTCATATCTTTCCTGGATTGCAGGACTTGCAATTTGGCTCACAAGAAAGCTCAATGAGTTGGCTGGACCGATTCTAGATTCAACAGCGAGCGTCTCTCCTGATGATGCTCGAGTCGCTGCAGATTCTTGTAATCTCATGATCACCATGTTTTGAAATTGTATATAATGAAAGAGAAACACAGGACGCACACAAGACTCATAGTATCGATTTCTATCTTCACTTATCATTGTTTGTGACATTTAAGCAAAAGTGAAGTTTGGGTTTAGTCAAAAGGAAATTCCACTCTTATCAATGTTCTAGTGGTATTCAATGCGACAAAATTCGATTGTTTCTAATGATGTATAAAATTATGTGGAATTTCTTAATAACTAGCTTACATTATGGTTTGAATATTCTTGTTGTGTTATTATAAACTCTTGTTCAAACATTCTTTTTTAGATCCAGAGCCATTTAATGTTCTCTAGCATATTTTTAGATGATTCGTGGCGAATTTTTGTAAATACATCATCATTATTTAGTCATCATTTGTTCTTCCAATTCATTAATGTTTATTGTTCTATCCCTTGCAGGCAATTGGTATTCGTATCCTGTAAAACCTCAGAGTATTATCATAACAAGGTTGTTTTGGTATTATATATATTACTTAACTTGAGGTTTCTTTTGAGATGTTAATGAGGATTTAAAGGTGCATACGGAATCTCAATACTTTGTGAGCATAATTGTTTATAAACATAATTTTCTATCATTCAAGTCAAACACATTTACCTAATTATTTTGATCTATTTTAATCTGAAAATGCTTGACGAATCAATTAAACTAATAGCCATATATTTTCCCCGAACAAAATGCAGCCCAAAAAAGTTCACTAAGAGGTGGAAAAATCAATCCATCACACATGAATGATTAGAACAACAACAACAAAAATAAAAAAGTGTCAGTGAGACTGCAAGACCGGCCTGCAAAAGGAAACATGGGGTATTCGAGGGTCAAATCTCATCAATCCTTCGGATCCACACCGAGAGATCCCCGTGCTGCCGTAAAGAATCCTCCAGGGTGTATTCCACCCTCGTTCCTCCCATGCATGATTGATGGGACGTGCATCTATCTTGATGGCATTTCACTTCAGTCATTGTTGCCCTCCTCATTCGTACCATCAGCTTGTGGGTCACAGACGAAGACGCAACGAAAGCCAATAGAGAGAGAACAGCAGGTGCAGGTTGCCTTTCAACTCAAAGTCTTTTGTTCCCACGGATGCAACGCAATGCATGTGTGCAGCGTGTACTACTGCCAATAAATGGGTGCCTGTGGCGGCAGCCCGGAGCTTTTTTCTGCAAGTTTACGGTCCGCCGCCGCTCGCTCGCTCCCTCGCCTTTGCAAACTGGGAAGGCCAAGCGTGCACGTGAATCTGCAATGTGGACTGTGGAGCTGGTGACTCCTCCCTTCTCTGTTGTTTCCCTCCCTGCCTCGCTGGTTCCAGGACGCACGGTGCATGGCCATGGCTGCACTTCAAGTCAAAGTTTGACGCTGGTGGTTCTGTGTCTGAAATGACGTCTTCGGAGGCACTTGGGAGCGCAGCCGGTGTTTGAATTCTGGTGATGTGCAACACATGTTTCAGCACTCAGAACCTCTACGACTCTTTTACATCTCACGTTAGATTGGCTCCAGTATCATGATAAGCTATATGATCATGATTTAGGTAATTATATGATCACAAATACATCAGAGAGAGAGAGAGAGAGAGAGAGAGAGAGAGCAGTGGGATCATGATAAGTTGCTTCTTGTTTGGAGTTTAGGGTTAGTCTAGTTTCGTGTGAAATCATGTCAAATCATTAATTTTATTTTACGGGATCTTAGAGAGAATGTTGTTGCTTCAGTATGATCATAGATTATGTTCTTATGAATGGATGATTCAGGTATGATCATAGAACGAATCAATATGACATAAAATAATATATCTTGATGACCTAATCAAAAGTTCAGGTCACGCATGCTCCCATGATTCATCCTCTCCTCTGAATGATAGTGATTATAGTCCTGGAATTAACCTGTCTGCTTATAGGGATAATGATTATAGATTTACATCATAACACAATTAAGTGGTATTGAGATTTAATTTTGTTATTGTATCAAAGTAAAAGATCTTGTGTTTCCAATTCTTTCTTTATCCTTCAAGTTTATTTTTCTCTCTCCCAGTTTGGATCAACAAACAAAGTAGTGTGGACTATGATCTTTCTTCTTCTTCTTCTTCTTCTGTTTGCATGAGAAAACTGGGTCAGACAAACCCTGCATCGCCTTCAATAACAATGGCAAAAAAAGGTTAAAGAAAACACTATTACTGGCAAAACACATCAGGACGGACATTCTGATCTGCTAATGTCAAACTCAGATATTCCATCCCATTAATTACCAATTAACTCTTGCCGTACTTCCATCACTGCATTGTCGCCATGAAATTATGTTATCTGTGGCTGCGGAGATGACAGCTACCTGTTCTATTGAATGCAAACCCAACCAACGAAGAAGAACGAGCCACTTACGTTACCACTGCATCGTAATCAAACTAACCATTTCAGCTTTAATCCGTTTCCTATGATTAATGCAGAGACTGTGATCTCGTGGCTAACACTCAAACATAATCATGCTACTGCAACTTTCTTGGAGCAAATGATGGAGACGTTATTATCTTGGATTAACTCCGCCTGCAAAGTGATCTCTCTCTCTCTCTCTCTCTCTCTCTTCCCACGCTTTTGGGACAGCAAGAGTCGCATTGGAGCTCAATGTTGACCTAATTGAGTGAAATGAAGCTTACGGGTGATGACGAGCACATGACAAGAACCAACGTGCAGGCATACGTTGATTTGCACCACCATGCATGGCTCGGAATGTATAGTACGCGACTAATGATCGGATAGCTTCGGTTCGATCCTAAGAAACGATTACAAGTAAAGCAAGATACAGTTTGCAGGAGGAGAAGGAGATCCCTACAATCCTCTTCCTTGCAAGGCTTAGCTACTTAGCTGAAATAAATGGAGGGAAGGACAGGCTTAAGCTTTGCGTAGCTTGGCGGACAAGATCTCGAAGAAGTCCGGGTACTGAATGATGTCCTCCAGGAGTCCCTGAGGGATCATGGGGAAGTTGCCAGCTTCATCGAAGCAATCCGCAGCATCGAACGTGTTCTGCTCTTGCTTCAGAGGCACCTGGATCTCATAACCGAGATGATGATCCACTGCGTTCTCGCCATCCCGTTGGTTGCGATTATCCTTCAGTGAGCAGTTCGTGTCAGTGCCTCGCTGTCGGTAGAAGCCGTTCACGATCTCCTGGAGGAGTCCGGATTCGGGTGGCTCGGTGTGGAAGAAGTCGCAGTCTTCGTCGAATTCGGTGGGGAGTTGGGGCAGGGAAGAAGCGGCTGCGGCTGGTGATGAACCGGTGCAAATTGGGTGCTGCTGTTGCTGTAGCAGTAGGGAGGACAGGTCCGAGGAAGAAGCAGCGGGAAAGGACGCATCGATCGGGTCGTAATTGGAACCATTGCCAAAAGGACCACCGATGCCACTCGTGGTGGGATTGGTGATTGCAGCGGCAGCAGCAGAAGCGTAACAGGAGAGAGAAGAGCAGGAAGGGTAAGCGGCAGGTGGATCGTGGTGCAAAGGAGAGGAAGAGTGGTGGATGAGGTCCCGAAGGAGAAGAGGGCTGAAAGCAGAGTGCTGATGATGGGGGACGAGCGGAGACTGGTTCATGTGGGGGACGCCTGGCCACGGCCACTCCGAGGGATGCAGGAACAAGTGGTCCGCCGCGGCAGCCGGCACCGGAGGCGGCGGCACGACCGTGGTGGGGGGATAATGGAAGTTGGTGCGGGCCTTGAGCCCCCGCATCGCGCGGGCGGCGATGTCGTACGCGCAGGCGGCCTGCTCGGCGGTGTCGAAGGTGCCCAGCCATCGCCGCTCCTTCGACTGCGGGTCGCGGATCTCCGCCGCGTAACGCCCCCACGGCCGACGCCGGACGCCGCGGTACCGCGTGCCGTCCTTCCCCGGCGCAGCCGTCGCCGCAGCCGCCGCTCGCTTCCCGCCATTGTTGCTGCTGCTGCCAGCGGCAGAGCACTTCCTGTGGTGATGATGGCCGCCATTGCCGTCTTCCATCTCCGCCTCGTATCCAACCTTTCTCTCACATCAATGCATAAGCAACCCGGTGGTGTGAGGGAGAGGAAGGGTTTTGCGGGGGTATTTATAGAAGGAATGAGGGTAGCTTCAATGATCCATTCATGCAAAGCATATAATAAGGTGAGAAGGAGGGGAATTGCTAACGGCTGAAGCCTCACCAACTCTTTATCCTCCCCTATGATTTCATGCAGCTAAAGCAGTTACGGAGCTATCCTGAAACCTAATGGGAAGGGCTTCTCTCCATGATGGTGCAACTACAGAAGAAGTAACGTATTAATCATCCTCTGGTTAATGATGGTAGCAAGCAAATGATCGAACAGAAGATGGTGGTGGCATGCATGGGTTTGACTGCGTTGCCATCTGGGTTTAAAGGTTAATTCAATGAGGTCGTCCGTGCACCGTGTTTTGCATGGCGACAGAGGTGTGGTGGTGGTGTTGCCGCCCCCCTCTGCGTTTCCCGATGGCGGGAGCGCCCCTTGCACTCCATGTCAAACAAGCACAAGCCTCCAAATTCCAATTTAGTATTATCACATATGAGGGGCGGAGAGAGAGAGAGAGAGAGAGAGAGAGGGAGAAGAGACTTCCTCCCCTTCAACTCCATGCATGCACGCTTATGTAGCAGTAGCTAATCTATTCTACTTCATCCTGGAGGTAGGTTTGACCTTTTAGCTGAGGCTGCACAGATATGTCTCCCCGTGTCATTCGTTATACATCACCGTAACACCAAGGGTTCTTACCGTAGAGAGAGAGAGAGAGAGAGAAGGGACTTCCTCTTTAACTCCATGCATGCACGCTTATGTAGTAGCTATTCTATTCTGATTCACCCTGGTTGTAGGTTTCACCTTTTAGCTGAGGCTACACAGATATGTCTCCCCATGTCATGCGTTGGATATACACATCACCGTAACACTAAGACCTCTTACCATCACCGTAATGAATCGCCTCTCCGAGGCAACCTGATTACAACATCGGACCGCTCTCTCTCTCTCTCTCTCTCCGATGGGAAGGAATGCAAGCCAGCTAAGAGGTCTCACCATCGCAGTAAATAACGGTCAGCTATTTCCGAGATGAGATGTGTCTCAAATGGTGGTTGGCAAGTTGATTGATGGGCTTGGTTGTGTGTGTCTTTGGCGTGTAAACGATACTATTACCCAATAGGCTCATGCCTCCCATTAAAGAAGAGAGAGAGAGAGAGAGAGAGGGAGAGGGGGGTGTGGCTAAGGGGGGAAGAGACCTGCATGACTATGTTACAGAATGATTACACTGGCGGCGATCAGAAATTGTTCCCTGGCGGTCTCAAGTTCTTTTCACTGGCAATTTTAACTAGGAATGTGGCAGGAGAAGAAGAGATGGCAGCCAGTTGTGAGTGTCATTCCCATGAACAGACCTGGCATTGCCGCTGCATGTGTGTGCTCTTCTGTGGTTTTGCCCGGGTGGGTGCAGTTAATTTGGCTCCTCTTGTTCGAGCTGCGAGCTGCTAGGGTTTGGAAACCAAGGATTATTTCACATGGACTTGTCTCTGCTAGCTTGCCTTCTAGGATTGGCTTCTAGGGGTCGTAGCCACCCTGCAAGCATTTGCTGTGCCACATGAGAAGAAGAACAAATTTTCCTTTGATGAATAGAACGATACTATTACCCAATAGGCTCATGCTTCCCATCAAAGAAGAGAGAGAGGAGGGGGTGTGGCTAAGGTGGGGAAGCGGCCTGCATGACTATGATACAGAATGATTACACTGGCGTGGATCAGAAATTGTTCCCTGGCGGTCTCGAGTTCTTTTCACTGGCAATTTTAACTAGGAATAATGTGGCAGAAGAAGAAGAGATGGCAGCCAGTTGTGAGTGTCATTCCCATGAACAGACCTGGCATTGCTGCTGCATGTGTGTGCTCTTCTGTGGTTTTGCCCCGGTGGGTGCAGTTAATTTGGCTCCTCTTGTTCCAGCTGCGAGCTGCTAGGGTTTGGAAACCAAGGATTATTTCACATGGATTTGTCTCTGCTAGCTTGCCTTCTAGGATTGGCTTCTAGGGGCAGTAGCCACCCTGCAAGCATTTGCTGTGCCACATGAGAAAGAGAACAAATTTTCTTTTGATGAATAGAACTGTACAAACACACACTATAGTTTCTACTACAGCCTCGATGTAAGATCATATTCCTAATATACCAAAGTTATGAGTCCTTGTATATATATATATACACACACACATATGAGAGAGTGAGTGAGTGAGTGAGAGAGAGAGAGATGTAAACTCCTAAGAGTTACTTAGGAGCCTTCAGAGGTTTTGTCCTGTAAAAAGGAGTGCAGTATCCCTTTGTAAGTGCACCAAATCAGAGAAATTGCAAGACAAAAGTAGAGGGAGGACTGCAATCTCTTCAGATTCTTTGTTTATCAGTAAAGCTTTTTTCTTTTACTCATTGCTCCAAGTCTTTTGTATCTGTTGATGTTTGGGTTTCTTTCTCCTCTCCCATTTTTAGATCCTATTTCTCCACACTTGATTGCGCGTAGAAAGGTTAGCTAATGTGCAAGAGAACAGACATGTTTTCCTAAAGAAGATATAAGAGGAGCTGTCTCGATTAATTGCGTGAAGCTGGATTAGCTTGAACAATAATATACTGTCGAATAAGACATTCCTTTGTTAGCCTTAATCGTGCGACAATGGTTTAATTAGCTTCTGTTGTTGAGCAATTAGTAACTAAGCATGATTACCTCTTTGTTTGCATAAAAAGCAATGATAATTTATTTTCATCCAACACATTAATCTACTAAATAAGTCAAGTGGCCACATTGTGCTGGCTAGAATATTTCAAATCATGGTATGATGATCAAACTAATCTCATATTGCAAGAAGATTGAGAAAAATTATTAGTTTGTAGTAAAAAAATTTCATGGAGCAAACTAGTGGATTTGATTCATGTACCATATGGTGTATCTTTTGGCAGAGACCATCCTATAGTTGAAAATGATGGCTTTGTTATTCTATATATACATAGCCTACAAATGTACTTTCGATTTAATTTGGAGATAGATAGACTTTTGGCTAGTAGAAACTTTTCAGGTACTGTTTCTTTTCCTTCGTTATGTTTTTGCCCAATATAACCTAAGCTTTTGATTCCTACCATTACTCTTCTGGGCTAGAGAATGAGAAGTTGGAGGATTACTTTGCTTCTTTAGTATTGTACAGTTTAATCTCAATTCTCTGCCACTATGATCTCACATTGTATGTTTCTGATAAAGATTTTGACAGGTATAATATAAGACTTATTTTTTTAAAAAAAATTTTATTTACAAAATGATAAATGATGAAGATCTAATAAAAGATCTTACCATCAATATTGACTGATTGATATCTTCACAGATTTATCAGATAAGGTTCTCAATATTCAATATAGCATGGAATCTCTTATGTATAGAAACATATACACTAATTGGATTCTCCCTCCTATGCTTTGTTTTGGTTATTAGTGTTGCCAGCTGCTTAAAGATTTAATTAGGTAACTACAAATCTCAAAAGTGAAGTGATTATTCCTCTTATTCCTAAACTTGTTTAGGGCTCGGTATGTGGACAAAATCCAAATGAAAAATAAATAACCTAAACAAGGGGTTACCACAAATCTCTAAAGGTATAATATATACTTCAACACACTGAGTGAAATCTGTTGTTGCAGAGTTACATGTGTTGAGCCTTGAAACATTTAGAGGCTGTATGATAGAATTACTTCCTGTTGATGTGATTTATAATCTTGATAGATCCTGGCAAGAAAGCAACACCGAATAGACTTTTGGAGCCAAGCATTCTTCGAGAATACCACATCAAATACAATTATGGAGAATTTATGCGAAATCAGGTAATAAAGTCACTGGAATCACCAACCAAATATATTGATGGCAGAAGGTATCGAGGATCAGATAAATAATGTGATTTCTAAAGCACCTAAAAGATCGGATCAGATCATAGTATGTAACTCAATAGTTGTGTTCAACTTGAAGAGAAGCCTTTCTTTCCCACCCGTTCCACGGGCATTTTGACAAGCAATTTACACCATATATGAGAGGGAAACAGGTTATTTTGATCTTGTAAGCAAGGCGAAGGGCGTATCTTGTTTCTTCCCAGCACGCAGCATGCAGGAACAGGGAAACAGCAGGGTTGCGAGAGTAACCATCTGAGAAACCACCAAACAGTTTGGAGGGTTTAGTGCTCTCTTTAGAGGTTGATCAGAAGCACTGGCCGAAGCAGAAATATCGCTTGTTATCAGTGAACTTGTCAGGCTTTGTGGTATCACCCAGTTCATCTCGGGCTGCCATTAGTGAACTTGTCCCAGGTGATTCAGGTGGTAAAACCACATTCTCTGAGCTGAAGGCACGGGAACGAACCACACGTTCAGGCGGCAAAAGCATGGTAAGATAATCTAGGAGCATCTGTATTATCTGGGTGAAGTTGGGGCGTGAATTTGGGTCCTCTTTCCAACAAGAAGTTAGGATCAGAGCTAGTTCCTCGGGAAGTTTATCTGCGCTTGGCCTGGTGTTCTGAAATAGAGAAAAGTATATTTTTTTAGGAATATTTGAAAAATCGCATGAGTTAAAGCATACGATAGCACAGTGGACTGACTACCTTGAAAGCAGCTGCATAGGCTGCTTGAAGGTTAGACATGCCTTCAAACGGAAGACGATTATGAAGCAGCTCCCACAACACGATCGCAAAGCTGTATACATCCACCTTGTGATTGTAATGTTTCTTTTCCCCATGCCTTAATGTGACAGTGCTGTATAACTGTAAAGAAGAAGATGTTTTGGACTTAAATGATCATCGAGAATGTTAAACAGAAGACTACTGATGTAAACATGCACTTAGAAGCACCTCTGGAGCCATCCAACGGTATGTCCCTGTTTCAGCAGTCATCATCTCTGTTAATGTTTCTTCCCTAGCCAAACCAAGGTCAACAAGTTTCATTGTCCTCTGATCTGCGGTCAATAGCAAGTTCTCTGGGAAAGAAACAAGGATCCGATAATTATAAAGTGAAATTTCATGCACACAAACTCATTCCTCGGCTTAAAGAACCAGGCTGCATGAGTATATAGAAGTTGAGTGAATCCAAATGCCATATACAAGACAACTTTTGGCACATGCCTTTGCAGAAGGTAAGATTTCATAGAATCGAGTACAAAGACAATAGAAATGCCTTTCATAAGAAATCCAATTACTGCAACTCTTCTAATGACGTTACAAGAAAGGACTAAAATTAACTTCACGAAATCCATATTTGAGGGGCTTGGCATTATATTCCTATGGTAAAGGACCTGCATCTCACAAAAGCTACCCAAGGAAATTACAACCCTGTGGAGAATCATAGCTTCAAGACTACTATTTCATAATCCATCATATAATATCTAATAAACACCCTTATTGCAGACCATTTTTCTAGATCAGTTTAAGTGCTTGAGTCAATGTACAAGTAATAGGCATAAAAAAGATCTTGCCAAACAAGTTTGGTTCTGTTATCTAGGATGTTAACATTCACTTATATAGGCAGGAACTATAATAAGCATATATGACGATCTATGTGCTTGATTTTGTCTTCAATGTCACTCATATAAGCAGGAACCAAAAATGTTCAATATAACTCGTGTCAAAATATGTGAACAAGAAGTTATTAATAACCTTGCCCAGTCTATGTTTTGACTTTGACAGAGTAGAGATCAATCCCAAAATTCATCCAATACCCTCTCTTTTGTTTTCTTTTCATCTGTTAACAAAAGAGAGAAGCATTTCTTAACAGAAGTCTTCAGATATCTTCATTAAACTATTCTATAAAGTTATCAAGTGCATTCCATTTTTGTCATGCCCCTGTATCATCAGCTCATGTTCCCAAAATGTAAAACTCCATTTGTATTGCAAAACAAGGAATCAACAGAAGAGTATGATGTGGGAATTCAATGGTCCAGCATCATCAGCTCATGCTCCCAAAATATAAATCTCCATGTGCATTGCAAAAAATAAAATAAAATCAACAGCCCAGTATGATATAGAAAATTATGTATCATCCATCCTCTGAAAATGGAGTAAGATAAGTTTTACCTAGAAGATTTGATAAAGAACCTCTAGATAATCATTAGAAAACTGAAAACATACTGAACATAAACATAAAACAAAACATAAAAACTCCAAAAGAAAAGAGTAATTAGGGTTCCAAAATAAAGAAGAAATGACAATAAACTTCATCCTTACAAAATCCTTCAAAGAAAATCAAAAGAAAAAGAATTTCGATATTACATGTATTAGAATATACATGCAGAAATGAAATACATAATCCTACTGCAGGAAATTGTACTTCACAAGCTAAATATATGTTCACCTGGACAATCACATCTTGATTCAATAAAAAAGAATGCCATTCAAACGAACAACTAACCTTTTTCACAGAATAAATAACATGAGCTAATCTGGTCTCCTATATGGCACATACTGTTATAGTAGCTAATCGCACTGCTATTCTATTTTAATAATCCTTAATTTCAAGATCCTGACAGATTAGTGACTGATGAAACTATCTAATTAAGAAGAGCAAAGGAGTACCAA
This sequence comes from Musa acuminata AAA Group, assembly GCF_036884655.1. Classification (NCBI taxonomy): domain Eukaryota; kingdom Viridiplantae; phylum Streptophyta; class Magnoliopsida; order Zingiberales; family Musaceae; genus Musa; species Musa acuminata. The sequence continues at coordinate 1,448,950 of NC_088346.1, read as the reverse complement.
AACTTCCTCAAGATTCTAGAAGACAACATGAGAGGAGTGTGAAGTGTGAACCACAACTCATTCTCTTGCAGAGCACACTTTGAAACAAATATCTTAGTCTTAATCCTGCACACGGCATGCATGTGATCTCTGATGCATTGTGCTCTTGCTGCAGTGATCATTCAACTGTGTATCTAGGATTTGCTCATTTTCCTTGGATGAAACTTGGATTAGTATCAAAATTCAACAAACTTGCCATCGATGGAAAACTTCCAAACAATGATTTATTTTATATCTTACTTCTGGATCATTTTGAATTAATCTCTTCAGAATTTTTCCCTGCAACTATTAGCCACCAAAATTGATAAGACCAAACACACATATACCTAGCATCAATATTATTTACAGTAGGTCAATGGAGATAATTAGTCTCTTTATCCACCAATAATGAGAATATCATGGTCACCTTCCCAAATGTACCTACCATGATCGAACATACTATCTTGATGTTTGAGCATTTTTACCTTAGAACCATTTTCTTTCCAAAGACTGGAAAAGGTCAAGACAATACCATCTTCTAGATTGAAAAGTAATAAGTTATTTCACATCTGAATTTTCTTAACTATGTAAACGTTGGCATTTTCATCCGTTGAATATCTATTATTAAATTGAAAAAAATGGAAGAAAACAAAATAATGTTATACATCAATTATGATATTCAGTTTGAGAAATCAATTTTCTGAGAAAAATACAGTGAACCATATGAAGATCTTCACAGTTCATGATCTTATTAACACTGCATACATTTTCCTCAAGGAAAAATTATATATGTAATTTTTTTATTAGGAGACCGACAGCAATTCAAATGACTGGTCCAATAGAAGTTCAACAAATGCAAGTTCCTATTATGCAACTATTACTAACTCTAACTTGGAAGGTCTGGAACAATGTGGTCCAAAATAATAAAGCCAATCCTTGTGAACCATCACAATTATCTTCATACTTCCGATGTGAGCCTAATCAAGGTATCAATTTTTTCTTTTCAAAGGCTTAATGTCCTTGTGAAGTTCTAAGTTCTACCATATAACCCAGAATCATTTCTTTGGTACTTGGTATGTGAGGTCCACAACCTAACCTAGTGGTGGCTTATGTCTCTTATCCTATCCACGAATATCTCTTTCCTACTTGTACTCATTCACCAATGCATGTTCAATACTAGGTTCACCTTGATACCAATCAAGGAATGAAAATTCGGTCAAAATGGTATGGTACGTTGTGCTCGGTTCATGGACTAGGAAATTTTAGTTGAAATCAACTCGTTATAAGGCCGACCAAAATAAGCTGGTATAAGGTACATCAGGTGGTACACCTTGAAGGCCATGGATGCCTTTTACGTTTGACAGTGGAATCAGATATATATTAATAATGTTATCTCCATGTATTATTTTGCTCAAATCATAAAGTTTCGCCATCTAATCCAACATCTCAACTCTTTTTTGAGTTACACTTTGATTTCAAAAACATGGAGTTCTCTAGAGAGAGCTCTAGACTATCACTCAAAAAGAATGAAATAAATAACATATATGTCAATCATGTCTATGATTCATAGTATATCAAATGTAAAGGGAACATGGATTTAGTTTAAATGCTGCAGAGGAGTTGAGTGACAAGAAGGAATTTGATCTATGCATCAAGAAAGATCACAAAGTTACCCAAGGATTCAGCATATGCACCCACTGTCAATTTTTAGGATCTAATAATACCCATATCCATGGATTCAAACACCAAACTATGCCGAACAATATTTACTGGTTCGACCCCATACCAGTACATAGCATTATTTACCCTGTCGGATTAGCAAGGGAACATGAAACTTTTTTTATATTATTTTTCCAGCAGCTTAACTTGGTTATACCATCCCACACCAACATACTTTGCTCGTCCGACAATGGACAGGTATTAGTTATAACCTGTTTTTAAATCCTTGCCCCTTACCCATTTAAAAGGAAAAAACAAATATTCCATCATCAATTTATGATAATCCAATATCATATCATAGTGTCTACTAATAGCAAAGATATAATTATTTACCAAGTAAAAGAACTTCTGACATGCACATAGATGTTGACATGGTGGAATCAGCAAAAGAAGTATAAAAATGCACATGTTTTGATATCTCAATTTAAAGATAGTAAAGATTGAAGGTAACTATGCAATACTTCAATTCTTAAGAATAATAGTTCCGCTGTAGTACTTCTCAGTGAGATATTGAGTAGTTTATAAGCTCGAAGGAAGAACTTTGAAACACATCTTTCCAATCAGGATGCAGGAATACATGAATTTTTGGGAATAAAGTTTGTCTCTCCAGTAATTAGATAAATGTGTACTGAATGTAAATTATCATAGACCATTCTAGGTAATACTCTGAAACAACTACGACTGAGAGTTGTGATATAGAGATGACATTCTATATACAGCAAAACAATAAATCAGAGGACATATAACATGCATATCAGTAAGGTTGAAGGTATATGACTTGTAATTGTGAGAATTCTAGATATTAAAGAGATCATTCCAAGAAAATTACCAGGCTTCAGATCACGATGAATGATCCCATGAGAATGCAAGCATTCCATAGCCCGCGCTATATCCAGTGCAAAGCCAACAGCAACTCGAGGCTCCAAGCTCCGTGGCCTCAAGTTTACCAAGTATTTGCGGAGCGACCCCCCCGGCAGGAGATCGGTGACCACCACCATCACAGGCTCCTTGCAAGCTCCAATAAACTGAAATCGGCAACACCATCGCGCTAACGATCAACGGAAACGAAGAAAAATGCTAGGACTAGGGCGCCACCAGTGGAGTCGAACCTTGACGAGGTTCTTATGCTGAACACGGGCGAGCATCGCCACCTCCCTCATGAATCTGGCCTCCTTCTTCGCCACTTCCTCGGGGGTGTCCCCCTTGTGCATGACCTTGACAGCAACATTCTGATTCTTGTACCTACACACCATAACCAAATGCAAGATGCAAAGCATAAGCGAGCAAGTCAACAGTGTCTCCAAGAATCATCGATCCCGGCCAAGCGACTCACTTGCCCTCGTAGACTTTAGCGTGAGCGCCCTCCCCGATCTTCGGCCCGACGAAGAGCAACTTGGGATCGATGAGCCACTTCGGATCCAGGCGGAACTCGTCGAGGGCAAAGAATCCATCGCAATATTCCATGTCTGCGCCAAATTAACAGGATCTAGCATGTATCTCGCCTCCTACAGCGAATCATGCAGAGTGCGGGGGAAATAGAACCCCAGAGCAGAAAGGGGCTGCCTTTCTTCTCTTCCTCGCACTGTAGCTGCTAATTCCGAGTGGATCGAGGCAAAACAAGTGCAAGAGCAGAGGCCATGCCCTGCACCTCAGCTGGCTGTCTTCCCAAGGCTCCCACACCCCATATCAGATGCATCCCATGGATTTCTATCACAAGAAGAATGGAACCGCAGCAGGTGCATGTCCCCCAACCCCTCACGACATGACAAAGCCCAAATGCCACCGCCAACACCCGTCCCCCTCTTCTCTCCTCTCCTATCCCTTCTTCCAAGCAGCAACGGGACAGCGACAAACGGGCCTTGGGAAGATGGCAGGAAATTGAGAAGGAAAGGAAGAGAACAAAACAAATCTCCGCCACCCGAGATTTGTTGGAAGACAGGAGGCGGTCTCTCTCGGTCTGCGATGCAGCCGCCGCGGAGACGATAAAGAGGAATCCTACCCAGCACGATGCCATCATTCATATATTAATATCCCCCTTCATCACTCCCACATTTATGCGTTTACTTCTCCTCCTTTTTATTATTATTATTATTTATTATTATTATTATTATTATTATTATTATTATTATTATTATTATTATTATTATATATATATATATATATAGTGCAAGAGAAAGGTGGGGAGCATCCAAACACGCAATGTTTGGAGAATCGGAGGCTGTGGGCCAAAGAAGCTTAGGATATGGAGAAGTAACATCAACAGATCCACCAGCTCCCAGTCTAGTTTAATGCAGACGCCACCATGCTAAGGGAGCAGCAGAGAAAAGATTGCTTCTACTCTATGAGGTGCAGCCTGAGGATTATGTAAGGAGACAGAGTGTGTGGTGGAAGCTTGCAAGAAGAAGACACCTTGTGGGGTGTTATGTAGGCATCACAGAGGAAGAAGAAGAAGAAGAAGACTGTGCATCGCCATGAGGCGAGGGAGACAGCGCCCAGTGCGCATCATTAAACCTTCGCTTTGCTTAACTATGTTGGGTCGATAAAATAATGAGTGCACGCGTGTGGCAGTGGGAGATGTGCATGGGAAGGTGGGAGGAAACATCTCGATCGCACTCGCTGCTTAGTTTACTTCCCCTGCTTTCTCGTCGATGCATCATCGTGTAGCACAGAGAGAGAGAGAGAAGGTAGTAGCAGAATCCGCTGATGTCTGCCTGCCGACAGCTGCCCGATGGAGTAGCAGTGTGTTGCGAGGGGTTACGTCGTGAAGTTGATGGGGATGGAAAGTGGCAGTGGAGCCACACACCTCACGGGTAATGGGTAATGGGTAATGGGTAATGTGAGTCATGCGGTGGGACATTTCAGTTGACCAAGATTTTGTTATTAAGATCTGATGAGAATTAATGCATGTAATTTATTTATATTGTTTCTCTTTCCAGAGTATCGTATCGTATCGAATTTGGGTCATTTATTAGTACCAGTTCGAGCTGAACTGATTGGGTTCATCTCTTTTGATTCATTTGGGTCATCTATTAGTGCCACCAACCAATAAAAAAGGATGAGACCTGATGCTCGATAGGAAATAATAAAAAAATAATAATATTTTAAGTACGAAAGATGAGTTTTCATGAGGATAATTTATAATATGACATGAACTTAGTTGGTGGATTACGGTGATAGATCATCTTTCTTCCTAGATTGAGGCAACGTTGTGGATGTAGACATGTGGCATTACGAGATTGACGTCGATCTTTATCAGAGAGATAATGGAGGATAAAGTTCTTTGATGACATGTCAAGGTTCAAGTTGCCATGCGAGGGCATTGTAGGAGGAGCTTATGGGAATCCCATGCGGCCATGATTTCTTTGACTCGAGGCCTCATTATCCCTTCCATCTTGATTTCCTCCTCCCCTAATCGGTGAAGGCTTGTCTGTTTATGTGTGTGTGTGTGTGTGTGTGAGAGAGAGAGAGAGAGAGAGAGAGAGATATGACCGATAAGAAGTAAATAAAATTTTCTAAATTAGTCCAAGAAAGAAAAAAGGTTTATTTCTTTTTTTGCCAAGAATTTTGAATTTTTCCTTCTATAAACTCTATTTTATATGCTTCGACACGTTGAATAGAACTATTAAAAATAAAATTTTTGCAATCCTTTCTTGATTTTATTGTGACCTCTATTTTTTTAAGTGGAACTTTTATTCGCTTCATTAAAAATATATCAAAATATTAATACACTATGTATAATTTTTATATTTTTTTATTTTGGGAAAAGGTATTAAAAATATTTTTTAGTGATCAATATGTGTATGTCATGAAACACTACTCCAAACATCTGTGATGGTGTTGGTACAAAAGAATTTCTAAAACTAATTGTGGGAAGTCATGCAATGCATGAAATGGATATATTAGTGACAAAATTTAGCATAAACTCAAACCTATCAATTTTATCCAAACATAGATCCTTTCAAAATATGTAAATTTAACCAATTTATAGATATCATTATAAAGTTAACCAATTTCATGAGTGCCTTTTCAATTTGATTCATCGACGTTTCGTCCGATTTTTTGACGCATCATATTCTCTTGCGACTTATTGCCCAATCAGCCAGTTGATCTCTACAATTCTGATTTTCTTAACGTAATTTTCGCTCTTCTTGGCCCGAGGCCTTCTATCAATGTGTCAACCGATCTTTCGACTCGACGTCCAATCTTCTGATATATTCCACTCCGGCCCAACATGATTCTTCGTGCTTTAATTGTCTCTCCTTGATCGAATCTAATCATACGTCACTCAAAACGCAGATTAGATCACAAACACTATCAATTTGTTTCATCATCAAAATTCGAGATTTAACAGTATATATATATATATATATATATATATATATATATATATATATATATATATATATATATAAAATCTTTTAACTCTCTAACACCAATGTAAATAAGACTTGATATAATTTTATGTTAATTATCGGTGAGTTAGCGTAATCCCACATATTTTTTAATCTAGTCTTGGGGTCGACATCGATGGTGCTATTTTAGTATAATGATAAAAAAAAATAAATTTGAAAAGTGATGAGATCAGGATACAAAGAATATGCTCGAAAAATCAACTTTCCGTTAAAAAAAGGAAAAGAGGGATGGAGGAAATGTATCTCTCAAAATAATTTCTATATACACTAATGTTAATGTGCCATATATACCATGAATATCATGCATTTTTTTTTCACTTGGTTAAGTGATCTTTAAAAAAGATGTTAATCATCCTTTTCCAAAAATAAAAATGTGGAGTGGGAAATTTTAACGAACAATAGATTGGTTTTAATTTTCCTTTTGTTCTTTGGCACCTCTTCAAATGACTAATCACTTTGCTACTTTGTGTTTCTCGAGTATAATATAAACAATCATATATATATATATATATATATATATATATATATATATATGTATGTAAATATTTTTGGATCATATTTGATTTGATGTGACATTCCGAATGATTGAAGATCAAACCCAAACAAGAACAAGAAGATGAGCATTAACGAAACTGTTGCGATCAATCAATCAAACACGAATGGCAAAGCTGTAGAATGAGTACTACTACAACACAAACACACACACAGCTAGAGAACACCAATCTACCGCACGCCATGCATATGCTTATTCTTCTTCTTCGTTGGTCTCACTGCTTGTCCGTCCCCTTCTGCAACTTACCTTTGATCCATTGAAACCCTGTGCTCGATCCTTCCTTCACCTTCTTCAAGCCCGACGAAGCCACGTTCTTCGTCTTCTCCAGTCCTTTCTTCAACCCTCCACCGCTCTTCTTGTTCTTCTTCTCGCTCTTCTCCTTCCCCTTGGCAAGGTCGGCGTGATCGCTGGTGTCCCACTGGTCCGCCCATGACGGCCCCCCCGAAGAGACGTTTTCCTCCATGTCTTGCCTTGTCGGATGAAGATGATAGGGACGTCGAGATGGCACGAGTTTATGTAGGGGCAGCAGAAGGTGAGGTGAGATGAGAAGAACGTCGAGGTTCATGTACGTGGTGAAGGAATATTACATGACTGCTGGTGCAGTACTTCGTCCATCACCTTGTGATGTGTGTCTCACGGCATATCTTTGTTTCACCGGGAAATATTGCTTGCTTTTCTTGTGCGTAGAAGAGGGAATGGATTGGCACGGAATGTGATCTCGTGAGATTTCATTGTCGATTTGTTGTCTCAGTAAAATTGATCTGATCGATTTATTTTTCCAAATATTCGTGTCCCTTTGTCACTTCGATTGGAGGGCAAAAAGATATATATATATATATATATATTTCAAGTCTTATTTCTAATGAAAGATTACGTCGAAAATTCTTCCAACAAAAATTCATATCAAGTTAGTATACATTTGTTTGTAGGCGTCAAATGCTTTTGAAGTATTAGTTTGAATCCAAACATACCTAAGAAGGCTGCTTAACGAAGCATCGTCCATCATATTAATAAGGGAATATTCATGTGACACATGTAGCAAAATTTTGGTCATATTTGATGATTGATATTATTAAAATTGATAAGCACTTTTTAGGAGTTCTAATTATCTTTAAACTAGCTGATATAGTTCTCATTAAATTAAGACTCCTTGGTGAATTAGGATATGTTGCAATAGTTTTGGTGAGAGGGAGGAGCAAGACATTTTGGGCTCCTAAGAGCGATATCTAGGGTTTTTAGAGAGGATTGAAAGAGTTTTTTTTTTTGTGAGAGATGAACAAGGAAAGTAGTTTGATAGTTGATATTACTAAGATTGTTGTATATTTATAGTAGTCGTAGTTGTATTTAAATTAGTTGGTAGAGTCCTAATTATATTTAAATTAGTTGGTAGATCATCTATATTATTAAAGTTGATAAGTATTTTTAGGAGTATTAATTGTATTTAGATTAATTAGTAGTGTCCTAATTAAATTAAAACTCTTTAATGAATTAAGATTTGTTCCTATGGTTTTAGTTAGAGAGAGAGACAAGATACTTTCAGTGCTCTTAAGGATAATTTTTAGGTATTTTATAGAGGGTTAGAGAATTTTTCAGGTTTATATGAGAGGTGAACAAAGGAAGTCATACTTTGAGTGGGGATAAATTAAAGAGCTTTGTAATTGATCTCATATATTAAAAATTATGAATTTTTCCATAGACGTTACCAATAATTTATTAAATCATATTAATCTTATGTCAATTTTCTAGTATATTCTTATGTCAATTTTATTTTTTGATTTTTAAAATTTTTTTCTTTGTTAATTAAATGGTATTAGAGCTCAAAAGATTCGATGATTAAAAATTCAATAAGGATATTATTGGTTGTTTTTTTACTGGTTTTACTACGAAGAAATTTAATAGAAGATATAATTTTAGTAGGTAAATTAAAAAAAAAACATAGTAAAAACATTGAAAGGACGAGTAGATAAATTTAAAAAATTGACTAATGAAAATTGAAAGGATGAGAACTATTCATATTTGCATCATAGATAATATTATCAATAATATTATTGATGATGACTTTACCATAATTATTTAGTAAAAGGAGAAGGTAAGATACTTTCGGTATCCTAAGATGGTTTCTAGGGTTTCGACAAAGGGTTAAAAGAATGATCAAGATTTATATAAGAGATGAATAAGGAGAATCGTACTTGAAGGGGGATAACTAAATAATCTTTTAATTAATCTCGTATATTGAAAAATATAATTTTTTTCCATTGATATTGGTAAGGATTTATCGAAGCGCATTAATTTTGTGTTAGCTTACTAGTATGTATTTTTGATTATTAATCTCTCGTAAATTTCTCTTTGGATTTTGATTTTTTCTTTCTCTCCCTCCTCCAAACATGACATACCTAAAAAGCATCGATTGTATTCCACGTGTCAAGTTCATGATCGTATTATTTACCTCATATTAAATTTTAGCTTAAGGACATAGTCATCTCAAAGCATAATGTTCTCAATTATTATAACCTGTTCCAAGAATTTTTATCATTTATAAACCTTGATTTCTCACTTCTATTTTATTTTTTTCTTAATTTTCTCTAAACTACTTTTTTTATTTTTGGTATTTCCTTCCTCAATTACGACCAAGTAACTTTGAAAATGAAAAATTTATGCAGTTATAATATCTTTAAGCTCATACATCTATAATTGTATAAAATATTATTTGACTTTTCTCAGCTTTCTATTTGTTAAATAGTTTTTTATTATTCAAGATTCTTTTTGTGTTGTTCAATATAAATTATAGTTCTTTCTAACCTTGAGGGCATCACACTTTTTATTTTCTTTTTTCTCAGTAAATAATGAAGACAAAAAAGACACACGTTTAGTATCTAAATAATATCAATTTCATTTCAATCTTATGAATACTGTAAAAAGATAAAACCAAAGATATTATTCTTCTCTGAGTTAAAGTAAAAAAAGGGTTTCAACTCGTTAAGCTGGCAGGAACAGTAGCAGGTATGATCAATTCAAATGATTGATTGATTTATGCCAAAATTCGTAGCACACTTTGATGCAGAAGACCAAATGATATTTGGTGTTGAAGCAATATATTTGCACAACTGTTGAAGCATCACCTCTGCAATGTTGCAGTTGCCTTCACATCCGCTATCTTAATTAAAGTTCCAGTCATGCTAAGGATTCTTTTTTGTTAACCCCAAGAAAAGAAGATGTCTATTAAATCAAAACACTGGTGATGTAAAGCTTTAATGAAAACCTGTAAGATTCTTAGTGAAGAAGAGGAAGGTTAGCACATTCATGCCTCCCTCGGAGCATCGGAGAAAGGCAAACGGTGAGGAAAAAGAAACCCGTTTGCTCGGTGTCTTGACACAGACGAAAGAAGAAAAGAAAGAAGAGAAAGAACGAATGAGGGGTAGAGAATCGTAGGCGACCACAACTTCTTTTGCTCCTTTACAGCTGGCTCGCTCGCTCGCAGGAGAGCGACGCAAAGGTAACCAACGGCAGAGAAGAATCGAGGATTACTTGGAGCTTGCTTCGATGATTGATTCGTTACTTGCACAGATCGTGAAGGTAGATTCCAAGTGCGTCATTGTATTCGTTACTTGCTTGGATTAGCTTTCATCAAGCATTAATGGTTGCTTGGGATGAAAACAAAGTGATGTACGAAAAGGAACAACTATGAGGCACAAATACTTGTAGATTCCAAGTGGGTCGAGTACTACCAGTCCACTGCTCAATTGATAATCTGGAGTTCCATAGCTGCAACCCAGACATCAAAGCCATGGCGTTGGCACTAGATCTGGAGCGCGTGCTATTGCATATACTGCCGATGCCTGCGATGATGGCGCAGGGGCAACTACTAGGCATGCCAAACCACATGGAGATGATTCGAGACCGCCTCTGGAATATCAATGGCACGATCTTGGACGCTCAGCTTCGAGCGTTGAAGGAGCCGGAGTTGGAGGAGCGGGTGACCGACGTCGGTGCAGCCATTGTGGACGTCGACGATCTGCTCGGTAGGATCCTTGACTGGCATCCAAGACGAGGAGCGGCTGCAGCATCGAATCGCTCGTCACGCTCCATCTGCAGCATCCGAGTGGCCTCTCGCCAAGCCATTCTATTGGAGCTCAAGGAGATGGTGCGCAGGCTGAACTGTCTGGTGAGGAGGGGGTCTGTGTTGGGCCTCTCGAAGGAGATACTGGAGTCTGTGGATCCACGACAAGAAGAAGAGTACTCCACCGTCCTAAGAGAAGAGGTGGTGGGACGCAACGAGGATGTAGAAAAAATCATCGACATTTTGCAGCAACAACAGTCTGGCGATCGTGATGAATGGCTGCTCATAGATGGCAATAATGGGAAGACGACCCTTGCTCGGTTGATTTACCACCACCCCTGGGTGCAGGAGCAATTCCAACATCGAATCTGGGTGGATGTCCCAAACAATTTTTATTTGGATCCCATGTGGATCATGAGAGAATTCACGAGTTCAATAACCGGGGAGCCATGCGAGGACATCTGGCTATTCTTCGATGGAATCCAAGGAAGCAAATACTTGCTCGTTCTGGATGATCTCTACGCCGGGGAGGAGAAGGATAAGTGGCTCCAATCGGAGAGCTTTCTATTGCTCGTCGGCGTGTACATATGGTTGAGTATACAAGATGACGTGGTCAATAATGAAGACGTCTTCCATGTGTTAGCTTCCGAAGGCCTTCTGTCGTATTCAGACATCGTAGGGACGGAAAGGAAATATATGAAGGCCCCCGATTCTGCACTATTTTTATTTAGTGTCATAAAATATTGTTATATCTTGACGAAGGCTTATTCGGATTCAACAATCCCACCACAATGTTTCTATCTACGTATGTTGGTCGATTCCAATAAGATCATATTTCCAACGATCTTGTCAAGAGGGGTAAATAAGTTAAGAGGTTTGATATTAGAACGGAAGGAGATGGATTTTCAACACAAATATCATATCCTACATATTCCAGAAGGTATGTTAACCAATCTTATACATCTACGTATATTATGTTTACGAGCTATCAGAGTCCAACAGCTACCTGATACAGTGGGCAAATTGCTTGTCTTAAGATACCTCAATCTTTCTCAGTCCGAGATCCAAGTACTTCCTGAATCCTTGTGCAAGCTCAAGAATTTACGAGTCTTAAATCTAGCTCATTGCGAAAAGCTTCGTAAGATTCCGAGAGGAATACATAATCTTGAGAATTTACATGTTTTGAAATTAGCTTATTGTACAAAGCTTCAGATGTTACCTATTTCGGTCACCAATCTTGTAAATCTAAGAGAGTTTGATTTGGAAGGTTGTCAATGGCTTATTGAATTACCTGAGGGTTTAAGTAACATGAAAAAGCTGATAGATCTCAACGTGTATAGATGTCCATTGAATCAAATGTCACATGGAATAAATCAAATGAATAACCTTGTGAAATTTTCTGAACATATCATAGTTGGTGGTCTTGGAAATGTTTTCTCAGAGTTGCAATTGTTGATGAATCTAAAAGTATTATGGCTACAAAATCTTGAACAAGTGTCAAATTCAGAAGATGCTTCGACTCCTTTTAAAATTGTTTGATATACTTTCACAACTCATATATTTGAGGTTATATTGGAAATGGGACAATATGGATGACATGAGAACCTCCAAATTGGTTTCGCTACAAGTACTTGAAAGCCTCCAACCCAATCCAAACTTAAAAAAATTAGAGATTATTTTATATGCTGGCAAAGAATTTCCAGTATGGATAAAAAAGGGGTTTGACTATCACCACAAGTTGAAGAAGATCAAACTAATCAATCTCAAGAGATGTAAAAGGCTAGCGTCACTAGGAGGACTACTCAATCTCAAGACTATTGAGATAAGTGGTATGGATTTAATCAATACCGTGGATGAATCATTCTACGGTGAAAATGGAACATTTCCTAATTTGAAAATATTCATATTGTCCAATATGCCTGCATTACAAAAATGGCTAAAGGTGGAAAGAGAAGAATTTTTATTCCCGAAACTTGGTGAATTGACATTAATCCAATGTCCAAAATTCAAAGCTTTAGAGGTGGATCTGAAGGTCTCAAGACTGAGTATTTGGTTGAACAGTAAGATGCTGCGGACATCTGAATTCAAGGGTTGGCACAACCTCCGATTTATAAGGGACTTGGAGATAGTTGGAAGCCAAGAGATGAGGTGTTTGCCTCGGGACATGGAACGATGTGATGGACTTGAGAAGTTGAGAATTATCGGATGTGACAATTTGGACTGTTTGCCGGAGTGGCTGCAAGGATTTGAACGTCTGGATTCTTTATATATATATGGCTGCAGAGCTCTATCATCATATATATATAAATAAATCGATCAGATCAATTTTACTGAGACAACAAATCGACAATGAAATCTCACTATATCACATTCCGTGTCAATCCATTCCCTCTTCCACGCACAAGAAAAGCAAGTAATATTTCCCGGTGAAACAAAGATATGGCAGTCATGTAATATTCCTTCACCACGTACATGAACCTCAATGTTCTTCTCTTCTCACCTCACCTTCTGCTGCCCCTACATAAACTCGCGCCATCTCGGCTTCCCCATCATCTTCAACCGACAAGGCAAGACATGGAGGAAAACGTCTCTTCGGAGGGGTCGTCAAGGGCGGACCAGCGGGACACCAGCGATCACGCCGACCTTGCCATAATCCGACAAGGCAAGACACTGTAGCACTAGATGATGATGCTGATTAACAGCAGCATCACGCAACTCATCATCATCATAATCTAGTGCTACAGTATCACCATCTTCATCAACATAGGTAAGAACAAGATCAGCTTCTGGACTGAGTTTGAAGAGGTTAATAATCTTCTTTCGGAGTCCAGTCATGTTGTCATCTATCATCTCTCCATGGACGTAGGCATTAAACAGCTTAAGCGTATCACCATACTTCACCTGGAAAGTACAGACGGTTGAAATGAATAAAAGGGAAAAAAATAAGACAGACCAAAGGCAGTCGTAAGGAAGATAAGCTACAGTATTTTTTAATTTTGTTTTGCTTGCTGCCTTCTTTATGATATAATGAAAGAGCATATGTGTTTTATTCCATAGAACAAGCTGACAGAACTCAGCTTGAGACAAGGTCACGCAAGACCATGTCCATGCTAATACACTATTAAGCATTTTCAAAAAGTCCAAGTCTCTCACGAGCAAAAACAAAGGTGGAACTCATTTCTTATTTCACCAGGAAAAACGTGTCGAACCATAAACAAAGGTCGCCTAGTGCACCAACACATGGTTTATGCCTTCAAGGAGAGTCAAAATATGCAATCATATCCATGTAGGCAAAGTGAATATTTCTGGACTGGAACTCCAGTCACTTCATTTTTCATATTGATTTGGTTCGCAGTTTTACGTTATATAATCTTTTAACTCTCTAACACTCATGTTCATAAAATTTGACATAGTTTTACATTAATTATCGATGAGTTTACAGTAATTCTATATATTTTCTAATCTAGACTTCGGCCGACATCGATAGTGTTGTTTTAGTATAATGCTTGAAAAACATCTTTCAATCTAAAAAAGGAAAAGAGTGCCCGAGGAAATGTATCTCCAAAATTTTTTTTCTATATACACTAATGCTAATGAGCCATATATATATATGTTGGATGAAAGATGTTAATCGTCCTCTTCCAAAAATAAAAATGTGGAGGGAGAAATTTGAACGAATAATAGATTGGTTTTAATTTTCCTTTTGTTCTTTGGCACCTCTTCAAATTACTAATCACTTTGTTATTTTGTGTTTCTCGAGTATAATATAAACAATCATATATATATATATATATATGTAAATTTTTTTGGATCATCTTTGATTAGATGTGACATTCAGAATTATTGAAGATCAAACCCAAACAAGAACAAGAAGATGAGCATTAACGAAACTGTTGCGATCGATCAATCAATCAAACACGAATGGCAAAGCTGTAGAATGAGTACTACTACAACACAAACACACACACAGAGCTAGAGAACACCAATCTACCGCACGCCATGCATCTGCTTATTCTTCTTCTTCGTTGGTCTCACTGCTTGTCCGTCCTCTTCTGCAACTTACCTTTGATCCATTGAAACCCTGTGCTCGATCCCTCCTTCACCTTCTTCAAGCCCGACGAAGCCACGTTCTTCGTCTTCTCCAGTCCTTTCTTCAACCCTCCACCGCTCTTCTTGTTCTTCTTCTCGCTCTCCTCCTTCCCCTTGGCGAGGTCGGCGTGATCGCTGGTGTCCCGCTGGTCCGCCCTTGACGACCCCTCCGAAGAGACGTTTTCCTCCATGTCTTGCCTTGTCGGATGAAGATGATGGGGAGGCCGAGATGGCGCGAGTTTATGTAGGGGCAGCAGAAGGTGAGGTGAGATGAGAAGACGTTGACGTTCATGTACGTGGTGAAGGAATCTTACATGACTGCCATATCTTTGTTTCACCGGGAAATATTACTTGCTTTTCTTGTGCGTAGAAGAGGGAATGGATTGGCACGGAATGTGACCTTGTGAGATTTCATTATTACCTGCTGGGATAATTTTTATCATTTATAAGTTCTATGTTCTTAACCTTCATTTCTCACTTCTATTTTATTTTTCTCTCAATTTTTTGCTGAACAACTTTCTTTTTATTCCCCTCCCTAAATTTTCTTTTGGTATAATATCTTTTTTGGCATAATTTTCTCCAAACGATTTTCTTTTTATTTCCCCCCTATTGGTTCTTGATTCAAGTAGTTATCCACGTGGCTATCATATGCGTCGGATGCTTACGATACAAAGGTGTTGATTATGTGCAGTCCACGTTGGCTTGGGCTACTCGATGTGTCAGAGACGTGTCATCTACGTGCTCATCGCTCGTGCGACACTTTCACCATCCTTACCCACCCTCTTCACACGTCAACCTTTCTTTCCAAAAGGAAATCCTTCCATCCCACTACTTTTAGGAGTTGATTACGTGTCACCCCCAAATATAATGTCGGATAACGCTTGATTGAAATCACAATGCTCAATACCCAAAACATAAACATTGACCGAGTCCCCATGACAGAGAGAATAGACCTCAAATATCATATTTTACGATTAAATCAACATAAATATCGTTTTCGGAGCTGATTGGGATGTTTTGACTTTCCAACATCTTATCAAAATCTTTAATAACTCAACGGTATTTTCAAAATTTTCGTGAGGATAATTAAATTAAATTAAATTTGGATTTCTATCTAAGATTATTTGTATAATGTAGATTTAATATTAAATTTTAGATAAATTAAACTAAATTTCGGTTTTAAATTTGTATAATGTAGATTTAATATTAAAAAAGTAAAATTAAAATTCAATTATGTGGTAAAACATTTTATAGCATAAATCCCTCGATCGTTATGGTCACCTGAGTTTGGCACACGTGGCAGACTCCCCATGCTGTGTTGGTTTTCTTCTCGGCCAAGCAAACCAACTCGTTCCCATAAAGCGAGTCTGGTGGCAAATAAGCCCAAGGTATACCTGCCATCTCCCGAGCGGCTCGCGCTGCGCTCTCTGCGACAAGCTGCGAAACCCCCCTGCCCCTTTCCCTTCGCCTTCCTGCGTCGTTCGGATACTTCCTCGCCTCGATCTCTCCGTCCCCCTCTCCCTTCTTTCTAGCTCTCATCCTCTGCGAAGAGATTTTAGGGTCAGGGCCCCTTGATCGCGCCTTCGGCTCACCCGATAAGCTGGCGCACTTCTCGCTCATCGATTCGTCGCCGATGGAGCCCCGCCTTAACCAGTGGGACTTTGTGATCAAGGTCCGTATGTCTTTTCTTGTCGATCTCTTTTTCGTCTGTGGATTAGGTATGTGGCTCGTCGATTGTAGATGAACTCGATGTGTCCTACTTTGTTCTGCATGATCGGCGATCATCGTTATGGTTTCTTTGCTCAAATTTAGGCTTTTTGCGCTGTTAGATATGTTGTCAAAGGTCGCTTTCTCTCTACCCCTTCCTGTAAAGGTTGTGTCTGGTTGATTGCCGGTGATCCTTATTTTCCCTTTCTGTTCTGCGTCATCGTCGATCATCGTTAGTATTTTTTGTTTAATTCTGGGATTTTGTGCTGTTTGATTTGTTGTAAAGATCGTGTGGATGCGTAGCTATATTTCTGTAAAGTTTGGTCGGCCCTGTTGCAAGTGTTTTTGATTGAACAATCAACACGAAATTGATAGGTTGATTACACTAGTTGAACATGTTCGGTCACTCCTAGCAGTGTTTCATGCGGTTGGTTGCTTGTTACTTTTATTCTAGGGAATATGCCTTTTCCCGTAGGATGGTAGCGTCTTTTAGTTCTCTAATTCTTTTGGGTGGTACCTTTAGTCCGATGCTGGAAGTGTCAAGTGAGACTGTTTATATGGTTTCTATGTCATCCGACAGGAAGATTAAGAGATGTGGTTCCGTTAAAAACTTTAGATCTTGGATAAATGCGATGGTTTCTTTATTTACTGCAATCGGTTGATTGTTTATGAGTTCTAAATGTTTTCAAGCTGTAGCATTTTCTTCTGCAACCATATGCATGCCAATTATTTCAGGAAGAAGTTTCTTTGGTCCTTGTGTTGCTGGAACTATATCCATGTTAATTACTTAAGGACAAAAGATCTTTGTATCATTTGTCTCCTGAACCATATGCATGTCAGTTTCTTACAGAAAACAAATTATTTCTAGTAAGCTACCTAATTTCATACACTCAATGTTGTCATGAATCCTTGTCATGTGATCTTAGGGTACCTGAAGTTGATGTTTCCATTGTTAGTAGTTCTTGTGCAACTAGTTTATTTTTCGGTAGTCTTTGAAACTGTTGATTTTTTTCCCCTAAATGTGTCACCTCGGCCATCCTTCTGCTTAAGGGCATGTTTGGTTCTATAGTAGGAGTAATAAGAGTCTCTTTATATCATATATCCATATGGACTGTTTGTATGGTGCCCGAATTATAGTCCATATGAATGGCAAAATTTTGTTCCCTAACAGCAGTTGTCGCCTCTATTTTAAAAGGCCAAGTTCTTATCCATACTGGCCATTCGAAAATGGGATCACTGATCTTCCTTTACTAGTATGCGTCGAACTTCTTATTCAAGCTGGTTTCCTTCATCACTTTGCCAAATCAAGCCAGTTGCTATCCTTCTCCATCGGAAGTTTGTTATGTTCGTCTTGTGGCACAAAAGCACTACCTGATCCTATGTTTTGTTGCACAATCCACTGTTTTCTTAGTGTGATGGTAGATTGTTCAGGACTTAGTTGTCTCTCTTGCTATGCCTTTACAAACTATGCCTAAACCCTGGGAATGAGGTTCATCAATGTGGGGTGTGGTCCGAATTAATGCATACAATATTACCTCTAAGTCCCATAATCACATCTAGATATTTATTGAACATATTTTACTAAAGTCTATCTGAATATTCTTCTGAAATTAAATGCATCCTTTTCCCAATCAAAATAAACCATTTTAGAGCATTTCTTCATTTTTGCTAAATTTTGATGATTGCTTAAAAAATATAAGAAGATTGATTCTTTCAAATTTGAGTGCAAGGTTCAAGTCATGCATCGACCACTGCAAAATTTATCTTTGCAACTTGGATGCCAGCATTCAATTCACATTTTGATCCATGTGAACCTCAGATTGGCATGAGTCACATGCACTCGATCTTTCTTTTCCAGTGTAAAACTAAAGTAGCTCATGGAATATTATGTTATATTATATCTGTGGAATAATGATTCCATCAAGTAGTATTGAGAGTTAGATAAAAGAATGTAAAAGAAATCTGCATATGCAGTCTTTCAGATCAGTAGGCTGAAGATGTAGGCTATTAAGGTTCATCTTGTACAATAAGAGAATGAGCTTTATGCAGAGCTGAGCTAATGATACTAGACTTCTGTCTCTTCAGAATTTTATTTTGGAGGCATGAGGTATTATAAATGTTCTGGAGATATACAGAGTTGAGCTAATGATGATAGACTTTTGTCTCTGCAGAATTTTATTTTGGAAGCATGTGGTATTATAAATGTTATGGAGAGATCCATATTTCTGCTTGCATATCAAGATCTTTTGTTGATTGAAACAAAGACTATTTTTCGCTGTAGTTTGGTGTTTGTGAATTACGTTGCAGCAAAATAAATTCTTTTCCTCAAATGCTAAGTTCATTTTGTGTGGCATGCAGCTCTCACACTTAAATATTTAGGGTCCTATATTAAATACATGATATAAGTAGGTTCTGAGCATGAATTCAAATGAGGCAAGAATATGATTAGAAGTCACTGGCTGTCCTTTTAGAGGGTAAGGTTGCGCATATGCAATCAAGTAACTGGAGTTCCAGTCCAGAAATATTCACTTTGCCTACATGGATATGATTGCATATTTCGACTCTCCTTAAAGGCTTAAACCATGTGTTGGTGCACAAGGCCACTTTGCCTTGTGATTAGAAGGCCTGGTGTCATGGTAAGGTTGCGCATATGCAATCAAGTGACTGGAGTTCCAGTCCAGAAATATTCACTTTGCCTACATGGATATGATTGCATATTTCGACTCTCCTTAAAGGCTTAAACCATGTGTTGGTGCACAAGGCCACCTTTGTATATGGTTCAACGTGTTTTTCCTGGTCAAAAAAGAAATGAGTTCCACCTTTGTTTTTGCTCCTGAGATACTTGGACTTTTTGAAAATGCTTATTAGTGTATTAGCATGGACATGGTCTTGCGTGACCTTGTCTCAAGCTGAGTTCTGTCATCTTGTTCTATGGAATAGGAAGCCGGCAAAAAAACAAAAAGGCACTTTAGTTGATCTTCCTTACCATAATGGACTGCCTTTGGTCTGTCTCTGTCTGTCTGTTTGTCTCTGTCTTATTTTTTTCCCTTTTATTCATTTCAACCGTCTGTACTTTCCAGGTGAAGTATGGTGATACGCTAAAGCGGTTTAATGCCTACGTCCATGGAGAGATGATAGATCACAACATGACTAGACTCCGAAAGAAGATTATTAACCTCTTCAAACTCAGTCCAGAAGCCGATCTTGTTCTTAACTATGTTGATGAAGATGGTGACACTGTAGCGCTAGATGATGATGATGAGTTGCGTGATGCTGCTGTTAATCAGCATTTGAATCCTCTGAGAATCAATGTTCAGTTGAAATCTTATGCATCTGGAGGCACTGACCTGAAACAGGAGAACATGAGCCCTGCAAATGCCATGCCACGTCAAGAAGAGAATCAACCATCTGAAATTAGTTCTGTTATTGATGAAGCCTTGAAACATGTTCCTGAACCATTTCGTACTTCACTTTCCAAGATCTCTAATGATTTCCTTTCAAAGGCTTCATCTTCTGCACCAGCAATATCTCAAATTGTGGACCAGTTCTCCAAGTTTGGAATATCAAATGTTAGTCAGCCTGTCAACAGGCCAAATAGTGAGTCAGCAGGAATGCCTAGTCAGACAACAACTCCAACTCAGCCAAAGGATCTTAATATTAGTGGGCCACCAAAGGTTCCATTTACTTCTGCTTCAGTATCAACAAAATCAACTGATCTAGTTTCAGAGCTTTTGCAGAAGGAGCATGAGAGTCTCAATGGGAATCATGTTAACATGGTCAAGACTGATACCTCTGGTGATCTTAATATGAACAGTCCAGATCTTCCAACATTTGAGCTAGCACCAGGATATGCCTTGACTGATGATTTACTAGCAGCCATTTGTGCTAGCAATGAGTTCACTGATCATAACAAAGAAAATGGTGATGTTGGTGGTAAAGGAAAATCTGTCCTTTATGTGCCACCTGAGATGATTTCAGAACATAATAATGAATCATTTAATCCATCTCATGCTCCAACTAATACATATGGGTTTCCTGGCATGGTGGCTGGTGACAACAACAAACAACTTCCAACCGATGCAGCCCCTTCAAGAACACCTAATGGTTTTGGTTTTCAGGGAGTCAAACAGCATGCTAAGATATCGTCTCTTGATCTTCCTGATGGTTTTAATTTTCAGGGAGTCAAACAGCATACCAAGATAGCGGCTCTTGATCTTCCTATTCACCCTCTTGGCCATCCTTACGAAAGGGATGATGGGTCTAATGACAACATGTTCTGTACTTTCCACAGGGGAATTATATGTGATGGTTGTGGAATGCATCCAATCATTGGTCCTCGATTTAAATCTAATGTGTAAGGCATTACTTGACTTTCCTTTTTCAATGTTAGTTTTATATAGTTGTTCTAAGTCAGTCTTCTTATACTTTCATGTTTCTTCTTTGGCTTTGCAGGAAAAAAGACTATGATTTATGTGGCATTTGTTTCTCTGATATGGTTAATAAAGCTGATTATACCAGGATTGACAGGGCACATCATTCATCTCGTAAAGTGTTCAAGGGTTGTTATAATTCAGTATGGCCTAACCTTCTTTCACTTGATTTAATTTCATAATATAGGATGCCCTGACTTCTTCTGCTTTCCTAATTCTAGCATTCTCGACGTCGGCTCCTTTCACCACATTTACATGGTTTTGGTGCGAGACAATCTAGATCAAAATTAGAAAGTCGCTTTATTCAAGATGTGACTGTGTATGATGGAACTGTACTTCCTCCTTCTACTCCGTTTACAAAGATATGGCGAATGCAGAATAATGGTTCGACTCGATGGCCATATGGTACAAGACTTGTTTGGGTTGGTGGTGATAGATTTGCAAACCGGGACTCAGTTTTATTGGAGGTATTCTATAGAATTGTTTATGACCTGTCCTTAGGGAGAGCTGTACTTATCTCATCTTGTTATACCAAAAATGATGTTGCAATCTCATCTTATGCAGATTCCAGCTGATGGATTTCCTGTGAATGAGAAGGTTGATATTGCAGTTGATCTCACCTCACCAGCAATGCCAGGTAGGTACTTTTCATATTGGAGATTGGCATCACCTTCTGGACAGAAGTTTGGGCAACGAGTTTGGGTTCTTATCCAGGTCTGTCATCTGCCCCAAAAATTAATTCGCTGTACCTTTTTTCTTTTGTGTAAGAATCCCTTGTTTTCTCATACAGGTGGATATCTCTCGACCAAGCTCTGCTACTGGTGTTTTCAGTGCTGATTTGAATTTGAATCTGCCACCTGAAAGCACTAGTCGAGATGGGTTTGGAATCATAGATGTCAATGCTGAGCCTTTTGATGATGTTGCTCCTGAACCCATACTCACCAACATTTCAGATGAACTTGTTAGGCCATTCGTCAATGAAGTCCCAACAGAGGGAGTGCATCCTGCCGCCGTTGATGCCATTGCACAGCCCATGCCCATAGTGAATCCTCCCGTGGGAGTGCATCCTGCCGCCGCTGATGCCATTGCACTGCCCATGCCCATTGTGAATCCTCCCGTGTCGTATCCCATAATTGATTTATCAGTGTCAGAATATGAATCATCTTTTCTTGTGCCACCATCTAAAACAGTTGCCGAGGACAACACTGTCGAGGAGACATTGCTCGATGAGCTGGAAAGCATGGGGTTTAAGCAAATTGACTTAAACAAGGAGATTCTTAGGCTAAACAAGTATGACCTGGAGCAGTCCATCGATGATCTTTGCGGCTATGCTGAATGGGAGCCACTTCTTGAGGAGCTGCAGGACATGGTTGGGTTCTTAACTGTTTAGTACTGCAGAATTACTTTAATTGTCTTGCAATAATACGGTCCAGGATTCACTTGTCATCGTTATGTGGTTGCAGGGTTTCTCCGATAGGGTAATGAACAAAAAGCTGCTGATAAAATATGATGGTAGCATAAAGCGAGTTGTACTTGATCTCATTGCCGGGGAAAAGGCATAGTGGTATTATATCTACACATAAGAGTCTGTAAATAACTATTACGTAGGACTTCGTGATTAACTACATGATGTTGATACTTGTTTCTCCACTGGATACATATGGCCTTCTGCTCTTTAATAGCTGCAACTTATATTTCATCTGCAATAATATATGTGATTGGATCGTTGCATCGGAATATCTCTGTGTTGCATGTATTCCATTTGTCACTCGTTTCAGTGATGAACGTGGCAATGGGATATGTTTGTATTTTAACTGAAGGCTCTCATTTTGTACGAGGGGTAGGGCATATTTGTATTCATTTTTACGTTTGACACAGATCTGGATGACTTGTGATGAACTCTTCATCCTTGTTGGAATTGACTCGACCACAAGTTGACTTACCATCATAGCCAAAACAGACTTCTCAAGCCACGTACGTCGAGGACTTCCATTGGTAGCTTTTGCCCAATAAATCCATATTTATAGAAAAGGAAATCCGTCATGCATATTGCGAGATGACTAATGATTAAACAGACAGTTGACATTATCTACTACGCGTTTCGGTCATCGACTGAATTATTATTATGTATTAATATTGACCATTTTGAGGGTATTTTATTTTCATAAGAAAGTAAAAATGAGATGTTTTCTTTAATCATGTATTTATTACCTCCACTCCTTTCTAAATCACCTTTCCTGTTATTCTCTCTCCTTTTAATCATCTCTAGCTTCTTTCATTACGTCATTTCTTTTTCTTTTTTTTTGTACTCTTTCTTATTTTGTCTCTCTCATCGTTGCTATTTTTCTATTTTAACCACTGTCATTTATTTATATATATTTTTTCATAATGATTAATTTTCTGCTCGTCCTATCAAGTGACATATCGATAACTTATTTTTCTATCGTCCGACTCGATGGAGAGATTAGAGTTTCAACTTTCGATCATCAACTGTCTTTAATTCATTATATAATTAAGGGGCATTATAAAACTATTGTTTGGTATAAATTTTATGTTTTCGCTATAAAATATATTAGTATTATTTATTTTACATATAATATAAGTATAATTTATTTATAATATTATATATTGAACTAATAGCCGTTGACTGCCGTACGCGTGTCGTTCGTGGTTCTCTATCAACAGCCGATCAGGGCGGTCCGCAAGAGAGCCCAGACGGTGGCTGGGCCGGCCTCCTCCGCACTGCTTTACGGGGGCAACCTCTCGGACCCGCGCGTCGGGTGACGCGCGTCGAGCGCAGCAGCAGATGGAGGTCACCGGCAGCAGCGGCAGACACCGAGCGGTCGCCGCTGGATCAGGCGGCGGCCGCGGAAAGCGGAGGTCGGTAGACGTCGGCACCGGCGGGTCTATTCGTTCTCTCGGCACCGACCTCCTCTGCATCGTCTTTGCGCTTCTCGATCACTTCGATCTCGTCCGATGCTCTGTCGTCTGCAAGTCCTGGTTTGTTTCCCTTTCTTGTTGATTCCATCGTTGACCTTCTCAGGTACTAGGGCTGTTAAGAGAACAGATTCTTAGCTTTGGGTTATTATTTCTAAACCTGATGCCGCATCCTTCTTCATGAGTCTCGTGAAGTTGCTTTATTACGTCCATGATTTTGGTTAATTGGGATAACCGATGATGGAAGCTAAACAATTTCCATTTCTTTTTAATGAACTTTCTGCATGTTTTATACCAAGGAAACCCATTCCCGACCAGAATGCGCAAAACCTGTTCGGAAAAGTCCCTTGGATAAAAAAAAGGAAGAAATGCAAAGCAAAAAATAAAAAAAATTAATAAACACATAGTGCAGGCCAAAGCTCCTCCAACTGTAAACACACACACACAAAAAAACACTCTAACATGAATAGGAGATAATTGTCCATTGAGTGCACCAAGCCGTCCCAACTGTTCACATAGGATAAATATGTTTCAGCAAGTGTGAGGGGTTGTACAATTAGGAAAATCTCTTCTTTTTTTTTTGTGAACTCCGCATCTTCGTTAATCAATGTAAACAAGTTAAGGATAAAATTCTAATGCAATAGGCCCCAAGGGAAAATTTGTAATTCACTTGCATGTTAGAGTTTTTGTTTTGTGTGTGCGTTGTACAATTAGGAAAATCTCTTTTTTGTTTTTTGTGAACTCCGCATCTTCCTTAATCAATGTAAACAAGTTAAGGATAAAATTCTAATGCAATAGGCCCGAAGGGAAAATTTGTAATTCACTTGCATTTTACGGATTGGAAGCACATACAAATCTAAATGGATTTTTTTTTCACTTTTTTTAACTAAACAAAGTCATGTGGATTTGAAGGAATATGGATCTAGTTGATTTAGATGAGGAAGAACAGGTGAGGAAGAAGATACGCGGAATAGAGGAGGAAGAAGAGTAGGGAGATGTGGAGAAACTGTTATTACTTGCTTAATAGTTCCCATTTCTATTGATGAAAAGCAGAGTTCTTTTAATCATTATAATTTCAACTGCTACATTCAATGGTCAAACTGAATAATGATGACTCTTTCAACTAACACATGTTCACCACAAGCTTTGGGATGTAATTACACGGGAAAAGGGGAGGGAATGGTTTTTTATATCACTAAGATATAGGGATATGGAATGAAAAATTTCAACATAAATTTAGAGTCCAAATATGTTTCTAATTTTTTTTTATTTGAAGACCGATAAATGCTCATGACTTATTATGTTACAGGAACAATCTAATCTACACATCCTCATTGATGAGAGATCTATATAACAAAAGAAATCCACATCTTAAATGTGCTTCTATCAAGTCAGATATGCTAGAAACATCAATGAAGATCTATCTGGAAGAGATAGCTATGGAAGAACACAAGTTATCCTTTCTCAGAGGCTCGGTTAAAGTTGATCAATGGAGTGGTCACCAGGCAAGGTATTCTCTTTTCTTTTATCCAGTATATATATCATATAAATAGAATTTTGCTATTTGGATTATCAGTTTCCAACCTTATCTCTAACAAATGTAAAACTTCAAGTTTTATTCCTTACATCTAGGGATTTACCGATGTTTATGTTTTTGAAAAGATTATAAATTTGTTGTGGACAATGAGATACAACTTAAAATATTGAATAAATCTTTCCAGCAATGGTAAGACTGAAAAAATCCAACATCCTTAAAAATCTGCCCTTCAACATAATGAATTTGGTTTGGTATGGGATGCTTAACAATGTTGCCTACCATCAACATGGGTTTATTTTCTGATAAAACCAAGGTTTTCAATACTATTGACATGGGGGTTTTAGTTCAATGTTGGCACCGTCCAATCTGGCATAATATAGTCTGCATGCCTCTTGTGCAAACAAAGTAGGTTAAGAATTGGAGTCTCCATAGTATTTTACACTAGCATGGCACTGTAAGGGTCGTGCCGATCAAAAATTCAAACCATGATAAAACATATCTGACATTGGTGAAAGTTTTCACTAAACTCAGGCCGTGTCGCCTTTGTGGCAAAATCCTAGTCCATGCATAACTTATGCCTAGTGTCCTGTGCCAACAAGCTTGTATCTTGCTTGTAGGGTGCTAACGAAGGGGCACGATGCTATGTATCGATGAGTGATGTAGAAGGTAGACAATGTCAAGGGCCTATTGTCTTGTAAGTTCTTTAGCATTAAAAATGTTCTGTTTGGCACAATCACTTTGCCATAGTATGTTATATACCTACAAATCATATCTCAATATTGACCTTCTCTTTCTTTGAAAAATAAGAAAAAATAACACGAAGTAACACATTGGACGATGCTTTTTCCTTTTGTTCTGCCATATATGTCGTGTCTGCATTTGGCATTTTACAGATTTGTCTATTCCATGTTTAACACGCATACTAGGATTTATGCTAATTGCTTTTGTTCGGGAGAAAGATTAAAATATTGGTCCATTATCAATACCAATCATCGGTTAAACTGGTATGGTATGCATGATATGATGTCTTGGTATAAACCCATCGGTATTAGTTTCTAGCCTAATAATTTATAGTAAGCCTTGTCTTTTGTTTTTGTTGAGGACGATCAGTATTGATTGCTGGCTAGGTTATTGGAATTGGTATCAGACTGGTATTTATATTCTCAATTGGATCAATTATTAATTTCATATGTGGTCCATGAAATCATTATGGTAGGAAGGCTGTGATCATGAGGAACTCATATCTCATTTGATCTCAACTAAACTTTCTCTCATCTCCTCGAAGTCGTCAACTTTTTAGACTCGTAAATTTATGGTTGATTTGCATAGATCCAACATGAACTCTTTAATCTAAATAATTTCTTTAGTCAACCAAATAAAAAATAATTTCTTTAATCTAAATCTAAACATGAATTCATGAGTAAAACCATAAGAAAAACACAAGAATAAAGATTCATTTCACGCATTTAAAAGAACACAAAGAAAAAGAAAAGATTAGCTTTAGATTTACCTTCCTTTGGAAAAATGACGTACCAATTTTTGCAATTGAAGCTTGATTTGCTTGAAGTTGAAGTTTAATTTGAGAAAAAAGAGAGTCATAGAAAGATAATGTGGGAAAGGGGACTGATTAAATGTTTAAACAAGTCGGATGGTTCAGTTGGATGCGAGTACCATGCAGTATTTTGTTACCTAGTACACCTAGATGTATCAATCAAAATTGGGTGGTCCACCCTGTATGAACTAGGACCATGCAATTTCTCCCAGGTTCCATGTACTGGTTCACTTTTTGACTGGTTTGACCATAATCGTCATCCTTGGTTCTAAATGATTTGTTTACTTCAGTTAAGTGTTACGCACAAAAATGTTTACTGATTTACAATTGAACCAATAAATACTGATCAAGAAGATCCTCATCATTGCTTCCAAGTAATATGATTAATATAGTTAAGATTACTCCAGTATAATGTGAGGTATTTTTGTACCTGGATATGACTGGTTAGATGTCACATTTTTCATTTCGCTTCTAGTTGTCCTTTCTTTTGAAAGTAATTCTACTCACAGGATCAATTAGTTATCATAACTTTTAGACGCATATTCAATCTCTTAGTAAAAGATAAGGTTTTATATCTTAGTCTGTTACCTGTTTTAGTAACTGGTTGGACTGGTATAGTACTGGTATACTCGCCTGTTTCATCTGCTATCACCAAAAAATAGTAAAATAAATATTGACCGATACTGAACTGCATCTGTCTAGTATTTGGAACCTTGGTAAAAGCAATCTGGCAATTTATAGTTATTGTAAGCTAATACTTCTCTGTGTAGTCTTTGCTTTTACAAAATGCAAGTTTTTAGCTATGCAGACTTCCTTTAACATATACAAGTTAAATTGAAGATTATAATGTTACTTCTCATTGCAGTTCTCTTCTATCATGTTAAATTGTAATTTAGTATCACAATTTTTTTTTCATTTTTTTTTCTCTTTGCCAGTAGTGTTAGTGGTACTAGGATAACTCTGCTTCTCTATTGTATTGCATTTTTTTCATCCCAGTGATTTAAATATGTCAGGGTGAATGTATGTCGGATGAAAAGAGGCTTAATTCTTACAGGAGTTGGAGATAAGGTATTGCTTTTATCTGAAATTATGATTGTTTACATGATATTATCATATAAATAGTTTCTGTAGATAATCTTTCATTTACATGGATATGATTTTTAAAACTACCGATTCACCAATTTTTATCTATTTGCTTAGTATTTTACTTTATATACCAAATATTATTTAGAATTTTTTCTATTTTAGTTGTTACACAGATTGGGGAATATTATCAAATTAAAAGTCAGTAAATAACTAGGGATAAAAGTCATATGAAATTCTGGGACTACTGAAAGACCTTAAGTGAATTGAGATTTTAAAGTTTAAACTTCTAAATGGGCTGTAGAAGTTTGAGTTTTTAATGCTCTAGATATTCAAATAAGTGGAAAGAATCCTATCATTTTTGTACTGTTCCAAATAGCATGACTTGCTTGTGAGGTGTTAAATTGCAATGAAATGTGAGCCATCTCTGAAGAGGTAAGACTAAATGATTAGAATAAGAAAAAGAACAAGAGAATAAGAAAAACCAAGCCTGCATGTCCAACACATTATGCATGTTGCCCAGTTCGTCTCTTTTGTCTTTCTAGGAGTTGCTTATAAGAATTATCTGAAGTTTACAATTTAAGTCAGCATTTGCCATGTTGGCCTTGGCTAATGAACCCATTTGCTCATCAAATCTCCAGCTAAAGGGTAATAGTTCATATGATGAATACATTAATTTCATGTCTGATTTTTGGGATGTAGTGGAGATTTGTACTTGATTTTGTTTCAGTCATGGGTGTATTTGTTTCACATTTCCACATACTCTTAGTGTGCTTCTCTTCTAGCTTTTGTTCTAGTTGCATCAGCATTGTGCTTCTCTGTGCTGTAACATTGATTAACTTGCATCTGTAAGCTGCTTTCTGGTGTAACCCTTAGAACATTCAGGCATTTATCCGGCATCAGGCTCCCTTTTGAAGACTTAATGTGATCTTGGATTAGTATTCAGATAGTCTTTCTAAATCTTTATGGCAATGCCATGAAACTTATAATAGGTACTGCGTCTATGGTCTGCAGAAAGCTGCAACTACTTGGATGAGTATGTCAGTCCGGAAATGAATCAACTAGTTGACTATGACTTTGATGAGAACAAGGTAAACTGGTAAAGTATTGATTTATCTTTTCAATTCCATAGATTTTAATCATATATGTGATTATATACAAGATATGTTTTCCTATATCTTAGCATGCTTTTTTTTTTTCTACAAGTCTATGAAGTAATTGTTTATGCTTTAGATCATAGTGTTATGAATCATGAGTCATACTATGAAACCTTGGTAAAGAGTTATCAAAAGTAGGATACGGCTTGAAACAAGTATCTCTAAAAACCAATTTGGTTTTATGCTTTGAAGATCAGCCATAGAAGCTATTTATTTATTAAGACAATGAATGAAAAAGTATAGGGAGAAAAAGAAAGGTTTGTATATGGTTTTTATTGACTTAGATAAAGCCTATGATAAGATACCTAGAGGTTTATTATGGTGGGTTTTAGAAAAGAAAGATATATCCATTAATTATATTGATGTTATTAAAAATATGTATGATATTATAGCTATTAGTGTTAGAACTATAGGAATTATGTTTAGCGAGTTTTTTATTAGCATAGTATTACATCAAAGATCTGCATAAGTCTCTACCTTTTCATATTGATACTGAATAAACTTATTAGTCACTTACATGATAGATCTTCCTAGTGTATGTTATTTGTTGATGATATTATCTAAGTTAATGAGAGAAAATCGTATGAGCATGTGTCCAGGAGACCTCCGAATGCGAGTCAGAAGAGTGCAATAATTAATATTAGTTGTATGAGGAGAGATAGAGGAAGACCTAAATTTTTTTTAATAAAAATTATAAATAAAGATTTAATTACTTTGAGCTTAATTAAACATATGACTTTTTATATAGTACTCTTAGTGATAGTAAAAAATTCATGTAGCCGATCTCAAATAATTAGAACTTATATATATGCAGTACAAGTATAGTTCAAGGTATCATTTGATTCCCATGTGATAAGATCAGTCTATATCAATATGTGATAGCATATGGGGGAGGAGCTGAATAAGGGGAGAGGGAGGACAAAAAAGAAACATGTGATAATTATATAAGTTTAGTGCAAGAACATAGGGAGACAAAAGGAGTAGCCTGAAACCTCTTAAGGATAAACAGGATGCTGAAATAAAAAAGGGATCTGCCATGAGATTTGAAATAAATCACAAAATTCTGTGAATCCACTCTACGAATAATGTTTTGTCTTTTCTTTTCCTTGAATAAATTTGAATCCAATAAAATTGGGCAAGTTTTACCTAATGGTCCAGGGTTCAAAATCAGTGAAAAACCTGGTTCTCTAGTAGTATTGTTGTAAAGTAGTAGGGTTCTAGTTGGGGTCCATAATCATGTGTTCGTCACATGTTAATGCTTCTGAAAGGAAAATATATGATTCATGACCTTAATAAGATGAAACTGGTTTATTGTTCTTGCTAAGGTGTTGATTTGAATATGTGATTCAATCAAATCATTTTCTCTACATACAATCATGTCTTCTCTCTTGTGTCCTTATTATGACTAGGAAATAAATTTTAATGCACTTTTGATAAGGAGATCATGACAATGATTAATAAAGTTTTTTAATGGTTTCAAATTTCTATACTTTCAGATTGTAGGTTTAACTAGTGATCGAATATGCATATGGAGGCGCCATGGTCAAAGAGGTATCTTCCAATCATGCAAAGGTATCTTCACACGTGGACTATGTATGCGGTGAGCAGAAAAAAGGGTTTTCTTTTCATCATTATTATTTAAATAAATTGATTACTAAATTCACCTCAGATGGAAGCATATGCAGTAAAATTCATTTTCATAGGTTTTTGTTGGAATGTAAAATAGGTAATTTTCAGTTGATACTTAACAGATTTGTGCTGTTGAATATGGTGCACTAAGGTCTGCTAGAAACAAAATCAAAGTTGTAATTTTGATATATTCTCTATACTGGCCTCATGAAATGGTATATTGTAGACCTTGTCCTGTTGAATAAGCCGAGCACATTAGATCATGTGAATTAGTGGTGACTGAATGATGTATGTCAATGAAGGCAAAAGTCAAACTGGAGTAATTAGTCTCTGTTATTTGTTAGCCTAAGCAGTATGGACTGTACTGGTATAGGTCTGTATTAAACTGGTACTAATAGATATGCTCTGGTTCACTTTGGCTCAGGCGTACCTCCAGTATCAGATCTGCCAAGTGAAAGAGTTTATTAAGTTCATGTTTTGAGATTGTATATAGCAGCAGAAAGAATATTTTCATCTTGTATTAAGTTCTTCAGATCCAGCACCTTATCTTGTTAATGTTTGGTATTCAGTTTTTATTTGTTGTCGGAGTCATGATGATGACACCTTTGCACTGGTTTTTTTATCAACTAGGATTGTCAATTCCATGAAGCATAATGTAGCACGTGTAGCATAACTATAAAATGCCTCACGCAATGAATGTGGGAGCATGTGCTTGAACTTCCAGCAAAATTACAGTTTTCATTTGATTAATGTTTGATAAATTTATAGTAAAGCAAAAGTGTCTTCAGACGTCATATTAGCAATTATATATTGGTGCTTTGGTAGCACTAGATTTTATCCCAATCACCTTGATTTTTGGCATGTCTTATTGTCTTTGGTTATTATCATTTTTCTGAGCCATGTGAATTAATATTCTACTGATTTCTTCATATGTTTACTTGTTTTAATATTTTTGTCCATTGTTTTGGCAGTTATATCGATCCAGAGGCTGTGATTGGTTGTGAAGATGGTAGAGTTCGTGTATTTGATATGTATAGTGGAAGATGCTCTCGAATAATTAGGTACAAATGTGACCAAGCAATTTCCATGCATAGCATTATGTAATTACTAAAGAAGAATAGCAAAAGTAGGATTTTGTTAACATCAATCTATATTTTGTATTCTGCATATAGGTAAGCATGTTTCCTTTTTGAGGACTCATGTTCTAAACTTGGGGCAACTTCTATCTGTTACTTATATCTGCATGCCTGTTCATTTTTATTATTTATAAACATACGAGAAGATGCCACATGAATGTACTCTGGGTCCAACATTTTGCAGGATGCATTCTGGACCAGTCACATGCTTGACTTTGACTGATGATCAATTAGTTATTGGTGGTTCTACATTTGGAAACATAGCTATTGCAGATTTGTCATCTGGTAAAAGGATGGGTTCTGTGAAGTCTTGTTTTTCTCCTACAGGTGATTTTCCTAAACCGTGGCACTGTCATATAACAAAACTAAATAACTAGGTTGATCAAAATTGTACAATCTTTCATCTGGCCTGATGAAACAAAAAATGTGGATTTAGATCATGTATCATATATCATCTTTCTCTTATTTGCTTTATTGTCATTTGATCTAAACCACTAAATGGGCAAATGAATGAAAAATCTTGTCCATTGATGATGAGTTGTGCAGTCTTCAGTGATTTAAAAAGCGCTAGGCGCCAAAAGGCGCCAAGGTCCAAAAACGCCCGAGGCGCTAGGCGCTCGCCCGAGCGAAGCGAGGCGCTAAAATATAAAAATATAAAATATAATTAATAAATATAATTATTTAAAATTTTAAATAAAAATATAAAAATATATAATATAATTAATAAATATAATCACATTAACAGTATAAATCTGCTGACGGAGAAACGAGGAAGCAGCGGCGAGCGGCGGTAGCAGCAGCGACGGCAGCGGCAGCAGCAGCAGCGGCGAGCGGCGGCAGCGGGAAAGGGAAAGGGAGCGGAAGGCGCGAGCAGCGGGAGGCCTCGAGGGAGGCGCGAGCAGCGGGAAGGCTCGCAGGAGGCGAGAGGGCTCGCGGGAGGGCTCACGGGAGGCGTGAGCAGCGGGAGGGCTCGAGGGAGGCGCGAGCAGCGGGAAGGCTCGCAGGAGACGCGAGCAGCGAGAGGGCTCGCGGGAGGCGCGAGCAGCAGGAGGGCTCGCAGGAGGCGCGAGCAGCGAGAGGGCTCGCGGGAGGCATGAGCAGCGGGAAGGCTCGCGGGAGGCGTGAGCAGCGACAGCGGCGAGCAGCGGCAGCAGCGACAGCGAGCGACGAGATCGCGATCGGGATCGGCAGCGGCAGCAGGTTAGGGTTGGGGTTATATCGGTTTAGTTGGTTCGATTGAACCAACTAACAACCGAACCAGGACCGAACCAGACCTAAAATTCTGGTTCGGTTTACCCAGGCGCTCGCCCGAAGCGCCCAGCGCCTGGGCTCGGGCGAGCGCCTGATTGAAGCGCGCCGCCTGGGACATTAGCGAGGCGCTCGGGCCTCGCCTCGCCTCGCCCGAGCGCCTAGGCGAGCGCCCGAGCGCCTTTTGCAATCACTGGCAGTCTTGTTTCATTTGATCGATTTCAAGTGTTTGAAGTTTATTGTTTGTGGAACTATTGGAGGTATTTCTACTGTAAGGGTGTTTCTTTTCCCTTCTGCTGTTCGTGAATGAACCAGTAACTCTTTGTATTGCATTGATTTTCTCTTTTCATATGTGTGAGGTGTTAGAATGGTCAAAAGCCATGAGATATGATATCTTAGGTTCTATATCATCGCTGTTATTATTTCTGTTCTACTTTTTTTTTTGTTCTTTCCTTTGTTTTTCTTAAAAACATGAAGTTGAATATTTACTACAATATTGGCAGTATCACTACAGTACCCATACGGTAATGTAGTACTATGATATAATGTACAGAACCATAGTGCCATGTGTTAATATATTTTGGTAGCTGTGTGGAATATCCAACAGGCTTTGAGGCCCTTGTTCATACTGTTTTTAGCCCTCAAATTCATTACAGAGCTTTATTTAAAATAATATTTCATTTTCTGAATATTATGGGTGTAAATTTATAGTGATATTTTCTGATTGAAAGCATACGTTATCCTGAAAATGGCAAATAATCAGGCACACAGTTCCCATCTTGATCCCTTCAGATTCCATGTGAGGCTCTTTGTTGTTTCCATCAGATCTTTGTCTAACAATATCATTCCTTAGAGCAGGCCTGAAATGCTTCTCTTTTAACATGCATTCATACTCGGTGTTTGCTGGATCAACTTCAGGCTATGCTCATTGTTGGGACCTCAGGTTAGTAATGCAAATACTTAGCTCCATTATGTGATTTGCATAGGAGTCCCTCTTCTAATCTTTTAAATCTTATTTATGTTCCATGAATGTGAATCATGTGGCTAGTCCATTTGAAGCAAAGGCTTAAACTCATTATCCTAAAAGAAAGTCACTATCAGTTGATCTTGGACTTTTTTCTATACTTCAAACTTGGATCAGTGCAAGTTTGTAACTTGGTTTATGTATATGCATCCGAGTGACTATATTTAAGAAGCTTATTTGGAGGAACCCTGAACTTTTTTGCTTCTTTCAGGACTCTGAGACCAGTCTGGGAAACACGGGTTAGTCCCAACGTCATCTACACTGTCCACCATCTATCAAATGATACATCTATGTTAGCCGTCGGTGGAATAGATGGTGTACTCCGCATTCTGAACCAGAGCACCGGTGAAATTCTTTCAAGTTTGGTGATAGATGCTACCAATGGGGTGCCACTTTCTTCTAAGAACAGTCATGAAGTGGTTCAAAAGAAGGTGAGGAGGCTTCAGGATACCACCTGCTTGGATATCATTCCCAGATACTTGCGGCCTCCCATAACATGTCTGGCTGTGGGAATGAATAAGATCGTCACCACTCACAATGAGAAGTTCATCAGGGCGTGGAGATTTCACATGAACAATTAGCTGGCTGATTTAGATGCAGAAAGTCTTGTTCCTCTTATTTTAAGTCAGTTACATGAATTAGCCTGTGAACAGATTTATGATATTTCATTGAAGCCTCTGGGTGAAGTGTTTCATCAGATGATTCACTGTCTTATGCTGTTGTTTCAATTGGTGGTATGTACAATTGAACGGCAGTGTGAACATTGCTCTATCTTTGATGCTGAACGCCCTCAGGAGGTACATGTCGTTGAGGGTTAATTGTAGATTACCTCTTGTACTTAAATCCTATTAGCATTGTGGTCGTTATATTTAAAAATTTATATTGAGATTTTTATAGTTTTGAAAATAAAATAAATAATCTTATTTGTCCTAACGTCATCAATTGTATTAATGAAAAATATAACATGTGATATAATGCGTTGGATTGACGTGAAAATGATGAACAAAAAGATTATTTGTTTTATTTTCAGAATTATAAGGATTTTAATGTAAAATTTTCAAGTACAATAACCTCAATTTTAATAGGATCCAAATATAAGGGGTAATGTTTAATTTCACTTGCTTGCGGATTGACTCATTGGGCCACACCTAGTTGAGGTATTTTATCTTTTTTTATTTTTATCAAAATACTTCTTCAATTAGTTGTGTATTACATTGTTAGAAGGGATGTATTCATCATTTGTAGGGAGGGGTATTTAGTGTTTTCTATTTTTTTCATCAGTTCAAAACTGAAATGAAATCGTCTGTTTCGGTAATCACAGTCGAACTGTTGAAACCCAATTCAGTTCGGAATCGTCGAATCGAATCATGGCCGGAACTGTCGGTGAAGAAATACCTCGAGATAACAGTGAGGACGAGGCGATCAAGCAGAACATCTTCATTGCATTTCGTTTGTCGATACAAAAAAAATAAAAATCGAATTTGAGGTGCAAACTCAACGAATCTCGATGAAAAAAATGGTACAACCCAACCGTGGTTGTCTCATGGTCGAGGGAGAGCATTTCTGCACGAATATAACTAAAAATAAAATCTATGTAGATCTATCGGAGGATATGTAATGGCTAGAAAGAAAAAGGTGGCACCACGAGCCCCAATCTACTTCTAATATGGTCTTATTACTCCACATTTTAGTTGTCCGACATATTAGTATTTACATCCAATCTGCATCTAACATTCGACCTTGCCACAAGTACAATGCTAAGAAATTCGACTAGTGTTTCTACAAAATCTAAATCCGGATATACCTGATAAAGTAAAGCCAGAGAATTCAGGAAAGAAAAATAAGCTACTATTATAAATAATCTACTACTCTCTAATAGGTTAAGACAGCCCTTGTAATGGTGTGTTAAGATAAGTTCCGAGATAATTATGCAAAATTATCGACATTACGAATCTGTAATGATATAGCCGTCGAACATTTCTGTTGAACACAACCGTTGGGATAAATGAGCATATCCACTCGGGCTGAGTATACATCTGATCCATAGGATGATATGTCATAAGACTGCCATGTCTCACTTCCCCTTATCAGGTCTGAATGTTACAAAACATTAGTACAAATGTGGTACAAAATTTTGTAATCCTAGTTGGCATACCAGAAGTCAAAATTTCTGATTCTTCAGGAGATTCAAATATTGCTAAAAGACAAAAAAAAAAAGTGAATTATGTCATATGATGGGAATTCTCAACTCTCCCTCTTTTCTCATATTGCTTTTCTGGTTAACTGCCACTTCATTTTAGGGGTTTCCTGTTTCCTTCCTAACAGTAGGAATGTGATGGCTCACATCAAATAACATGTTATATACAGCGCATAAACTTCAATTCTGTTGTTTGCAAGGGAAGGATTATGAAGAATTTGGAAGGTTGTCGAGTATGAATGGGCCCAGTTTTCCTGTCCTAAATAAGGTTAGTAACTTCTTTGAGACCATCGTCCGAGCTTCATCACATGCTCTATGAGACGGTATCCTAAATGATTTCCGGAGTGCCGTAAGTTGAGCGTCAATCAGACTTTCTAGTTCACCCTCTTCCTCCAAATTGCCCTCGAAATCTTTGAATGTGAGATACAATGTTCGTTGGACCTCTCTCACAAGATCCTGCATCAAACCAAAGGAATTAGATCATCTCCATCAATATAAAAGACATTTCTGTATGGAATCTGGACTTTGAACACAACCATGGCAATAAATCTTGGTTCACAACTCATACCAGTCCTCAATTGGATTAGTACGAATGTATCGAACAGTATACCAACATATACTGTCCATCATCACTGAAAAAACTAATAAAAAAACCAATACCTAGTTATAACTTAGTGTATTGTTGCCGATTATAGACAAGCAGTACATATCGGTCCGGCCAGGACTTAAAAGTTAAAACCATGACCATGAATGACACTGAAGCATCACAAAGTCTTCATAACTGATTGCAAAAGATGAACATGAGATAATGATAAAAATATGGTCAAGGAACAAGGTGACTTGACAAACTAATGTGCTAAATAACATACTAATGTAAATCAAATGAACTCAGAATTTGAATTCAAATTAATTAATACCCATTTCTGCAGAAATTGATGTGACGTCAAAATTCCATTCTAAAACTCATCCGACACTTCGTCTGACATAGAAATCATATGCATGCAGCACTGTAGTTTTAGAGACCTACTGACATGACACACTGTATATCATATCGGTTTTTCCTTTTTCAGCATCCTATTTTGCTCGGACTGGTATGAGATGGGCGATACATACCGGTCTGGGCATGTACCGGTATGTGGACCACCCATATGTCGAGAGGTCCGGTCCAACCCATTAAAAGAGTCAAAAAACTTGACGTTTTCCTTCAATTAGGGCTCGTGATCCATGACAACCACAGTTTCGTGAGATTGGAATCATCGCTGCTGTCTGATGCTGCATACATCCCTCCACCATTCGTTGTCGCCGCCTACCAACCTACCGCCCATTGCGTGCTGCCGACCACAAGTATGCTTCCTCCTTTTCATCCATTGCTTCCTCTTCTTTCTTCTTCTTCTTCCTTCCCTTTCCTCCACCGCCTCCTGTTCTTCCTCTATTCTCTTTCCTCCTTCCTCCTCTTCCTCA
Organism: Musa acuminata AAA Group; assembly: GCF_036884655.1. Taxonomy (NCBI): domain Eukaryota; kingdom Viridiplantae; phylum Streptophyta; class Magnoliopsida; order Zingiberales; family Musaceae; genus Musa; species Musa acuminata. The sequence continues at coordinate 1,411,004 of NC_088346.1, read as the reverse complement.
ACTGTCATCCTCTTCTCCTTCATCTTCAAATCACCGATATATACCAGTGTATCACGTGTTGGTATACTGATACCAACTGGTATATACTGGTCTGACAAGAGCAATATACCCAGCGGCCAGCACGACATTTTTTCTTCTCCCTATAATCTTACTATTAAGTCAGGAAAAAGAAGTTTAATCCCAAGAGTCCAAGGAGAATTTGAAACTAAGCATCAAATTTTCCATACCAAAACACTGACAATATGAAAACAATCTTATCAACCCAACTCTTAGAATTCGAGCAATAATGTTGAAAATGAAAATGAATTTTTTGAACCTTACTTGCTATAGTTCCTGTACCAGATAACCCAATACACCGAGACTCAGCTGTCATGTCATAGGCATGGGGACAAGCTAGGAGACTGAAAACCTTGTGCACAATCATGTCTGTTTTATCATTTTTTTGTGCTAAATATAAACTAATTAGATTGAGGATATATACATGTGTATGTTAATACATGTTTGTGTAAAGAATATCCACAAAATATGCAAAATGATAAAACTAGAATGTCTAGAACAAAAAGGTAGATGTAACTAGGAACTATTACTTGGTAATCCTAGTTTATTATATGGAAGAAATAAAATCCCTATTAGTAAGAAGTCAATATGATGCAATTCTAAAGTAGCATGGAATTAGTAAAAATTAATACCTCAATGTACAAAGCATCAGAATCAGACACATTCAATTGCCTCCTCCTCTTTGGAATTGAGTCAGCAAAAATATTCTTGTTTCTTCCATCAAACTCAGGTGCTGTCCGCATTCGTTCATTACCTAAGCGATCCCAATGTAGAGGTGTTCTCCTACTATTCAAAATTGCCAATAAATATTGAGCAATGCGTTCTTCACCAACCACTGAGTCTTTGACAGCCCCTGCACACAAAATAGATAAGCGAGACAACAGAACGACAAGAATATACAATGTAACTGTCAGATATTTGCAAGTATTATAGCAGAGTGCTCGAGCCAATAGTTACTTAATGTATTTGTCAGTGAAAAATGATCTCAAATTATAAAAGTAGTCTGCCCCAAAGTCATGGTTTTATATCATTTAGCTGTAAGCAGATCTAGTGAAAAAAGGTAGCACTTCAGAATTTTCACTGGACTTTCACCCCTATTATTGATAAAATGATAATTTTTTAAGATAATTATCTCAAAGTAATTTTGAGCAAGATTAATGTTGATAAATTCTGTTTTAGGTATATATATTACAATTTACATTGCCCAAAAAATTACAATTCAGTAGGGTCTAAAATTGGAAAATCTCAAGGTCATTTAATACATAAGATTATGAGGTACTTTTTTGTCTGAAAGAGTCTTGATTGGTAATATTATCTACTTTGTCCCATTATTTCTAAGTCCTATTTGCAGCGGAAGCCTGTCTAATTCAGGTCATCTAAACATAGGGTGACTCCTGACTACTACAAGAAATCATTTGAAGCTTACAGCCCATGTACTTCTCTCCCACCTATTCCTCATAAACTGTTCACTACAATTATTCCATTTTTATTTATCATAAGAAAATAAGCCACAATAATACTTACTCAAATCAGCCAAAAGATTTACTGGTTAATTATCTGCTGATATAAGTTTTAAAATTGGAACTAACACAATTTGGATTTTGAACCAACTGAATAACCTTCACTATTTTGGTTAACTCGGAGAGTCCAATCAAGCATAATAATGAAAGGATGTTCACGCCAAACATAGATGAGACCAAGGAATGCTATCTTGTCTTGGACCCAAGCCAGACCTGTAGGTGCAGCCAAAACTGGTGTACCAAGGGCTGGTATGCCAGTGCGTACCAACACTCTGTTGGGAAAGGGAGAGGAGGGGAGGAAGAAGGAAGAGGAAGAGAAAGAGGAAGAGGAAGGAAGAAGAGGAGGATGGCTGGCAGCTGATGGCGGCAGCGATCGGGCAAGAATTCTGTGGCGAGAAGATGGTGGTTGAGATCAAGCAAGACCTAGTGATTGGGATTTATAACATATAATATAATTTTTTAAATGGACAGAACTGGATTGCCCAACATTTTGTTTCTGGGTAATGAGCTTAATGTCCTTTAATTTATCCATATTAGTAGGAACTTTAGTGCTGAAGCTCACAAATTAGCTAGTATGGGTTGTATACGTGACAAAGCAGTTGTCTAGGGGGCTGATTCCGGAACCCATTTTTTTGTTAATGTTCCCAACTTTTGAAGTTAATAGATGAGCTAGTTTCTTTCCAAAAAAAAACAATGAGTCTTGTTTGCAATAATTAATTGATAAGTATATTTGCATCATGGGTCTGCTCCATTTAGAATTGAGCAACATAATTTTCTTTGGTTCTAGCTGATGGAAAAGACAATTATTAGTTTATGTTTTCTTAGTTATAATTGAATTTGTGACTTCTAACCTTCCTAACTTATCACCCTTTTTGATTCACATAAAATAGAGATTATTATGTAAGATATTGTTCAGATATATGAAACACAATTCCAGAAATTCTTCATTTTAGGTCAATTCTCGACTTTCTTATTCATCTGTGCTACAAGGTTTTACTATGTGCAACAGATTGAATAAAGGGTATAACGACCTTTGACTTGTAACTTATTTATTAGGTGGCTCATTTTCCTCTTTCTAAATCTTTTTGTTTACTATGTAAAATCTATTACTCCATTTTTTTTCTGCCACTCAAGAATAAACAGAATAGCATGTCATTCTAAAGCACATTACTAGCCAAACATTGTTATCCTCTATCATGGTGTGAAGACTATGTTACAAATAGTAGCAAATTGAGGGTGAAGAATTACAACCATAAAAAAAAGGGTACCTGTTAAAGCAAGCTTTAGGCCCGTCTCTATATCTGGTATGCTAGGCACAAGGACACCTGGTGTATCCAGTACATATATGCTAGGCCGATTTGCAATCTGTCCACCATTATATCAAGTTCAATTACAAGCTGTTGGAAACATAATCATATAGATTCCCAATTACCAATACAGAGTTTATCAGCAAAAGAACTTGCTATGCACTGATGAAACATTTCAACCAAACATCAGAAGTTGACTGTTACAACTTCCATATGTTTATTTCTATTATAAATTAGAACTGTGCATCCAGAAAATCCAAAACAGTAAAGCAAGATTACAATATTAAAAAGAGAATGGTGCATAAATCAAATCACAAAAGGACAATTTAGGAAATATGAAATAGATTTTGCTTACTTAGCAGATACACATTAATCTGATAATAAAGTGCTAATATAAGAAATACATGGCAGTCATTTCCCAAATCACGTATGACCACATAAGTTTATAAACAAAATCTGCAACATTGTGAATGGCAAAGCAGGAGAGCAGCATAAATAATTAAAAACTGTAATACTTGGAAACCATGGTGTGGTCCTGACATGAAGTGCCTAATGCATATAACTCAAGTCATGCTAGCAACTTTAGAAATAAAGTTTGTCAAGGTACAAAGAAATTATATTATACAAGAACACCAGTCCAGAAAATTTATCCTCTAGACTGCACCAACATGCATATGCAGACAATACGTTGTGCCATTATGCAGCCACACTCTGCTCATATGTATTGCCTTCATGTGAGGGCCCAGTGCCACTTATGTGGTTTAAAAAAAATACATGGTAAGTGCAAGTGCAACATATTCCATTAGAAGGCAGAATATAGATAAAGTGGTTGTATTAGAATCTTATCTTGTAGCAGTTCTTACTTGTTGGATAATACTTAAATTGGTTCACTATTATATAAAAGTTTACTGGTAATATTTTGCTTATTTTAACGGCACCAATAACCCTGAAACAAATGGTCACTAACTGCTTCATGATTCAATTGGTCTACATGGTAAGGAACATCTACCAAGACCCTTAACTAGTCAAGGTCACCAACCCTAGTGAACGAATCTTACAACTTGAGATTAGGTTATTTCATTTCACTTCTATTTTCATGCATACTGGAGGTCATATGGAGGTGTCCTAGGTCATCAACACTTCTAACAGCATCATGTTCAACCATATTGTGGTAGATGGGAAAAATAAAAAAACTATTGCTCCTTTCCAAGGAACTGTTCATATCAAGTGCTTTTGTGTACCAGTCTGTCAAGTAGGAAGGGTAGAAAGTCAAGACTAATCACCTTCACATTTTTACAGCGTCATCATATGATAAAAAACATGCCCTTAAAACATGCCCATAACCATACCTTAGCATGATGAATAACAAAAATTGAAACAATATGTACAAAAGAAAGTTGAGGAGACAGCATGTACTAATATTAAACATGTTAGGATAAAACTGAAAATATCAAGACCTTGTATCCTGCAATGTCCTGTGTCACACCTGGCAATGGTCCCACCGTAGCACACTTGATCTTCTCCTGCACTACAAAGAGTGCCAATAGAAACCTAAGTACCTCATTGGAAGAAAAGATAATAATATTATTAAAGGAAACTGCATATCTCACCTGGAAAACGAGAATTTGCAATCTGATGGATAGAATTGATAAGAGATGATTTGCCAACATTTGGGACACCAACAACCATAACAAGAAGTGTAGGTTCTCTAGAAATGACTTCCTTCAATTTCAACTCCACAAGTGCTAGAAGCTTTTAATCATAGAAAATTTAATTCAGCTTAAAAAGCCAATAATCATATTGAAACAATTAAGAAAGTCTTATGGAAATAATAAAACTTGGAATGAAAAGAACATTTTAATTTAGCTTATAGACATGTTGAAGATACAAAGATTCAAGCAATTAAAATATACAACAATTCTATCACCAGTTAGCTAAAGATTTTGTGGCAACACCAGTAATAAGCTCAAGTTAAAAGTTTGAAGTTGTATACCTATTACACAGCAGCCGATGCACTGGGGGCCAGTGAGCTTAGTTACTTAAAATGAAACAATAACTAGAAAAAAAAAAAAGTACAGTCACAATTGTTAGAACATGTCCATTCATCTCCAACGAGTATTGGAATTATCTTGAGTGGCTTCCACACAAGTATTATCATGTTTGACAGAAATAAAGAAATGCAATGAATAACAATTCCCAGGTCTGATGGAGTAAAACATCAAATTCATTCACCAACTTTATATATTCATGAGTTACAAAGTGTTTTAAACCAAATAAGCCATCTTGTTCATGTTTTAAACCAATGTTTTAAACATTGCATCGGTCTTGTTCATGTCTCTGATTCAGCAGCATTACCATTTACAAGCATTCGTGAATATTTAAAGAGGATAGAAGGACAAGGTTATGATGGAGCAAGTAACACACAAAGTAAATTTAATGGTCTCAATATGAAGTAACACAATTCTGCTATCTGTGTTCATTGTTTTGCACATCAACTTCAACTAGTGCTCAAGACAAAAGCAAAAATAAAAGGTCCAAAATGATAGAATGGTGCGAGCATGAAGGCTTGCGAGGAATTGTCTGCTTTGGATGAGCTCGTACGGTTTTGCCCTTTCGGGGTGAGCCCCAAAAAGCGTCTCTGAGGGTAAGGGTGATGTTAGAGGCTTATAAGTTCTTGGTTCCCCTACTTCTCAACCGATGTGGCCCACCCCCCGCCCCCGTAGGGGAGCCGAGAGTTCATCACCCTTCTTCTAGCACCATTCTGATAAATCAACATCTTGTCATCATTCGTGCGAGTACGAAGGCTCACGAGGAATTATCCGTTTTGGGTGAGCCAAAAGGGCAAAACTGTCTGAGCTCACCCAAAACGAACAATTTCTCGCAAGCCTTCATGCTCGCACCAATGACAACAAAATATTGACTTATCAAAAGGTATTTGGTCTTAAGATTAGGGATGATAGAATCAAGGTCAACAAGTCCATGACTAATGAATAAAACAACTTATGATTCTTAATAATAAGTGAAAATGAATGTATTCAATTACCTTTATAGAAAAATAAAGAACTCTCAACATTAAAAAGGAATTACATAGTTCCAATTTGTTAAACAATTTTTGCAATTATACATGCATATGCACATCATTTGAAATTTTGAAGTAGTATGGAAAAAAGTCAACTTGGCTTCCGTTAACCCCTTAAAGCATCAATTATATCCAGTTGTAACGTCACTGTTTAACTTATAGCAGGAATGGAGTGCATGCAGCTGTGCAGGAATCCAGATTTTCCTTCACCAAAATCCCAAAGTATTAAGTCAACTAGATGGGGGCACAAGACTGAGATTTGGACACTTTTCAAAGAGGATACAGTATAGAGTTGACATTATATTTAACTGCTTTTAGTAGGTTCCAGCATATAGTTGGCACTATAATTAAATGTTTTTCATCTTCAACATCATCTAAAATGTCACATGGTACTTTAGGGAAAAAAAGACAATAGAAATAATGAACATAAAAATCAGAAAAAGTGGAACCATTTAAATAAAAATATTCCCCAACTTATTTGAATAATTTGTACAATGTCAATTGAGAATTATAGTTGGAGGAACCAAATAGTATGTTTAACATATTTGATGGAGCAGACAAACCTGGCTTACAGAACTTTTGAGGTGAGCATTCATTGACAGACAGTCTTGCTTGCATGACTCAAAATGCTGTACCCATCGCTGTAAATCAGAAGAAAAGTTTATTTTACTGAACAGTACAAGATAAAAGGAAATACAACATATGAATTCAAAAGGTAATGGATTTCAAGAGAACATATAGATGGGCATTCATACTAGGAGACCTTTCTATGATGTTGTCATACAAGTGAAGATGATAAATACTTTAGAAACCACTTACATGCATTATGTTCGGATTTGCCATATCTTTCTTATTTAGGGCAATTATACGCCTCTTACAGGAAAGCAGACTCTGGAGATCCTCATTAGCGGATGATAATGGAATCTGCAGATAGGAATAGAATATGGGCTTCAGTTGACTGCTTATAATTAATTGCATATAAGAGATTATAACTATCAGAAATTAATATATGAGCCCAAGTAATAATGTGAAATGGTCAAATTTTGAATAATTTTTTAGGCAACTATAATATAACATGATTCTCAAAAAGAAAAGCATAATTTTACATAACTGAGAAAAACAAATCAAAGTAAAATAAATTTTGTCAAACGCTACCTAAATCTTTTGTCTCAAAGCAGCACACTGATGTCAAATGAGGCAGAACTAGAAGTAAATTTGAAATGCCAAAAGAAAAAAGAAGAGAAGAATGTCATGATTTTTGTGAAGACAAGAAGAAGAAGAAGCACAGCTGGAGTTGAGCATCAAAAATTAACAAGCTGACATGGTCATTAATATCTGAAATAAGATGTACGATTATAGATGATGGAAACCAAACATTAAACTACATTAGGTACACCTCATACTACAAGAATTAGCTTACCATGCTCCTCTTACAGCCTAAAATTAAGCTCCAACGACCAAACAGAAAACAGCATGTACTGAGACGTCAACAATTTTTATTACTTTGGTGGCTAGAATCAGTTAAAGCAGTTGCTGAAAAGAAAAGAAGCATAACACAACCGAGTGATATAATTATGCAGATAGAGTTTAACCAACAAAGAGTGTCAATGTAAAAATTGTCATTACCGAAAGAAGAGTGTGACCTATAGTGTGCTTGCTCAAGTGAAGGCAGCAACTGGATCAACTCACAAAAGAGCACTTGTCTGTCATTTCATTTACAAGTAGATAGCCATTTAGAAGTATCAGGTTTTCTATGATGCTTAAGAAAGAGGTGTTTAGGTTGCGACTTCAGTGCCCCTCAAAGTCTTTTCATCGAACAAATGGTAGACAACTTACCACTTGTGTTTTCATTCCCAGAACGTCCCCATTAACAAACTAAAAGACTATACAAGTTCAGGAGAACGATGGTCGAAGCAAGGAGGCGTCGCTTAGGATTGTTAGGGCAGCAAGAGGTACTAAAGTTGTTTGGGTGGCGGGGAAGGAGAGAAAAGTGGTGCAAGAGAGTGGTGTCTCACGCGGGCATCGCGTACTTCGATGACGAGGTCGGCGAGCCTGAGACGATCACGGATAGCCCGAGTGGCGGCAGCCATGTGCCCGGGGAACCAGTTGATGACACCACCACCGGGGTTGAACCCCATCTCCGCGATGCGTTTGCCCATCTGCGCCCGCCCACCCATCTTCGCCGCTACACCCCTCCTCCCCTCCCCCGCCTACACCGCCGGAGCGTGCTCGGACGGCGCCTCCTTTCTGTTCGGTCGTGTGGCTACTTGGACCGAACGCGCTACACCGCGGGACTGCCGCTGAGGAAGGGCAGCCTGGGAAGAGCTCGGGCTCAGAGGAACTGGGCCATGGTCGATAGCCCATCGTCTTAAAGACAATGAAAATTGAGGGGCGATTGATTTCCTGAAAAATACTTCTCTTTTTTTTTTCTGAAAGATACCTCAATTTTCAGTTTTCTTATTTATCATATGATTTTTTTTTTCTCTAATACATTTGAGATGTTCTTTTGTTATTATTCGAAGTTTGTTTTCTCCGCCCTATCAGATCTCCACATATTAGTGAGGTTTGGGATGAGAAAAATAAGCATAAAAATAGGAGAAAATACAAAGGAGAGAGAGATGGGATGACGATTAACAATGGGAGAGACGACAAAAGGGATGCGAGGAGGGTAGAAGTAAGGATAAGGTTTTTTATATTATGAACAATTATAAAGAGATGAGAGTCATGACTAAGAATCTATGATATTGGATGAGTAATTGATGCTAAGAATCTATGATATTGGATGAGTAACGTTGAATTTACTTATTTTTTATGACAGAGAGGTTGAGAGTAAAAAAAAGATAATAACAAAAAAGATAATAAAAAAAATAACTCAGACCTTTTGCATATCTCGCATGTGGATAATAAAATTATTCCATCAAAATAAATATAATCTCACACCACTCAACATTAATTCATCTCTCATTGATCCATTATCCACATGGATCAATGAAATATATAGAAATAAAAATACAATCACATCAAATAAATCTAGGATATTTTTTTTTCTTCGAATAAGATAATTTTCTTGATTTGATTTAAGGAATAACCTTCTTTTCCTCATGATATTATTCTTTCTAAAGATGAATGCTTAAGATATCTAATCAAGATTTATAATATTTTAATCAATAATTTGATTTCTTCCACTTTTTCTAAATTTGTTTCTTTTTTCTTAGTGTTGAGTAAATGTTGTCACATGAGAACTTATTCAATATACCTATAAATTAATAAAATTTATTTAAATAACACATAAACTAAATTACTCTTGGAAAACAATTGTGACGACGAGGGATATTTAAGATATTATAGAAAAAAGAGATACCATATAAGGAAAACTAAAAACTAGAGGCATATTTTAAAAAAAAATCCAAAAACAAAAGCTTTTTATGCAAATGGTAAAAATTTTAATTGGTATTAATAAATTTTAAAATTTTATATCCATTCCTCTGAGCTTGAATTCAAAAATTAAGGAGCCAAATAATAGTTGATAATGAATCAGGAGTTTATTGGATGTGACAAAAAGATAATTAAGTATATGCCTTTTGTAGATTGATGATAAATGATCTGCAATAATCCTTCAATCTATATTATTGCAGTTTTTCATGCATTATTGAATGTATTAATAAGCTTTTATGACAGCTACATATGGCAACATTGGAACTCTTTAAATGACCAGAATCAACAAAATTCACTTCGAGGGTACTGTAATGAGAAATATTATTAGACTAAGATGTGCAGAAAAGAATTGGGATGAAGCAGATCCCATATTAAATACTGCCATTTGTCTTATATGTCATGTATATATGTATGGATCTAAAATAAATCAAGATAAAATTATCATGATTCTCTTAATATTTTGATAATATATTATGATCATCATAAAATGACATTTTCTGATTCTTTGCATATGATCATAATTTGATCATGCATTGCTACTGATTCATTCAAATCAAGCAGGATTGCTGTTACTAGTAAAGATATCTGTAAGTTCAGTGAATTGGAAACTCATTTAATTTTACATCTACTTGAATGTGTTTTGTACTGAACTTTTTGGGCAAAACATATGACTATTAGCTTACATGATAAGCAACTACAAGTGGTCATTCATCAGTTTCAACAAGAGTTGTATGGATGAGAAGATAAGTGGCTACAGGATCATCAAATGACATTTAGTCATTTATTACATCTAAGCATGCTATCATGGCATGTTTCCAGAAGCATTCAATTCAGATCAATCAGGATTGATGTTAGTAGTATAGATATCTACAAGTTCAATGAATTGGAAGATCATTTAATGTACATCTACTTGAATATAGATTTCTCTTTTGTGTTTGACCCATTAAAAGAAATATATATCTTGTAAAATCTCCCATTTGCTAAGCAATTATGTGCTGAAAATTTGTTCATTGTTATATTATGGTATTTATTATCACACGTTGATCTAACAATACATACATATCTATGCTTCCACTTTTATCTCCTCTTTTTTTACGTCTTCTCTTCCTAACAACACATTGAATCTGTGTTGTAAGATTGGATCGAACAAAACCTAAGAAATGGACCGTCCACATATTAGATTGAGATATTCTTTATTTTTTATTCATTATCCAAAAAAATATTTTTAATATAATATAAAAAATATATTTTATTTTAAAATCATCTAATATTTATATAATTTTAAATAATGTGAAACTAAATAATCTTATCAGTGCATCTTTAAAATAAAAAAAACCTGACAGGAATCCTTATTCCCGTACTTCTCAATTAATATGGGACTAAATGATTACAATAATTTACTATATCGATACTTAGGACCTGATTTGGACATGTTTGAATGCACTTCACATTTATGCTTTGCTTCGGTTTTCTAGCGCAGCCACGAAACCACAAGCCATACACTGACTTTTAGTAACATGGATTCACCGGAATCTATAAATAAGATCCATACTAGATTACGATTCGAGTATAAGATTCACTCGAATCTCATCCAAACCCACGATGCGATCGATGTCCGTAGGTAGAATCCCACGGGAAGCCTCAGCATGCGCATCGAACGAACGATACCCTATATATGGTGGAACGTGGTGTACTCGATCGAACGGCGAACCTTATTAAGACGACGATACCAAGTCGCCAAGCTTGATCCGTTGGTTTCTCGTGTTCTTGTTGATGTTGTTGCGATCTCTTGCCACCCGGGTTGGACTCCCCGGAAGATTTAGTTTCCCCTTTTGTTCGCGGCATCCTAATCCGGACATGAAAACCTTCCCTGTCCTCCCCCCCTTGCTTTTGCCGAGCTGTTCGCGGGACATCTGGATCTGCTCGTGCATGTCGTCGATGATTTCTATGAGCGAGGAAGGGAAATGAATCTGATCTTTTGCGTCGACGACCATTTGAATTCTGGCGGCCTTCATCCGTCGCGTTTCTACATAAGTTGGACTGGACTCGGCTGCGTGCTTACCATCCGTTCGTGGAATTGCGGAGGAGATAGCGAAGAAGACATCGATCGGGTTCCGCTGTGCAGGCGGCCTGGAGTGCGTGCTGAGCTTTCGTGAAGACCCTGCGCATGGGTTCGTGCCTATCGACTGGCGGGTGCAGTACCCCGTCGTCCGTCTCATCGCCAACGTCGCCGAAATGGCCCGGGTCGAGGAGGCTGCGGAGATCCTCCGGGAGTGAGGAGCAGCTCCATAGGATCTCCGGGAGGTTGTTCTTGAACGGGGCCACCGACTGCGCTTCGCTCTTCACCCAGCAGGGGAAGAAGGGCATCAATCAGGACGCCATGATCGTTTGGGAGGTGATATTTGATGCTTCTCTCACCATCTTAATTTAGCCTGTAGAACAAGATATTTAATGGTTGATGGTAGATTGGCGTCTTGTTGCACGTTTCATTCGAATGCTTTGTCGGGATGGAGTATTTGTGTCGATGTTTGGGATGACCTTTTACTTCTGCTCATATGACACCGTCTTACTTTAGCCTGCAGAACAAAGTATTTCAAGATTGATAGTAGGTTGGCATCTTGTTGGTCCTTTCGCTCAACATGACACCACCTTTTACTTCTGCTCAAATGGTTTTTTTGGCTTTAAGTTGTTAGCTGCAGATTTATCTTCGATGTTAGGAATAACCTTTTACTTCTGCTTACATACTATTATGCTGCATTGCAGCAAATCTTACTTCATACTTCTTATCAATTGATCTGTGGATCTTTTATTTGGTTCTTAGTTTCACATTACTTTCATTCTTAACGTTCTTCTGGAACATTTGAGTCTTTTGCTGATACTCTTAGATTGGTAATAGATTATCTTGTTGATTTTTCTAATTAGCAAACTTGGAGTTTCTACTTTCATGAGGATGCTCTTCTGTTTGATGTTAATAGACAACATATTTTGCTTTGCGTCGATGCTTTCATGATGTATTGCATCGATTATTTTAAGCATACAACTGACACCCTGATTGTTATAAACTTATAATTACTCATTTTACTTTCTCTTTCATATTTGCATTGATTCTACATGTCATACTGCTATGAACCTTCTGATTAGTCTTATTAATGGTCTAAATTTATCATTCTCAAAGTCAGTAGTCTAAAATTCTTCTAATCTTGAGTTTTTTAGAAACGACTTCGACGAAAGCTTTGCATTTGAATAGAAGAGCTCCTATCTAAGATCTCCAATTTTCTTAATGTAACCTCCTATTATGCTTGCTTAATATTCATGCTCCAATTATTGGCACAAGTGTTCACATAATCAAGTCTTTAATATCTAATGTACTTTTTGGAATATCAATAACCTACCAAAATATTTGAGCAATGGTCAATTCATATTTATGTCTACCACACCATATTTCTGGGAACTTATTAGTGCATATTAAACATGAAAATTACCTTATCACTTCCCATATCTGGTCTTTCTGCATTGTCTTCTTTCTAGGGTCTACTATCCATTGGCATGTCTAACAATTCTGAGAAATTTTTTATCTTCCATGTTCAGAATTTTGGTTCTAGAAATGATACTGTTTTTTGTGGAGTTTTTGATGGCCATGGTCCACTTGGCCATATGGTTGCAAAGAGAGTCAGAGATGTTCTCCCTCTAAAGCTAACCGACGATTGGAAATGTGGGGAATCTAGAGAATTCAGCGCAAGTAGTCCAGGAAACTCTGCTTCAGAACATTCAACTGCATCTCCCAAAGAGGAGATTAGAGATTCCACCAAGTTTGAAGAAAAAGACGAGCACTCTCAGAACCTCAAGATGCTAAAAGATTCATTGCTGAAGGCTTTTAGAAACATGGATAAAGAGCTGAAACAGAAACCTGGTTTTGATTGCTTTTCCAGTGGGTCGACAGCAGTAACTTTGATCAAGCAGGTTAAACATTACTCATTAACATCTTATAGTGTTCATATATTCTTTGAAGTTTGAAGCAAACACTTGAAGGTTTAAGACTAATGCTGGATTTTACATGGAACCATGCGGACAAGTCTGAGACTAATGGCCTGCTATTGTCTGAATGTTCTACCTCTGCAGGGTCAAGAACTTGTTATCGGACATGTTGGAGACTCGAGAGCTGTTCTTGGTACTAGAGATAAAAACAATTCATTGACCGCGGTGCAGTTGACTGTGGACCTAAAACCAAATCTTCCAAGTAATTACTTTCATTCCTTCTTCTTCAAGCTTTTGATTAGATATAAACATAGGCATCCATTTTTTAGTGTCGTGTTAAATATGTCGATTGCAATCGTGTATGAGATTCACTCTCTCTTTGCAAATAAGCAGGTGCTTTTTATTTAGGCAGTTAGCATCTTAACTATGTGGATAAGATTTCAAACATCTATTACTTCTATGTCTGACTGTCCTATGTGGTGGTACTGCTAAATAGTCCTACAGATGGCCTACCACACAGCAGTTTTTCTTCTTGTTTCAGGACTTCTGGGTCTTCATTGAGGATTTCTGTTAGAACTGTGGATTCTAGACTTTCTTATCTCCTTGTAAGAATTTTTGTCCTGCTATTATTAAGGTAGATTGATTGGAAAGAAATCATCATCACATTTTATAAATGTCTGAAGAACTTATCCTAGTCTCCTAGCTTACTACTATATTAGATAATGATCTGGTAAGAGAGAATTTTATGTAATACATTTTAAAAGCATTCTGGTTTTCAACATATTAGTCCCTCTGTCAACCCATTCATCATCGATGCAAGAATCTTCCAAATAACGTCCAACTCTTTCCTCTTAATTGTTTCCAAACTGTACGAGTGGGTGAATAATTTGTGGCAAGTAATTGTAATGCATGAGACTGTATGAAGAGCCTCGGTGATTAACGGTTATTAGTTAGAGTTGGAACCATCGGGGAGCATGGAAGATAAACATAGATTCATGATAGGGATCAGGCTATATGAAGAGCATGGAAGATCTATTAATGAGAAAGTGATATCTTCAAGGGGATTCTTATGAAAATTCACCATGCTTATCCTTGACTATGTCAACTAGAGATTTGATCAAAAGCAGTTCTGTGGGTACAGATCGGATGTGAAATTTAAGCTTAAGATAACTAAGACAGACAGATGAGGAAGTTTCTCTGTATTTTCTAATTCTCTTAGAGGGTACAGATTTACTAGCTCCAAGCTGAAACGTCATCATATACTTCCATGATTCTGTCGATTCTAATTTTCACAACTCAAAAAGATTCGTGCAACATCTCAAAGAGGTCTACAATTGCGAGTTTATCCTTTGAATTTATAGACTTAAAAAAATTATAGTGTAAGGCATTATGTATTCACATATCCTTTTGCAACTCTTTTTGTTTGCATATATTGAGAAGTAAAAGGATGCATGGGTTCATGATAAACTTTTGATCTACGACATTTCTCATGTTATTATGGTCACTTCATATTTGACATTTGAAGTTAGTATAAGGACTTCAATGAAGCTCCTGGCCTCATTATAAGCTGAGATCACTGAGGTCAAATGAAGCAAAGCAAAACCGAAACAGAACCAATGTCATCTTTTAATTCTGCTAAACCAGATCTTTTCCTGACAAATGGGATCTCTTTTTAGCTGAACACTAAGATATCTCAACTGATACATTGTTTGTGGTTGCTCAAGTCAGTTTTCATTTCACAGTTTATTTGGTAATCCGAAGAATATAATCTGTCTTTTCAGACATTTCCTTGGGTTACCAGAAAAGCTAGCAAAATGGCTTGAGGACTCTCTAGAAATCAGTAGTTTGTGCAAATCATACAAAATGTCAAAGTATGACAGTACTTCCCAGTTCCCACAATGTGGAATGTTGGGTCTAAGATCTCTTACTTGGTTGTGTTTTCTTCCCCATGGTTCTTTCTAAATCTGTTTTTCAATATTTTCAATCTCATCTTCTTTAAAAACCATCACGCAGCTTTTGTTTATTGCTTTAACTTAATATTGGAGTAATTAAAACTTCATTTTAATGACATACGTTGAGGTTTTAAAATTACTTTTTAAGCACGCAAGCTTCCTGAAGAGTTCTTTATCTATTTTCTTGTGGACTATAGATTATTCATTTATTCCTTAGACATTTAATGATGAACTTGAATCACAACAGGTGAAGCAGAAAGAATAAGGCAGTGTAGTGGCAGAGTTTTTGCTCTTAGGACTGAGCCTGATGTGTTACGTGTTTGGCTGCCTAATGGTGACTCTCCGGGCTTGGCTATGACACGAGCTTTTGGAGATTTTTGTCTAAAGGATTTTGGTTTGATTTCTGTACCTGAGATTTCGTGTAGGCGAGTCACAGATAGAGACGAGTTCATCATCTTGGCTTCGGACGGGGTGAGATGAGAAAAAAATTCTATTTTGATCTTTATGCTGCCTATATCTCGCTAGTTACCTCAAACTTGATCACAATGTTAGCCAACAATTTTCTCTTTAGCCTTAGATGTTTGATTCTGTTTACGGTACTGTTAACTCTGCTATCTAAATCTAACAGGTCTGGGATGTGCTATCCAACAAAGAAGTGGTAGACATTGTGGCCTCTGCTCCAGCTCGGTCCTCTGCTGCTAGTTGTCTCGTCCAGTCAGCAGTCAAGGCCTGGAGGCTTAAATACCCAACTTCCAGAATTGATGACTGTGCTGTAGTATGCCTCTTTCTCAATGCCGAGGCATCTAACATTTCCTCCATTCGAACGAGATCATTAAATGCGACCAATGCTGGCTGCTACGAGCAAGAGTCCACCAGTTCAAAATCATTGGCCTGTCTTAGCACACTTTCTAGCAATGAAACTCTACAATATGTGATAGGAGAAGGCCCCAACGGCAATTGCCAGGATCAAAGTCCAGTGGATATCCATCCGACAACAACATCAGCATAATGTAATGTTTTGTTGCAGGGAACAAGCAGCCAACAAACGCCAAAAGTAAGAAAGATTCTCGAGCTATTGTTTTCATGGGAAGAACAGCACCAGTTTTATTAGTGTGTACAGATGTTCATTCTCTCTCTGCAAATTTGTTTTTAGTCCCAACTTAGTATGAGTTAATGTAATCCATGTATATACTATTAGTTGAAAGCCTCCAATCTGCTGTGTTTTTTAATGTCTTCTCATGTCAATTATTGCCAGTTGTTTCCTTGGTGTATAATCAATGCTATTTTTTCTTTTCATAATTTAGCCTGCCTAGTCGAATTCTAACTCTTGATTCTCTTCGAGGATTTGCAATCAGGGGAGGGTTATGTTAAAAAGTTAATAAATGGAAGATTCGGTTGATAAGATTCAAGTAGGCAAAGAAAAGAATTGATCACTAGAACAGAAGTATATCATGTTATAGATTTCAGGTGTAAAGACTGCACAGCCTACAATACAATCCCTTCGCTGCATTAACTTGGAAAATTTTAGCACCATCTAATCCAAGATATAAACCAACAAAATACTCGTTCAAACTTTGAGGCACAAAGATCATATGCATCTTTCATGCATTCACTGACTAAACATGATTTTATTGGCACCTACGCCAAGATTATCATGTATTATGACCAGGACTCCAATCATGAGAATGATCTCTTTGTTTGTAGATAAAATTGTTTGTGTTGATATCCACATTTACTGGAGCTTGATGCAATGGTATTCTCACAACTGAGAATTGCATCACTACTATCCTGCTCTTGACAAGACAATGTATAATCCTAAGTTGATAGACCTTCACAATTATTAATTTACAAGAGCAAGAGCATCGTTACAATGGAGAATCAGTAACATTCAATTAATACAAAGGGACCATTTAATCTAAGTACAAACATTGCAGAAAGAAGCGAATTCATCCCATTATAATGTGCAGGGTAATAACTTGTATCTTTCTCGCTGGGTTTATAAAAATCTAAGAACATGAAGTGGATTACCTTAACAACTTGCCATGCTTCACCAAGAGGCACTGGAGATAGAGCTGCAGTTTTATGCTTGAATGTATTCCATCATTAAGACAAAACCAAAACTTTCCAGTTGAATCTGGATAAAAAAGTAACAAAGGAGGCATATACTTCTTTAAGTAACAAACCCAAAATGAATAATCATCATTTTATGCTGAACAAGTACATGATTCTTACTAGGAAACGATATGACTTTTGGTAATCGGATGATCAACTATTAATCTGAATTTTCTACAAAACTTTGAAGATGATGCTACAATGAAATGCACATTTACAAATGCCTAAATTACCTAAAATTTCATTTTGGTGTTATAAAGCATCACTTGGTCAAAATTTTGTAAGTAAATCAACGTACAGAAGCTAGGCATTCCACAATGGTATGGGCTTCAACACCGATAAGGGAAACCATGAAGTTTCTCTGCAAAGTTGGTTTTACTATCTCATAATTCCTTTCTGTATTGGTGATTTGTTCTTTGCTTGGATATCTCAAAACCAAACTCAAGTCCGACGATAAGATAATTTTCCTAGAGATCACTTAGATCAATTGTTGACTCACTTCTCCAGTAAACCTCGGATGAATCTTTCTCGGAAGATGCTGACAGACTATTGGTTGACCCGGACAGTATATTCTCCAAGGAATCAGCCAAGTATGCCTCCCAAAGACCGGACATGCAAACCTTTCGATAAGCGTCATACCCTGCTGCTCTCAGCCCTGATGTCTTCGTTGACAAAGCATCAGAACAAAACTTTCCTGATCCCATTTCCATCAGTAAAGCCTCAGCCAAACCTGATCTGGAAAAGACAACAGCTGCACAAGTCTCATCCATCAACTGTAACTCGAAATCTTCTGTGAACACCTCATGAATTTGTTGTAGCTCACGTTTTAGCTCCTTAGAAGAAATCAAATGACTAAATCCCCACAAAAACACTAAGTTACCAGTGCTCGATTTCTGGGCATGTTCCATCAGATAATTAAGCTCATCATCAGGTTCCTGTAGGCTAGTGCATATGGGATAAAAGATATTTGAATAATCTTCAATGGGCATGATGTTCTGTCCTTGAGGAAGTTGACCATCAGGATTCAGTTTTAGTAATGCACTGAGTGCTGCAAATAAATAAGTTATTTGCAGAACATTATTTCCATGAATGGCCTTGTTGCTCTTTTCTTCAGCGGCTGGAGTTAAAAAGGAAAAAAAAAAATCATATTCTGAGGTCAGAAATCAAACAAATAAGATCATCACAAAATGTAATATGACTAAAGTGAACTATGCAGGAGAAGTGAGCTTATGTCAAGCAAGACAGGTGTTTTTCCCCCAAAAACACAAATCTATTGAGATTTCAAAATTCTATAAAGGATCTGTGCAGATCATTATGGAAAAAAAAGTCTACCTTGTGCTTGTGCAGGGGGAGGAGATTCTTCCCACAAAAAAGTAGATTTTTCTATCCTAACTCTTATGGCAGCCCAATTGATTGTTTTTACATTCACAAAAACTGTGCATTATAGAAAAGAAATACAA
Organism: Musa acuminata AAA Group; assembly: GCF_036884655.1. Taxonomy (NCBI): domain Eukaryota; kingdom Viridiplantae; phylum Streptophyta; class Magnoliopsida; order Zingiberales; family Musaceae; genus Musa; species Musa acuminata. The sequence goes on along the minus strand of NC_088346.1, from coordinate 1,392,107 downwards.
TTGTGCTAAAAGTAGTTTGATGTCAACAATAATGTGACAGATGGTGATTCAAGCTTATAACATGAAATTGGTGAAGGAATCAATCTGACTAAGAAAAACAAGTCATCCATAAATTTCTGTTGCTTATGTAGGATAACAAAGATATACAGAATTATTTTATGTGACAGGAGAAAAAGACACCTGCCAATAAGACAAATACCTTTTGGAGGGAGTTCGATATCAATAGGCATAAAGAATTGCCTCTTCAAGTAACTAAGAGTGGCAGGTAGATTCTTTGCTTTTCTCAAAGGGCCAATTTCCTTAGACAGATAGTTGATATCAATTATGTTAGTGAATACCAACCTCAAGGAGCACATAAATTCAAAGAGAGTTGGGGGCAAAGGGGCAATGAACTTTGAGTGAATAAATGTGAAATCTGCAAACAATGCAATTAATATTAGCAGATTAGATAAAAGAAAAAGGTGGGTAGGGTAATTTGAAAATCACCATGTAGACAGTTATAACCAATGACTGGTTTATTGGAAGAGGAAATCACATCAATCACTTCCCGGAATCCCCGAACTCTCAGGTTCTGCTCATTTTCAAGATTTTGAATCTCGGTCTAAAACAGAAAGTAAGAATGTGGTGAACTACAAATCCAGACATAACAGATGCAATAAAAATGATATATCATGTATTTGAGAAACAACCATGAGAAGATTTTTATCCTCCTCTGAGCTAGTCAGCACTATACGTACAGCCTTAGGTCCTCCAGATTTGTCTGGAACAACCAGAGGTACAATGTTATCATGAATATGACTGACAGTCTGCAACCAAAAAAAGAAAACATAAATGGAAGTTTAGAAGTACCACCGTTCTCCAAAAACATGGATCTCTCAACTTAAATGAATTCCCTGTCTCTTTGAAGACAGAGGCAAAGGATGATCAAGCATTAATCCACATTGATCACCATAGCACTATGTTTTATCAACTCCATATGAGTTGCTATTAGCTAATTTCAGGTCTTAGTTCTAATTTTTCTTTTAAGCTAGATAGTCTGGATCTGGAAGCACTTCCCGAACTGCTATTACATTAAAAGATCCAAAGAAATTAAACCAGTTGTTCTTGGCAGCAATATTAGACAATTGAGTGGAAATACGCCTAAACTAATCCTAAATTCAGTAAAAAAGATCGCACCTGCAGAGCCAACTGAACTTGACGATCACTGCAGACACTGATGCTCATGGAAGGCCTCGAACCATATAGTTCAGTACCTGAGATGAGCTTTCGCAGGGACTTGATCAAATCCTCTATGTGATATTCCAAGACAATAAACACAGTAAGAAGCCACTCAAGTTAGCAGAAAAAACAAAAAACCTCATGCTTCACTGCTGAACCAACCATCAATTGTGTTACTCGATTCTTTACAAACATTCCACCAGTGCACAACTCTTGACTTAATTCTGGACATAAAAATTGAATCAGCAACTGAGAGGCTTGAAAACGATGATACTGGTTGTATTTGAGGGATGGGATTTCTTTCCTTGACAATAGATTCTTGTACTCGGGATAAGTATGAAATCCCTGCCAAAGGAATTGTGTGCTGAATCTAATCATATTTAAGGACATTTCTTATGCTAAATCTATCATTCACACTAACTTACCATCATATATGCAGGCATTAAAATCAAAACCTTCTTGAGCCATAGACGTCAGGAATGAAGTTTGACATGAGAAGGAATAGGAAGGTGCAACCAAATTTATTTCATCCCTAGGAAATAAGTGAAAGTTGTACCTGTAACCAGGTAGCACAATGTTATTAAACATCAAAGCTACGATACTGAAAACTGCACTAGCAAGAATAGAAAAAGCCCTGAGGTTACAATACAAGGCACAGAGACATAATTTAATTAATTCTCAATATGAGATTCAATTCTAAGTTTTGACGATAAAATAATTGCTTTTCCTACCAATTAGCTCCAAGTCCAAAGGGGCACAATACTCATTAATAAGAGGCTACAATGGATTATCTATAAGTATTTCTTAAATTTTTAGTCGATGTCATTGCATCTATAAACTTAAGCCAGTAGATGAGACATTATCTTGAAAGGCAAATGACTCAACCCAACATGTGAACGTGAATCAAGAATCAATTTTATAAGTGTGGTCTAGCTAATTTTGAGTATTGAACTTTCCACCTCAATATCATGTTAAATTCTTGATCAATGACATTGCATAAAGAAGCTTAAGCCACTAGATAAGACATGATCTACATATTTATATTCTTAAATAATCAATATTTAGATCATCTTCGCTCATTATTTCCTACAGCATTACAAAGGCTACCATACGTTATCCAATGCTGATGTAAATTGAATCGAAAGCCACGCAAAGCAGAAAAAAAAAAAAAAGATCAATTAACTTGTTCCTTTTGAGCAATTACAGTTAATACCAGCCCATAACATTAAAACAAACAAAAGAAAAAGAAAGGGATAGGAAACTAATGCTCTCCTAACTAAGGACTAAAAGAAATGAGTCATCTTTCGCCCACATCCCTATCCGATAATCAAGCACAACATAACATCAAAAAATTCTGATGTGAAACAAATGTTATATTACGAAGATAAGACCCGAAAGGAACGATAACTATTCCGGAATCCAAAATTTGGAATGGGAAGAGAGCACATACGGGTAAGCGAGGACTTTGTAACCTCGGAGGCGGAAGGGGCAGACGGCAAACTGGAGGATCTCGTACGACTCGGCCGCAAGCCTGGCCTTGAGGTAGGCGACCTCGGGGGTGTCGATGGGGAGGACGCGGTGCCACGGGTGGCGGCGGGAGGAGGCGACGGAGTCGCCGGTCTTGCGGCAGGAGATGGCGACGAAGTCGGCGCTGTCCACGTCGATCCTGAGCTGCTGTAGGGCGGCGGCGAAGTTGGACTTCGTGACCTGCTTCACGGCGCCGGCCCACCGCTGCTTCCCGCTGCCGGCGGCCATCCGTGTCTCCCTCGCTCCCCCACTCCCCCCTTCCCTCTCATTATATATTAGTGAGGGTGAGACGGAACAGAGGGAGGATGCAGTTTGTGTCTGGGCTTATATTTGGGCTCCCCATTTCCCCGTTATGGCCTTTTTATGGCTTATGAAAGAATATATATAATTTAATTTTTCGACATAATTAATTTTGCTTCAAATAAGAGAATTATGAGTGTATTTGTCGAATGAGTGACGCAAGGGTCAATCACGGTCAAAATCAGGTCAACCTTGATCCAGGGTCACGAATCAGACATTAGTATCAATATCTTTCAGGGGTGATGTGGCATCTCGATCATGTAGGACCATGGAAGCATTCTCACAGGCGAGATCCACGCGTCAGGTTTCTGAGAACCCACGTCTCCTATCAAACTTTTGCATGGCTGCTTCGGCCCGGAACGAAAAGGCCCAACCGTGTATGGATAGGGAACCGAATCAAGGTCGTAACCCTTCTTGAATTGGAACGAAAAAGACCACCTTCCCCAGTTTCCACCGCCGTTTCTTCCTCCCCAGTGGAACGCTCTTCAGCAAGTCTTGGGGATGGACTCGAAAGAAATCGGCAGCGGGTCGTCCGGTGCGGACCTCCTCCGCGAGATCGAGAGGCTGAGGTCGGACAAAGAGGAGCTCGAGAGCCGAATTCATCTTCTTGAGGCGCAAATCAAGCCTCGGGGTGCCGCGGAGAAGGACAAGAGCGGAAGTTGCAGTTTGAGCTCGCTTTCGTGCCCTCAGATGAATGGCGCTACCATTAGCGGCTTGAGCCCGGAGATGATCCACAGATATAGTCGCCACCTCTTGGTTCCTGATTTCGGAGTCGAAGGTTCGTCGGTCATTTGGTTTAATTCTTTCTTCTATGTCAAGCTCTCTTTTTTATCACATTCTCCATTTGTTGCCTTAGAATTATATTCCTCAATTCTTTGCTTTAATTGATATATTAGTTTTGTGGAAGTTCCTTCGTACCTTTTAACAGCTTCTTCAACACAGTTATTTTCGTTTATTTGCATCATATGAAAATTGAAAAGCTCTCTATTGTCAGATGGTAATCTTTGAAAATATTGTTGATGTGAATCTGCCAACAGTAGCAACCTTTTGTTATATAGTTGATGCCATGTCAAACGCATTGCCTTTTAATGGATTTCACAGTTCAACTACACTTAATTAGTTTCCCCAAGTACGGGATTGTTGTCAAATAACTCGTGCACATGCCCACTGTTCTCTAGCAGTAATGGTAAGGTATTTTCTTTCTCATCTAGAGTTATTTTATTATCTCAAAGATATTATAAAGAGAAATCTATTATATTGTCAAACCAATGTTGGTTTCTGTCACAGGATTTATTGGCAAGGAAATGCGTAATGCAACATTTAGTCTGTGTATTCTGTCAACATTTAGTAAATATTCTGAATTTACTCTTTAGTTGCTCAACCACAATAAGTGTTTGCAGTCAGCTGTTGTCATCCAGTCAGTTTAACAGATCCAGTCATGAATTATAAAGAGAAGCAAGGTGGTTTATGACTTTATGTCAATTGTAATGTCAACAGACTTGCGAGTTCTAATAAGGAAGAAATGTTGTCTATGGCTGTATTATTATCGGGGTAGAATGCCATAATAAGTTTTCCAAAATTAGCAGCTTCTTTAGAAATCTATTCTGGGGAGGTTTTTCCATACATTAGAGACAATTTTTGTTTAGAATTTATTGGACTCTGCAGTTAACAATGCCACATTGGAAATTTGCAACCTGCTTATTATGTTTTAATGCAGAAGGCTACATTTTCATAAAAGTTCTTTGTCAGGAGGCATATTGCAGCTCTTTATTGTTTGGAAGAACTAGTGAAAGAGATGCTTGATTGTTTTCTGCTGAACTTTACCTCATTCTTGAATCTTGAGTACTCGTTTGATGTGACTACATATATCTTGTGCCTTGTTGCTTGTGCTTCTGTGATGTCGAGTCAGGATGTGGAGCTGGTGCGATTCAGATGTTGTAACAAATAAGTGTACTGAACCGGATGGTACTAATTTGCGCTGATTATTATCAGGGGGGCTGGGTATTGGTTGGTAGTTAAGAGGCTTTGCTGTTTCATTTGGTAAGAGATGATATTATTGGTTTCTATCTTCTGCATCTGGTACTCTTATTAATCAATTGTCACATTCAAAAAAATTGTTTGCTTCGGGACTGCATATTAGCAGGAACCTCATGATGTGTTTCCCTTTCTTGTTTGTAAGTCATGTTTTTATTCTGATTCCAATAATATCATATAAGATAACAAGCCATTAATGTAGTTTGCCAAAGTTGAACCTCAGATATGCTAGTTTATGTATTTAATTTTGTTAAACAGATTTGGGAACATATTCAGTACATTCACCTTTGCTAATTTTTATCCATGGTCATCTCTGAAAGTAAAGTAGTGATTACCTTTTCTTTGTGGTGTATTTTCTGCAGCACCTTGGTCAATGAAAGTTTTCTACAACATATTCATTCTATGTTGATTCATATGCGAGTAAATTTATAGTTTAGGCATCTTACTATGTTTATATGTTTTCCAGTGTATATTACTATGTTCCAAATCTGAGTTGGTTCTAGGAAAGGACAATTTGAGGCCAATTCTACCCCTTAATTTATGGGTTTTCGTTATTTTCTATCTAGCCATTGTTATTTCTTTTGGTAGTTTTATAATTAGTAGCATACTTTGGCATCAACTAAGATGTAGTGACCATTATCAATTGGTACTATGCAGGGCAATTGAAACTCTCAAAGTCTTCGATATTGGTGGTTGGAGCTGGAGGTTTAGGATCACCTGTAGCTATGTACCTTGTTGCATGTGGTGTTGGTATTATTTTTTGACTGTCTACACTTGAAGTTCACTTCATCTAAATATACAACTTGATATATCTCCTTCTGATTGCATGTAATTTTGGATCTGCACAAGGTGTTTATAAAACAATAGTTAGCATACCATGATTATTCTTCTTTTTATTGGCTACATATTGCCTCTAAATTTGTGAACATTTCAATGTTGCTTTTCAAGTAACCTATTGAACTATTATGGCTTATGTTTCATACTTAGACTCGGTTTTTCTTTTTGTAGGTTGCTTAGGCATTGTGGACAGTGACATTGTTGAGCTAAACAACCTACATCGACAAGTATGCAAATCGGTTTTTTCTTTCTCCTTTTATCTGTTCTCCCTAATATCTCTTTTCTCTCTCGTATATAATGGATTATGGAAATACTATTTGGATTTTGACCAGTTGCAAGATGTGTAAAATATAGAGCTAATGGATAGGTTGACAAACTTGTGCTTCTTGTAAATTTTATTCATATGTGATATATAGATAGTTTGAGCAAGGCTGGCTTAGAATCAATTATCTCATAATGTTGCATTTATTCTTTATCTTAAAGGGGGGAAAAAAGCATAGTTTTTGTTAAACAAAGTATTTAGTTGGTTGTTCTAAGTTCTAACATGGTATGTAGTTTTGATGTGTAATAAAATGATGAGAAAGTGCAAATTTAATTTTCTTTTGGTGCTAAATTAACAACTGTAATAATTTTCTTAGTAATATGAATTCCTGCATCATGTTTGACTTCTCTTCTCTCTAGAAGTTTTTGACTTTACCAATTGAATAATTATAGAAAAAATGGAACCTAAATATTACCCATATAACACAACCTTCATCTCTAACAGCCAAACAATGTTGTTTTACGTTGCTGAGGTCTTTATGAAAAAGCTTCCAAGTTCTAACACAATTTATTCTATACTGGTTCTCTTTATGGCTGAATTCTTACTTTAGTGTGAAAATTTTCTCGAAAATTTTCTCATTCTTCCTGACACTGATTCAGATTATCCACACAGAAGCATATGTTGGGCAATCAAAAGTGAAATCAGCAGCTTCTTCTTGTCATGCGTATGTAGATATCCTTTTTTTGCTTTGAATGAGTATAAGAAAGATTGCTTATTTGGTTGTTTTCTTTCTTGAATTATATGACAGGACTTTTGTCTGATGTAATTGTTTGGTTCCAGAATTAATTCTTCTGTCAAGTTGGTTGAACATCGAGAAGCTTTGCAGGCAGTGAATGCTTTGGATATAGTCAGCAAGTATCCTTAATGAAGCCCATAGATTTTCAGGACATCATTTATTTGTAGTGTTTCTTGCTAATGCGGCTAAACTATTTTGTTTTCCAAGACTACTGATATTGTTAAAGATATGACATTGTTGTTGATGCAACAGATAATCTCCCAAGTCGTTACATGATTAGTGATTGCTGTGTCTTGCTGGATAAGGTAATGCTTGGTCTTTGTAATTGACATATGTGAAATTGAAGTATATATGCAACCACCAAAGCTTCTGTGTTGGTTCAAGAAGTCTTTTTTCGGTTTCATCACTGTTTAAAGCTATGAAATTCTATTAGAGATACAGGATACTAGTACGGGACAGGGCAAATATGTTGATACATCAAATCTTTTGAAAAAATAGAATACAAAATGACACATGTATCACAATTGGGATTGTTTTTAACTAAGCTCGGCAGTCAAATTTTAGTATTAGAATATATAATTAGATATAATGATAAATGATAATAAGTAATTGATTAGCATCTCAATCTATTCATTGTGAAGGAGTATTTCTTAGTAACATAAGTCTTGTACGAGGTAGTTTCTTGTCTTTTGTTTTTTCATCTCTTTTCAGTGTTTTTCTCCTAAAACTCGATACATTCTGGTGTACTGCCAATTGGTAAACTGGTATGGACTGGTATAATACCAGTCTTAGCTTTGACTGGTACACTAGGTTCAGATCCATACGCTACAGCTACACGAAATTGTGAACCTTGATACGAATGATAAAACAAATTTCTAATATTTATCTGTCCACTCTACAATTAAAGCGTCAACACTCATGGAAAAAGGTCCTCTTAAGAGATATCTAGAGCAACACACTGGTATCCTGAAAGTATATAGTTTTTATGTTAATTGTCCAAAACTTTAATACTTGAGAAAAGTATATGTCTTGTATCTGATACAGATAACACAAGTAATTTGAATTTTGATGTATCCATAATTCATAGCTTTAAAGTTTGAGTAGAAATTTGAAGTTTGAACACTCAGTATCTATGTTGGCTCTCAAATAGCAACACTTGCCACCAATTCTTAATAATTATAGAATTGTAGTCATGCCTGAGATTGGGATAACACTGTGAACATCAGTGCCAAGTTCTAACCAATTGCACCACTTTTATACCTTGGGCACAAAGTCTGACCATACCAGGTTGGTCCTTCCATAAAATGTTTTGCACAAGTGATAATTTTAGCAGTTATATGTGCATGCTCTAATGATTCAGACCTTGATCCCATCTGGTCAAGGATTCAGTTGTCCAAAATCAAAGATTCACTTCTAATGTTATAAAAATTGCCTTAAATATTTGGGTGGCTGAGGTCATGAATTGCTATATTAACCATCTCAAGGCATCCCTGTTAGTATGTAGTAGTCCACTTTAGGTACTGATATGGAGTCTCATTCTGCCCAATCCTTCACCAAGGTACAACATGCAGTATGCAAAAGGCAGTCTAGTGCACAAAGCTCTTGCCAATACAGGATCTAGAGGCTAATCGATTTGGCTCATGGAGTACATGGTTGCATATGGTGTTCATGTCAAAATAGTTGTAAATTGTAATTGTTTTGGTAAAATATCATTGACTAGTAAATTGTATGTGTATGATTAAGTTTAAACAATAAGTAGGTGAGCGCAGGCCATAATCATATTTGTCTAGGATGGCATCATATTCATACTCGTTTATATATCTGTTTAAGTAATTATAGAAAAATTGACAAATGACTAGGAAAGTAATAATGCCCATCACATTTGTGGCTTATGTATTGCTTCTGTAGTAGCTTATGTACTAACCCAGAAATAACAATACAATTTGTTTAGTTATCTAGTGAAATACTATTAACTAAAAAATCATAAGCATATGATTAACTTCTTGTCCGAGAGGATATTAGTATGCGGACCACCCTCTACCGGGCGGTACCAGTGTTTTGACCCTGTATCGGGCGATACAGGGTCTGTACCAACTACCAAGCGATAATAATCGAAATCCGACTGTTACCAAGGCATACCGATTGGTATGCTCCGGATTTTGATTGTTACCGAGGTGTATCGGTTGGTACGCCCCAAATTTTGACTGTTATCGAAGCGTACCGTTCGGTACATCATGATATTTTTGGACCATTACCTCCAGGTATTTTTGGAGGTTTTTCAACTCTTTTTGGGTGTACTATTAGTATGCCCCGACGGTTTGCACCCACCAATACGGACCGAAATTGAGAACCTTGGTTTAAACAATAAGTAGGTGAATATTAGGCCATGAACAAGTTTGTCTAGGATGGCTCTATATTCATGCTCATTTCAAATACCTGTTTAATTAATTATATATTAGGAATTGGAAAATTTCTAGGGAATTGATAAAGCATATCGTATTCTTTGTAATATGTGGGTATTGTGGCCATGTACCGAAGCAAAACAATGGGAATTTGATAAGCATTTGCTTATTCATCAAATTAAATCAAAATAACCAAAACCAATAGTCTTTTGACTATAGTAGTAGTAGACTATAAAGATTAAGATCCTAAACTATTTGACAATTGTATAACAAATTACAGTAAGATTTAATATTTATGTATTGTTAATCAAATCATGATATGCTCCATGATGTAGAATATATTGGTTTATGTGGTTATCGTTAATCAAATCATATTAGGTTTCAAATTAAGTAGAACTAAAACTGAATATTGATAATGTAATTCTAGTGATTTCAGGAATAGATTAGAGAATATAGTTAAGTTGGATGGACAAGAAATCCCTTTAAATAAAAGTCTTAGGTATCTTGGATCAATTATTCAACAAGATAGAGAGATCGATGAAGATATTATTCATAGAGTAAAAATAGGATGGTTAAAATGACGAGAGGTGTTAGGAGTCTTATGTGATTATCGGATACCTTTGAGATTAAAAGATAAATTTTATAAGATAGCTGTGAGACCAACAATGTTTTATGGATCTTAGTGTTGGGCAGTTAAGAAACAACATATACAAAAAGTTTGTATTGTTGAGATGAGAATGTTGAGATGAATATCAAGAGTTACTAAGAAAGATAGGAAAAGAAATATTTTTATTCGTGAACAATTAGGTATCGCTTCAATAGAGGATAAGCTGGGAGAAAACTGTTTAAGATGGTATGAGCATGTGCTTAGGAAATATTCAAATATAGTAGTTAGAAGAGATGAAATTATTAATGTTAGTAGTATGAGAAGAAGTAGAGGAAGACATAAAAAGACTTTAATATAAATTATAAATAAAGATTTAAATACTCTGAACTTGACTAAACATATGACTCTTTACAAATCTTAAGGGTGGCAAAAGATCCATGTAGCTAACCCCAAATAGTTATGACTTGTGCCTTTGTTGTTGTTGTTGTAGTATATTTTATGTTGAATTTTATTTCTATGCTTTCTAGAACTTGTGCATTGCATTTGTCTCACTAAAAGAAATGTTTCAGATTGTGTCAAAGAACCTATTTTGTATACAATCATAATAAGATTGTGGTCTCTATTCAACCGACAAGAATATGCATGTATAAGTTTGGCTCTTAGAATATCTGCAGGGTGATATTGAACTCAGTAGGTTAGTTTCTCTTGAGATCTGTTCTCCTGAGTGGATTCATTCTCTTCTCTGCAGCCTCTTGTATCTGGGGCAGCACTAGGCTTGGAGGGACAGGTAAACTTGTCTGAAAATTAGGTTCCTTTTATTGCCATATATAAACCAATTTTGAGTTGAAAATTGTTCATTATTAATAGCTAAAAGTAACAACTTTGTTATGCAGCTTACTGTGTATAATTATAATGGAGGTCCATGTTATCGTTGCCTTTTTCCAACCCCACCACCTTCTGCAGCATGTCAAAGGTGTTCTGACAGTGGTGTTCTCGGGGTAGGTGAGTTGCATATAGTCTAGTTTCTTTTTTACTTGTTTGAAGATCGTGGAAGCTTATCTAATAAAATGAGAACTTCTTGATCAAATTTGAAGTATATTATATCATCAGTAATTTTGTTAATTTCCATGCTTGAATGCCTTTAGGTGGCAACTTTTGTAATTGGTAACAGATCATACTATATCGATAAAGTTTTTTGGCTATTGTTCCAGTCAGATGCAATCTTCTCTTTCAAGTACTTGATTTTTTAGATATTAATCCAGTCTTCCCAATAAGTTAGTAAAGGGGCTTCCTTATCTACACGTGCAATTGAAGTGCATATCGAGAATCTAGACATGCGGATGTGCCCTATATGTGATGAAGAAAATAAAAAGAAAAGTTCATCTTGTCTATGACTCTTAGAACTGTTAGGTGTTTATCTTTGGAGAAATTCTTGGGTTTTATGGTGACTTAAATGAAAAAATGCTTTGAAACTCTTAATCACTCATTGACAGCAGTTGATGTATTAACTATTAAGTATTAACTACAATTTTTTTTGGTCAAATTTGGCTTCTGGCCTTTCGTTTTATTGACAGCTAATTAACCTTTTGACATGCATTTGTGACACTGTGCAGCTTTAAAAGAATAATGTGGAAACATGTGTTTGGTAATTAGATTATCTTGATACCATTGAAAAGTAGTACATTACTGTGGCATAAACCATAAACTGTGAATTACTTATCTGTCGTAAGAATTAAGAAGCACTCTATAACATTATCAACTCTCAGTTTCATAAACTGTACATGTGTATCTGATTCGTAAACCTTTACTATATCTAACAACTCTATACTTAAACTAGTTGTGCTTGTATCTGGCATAATATAGAGTTCAAACTTTGAATAGCAGTAATATATACTTATAAGGGTACCAAAAGCTGTTTCAGCTGAAGTTTTTGTCAGAGTGCCATAGTTTGATTTGTAAATTTTACTAGCACTATTTTCTCTGTATTTATGCAAAGTAATCCTAGTCAAGTAGTCATATAAAGATAAGGGATCATTCTCACGTACGTTTGGTATAAATTGTTTTGCTTTCGTAGCTATCTATTTGAATTTTGCTTGAGAAGGGTTGAAGCATAACTCTGAACTTACAGTAATACAAAAGCTTATAAAGCTGCTATGTGAAATTGGAAATCTCTCCTATTTATGTTTTCCTCGCTTGATTTTTATGCTTATGAAGTGAAATTATAAATTTAGGAGCTATTTCTTCAACATTATCTACCATATATGTGTTACTTGTTCTGAACTGTCATTGATGGTTTAATACAACATGTCATTATTGTCTGATTAGTTCCTGGGGTGATCGGATCTCTCCAAGCTCTGGAGGCTATTAAAGTTGCTAGTGCTGTTGGTGAACCTCTCTCTGGAAGAATGCTTCTTTTTGATGCATTATCTTCTCGAACTCGGACTGTATGTAACTTGATCCTTTCACTAAGGACTGTGTTCGTATCTATAAGTATTACCTTTTCCTCTTTTATGCAATTGTTTAAATCCTTTTGGGCAAAACATTGTTCTGTTCTCTTGATCTAATGTTAGGCATCTATAAATTTCATAAAATTACTTGAGTCTAAGATTCTATACATTTTTATAGGTCAAGATTCGAGGAAGATCTCCAGCTTGTCTTATTTGTGGTGAAAATGCTGCATTTACTAGAGAAAATTTTCAAAGTTTTGATTATGAGAACTTCACACAATCTCCAATGTCTGATAAGGTAAGCTTGCTGCCTCGCACGATTTTCATAGTAAAATCTGATTCTTGTTTGGTCTAATTCTCTGAAGGCATAGACAACTCAATTTTGTGGTCAATAAAGTTACTTCTGGCTACTACACATATTATCCTGTAACTTAGCTATATCCTGAAAAGTTTATATGCCACTAATTTCTGTTCTACAATGACTTCTGCGACTCATTATGAATTCGACAGCTATCATTTATGGTTGATTTTCCAAAACCCATTGTTGATCTGGTTGTGCGTGTCAATATGGCATTTGATGCAAGAAACAGATGTTTCCATAGGTTCCTACTGAAGTGCTAGGTTTCTCCCCTAGGTTAGGTTCTAGTTTCAGCAAAAAATATTTTATGAATATCTATTTAAGCAGTATAAGATAATAGATTGTTGCATTTGCCCATGGCATTGAAAAGGTTGGTAGCAAAAATATAATCCATAAGAGGCAGTTGGATTTGCATAATGAAGTCTTTATAGATCTATATATGTATGAATATATGTAGACTTAACATCCTAAAATGAATATGAGAAGAATAACAAGCTTAGATGAATGCTGGAGAAACCAAAGATGAAATCCGGTTTTATGCATATGAATATATATATAATTAACATTCCTAAAATAGTAATTAGAAATATAACAAGCTTGGATGAATGCTGAAGAAACCAAAAGATAAAATCAGATGCGCTAGAACTTCTATCTTAATCTACTCCCATTATTTTCTCGCGAATCACACAACTCCCTCCAGTATGTCAATCGGAGACCCCCGACAGATCTCTAGTGGGGATCGGGATCCAATCGATGTCTTAACGTAACCTCGAGTGACTCGACCAATTACGCTAAGCCCGTAAAGGTAAACAACTCTTGCTAATCACAACTCCTTGTGATTCTCGTCCCGTTCGGTCTCCGAACTATGGCCTCGAGTGACTCGACCAACTATAGTGTTCGGTTAAGTCATCACCATCATTACAAGATGAGTCTGATTCGACAATATGCCATCGAGTGACTCGACCAAGCACACCATGTCCTTAGGT